>NC_090940.1:376401413-377026413 GCF_040938575.1 Ambystoma mexicanum | reverse complement strand
TACCTGTCAGTGTACAAAGTGAGGTGCCTGGGATAGTGCTACTGGGGAATGACTTAGACTCTTGGATTTGTATCAAACACTCCCAGGCCTACCAGTAAACGGAAGCAGGACCAGACTAAGAAGGCCAGAGAGCTCACCCTATATAAATGACTCTCGGTGGGTTGTTACAGAAGAACCTACAACACCCAGTCCACAGGAAGAGCCAACTTCTACTTTCAGGAAGAAAGAGTCAAAGGGGGAACCCAAGGTCTCAGGAAACAAGGAAAGTAGCACTATGCCGCACAAAACCAGGACATCCCTGAGAGGACAGTCCACAGTCACACCTGTGACTTCTCCACCAGCTGAGGCTGAGTGTGAGGTTCAACCAGAAGATGGTGAATCAGCTACTGATGACACAGAGCTGGAAGAAGACCTTCCCCCTGTTGGAGATCTGCATCCTAAAGAACATCCTGAGCTGCAGACTTTGCTTGCAGAAGGTGGCCCCTGTAGGGCAGACTTCAACAGAGGACAAAGCGAGTGTCCTACTCTTGAAGGACTTTGCCAACAGGCAGCTTCCGAGCTGGAAGGGCAAGAGCCAGGGAAGCACAGGTTGTACTAGGAGGATGGCCTCTTCTACACTGAACCTATCGAGTCTACCCCAGGGCACTACAGAAGACTTGTAGTGCCTCAGGAGGGGAGACACCAGTTTCTACAGTTAGCCCATGAGATTCCTTTAGCTTGTCACTTAAGTTTTAAGAAGACCAAGGAAAGGATGTTTCTCTATTTCTACTGGCCCAACATGGGGACTGAAGTAGATAAGTTCTGTAGAAGTTGTCACACTTGTCAAACTTCTGGCAAGAGTGGAGCCAAGAACGTGGCACCTTTGGTGCCTCTCCCAGTGGTGAGTCCCTTTTGAGAGGGTAGGAATCAACATTGTTGGTCCTTTAGACCCTCCCACATCTTCAGGCAACCGATTTATATTGATTGTGGTAGACCATGCTACCAGGTATCCTGAAGCCATAACTTTGAGGACTGTTACTGCTCAGGCAGTGGCTAAGGCCCTACTTGGTATTTTTACCAGAGTAGGTTTTCCTAAGGAGGTTATCTCGGACAGTTGGACCAGTTTTATGTCCCACTACATGCAAGCCATGTGCAAAAACTGTGGAGTGACCTACAAGTTCTCAACAGCCTACCATCCCAAACCAATGGGTTGGTGGAGAGGTTTAATAGAACTAGAAGAACCCCTTAGAAGAAAGTGGGACCTTCTACTGCCATGCCTTCTCTTTGCTTATAGAGAAGTCCCTCAGGAAGGGGTTGGTTTCAGTCCCTTTTTAGCTTATCTATGGTCATCCGGTTAGAGGTCCATTGGCCCTAATCAAGGAGGGGCTGGAGAGTGTTCCTTCCCACAAGTCAGTGAGAATCACTGACTATGTGTTAGGTCTCCGAAGGAGAATGACACATGATAACAGAAGCTTCTGATAACTTGAAAGCAGGTCAGGCTCTGGTGAAGCATTGGCATGAACAGAAGACCAACATGGTTGAGGAGTTTACTCAAGACCAGCTAGTTCTAGTTATGGTACCCACAAGGCAGAGGGCCTTACAGGACAAATGGATTGGACCCTTCAAGGTTGTGGGAAAACTTAGAGAGGTCAATTATTTGGTGGACTTAGGCAAATTTAAGGATGCCCCTAGGGTCTTTCACACCAAACCGCCTAAAGGCCTATGTCTCTAGACCAGAACTGGGAGCTTTGCTCTTAGCATCTGCTCAGGAGGAGGAGGAGGAGGAGGGTGAGCATCTACCTGACATCCTCAGGGGACAACCTTTAGATGGGAAGATGGGAGTTAATCTCTCTTCTGATCTGACACTCGAACAGCAGGAGTGCAAAATTCTATTAAATCAGTTTGCCCCTCTGTTTTCACTCTCACCAGGCTTGACCCCTTGGGGCCAGCTTGAGATTCCTACTTGCGACGGTCTACCTGTCAAAAGCAGGGGTTACAGAATGTCAGACCATGTAAGAACCCACATAAAGGAAGAGGTCAAGAAGATGCTTAATCTTGGGGTAATAGAGCCATCTAAAAGCCCATGGGCTAGTCCATTTGTACTAGTGCCAAAGGCAGGATGCAAGGAGTTGAGATTCTATGTGGACTATAGAGCTCTTAATGCAGTCACCACGACTGATGCCCATCCTTTTACCTAGGTCAGATGAGCTGGTGGACAAACTTGGTTCAGTAAAGTACCTCAGTACATTTGACCTAGCCTCAGGCTATTGGCAAATAGCTCTGACAGATCATGCCAAGGAGAAAACTGCATTTTCAACCCCAGGAGGCCTCTACCAGTTTAAGGTTATGCCTTTTGGACTAAAGAATGCACCTGGTACGTTCCAAAGAATGGTGAATCATGTTCCAAATGGGATGGGGGACTTCTGCATGGCATACTTGGATGACATTGGAGTGTTCAGCCCTACTTGGAAGGAACATATTGACCACTTGGGATATGTATTGCAGGCACTTGTCTTGAGCAGGCCAATCTGAACATAAAGGCAAGTAAATCTCAAATTGGTCAGAGTAAAGTGGTCTACCTTGGATATGAGGCAGGAGGAGGTGAAATAAGGCAGTTTCCTAGCAAGGTACAGGGTGTACAAGACTGGGCCACCCCTACTACTCAAACCCAAGTGAGAACCTTTCTAGGTCTCACAGGTTACTATAGGAACTTCATTGAGAACTATGGGACCATAGCTTCTCCCTTGAATGTGATCTCACCCAAATTCCACAAGAAGATCAGTTGGAATGAGGAGTGCACTAAGGCGTTTGAAGGACTTAAGAAAGCCCTTTGTCAAGCTCCAGTCCTAAGAGCTCCTGACTACAACCAATCCTTTATTGTACAAACCAATGCTTCCAGTACAGGTATAGGTGCAGTTCTGAGTCAGCTGGATGAGAAAGGCAGGGAACAACCAATCTGCTTCATCAGTAGAAAACTGAAGGACCCTGGGGGTTTGGCGAGTGTTGGGGAGAATTCTCAGAAATGTGCTAATTCCTCTCTACCTTAGAGACCCCCAGCAACTTTGCTGGATTTTGAGGACTTTAATTTTTAACCTGGAGAGAGTGAGACCCTTTTTCCCACTCATGTATTTTAATGTGATTTTGATCTGTGTTTCTTCTGGTTGTGGAGTCTGACAAACTCCATAGTCGTCATCTTTTACATCGTGTCACACAGCACCTTCAGTGCAGTAGCACAGGGACGTCTTTCTGATTTCCCCAGGGTTTAAATACCTTCTCTGGGATAAACTACTCTTTCCCAGAGCAGTAAAGTGAAATTGACTTTACTTACATTTGTAACTTTCTAGACCCAGCACACACTATCTAACAATAGGGTGCTGCAGGGGTTACTTAGTAAGCCCTTTGTCTAGCTTCTCATGTAACATTTTTATGTTACCCTTTCCTCGATGAATGGTTGGTGGCAGTGGTTTACTTTCTACAACCATTGTGTGTTTTTACTGTGGGCTGCGTTCGCAGCCACGGTAAAGCACCCATGGGTGCCATTTTTGTCAAAATGGCCCCGGTCTTCTTTTTTCACCATTTCTTTGTGGAAATGTCCTCCTTGACATTTACTCTGAGCGCCAAACCAGGTTTGGTCCCTTTGTTCATTTTGCCTTTGGCAGGATTCACAAGTGAAGTCTGCCTCTGGCTCCAGGGTGTTTGGCGGAGGCAGGAAGCCAGGGAGGTGCCCGAAACTCCATGTGATTAGTCTCCTAGAAGACAGGAATGCACGGTTAGGTGATTGGCCGATTGGCTGTCCGGGAAGGACAGCCACCCTGCTGGGTGACTGACAGCTGGGCTGGAATGAATAGGAAAAACCTGCAGAAAAGGTGAGGATTTTTGGCTTGGAAAGCAGAGTCGACCACTGGACGAAGGAATCCGAAGAAGAACTTGAAGAGGATGCCTGCTGCAACTGCTGGATCGTTGGTTTGCCTGGTGAATCCCTGCTGCTTTGATGAAACTCCAAACTCGTAGCGACAGAGAAGCCCCTACAAGGACGACTTCTCCCTTTGAGTTTGTGGGACCACAACTCAGCTGGTTGAAATTCCACTGCAGTTGCTGCTGGAAACGAAAAGCCAGGGAGAGGAACACCAGATCGTGTGTGTTGCTTTTAAGCTGGCCTAGAACTCCAGGAAGATCCTCCAGACTGCCAGGAAGCAGGACTGACAGAGCCTGAGCCCCCTCAACAGAGTGCGGGACCCCAGATACAAGGAAAGCCCATTTCGACAGCCAGGAACCGCAGTGTTGCTATTTGCGGTAGACGCAAGGAGATGAAACACTGAACTGCCACTTGTTTGAAGATTGCCGGTTGCGAGTGGTGACAGTCTTATTGCAGTGCAGGAGTCCCCAGACGTCCTCCCTCTTGTCCCCACGACTGAGGCCCAGGAACACCAGGATCTGCAAAGCTGCACAGGAACAGAAGTCATCTGCTGCACTTTTCTTCAACCTAAAGGTACTGTAAAGTCTGAGAGAACTTAAATCATGTTGTGCTACCTTGCTTGTCCTTGTTGGAGACTTGTCTCGGTTGCTCTTGTAGAGTTGCTTGCAGCTTCTCTACCTCACAAGGCTTATCAGCATGTGGCCCTACTTTCATTTCTTCTATTCTACAAAGACTCTTTAAAACATTGTGAAAGACTTTTTACTTAACTGCAAGAAGTGCTTCAGTTCACCTTGACTTTTGCTAACTTAACATTGGCTGGCCTGGATCCCAGAATGACACTTCTCTAACGTTGCCTATGTGTTTTGCCTTCCTTCCAGGAAAGGGTTAACTGACTTTGCATTGGGGGGTTATTTTGAAAGTACTTACCTGCTTAAGGATAACTGTGTGAATACTTGTTACGTTCTGAACTCTTTTCTTTGACACTCCTCTCAAGAATATTCTAAATGCAACGGTGATATATTAATGTCAACAGCACTCTTAACTATTGAAGTCACCTGAGGGTGTAGGTAGTGCCGGTATGCCTTCCCAAATGGATAATTGCTGATTTAGAAAACTAAGAGTGTGTATTTCTGGAAGTGTATTTGTGTGCTGCTTTATATTGCTCCCTTCTGAAGAAGGCTTATTCTAACTGACTGATAGATAAATAAATTAATAATTGTTTAATCAAGAAACCTTGCGTGTAAGAGTTTATTTGAATACATGTCACTGTGAATCTCTGTGTAACTCCCCTACAGCTCACATTGACCCCTCCTGAGATAAACCTGGCTACTCAACCACACTACCAACCTGTGTAGTACAGACTTATACCAAGGGTTGGGTTCCTATTGCCAGGAGGTCAGGGTTGTTGTAGTGCACCCAAAGGGTACTGCATATAATCTTGCCTAACATGTTTCATGGTGGTCTCAGATCTTTTGATATGCTTAGGTCATTCAACATCTGACCCAAGTCTGCTGTTATCCCCTCCTCTTCTGCTGGGTCACAATTAGCCTGCAGTATTTTCCAATTTCGCCATCCCCCATCTACGGACATCCCCCTGTCACATCGTCACAGACGGACCTTGTGGTTGCTTCCAAGCTACAGCCATTCAGCATTTTGCTAAGATCAGAAGGAATCTCACTAACTTACTCCGTGACTTATGTCTCTTCCCTTCCGAAAGTATTCCCCAAAGGCATATTGCAAGGTTGCACTCCAACCTTGCCCCTAACAGTTTATCGCTTTGACAATCGTTTCCCAATATCTTGCTATAATTCTGCATTCCCAGACTATATGGCAGTATGCCGCCGGGCCCCTCCCACACCTCGGGCACTCGTCACTAAGAGTCTCCTTCATCGCTTGCAGCCTACTTGGGGTCACATATACTCTGTGCAACAAATGAACAGAATCAGTTGGAATTGTGTGTCTCGCGACACCCTCTGGACCTGCTCCCACATTTTTATCAATTCCTTTTCAGATATCTGGGACCCACCGTCCGCTTCCCATTTACCCTTCACTTTCAGTTCTTCCCGGGGTGCCTCCTCCTGTAGGGCCTTATAGATGCGAGAGATTTTCGCCCTTTCCCCTGCCTGCTCCAGTAGTACTTGCAATAACGGGCTGACAGGTGGTTCATCAAGTATTCCCTGCTATAGCTCCGCTATTCTCTTAACTACCGCTCCATATGCCAGGAACACCCCCTTTGGTAGCCTGTATTTTACTCACCATTCTGAAAATGTCACCAGTGTCCCTGCCATAAATAGGTACCCCACCACTCCACAACCCTTTGCCTGCAGCCTTTGTGCCCCAACTCTCCCGATTGCCTGCCTTAGCTTTGGGTCTGAGCTCCAAGGCAACCGCCTGGAACACATTTGTCGTCCATTTGTATCCTACCGAGTCCCACAACAGTTCCGTCCCAATTCGATGTGTCAGTAGATTTCCCACTAGCCCTTTCAAAGCCTCTCCACCTGACTGCCCCCATGCCATCACCATTTGCAGCTGTAGTGCTATAAAATAGTCCGGTAAACCGGGTCCACCCTGCAACTTTGAAGGTCGTAGCGTTGACAATCATACCCTCCTCCTTCCTGTGTTCCAGAGTAAGTCGCTGATTCTACCATCCAACATTTTAAAAAACACCTCCTTAATCATGTATGATATATTGGTAAAATAGTAGAGTAATCTCGAGAGTATCTCCATTTTGCATATCGCCATCCTTTCCATGAGGGAAAGGGGTAACCCTTCCTAAAACTGTAAAGAGTCTCCTATTTTAGATGGCGCCCGCCCCATCTTATGTACAAATGATTCCTCCATTCCATGAAATATATGGATACCCAAGTATTTACATGATTCCATCTCGCATCTTATCCCTGAGTCTGGAAGGTCCTCCCCTTTACTGTTTCTAAGACCTCCTAACATGAACAGCAGGGACTTCTCTTTATTCATTGGTTCTCACCACCGCTAATGGTTTATTGTATAATAGCCCCAGCCGTCTACATGCCCGGAATAGCTAGCTCCATGCCAAAGAATCAAACGCCTTCATAGCATCGAAAGAAGCCAATGCCATTTCCCCCCTCCTTTGTTTTGACCTGGTCCATTATGTGAAGCAGTCAGATGATAATTCTTGTTGTGTTCCTCCACCCAATAAATCTGCACTGGTCCGGATGTACCAACTCCGGAGCTACTCCCGCCTGTCTGTTCGCCAGGATCTTTCCCAAAGGAGCTGCGCTTCTTGTCCTGGAAGAATGCATTCCTTGTGGCAATCACACCAGCTCACCGGCTCATCGCATCGGTGAAATGCAGGCTCTGTCGGCTGAGGAGCCACACCTGTCCTTTTCTCAGGATGGACCCATCTTTCCTACTCAAAATATTGTCTAATTTTCATATCAATTAGGAGATTACACTGCCAGTGTTTTTCCCAGATCCCTTGAGGTTCTCGAGAGGACTAGACCTGATGGGGCAAACTCCGGCAGATAGGCAGCCAAGTCCGCTATAGCTAGGTGAATAGTTTCTTGTGTCACACACGCATATGTGGTACAGGGCAGAACTCCACCCCAATGTTTAAATGCACACTTGACCGAGTCAAGGAGCCTTGTACACTGGGAAACAACTTGTAAAGCAGACAGCTGGATTTCTCCTTCCAGCTCCAGAGCGGATGCACAGTTTGGGCACGCAGTTCTAAGGAACCTTTTTCCTTCAGCTTAGAGCCGTTCTCCCTTGGTTTACAAGTAAGTGCTTGGTACTTTCCCATAAGTATAGACGAAAGGAGATGGGATGTAGGAGTAAGGAAAAGTTACTCACCGTAGTGACTACTGTGCTCCTAGTCCTATATCCCCTTTCCTCCATCACCCGCCCTCCATCACCCAATAATATGTAGATAGGTCCTACCGGTCCTCTTGGTGGATCTAAGCACTGAGGGGAAGGAGCTTGAGAGGTGGGGCTGTGAGCGTGGCCTATGCTCACGTGGTCCACCCGTCACTCTCTTCAATTTAATGGGGAAGCATGCTCTGCTTGCTGAAGACTCAAATCCCGTCCCTGCTCCGTAGGAACTCCCATAAGTATGGAGGAAAAGATACATAGGACAAGGAGTGCAGTAGTCACTACAGTGAGTAACTTTTCCTTTTTTCGTCCTTCCTTATTGTGAGGAATCGCCCACGTGGACCTGGTGGTGAGACCGGGATTCAGTTGAGCGCGTAGTGTAGCTGTAGAAATCTTCCTGACAATGCAACTCCCAATAGTACCAAAGAACTATTTTGGAAGGGGAATTGCCCGGAAGATTATAGTGAGTCGGAACAAGCTGCCTAGACAGAGAACACAGTGTTAGGAGTCTTGTTCACGACACAAACAAGAGAAAAAACCATGACTGAGCAAACCAAAGTACTCACGTAAAGGGATACTTCTGGGGAATGATAGCAAGTCAAACTGAAGGCCAGAGATATCCAGGAAACCAGTCTTGGTGCTTGTCTGTGAAGTGTTCCAGCAGTGGAAGTGGGAAAACCATAAAAAGAAAGGAAGTCCATCCGAGGAGCGTGGTTTCAAAAATAAGGACAATCCAACCTACACCTGTACCCGCCGGCACGCGGACGCCTGTAGAGGAATGGAAGTCTGTGATAAGGTTCCAATGTAATTGTGTTCCTTGTGACAAGTTCCCAAAATGAGTTTCCCGTGTGACAAGTTCCGTGTAGATGAAGAAGAAAGTTCGTGCTTGCAAATGGACCGTGGACAAAAACAGAGAAAAGGTCCAGTGTATCAGGAAGTGCAAAAAGAGTTCCGAGGCGACAAGGCAAACTAGCGTAAGACAAGAGGAATGGTCGTTCGTTCCGAGGTCCAGGATAACTAAGCATCAAAGGACAAGGCCAAGGGAGTCCAAAAAATCAATCCGTAAGACAAAACAAGATCGTAGTTCAAGGCAAGAGGTAACAACAAGATGAGCTCCAAAAGACGAAATTTAGAAGCAGCGTTCAATGGTCAGGGCGGAGCTTTATAGTGTCACGTGACCGTGAGGGGAACGTCGCACACGCCATAGACGTGCACGTACGTGCTCAGGCGACCAGCATTTCCAAGGCAACCCCCAGCGTTGTCGAAGGTTTTGGAAACGTAAAGAGAAACGCTTCGGCTCCAAAGATCTCGGGGAATCGGAACTTGCATGTTTAGAATAATCTGTGGTGGTACGGAGAGCTGGTTTCCTGACACTTATATTTCCATCCCTGCTCCTCTGATTGGCATCACTTACCTGGCTCCAGAGCATGTGGCACTGAGGGCTAGGGGAGGCTTGGTAAGGGCTGTAAGCCCTGTCCCCTTTTCCACACGGCCCTGCGACATTCGTGGCATGGGCCACACAATGCTCCATGGGGAACTGTAGTTCCTATTTTCCTGGCCTATCTGCAGGCTACTTTTCTTTAAAAAAAAAAATCCCTTGTGGGTTAGTGGTAGCTTCTTGTGTGTGGGCCCCAGCAGGTGCTGCCAGCTGGAGCAGCGCTCTTCATCATTATTATTCTGCACCGACTAGCAGTGTTCCTGCGACGGCCCTCTCGTTCCCGGTATTGTCTCCTCCTCCTTCCTCTGGTGCTGGTGGCCTGATGCTGATGCGGTCGCGTGTCTCAATGTGACGCCAGTGTCCTGCTGCCCCCTGTATTGGACCAGCTCTGGCAGACTCCTGTCCTCGGTGTCCCGCTGCAGCCTCTCTTCAGGTAACAAGGGGCAGGTAGGGCATCCGCCCGCAGGCACTTCACAACCTTACAGGTCGGGCGCACTCCCTCCCCTGACAGGGACTGGTGACAGGCTCTGTCACTTACCTCTGCCCTTTCTCGCTCTCTCTCTCCTCTTTTCACTGGGTCTGCATCCCCTCTAACTTTCTAGTTTCTGGATGGCTTGGAGATAACTGGAGGGTTTTCTCTGACAAAGAGGTTTGTATTTTTTCTTTGGCTTGGAGACACTGGGAAAATAATGGGAAATCGGTCCCAATTAGGACCTACGCTCTGGTCATGGAGCCACTAGCTAAACATAGTAGGGAAACTCCCAGGATCTGCGGTATGCACGTGAATGGGATTGACTATAAGATGTTGTTATATGCCAATGATCTTATGTTGTCTCTAATGAATATCCCAGAGTCCTTGAATGCAGCCATGATGGAACTGAGAAAATTTGAAAGGACCTCATGCTTCTCTACCAATTACTGCTTATCCTATGGCCTGACTATCTCAGTGCCTCAGGAGGTGCTTGGAAGACTAAGTTTGGCATGCCCTTTGAAATGGAACACTAGATCCATAGTGTAACTAGGTGTACAGATTCCCTCTTCTCTTCTAGATGTTTATCCTTGCATTTGTCCCTTACTATTCAAAGCCTTGGGGGATGCTAGATGGCGCTTCAGCAAGACAGCCACTCCATCTTGATCACTGTTGGATGAGGAGGAATTGGGCCGGCCCAGTACCGTTCTGAGAACATTATAATCCCCTTGTGCCAGGGGCTGTGTGCCGGAGCATAGTCGAAGTGGCAGGGTGTAGTTTGGAGTCGGTCTGCCGTCTTTGTGAGCAGAGCAGTACCCCCTGGCAGTCGGAGAGGAGCAGTGACTGAGCTTCCATGGCTGCTTGGAGCGTGAGGCAGCCATGGTGGCTGAAAGTGGTGGCAGCCGTGATGATCGCTGTGCAGCTGCTGCAGAGACGATTGCTTTGTGGGCTGTGTCCACTTGGAGGACATCAGGGCTCTGGGCCTGAAGCACTGTGTGCTATGTATATACAGGGGTGGTGGAAGGTGTTGAATGTGCCTGCAGACTCGGGCCCGAGAGGTTGTACCATATGCGCTTCTTGCTCTGGGTACTGGCATGCTCTTGGTGATGTTTGATACGCACTTCCCTGGGGCAAAGTACACACCTGGGTCAGGTCAAAGTACCATGTTTGTGAAGGGGACATTTGTCATGGACGATGTGTGTTCATTAGTGGTGTTCAGTGCTGATTGGGGGGCGTGCTGCACAGGCTGCTATACTGGTGGCACTGTGTCCTTGTCGAGGAGGCCTTTGCCAGGCGGACCCTGCCTGGTGTGTGTGAGAGGTCACAGCAGTTCTGGTGTACTGTGCTGATGGGATCTGGAGACTACCTGCTTTCCAATGCCCACTTGATTGGCTGTTTTCATAGGCTTTTTGGCCAAGACGTGGGAAGGATGCACTGCAGAGGTCAGTGTGCATGGACGCATAGGTAAGAGCAGCATGTGCTCTTCAGCGGATGGTGCTGGAACTATCTGGATCTGCTGTTCCCCTTTCTAGGATAACAGTTGTCAGCTGGTGTCAATTTCCCCACATATACAATTTCGCTGTACCCAAATCTGGCAAAAGCTTGTCCCCCAATGCCCTAAAATATCCCCCACACTTACCTTTTGCTTCTCTGCTTCCTTCTGACCGTGCAGCGTCAGTTCCGTCCCTCTTATGCTTGTCGAATCTGACGCTGCAGGGTCCGCATTTGTCTTTTTTTTCCTGCCTCCTGTCCTCAGGAAGCGGGGAACACCCCTGCTTCCCCCCAAGGCAATCACTACCAAACATGGGAGCGGGGGGACACCCCTGCCCCTCATGTTAGCTATTGATTACCAAATTTGATTGAATGTAATCGATCAAATGGTACTGGCTGAATTCAGCCAAATTTACCATACAATCAATTAGATTCAAACAAATTGGACAATACCGGTTAAACACACATCAGCCTCCTCTGATTATCTCAGAGAAATATCAGATCAATGCCAAAACCAGGAAGAAACAGGGAGTTATGTATACTTCCTTTCATTCACACCACTTTGGTACTGAGACGAGGAAGAGGACTATGGAGGAATACCATTGCAGTAGCCAGGCATGTCCAACTAATGGGCTTAACTGCAACCATTTTGCAGGCCCCATGTGCATAAAAGGATCGACCGCCACAGAGAAAGGAGTAACCTGTCTAGAGGACAGGTTCGGCTGGCAGACGTGGAGCAGGCTGGAGAGGAGCCGGCAGGAAGGACGCCATGTGCTGCAGAAGGGTGAAGGAGAAGCTGGGGCCCGAGCGGGCCGTGAGAGGTTTGAGATACCTGCAGTACTTTTTGCCTTGTGTCCACAGCCAGAGCTCTGGGACACTGAAGGCTCCCAAGTCCCACAGGCCGCTGGTAGCTTCTGCGAAGGAAGAGCAGGGCTATCCTCCACAAGCAGCAAGTTTTGAAGACGGCGAGCATTGCTCGCTGTGCTACCGAGAAGCACAAGGGGAGCGAAAGGAAGCCGGAAAGGACAAAGAAGACGCCCGGAGAAGCAGCTGCATACCGATGAGTGTAGAGAGGGAAACACTCAAACTGGGGCGCTCTAGGGGCTCTGAGCAGGCATATGTTAATGCTGATTGACTTGAAAACTATGTCTGTTGGTTTTGGAAACCAAATTGAGGGTTTATGAATGCCGAACAAGCTGCAAAGTGTTATTGATACTTTTAAGAGTGCAACAAGTCATGTTGAATACCAAACTAAAGGAAAGATATAAGCATATGAAAGTAAAAAATAAGTGATGAAATCAAGTGATGAACACTTATGAACAAAGTGAAAAGCTAGTAATGAACACTTATGAATAATGTGAAAGTAAGGTGGTGGAAAAGAGGTGAACACACACAGGGTGAAGTTGGTGAAGATAGCAGTTGTGGCATAGCCAAAAGACTGCCAGTCAGAGTCTGGTTATATGAGATACAAGTTGTGGCAAAGCCAAAAGGCTACCAAGAAGAATCTGAAATAAGTATGAACTCATAGATACATAAGTGTGTAAAACATGTTGTGGCAAAGGAGACTGATTAGGAGAATTAGAAATGAGTATTGACGAATGACGCAGGTCCTGAGAGAGAAAACCTGTGTTTGCAAGAAAACCCGAAGAATACAGAAGCATAACAAAATGCCAAGGGTTATCGGTTGTGTGACCTGTTATGGGTGGACCGTGTGGTCTGACAATGTAACGCTCACCTGATTCCCGCAGAGGCGCCTGGTCTTGACTGGGTGAATGCCGTATCTTCAAAGGTGATGTGTAACACACGGTTGGCTCTTTGGGCTGGACCTCTGTGCGCTGTATGTCTGACTCGAAGAGTAAGATGTCTTAGGTAAGTGAACGCCAAACTCTCCATCTGCCTCGGGGCAGGGTGCCGTAACCAGTTTCTTCACTGGATAAGGGTGCAGGCCTCTTGACCTCAGTGGACTGCTGTCTGTCGTTAACTGCACGAACGGTAAGTTCTGGGCACTTCAAATGTCTTAAATGTCTTTTGAAATGATATCCCTTGTTTTGCAGGCTTCCGGCGATGGCGGATGGCGGGCTGATGAGAGTTGAGGATCGAACCTGCGTGAGGAATAGAAGCGCCTGGAAGCACGTAAGTAAGCGCTTGTAGCCTGCTTCACGATGCGCACTAACTGTCCCTTTTATCTTGCAGGTACAAGTTCGGAGCTTTAGGGAAGCTGAAGGGTGCTGGAATACCCACTGGATTCGGCGTGGGAAGGAGTAATGGCACGTGAGTAATAAAGTTGCCCAATGTCTTTAAACGCACCTTCTTTTGTCTTTCAGATGCGGGATGCAGCGCCGAAGGCCTCCGGAGCGTGCGAAGAGCTGGTAAGCTTTTGTCTTTCAGATGCCGGAATGCAGTGCGAAGACCTCCAGAGCCTGCGAAGAGTAGGTAAGCCTTTGTCTTTCAGATGCCGGAATGCAGCGCGAGGCGTTGGTGACAGCCGATGGACCAGGTAAGAGATGCGCTGCCACTGAAGACCGTAGTGCTAACCTGTTCTTTCTTTGTCTTTACAGGTGCTGCTGAAGACTGGATTCCAGGATGATAAGCCTTTGTTCCCTTAGGCCCAGGATCAGAAGCAGAAGACACGATGAGCGTTCTGCTGCAGAGAATGCAGAATAACGCAAAGTAAGATTCATCCATCGGACGTGGTTTAAATAGCCTCCTGTAGTGCTTAGGTATCTCCTTCCACAGCCACGCCTAGGTAAGAAAAGAGTTCCTGCTTTCCAGAAGAGTTCCAGTGTTCTGAACCTAGGGAGTGGCTCCTGCCCCACCCAACAGGAAAAGTAGTCCCAAACAGAAGAGGATCAGGGGTTCAACTGGCAGGTAAGTAAGCAGCATGGTCTGCTGCAGGTAAGTCCACCCAAGCATTATGAGCCCGGCGCTTCCAGCGCTGGGACTGGGCATCTTTATGAGCCTGGTGCCACTGGCGCCAGGACAGGGTCCAAAAGGTCCCAATTGGGACTGGCTGGCACTCGGAACCGGGGTTATGGGTCTGCTTCCAAGGGAGTCTGGCAAGTCCTGATCTTTTGGAAGCAGAGATCATGACAGACAACTGCACTTAGGCCAAGTGACCCATGTTTGAAAAGTACCAAGGAAAGCAAAAATCAGTTAGGTTCACATTTATTTATTCTTCCTTGGCATGGTTGCTTTGTTGATTTCATTTTTTAATACATTTTCATCAGTTCACATATTTGTGTTGTCTGCTCTCATTAGTTTGGTGCATGTGTCAGTCGTCATTTCCTCAGTAATGTGTCGCTGCTGTATGGCCATGTTGGGCATGTCTTTGGGTGCATGCATGTGTGCTTCTGTGAACAACATCGGCTATGGGGCCTGTACTGGGAAGTGGGGACAATGGATGGGTGTGGAGTTGCACTGTGGGGTCGGGGTTCAGTGTGGGGTGGGATTTGGGTGGACATTTGCTGTATGTCGTGACAATGTGTTGGTTGGCTGGACATGAGTCGGGGCCTGCTGGCAGGTGCCCGTCACTGGTGGGGGGGACATGAGTCAGGGCCTGCTGGCAGGTGCCATCACTGGTTCAGAGGACATGAGTTGGGGGCCTGCTGGCAGGTGCCAGTCACTGGTGGGGTGGACATGAGTCGGGGCCTGCTGGCAGGTGCCCGTCACTGGTGGGGGGGGCATGAGTAGGGGCTTGCATGTGCATTGTGCCATGTGGGCTGCCTGCGGGTCATGGTCAGGGGTGTTGAGTGGTTCTCCAGCATGGGGTCTGGCATGGATTCACATGCTCATGAATATTCCCCGTCGTCAGGCTGGGAATCCTCGGTAAAGAAAAAACCAGTATCAGTTTCGTTTCTGATCTGTCTTTCGTAGTAGTAACCAATCACTGGTCTCTGCGTCATACTGACCACAGCCAATGACTGCCCTCTACCTAAGCACCGCCTCTGGCAGCCATCTTCAGATTTTTACCGCACGTTCATGTGTTGGGATCCTCGTGCTATTGCTCTCGAGCGTTGGTGCTATTTTTTCACGTTTTTTGCTTAAAAACTTTGTTTTTTCGGTCAAAAGAGCCTCAAGCTCCACCGACTCTCCATCCGATCAACGGGGACCCGTGTCGGATTCGTCTGTGCCCCTCAAGGGTGAAGATTTCGTCGAGCTACGCTTTGGAGGACTCCAGAAGCTTCTCAGGCCCGGACATGGCCCAGGAGAAGGGAAGCTCGACGCCCGGAAAGCTGTTCAGGGTCTGCCCTGGATGCCAGCTGCAGAACGTCTTTAAGGAGGACGAACACTCCTTTTGTCTCTACTGCTTACATGAGGACAAGACGCACATGGAGAAGGACTGTGCGTTTTGCGGCAATATGTTGGAGCGGACCATGAAGGACCGCCATCAACATCTCGCCAACTGGCTGGAAGGGAAGAGCCCATCAGGCGAGAAGAAGAGGAAGAAATCCGAGCGGTCTTCTAAGACCTTTGAGGACGCCCCGGCGACGGGGGTCCAACACAAGGCCAAGCACCGCGAGTCCGCTGGCACCGGGAGCGCCGAACGGTCGGGCTCTAGGGGCGCCAGGCAGGGCGCACCCTCCCCGGCACCTTCAGCCACGAGCCAACACTCTGGGTCGGGTAAGAGGAAGGGCGAGCACCCGGCGAAGCTCCTGGAGAGGCCCCGGTCGACCTCGAAGGCCCCATCGGAGGGGGAGCGAGGCAGTGTCCCCCCCTCAAGGATAAGGCGGTGAGCGCACCTAAGGTGGTGAAGGCCTTAATCCATCCGGCCAAGCCCTCTATAGAAACTGTCACGGCGGCCCTGGCTCAGCCTGTGGAGGCTACACCAGTGGTGGCGACCTCGGGGCTCAGAGTCTCCCTGCCACCTCGGAGGGAGTCCTCTTTTGTGCCCATCGATAGAACCCCCGTGAAATCCCCGGCGGGGAAGAAAAAAGGGGGGCAGGGCGTCGTCGTAGATTCGGCTTCAACCTCGGATGATCGAGGTCTTAAGCCAGGGCCTTGGCGTGGAAGAAGACCGGCCCGTCGGGATGGATCCCGACGCAGGTGACGACGACATCGTCGAGGGTGCCGACGGGGCCCCTGATCGCCCGTCGGATTCCCCTCTGCCAGCGCCGCAAGACAACTCGCCGGCCATTTTGTTGGCTATACAGTCCTTATGTTCAGAGATAAGGACGAGACTACCGTTGCCGACGGAGGAACCTCTCCCGTCGGGGGATCCTGAACCGGGACCTTCTGGCGTTCCACCGCCCAAGAAAAGAAGGATTCACACTCCACCTCCTTTTCAGCCGTCGCGCACCGTCCAGCCCTCCTCCCCGTCCACCCGAGGGGATGATACGGGGACTGACACGGCAGCGACGGGTACGGACGACGAGGTATACGACGAGGACCTACCGTCGTCACCTCCCACCAGGGCTTCTCCGCCCGACGAGATTGGTTCGTTCCACTCCATGATCGCCAGGGCATCCGAGCTTTTCCAACTCTGCCCTGAGGAGAAGAAAAAGGAAGGATTACTTTATCAACGGCGCGAGGCCAAGAGGAAGACGGTCCTCGCGGTGCCTCTACTGGACGACATTTGGGATGAGGGCCTCGCCCTCCTCAAGAACCCTTCCACTACGCCAGCTAGAAGAGACCGGTACGAGAAGAAGTACCGGGTCCCGGACGCGGCCCCCCTGTGCCTCCGGGCGCAGCCTACCCCAGACTCCGTCGTCTCCGCGGCGGCCAGGAAGAAAGCGGGGGGGGTGCGGCCTCCACATCGACTTCCCCACCGGACGGCGAGGGAAAGAAATTGGACACTATGGGACGCAGGGTCATCTCGTCTGCAGCGACGACGATTAAAGCGGCCAACGCCTTGGCTATCGTGGCCCGCTACGACAGGGAGCTATGGTACAAACTGGCTCCCCTGCTGGACTTCCTACCGGACGACAAGAGGGCGGATGCCCTGGAGATCCTACAGGAAGGTGAGGTGGCGTCGGACCACGCCATCACTATTGATACTGGTTTTTTCTTTACCGAGGATTCCCAGCCTGACAACGGGGAATATTCATGAGCATGTGAATCCATGCCAGACCCATGCTGGAGAACAACAGTTACAGGTAAGTAACTTGTTCCTTCCCTTGTGGTGTGGGCTGCCTGCGGGTCATGGTCAGGGGTGTTGGGTAGTCTCCCGTGGTGTGCGCTGCCTGCGGGTCATGGTCAGGGATGATGGGTGTTCCCCTGTGGTGTGGGCTGCCTGCGGGTCATGGGCAGGGGTGAATGGTTGCCATGCCCTGCTGGCAGCCCACGCCACAGGGGACCACACAACACCCCTAGTCATGCCCGCAGGCAGCCCATCACCCCTGACCATGACCCACAGGCAGCCCACACCACAGGGGAACACCCAACACCCCTGGCCATGCCCCGCAGGCAGCCCATCACCCCTGACCATGACCCACAGGCAGCCCACACCACAGGGGACCACCCAACACACCTGTCCATGACCCGCAGGCAGCCCACGCCACAGGGGACCACCCAACACCCCTGACCATGACCCGTGGGCAGCCTACACCACAGGGGGGACCCCCAACACCTGTCACCACACACACAGCCCTTTCACACGTTTTGGCAGCCGCGTGCGTGGTATGCGTATTCAAGGGTTTGCCCAGGGATATTTTCATGCGTTTTGGCTGCCGCGAGCGGGGTACATGTATTCACGGGGTTGCACAGGGATATTTTCACGCATTTGGCTGTCCTGAGTGGGGTATGCGTATTCAAGGGGGTGCGCAATAGATTTTCACGCGTTTTGGCTGCCATGAGCGGTATACGCGTACTTTTTCATGAGATTACAGTGTAGGGGGCCACAAGGGAAGGAACAAGTTACTTACCTGTAACTGTTGTTCTCCAGCATGGGTCTGGCATGGATTCACATGCAAACCCTCCCGCCTACCCCTCTGCGGCTCTTCACTTGGTCATACTGCCACTTCACGTGCTTCCAAATCTGAAGATGGCTGCCAGAGGCGGTGCTTAGGTAGAGGGCAGTCATTGGCTGTGGTCAGTATGACGCAGAGACCAGTGATTGGTTACTACTACGAAAGACAGATCAGAAGCGAAACTGATACTGGTTTTTTCTTTACCGAGGATTCCCAGCCTGACGACGGGGAATATTCATGAGCATGTGAATCCATGCCAGACCCATGCTGGAGAACAACAGTTACAGGTAAGTAACTTGTTCCTTCCCTTGTGGCGTGGGCTGCCTGCGGGTCATGGTCAGGGGTGTTGGGTAGTCTCCCGTGGTGTGCGCTGCCTGCGGGTCATGGTCAGGGGTGATGGTGTTCCCCTGTGGTGTGGGCTGCCTGCGGGTCATGGGCAGGGGTGAATGGTTGCCATGCCCTGCTGGCAGCCCACGCCACAGGGGACCACACAACACCCCTAGTCATGCCCGCAGGCAGCCCATCACCCCTGACCATGACCCACAGGCAGCCCACACCACAGGGGAACACCCAACACCCCTGGCCATGCCCCGCAGGCAGCCCATCACCCCTGACCATGACCCGCAGGCAGCCCACGCCACAGGGGACCACCCAACACCCCTGACCATGACCCGTGGGCAGCCTACACCACAGGGGGGACCCCCAACACCTGTCACCACACACACAGCCCTTTCACACGTTTTGGCAGCCGCGTGCGTGGTATGCGTATTCAAGGGTTTGCCCAGGGATATTTTCATGCGTTTTGGCTGCCGCGAGCGGGGTACATGTATTCACGGGGTTGCACAGGGATATTTTCACGCATTTGGCTGTCCTGAGCGGGGTATGCGTATTCAAGGGGGTGCGCAATAGATTTTCACGCGTTTTGGCTGCCGTGAACGGTATACGCGTACTTTTTCATGAGATTACAGTGTAGGGGGCCACAAGGGAAGGAACAAGTTACTTACCTGTAACTGTTGTTCTCCAGCATGGGTCTGGCATGGATTCACATGCGAACCCTCCCGCCTACCCCTCTGCGGCTCTTCACTTGGTCATACTGCCACTTCACGTGCTTCCAAATCTGAAGATGGCTGCCAGAGGCGGTGCTTAGGTAGAGGGCAGTCATTGGCTGTGGTCAGTATGACGCAGAGACCAGTGATTGGTTACTACTACGAAAGACAGATCAGAAACGAAACTGATACTGGTTTTTTCTTTACCGAGGATTCCCAGCCTGACGACGGGGAATATTCATGAGCATGTGAATCCATGCCAGTCCCATGCTGGAGAACAACAGTTACAGGTAAGTAACTTGTTCCTTCCCTTGTGGCGTGGGCTGCCTGCGGGTCATGGTCAGGGGTGTTGGGTAGTCTCCTGTGGTGTGCGCTGCCTGCGGGTCATGGTCAGGGGTGATGGGTGTTCCCCTGTGGTGTGGGCTGCCTGCGGGTCATGGGCAGGGGTGAATGGTTGCCATGCCCTGCTGGCAGCCCACGCCACAGGGGACCACACAACACCCCTAGTCATGCCCGCAGGCAGACCATCACCCCTGACCATGACCCACAGGCAGCCCACACCACAGGGGAACACCCAACACCCCTGGCCATGCCCCGCAGGCAGCCCATCACCCCTGACCATGACCCACAGGCAGCCCACACCACAGGGGACCACCCAACACACCTGTCCATGACCCGCAGGCAGCCCACGCCACAGGGGACCACCCAACACCCCTGACCATGACCCGTGGGCAGCCTACACCACAGTGGGGACCCCCAACACCTGTCACCACACACACAGCCCTTTCACACGTTTTGGCAGCCGCGTGCGTGGTATGCGTATTCAAGGGTTTGCCCAGGGATATTTTCATGCGTTTTGGCTGCCGTAAGCGGTATACGCGTACTTTTTCATGAGATTACAGTGTAGGGGGCCTGTAAGCTGGTCCAGGGTTAGCGCAGCCCTTTGCAACTTATTGGGGATTTCTATGCCTTTTTCTGGCTCGAGGCGTTCTTGGGGGCGTAACTGGCACTGCTGGATGTTCGCTGCGCCACGGCTGCAAATGGCTTGGGAAATCCATTAATATGGGGTGCGCCTGAATGCTGTTAGGCTCACGCGGCTAGCGCAGGCTGGCGCGTGCTTCCTCTCTGCGCCAGCCGCGTGCGCTATATATGCGCCAGATTCTGTGAATTGGCCGTGAATCTGTTGTCTGTCTTACTTCCACTGGAACCGCCTCCCCCTCCACATCTGCTCTTCTTCCTCCTACCCTTCCTTTCGCTCTTCTCTAAAATCTTATCTTTTCCATTTCCCTCCCTAACACCTTTTGCTTCCTCTCCTAACCCTCCCCCCGCCTCATGCCTTACCTCTTATTCCTGTACTTCCTTACCCTCTCCATCCTTTCTTCTCCCTTCTACCCCACCTCCGGCTCTTCAATAGTCTTATTCTTTCCTCTCTTCTTCCCTACACCTTCTCGCCTTCCCTCTTACTTCCGCTTCTACCTCCACTAACTCCTCACTTTCCCTCTCACACCTCTTTCCCTCTCCACTCCCTCATCACCTCGGCAATATTGTAAATTGTTCCTTATTTTGTTTTCGAGTTGTGATTCAATTGCCATCTCATGCTGTTGTATTTTTTTCTTGTTCTCATGTAAAGCACTTTGGATTAAAAGGCTATATAAATACTTCATAATGCCTTTACAAGGGACAGATATACCATTCTGAGGAAAGCAAGAGAGTTGGGAGATCTGCACTATCAGGGATCTTGTCTTTCCGTAAACCCGGATTTCACACCTGCTGTGCAGAAAGCCAGCGTTAATTTTGTGGCAGTAAAGAGGCAGTTATGTGAATGTGGGCTGCAATATGCCATGTTGTATCCTCCCAAACTGAGGGTTGTGCATGAAAATAAAACCAATTTTTTCACAGATCCAGTGGAAGCGTGGCCCTTCCTGGAGTCTCTTCCCAAACGATGAACTGCTGCTGGGGGTTGTTTAATGCTTGCTGGCTGTGAAGGGGGTGGGGGACTGTGAGATCATGGTTAGTGGGTTTTGAGCAACGGTTTTGTTGTGCTTGTGGACCCTGTTTTTATGCAGCACCAGAGGCATGGGGTGGGGGGGTCATGCATTTAAGAATGTAACTGATTGATAAATCCTGATGTTTCAGTTGGTCAGGAATGACCACTCCTTTTTGGCACAATTTCGGTGGGTGAGTTGTAAGTCCTGGCGTCCCTGGGATGTTTCCCACTGTTATTTCTTTTTTAATTTGATTTAGCTGAAAAATACAGCCTTTCAAAAATTCCAATTTACAAATTCAGAAAACACATATTAACACAAGTTCCAATTGATACACATACACATATAAATCACTATTATACAAATGAAATAAAGGTAAAAAGTAAAAATCCTCCAATTCATTTCACAGTCCGCCATCCATTTTGACAGAGATAAAAAAACAAGTTGGGGGTGGGGGACCACCTAAATGTACAATTTCTCCAGCATGGGGTCTGGCATGGATTCACATGCTCATGAATATTCCCCGTCGTCAGGCCGGGAATCCTCGGTAAAGAAAAAATCAGTATCAGTTTCGTTTCTGATCTGTCTTTCTTCGTAGTAACCAATCAATGATCTCTGGGTCATACTGCCCCCAGCCAATGACTGCCCTCTCACTAAGCCCCTCCCCTGGCAGCCATCCTCAGATTTTTACCGCACACTCAAGTGTTGGGAGTCCTCGTGCTTTAGCTCTTGAGCTTTTGCTGCGTGTTTGCGCTTTTTCAAAGAGATTTTCTCATTTTTCAGTCAAATAGAGCCTCAAGCTCCACTGTGTCTACATCCGATCAACGGGGGCCCGTTTCGGATTTTCTACGCCCCTCAAGGGTGAAGTTTTCGTCGAGTTACACTTCTTGGAGGAGTCCAGAAGTTTCTGCGGCCTACCCGGACATGGCCCAGGAGAAAGGAAGCTCGACGCCCGGAAAGCTGTTCAGGGTTTGCCCTGGATGCCAGCTGCAGAATGTGTTCAAGGAGGACGAGCACCCGAAATGTCTCTACTGCCTTCATGAGGACAAAACGCACGTGGAGAAGGACTGTGCGCTTTGCGGGATCATGTCGGAACGGACCATCAGGGACCGACACCTTCGTCTCTCCAACTGGCTGGAGGGAAAGAGCCCGTCAGGTGAGAAGAAGTAGTCGTCCGAGCGGTCTTCTAAGTCCTGTGAGGGCGCCCCGGCGACGGGAGCCGCACAGAAGGCAAAGCACCGCGAGTCCGCAGGCACCAAGAGCCCCGAACGGTCGGGCTCCTCGGCTGCCAAGCAGGGCGCATCCTCTCCAGCGCCATCGACCACGAGCCAACGCTCTGGATCAGGGAAGAGGAAGGCTGAGAACCCGCCGAAGCTTCTGGATAGGCCCCGGTCGATCTTGAAGGATCCAGCGTAGGGGGACCGAGGCGGTGACCCTCCACCAAGGTGAAGGCCACAGGCCCGCAGAAGGTGGTGAAGGCCTTGATTCACCCGGACAAGGCCTCTATCGAGAAAGTCACCGCGGCCTTGGTGCAGCCTGAGGAGGCTACACCAGTGGAGGCGACCTTGGGGCCCAGAGTTTCCCTGCCATCGCGGAGGGAATCCTCTTTCAGGCCCATCGAGAAGACCCCGGTGGAGACCCCGGTGGAAAAAGAGGGGGGGAGCCGGTGGCCATTGTTGACACGGACACAGCCTCCGAGGAGGAACTGGTTGAAGTCTTGGAGGGCCTCGACGAGGGCGTCGAAGAGGCCCGGTCCCACTGGAGGGATCCCGACGGAGGGGACGACGAGAGCAACGGTGGCACCGGCGAGGTTCCTAGTCAACCGTCGCACCCGTCGCTTCCTGAGCTGCAGGACAATTCGGCGGCCATTTTGTTGGCAATACAATCCTTATGTTCGGAGATAAGGACGAGATTGCCCCTACCACCGACGGAGGAGCCGGTACCAGGCCTGACAGAGGAGCCAGGGCCAAGTCTGTCAGGAAGTCCCCCAAACAAGAGAAGACGGACCCATCCAGCCCCGCCTTTTCAGCCCTCGAGGCCTGCTCACCCTTTGCCCACGTCCCCCATACCTGGGGATGACACGGGAATGGACACGGCCACGACGGGTACGGATGATGATGACGACGACGGCTGCGGCGACGACGGGACGGAGCTCCCATCGCCTCCAGCCCGGGCCTCCCCACCCGACGAGATTGGGTTTTTCCACGCTATGATCGCCAGGGCATCTGAGCTTTTTCAGCTCTGCCCCGAAGAGAAGAAGGAAGGTTTCCTTTACCAACGGCGCGAGGCCAAGAGGAAGACAGTCCTCGCCGTGCCTCTGCTGGATGTCATCTGGGACGAGGGTCTCGCCCTTGTCAAGAACCCGTCTAGGACGCCTGCCAAGAGGGATCGGTACGAGAAGAAGTACCGGGTCCCCAACGTGGCACCTTTGTGCCTTAGGGCGCAATCGACCCCTGACTCGGTCATCTCAGCGGCGGCCAAGTAGAAAGCGGGGGGGGGCATCGGCCTCGGCGTCAACTTCCCCGCCGGACGGCAAAGGAAAGAAGCTGGATGCAATGGGACGACAAGTTATCTCGTTGGCGGCAACAACGATTAAGGCGGCCTCCCTGTTGGACTTCCTTCCGGACGACAAGAGGGCTGAGGCCCTGGAGATCTTGCAAGAAGGTGAGGTGACGTCGGACCACGCCATAACGGTGGCAACAGACATTGCCGACACCGGTTTCCGCCAGCTAGGCAACAGCGTTTGCCTCAGACGACGAGGGTGTCTCAAGGCGACAGATTTCCGCTAGGATGTACAAGCCAAGGTTTTGGACATGCCGTTCGACGGGAACAACCTGTTTTGGAAAACAGTGGATGAGTCCCTCCAAGCCATCAAGGCGGACACGGAGACAGCTAAGGCCCTGGGAGTTCTCCAGCAACGAAGGCCGTCCTTTCGGAGCTCCAGAGGCAAGCAGGGTGCCTCCAAGGGATTTGGCGGTGGCTCCTCTACGTACCACCAAGCGGCCCGCTCCTCGTCGCAGGAAGCCTATAGAGGACGAGGCAAATCGGGTGGATCCTGCCGTCGTCACCAGGGAGGCCAATGTGGCAAGGCGTCCTCCAAGCAAGATTGAACCGACCGTGGCGTCGGGCCCCCACCGAAGCACACCGGTCGGAGGCCAGCTGGCGAAGTTCGTCAGCGTGTGGGAGTCCATCTACACCAACCTTTGGGTGCTGGACACCCTGGCCCAGGGGCACGCCCTTGAATTTCTATAAAAGTGCCCCTGCATTCCTCCCGTGGCCAGGAAAGAAAACCACGTCCCTCAACTGCTGTTGGAGGTAAGGGCGATGCTCAAGAAAGGTGCCATCGAGCTCGTCCTAAAGAGGCTCCGGAACTCCGGAGTATACTCAAGGTACTTCCTCGTGAAAAAGAAGACAGACGGGTGGCAACCCATCCTAGACCTGCGACGACTGAACAAGTACATCAAGGCACAGAAGTTCCAGATGCTCACCCTCCAGCACGTGCTGGGACAGCTAGAGGAGGGCGATTTCCTGTTGTTGCTGGATTTGGAGGATGCATACTTTCACATTCCCATTCTAAAAGGGCACCGGAAGTTCCTCAGGTTCGTGATCCCAGGGTGGCACTACCAGTTCAAGGCCCTCCCATTCGGATTGAAGTCGGCACCCAGGGTTTTCACCAAGTGCCTCGCTCCAGTGGCGGCGCAGCTGCACCTGCAGGGGATCCACGTCTGCCCCTACCTAAACGATTGGCTCATCCGCGCAAGGACAAGGGAGCTCGCCGTAGAACACACAGCGAAGACCTTCCAGCTGCTCACGGACCTGGGGTTCTCCATCAACTTCCCCAAGTCCCACCTGGTCCCCTCTCAAGTCGCACTTTTTCTGGGAGCCAAGCTCGACACAGTGGCACGTTTGGCCTCACCGTCGGAGGAAAGGACAAAGGCCATCCTAGGCAAGGTGCAGCGCCTGCTGGCCACGGACATGGCCAGAGTGAGGTCCATCAAGTCCCTCCTCGGGATGATGCCCTCTTGCATTTATCTCGTGCGCCTGTGCAGGCTTCGGATGCGCCCTCTACAGGAGCTCCTCGATGCCCGCTGGATTCAAGCGACGGGCAGCTTCGAGGACAGGATCCTTATCGACGAGACCTTCAAACGAGCGATCCGGTGGTGGGGCACCCGCTTATCTAGCGGCGGGGACAGACTTTCAGACCCCGGCCCACCAGGCGATGGTGACGACGGATGCTTCCCTGGAGGGGTGGGCAGCCCACACCGGAGATCTTCACGCGAGAGGCCTTTGGCTCCCGGAGGAGAAGCCGCTCCACATCAACATCCTGGAGCTCCGGGCAGTGTTCTGGGCCCTCAGGTCCTTTCTCCCGTCCCTCAAGGACAAGGTGATGATGATCTTCACCGACGGCACCACCACGAGGTTCTACATCCGGAAGCTGGGGCGGAACTAGATCCCCGGCTCTATCCAAGGAAGCCCAGGACCTGTGGCATTGGGCCGTTGCTCAAGGGATGTTTCTAGTGCCATTTCATCTGGCAGGGATAAAAAACACCATCGCCGACTCACTCAGCAGAGAGCTGCGCTCGTGCCACGAGTGGGAACTATGCCAGGATCAAGTGGACCGACTCTTTCAGCGATGGGGTAAATCCCAAATCGACCTGTTTGCGACGGCAACGAACTCCAAGTGGCAGAGGTTCGCCAGCAGGTTTCCCCAACCGAGGAGCATGGGCGATGCTTTCTCGTTCCCCTGGGACGGCCTGTTCCTATATGAGTTTCCTCCATTGCCGTTGCTGCTCCGACTCATCAACCAGCTCAAGACGTCCCGGTGCAGAATTATCCTCGTCGCACTGGCGTGGCCGAGACAGATCTGGTTCCCGGACCTTCTGGACTCGTCAGCGTCCCCACCAGTCAAGCTGTCGACGGACGCAGATCTTCTCTCCAGAGAAGGAGGCGCCATCCTTCATCACGACTTGGAGTCACTGAACTTGCAGGCCTGGCTCCTGCAGCACTAGAGTTTGGAGGGTACAATATCCCGGCTGACTGCAGAGAGATTCTTGCAAAGGCCAGGGCGTCCTCAACTCTCAAGTGCTACGGACATAAGTGGAAGAGGTTCTCTGTCTGGTGCCGTGCACAGAAGATTAACACTCTGCGGATTACGGCCCCTCAAGTACTGCCGTACCTACTGTCGATGGCCAAGGCTGGACTAGCTCACGCTTCCATCAAGATGCACCTGGCTGCGATCTCCCGATACACCAGAACTACGGGACGGGCGTCCTTGTGGTCTCATCGCCTGTTGAAGGAATTTATGAAGGGACTGTTCCGATCGTTCCCGCCAGTGAAGGCTCCTGCCCCAGCGTGGGAACTCAACGTGGTGCTGTCTAGGCTCATGGGGGCGCCATTCGAGCCTCTGCATTCGGCGCCGTTGAAGTTTGTGTCGTGGAAGACAGCATTTCTTGTGGCCATCACCTCCGCACGACGAGTGGGAGAGATCCAGGCCCTATCCTGCAATCCTCCATACTTGACTTTTCACGACACGAGGGTGGTGCTGAGGACACACCCCACCTTTATGCCCAAGGTGCCGTCAGACTTCCACCTCAACAAGTCCTTGGTGTTACCAGTTTTCTTCCCGTCGCCTTCGTCGCCGTCCGAGAGGACTTTGCACTTGCTGGATGTGGTTAGAGCGCTGAAGTTCTACGTGGACCGCGCGAAGAGTTTTCGGAAGACATCACAGCTATTTGTGAACTTTGGACCTGTGAACCAAGGGAAGACTCTCTTGAAGGCTTCCATTTCCAGATGGCTCTCCGGCTGTATCGTGCACTGTCACTGGTTGGCAAACCGACCGTTGCCCAGCAGTCCGAGAGCCCATTCGACCAGAGTGATCGCTGCTACTACGGCGTTCTTGTCTGGTGTGCCCCTGCTGGACATCTGCAGGGCTTCTACGTGAATGTCGACGCACACCTTCATGAGATTCTACTGCATCGACCGGGATTTCAGGGAGGAGTCCAGAGTCGGCCAGGCAGTGCTGCGCAACCTGTTCGCCTGAAGGTGGGCCTGGTGAGGAGGTAAGAGTGCTTAATGGTGAGTTTATGTAATGCTTAATGTTGATCCTTTGCCACCTCCCGTGGTTGTGCATATGTGTACTGCTATGTATTCTTATATTCATGAGCATGTGAATCCATGCCAGACCCCATGCTGGAGAAAGAACAAGTTACTTACCTGTAACTGTTGTTCTCCAGCATGAGTCTGGCATGGATTCACATGCGAACCCTCCCTCCTACCCCTCTGCGGCTCTTCACTTGCTCATACTGCCACTTTACGTGCTACCAAATCTGAGGATGGCTGCCAGGGGAGGGGCTTAGGGAGAGGGCAGTCATTGGCTGGGGGCAGTATGACCCAGAGATCAGTGATTGGTTACTACGAAGAAAGACAGATCAGAAACGAAACTGATACCCGGATTCCCGGCCTGACGAAGGGGAATATTCATGAGCATGTGAATCCATGTCAGACCCATGCTGGAGAACAACAGTTACAGGTAAGTAACTTGTTACTTATCCACAAAAAGATGACTAAATAATATAACATTTTACATAGTATTTACAAGTGCATTTATAATCGCCATATCAGAAGGTCCCACTGGTACAGATAGCCCCCAAAGTAAAAGTTACAGATTGCATCATCAGATGGGAGATGAAATTATATTAAGACACGCCACTTTAGGATGTTCTAAAAGATTCAAGCAATGCTTAAAGGATAGCATCGCTATGTTCATTTTGAGCTTCATTTTGAGCTTGAGGCTGTTTTACAGGCTATCCCATAGCATATCAGAATCTAAAGTTAAATAATCTGCAAACAAGTGTCAACAATCAAATGCTTTAGTGTTTCAAATTGTGTAGAATCATACCAGAATCAACAGCAGTTACCTTGGCTGAGGTTCCATCTGAACAGAATTTCTTTGGTGTACCACAGATTCATCCGCAGCCTCATATATTGAGACCTTCGTTTCGAATCGGGAAATCTTAACAGCTACTGTTCAGCATCATATAACTTTTTACTGCTATGCGGTTGAACCCTAAACAACCGTAGCTGAAAACATCTCTCACAAATCTCAATCCAAACGTACCACCCCAGCTTTGTTTTGGCTGTGGCTGGGTTGTTAATCAAGGTGTTCTCTGATACCCCTATGTATTCCAGGATATTCTGAGCACTAACTCTCCAGGCCGAAATGTTTAAATATTTAGTAGTTGGCACATATTTGGCTAATACAGCCATAATAGTATTTGGTTTTGTCACCAATAGGTATTCCTATAAAGAGTGAGAATCTTCTAACAATACACAGCACAAAGTGAGATCATACCCAATTCATGGCGGATAAGGCACACAGATACGGTTTGCAGTAAACCAAGAATAGACCTCCAAATCTGCGCTTCAAGTTTTTACCAAAAAGATTCTGCAAGCCAATGCCTTGTCTTGACACACAGTAAGTATGGATAGGGTTTACCTTTTGTTCTAAAAAGGTAATTGCAGGGGAGAATGAACATTTACCATATTTGTCTTGGATAACACGGGCCTGGGCAATGCCGGTCTTTAATTTAAGCTCAAGATCTTGAAGATAAAGAAAATCTTTTGGGTGGCTGCTAATAACTAGGCCCAGATACTTATAGTCTGCAACCACCTCCAGCTTATTATTCGGCAGCATCCACGGCACCGACCTACAAGACCTTTTCTGGTTGACATCCGAGACTTTAACTTTACACTCGGCTTGATTGATCGTCAATGAGTTTGCCTCTACGTATTTACCAAGCTGGAAAAGGAGGGAACGCAGTCCACTGGGGGTCTTAGCCAACAGCACAAGGTCGTCGGCGTAGAACAGACAGGGGATTGCGCTCCGTCCCAACCTTGGAGAATCTGAAATAACTTCAAGAATGTCCAGGGGCATATAGGATCAAAAATAATTAAAAGGGTCCAAGCCAAAAAATAACCTTGCATAACGCCTCCAAAGGTCTAAATAGGTTCCGAAAGGCGACTGTCCAAAGACAATCTAATTTGGATTGTGGTCTTCAAATGCAACTCTTTTATCCAATAAACAAGGTAATCTGGACAGGTGGCCTTCCGCAATTTGTTCATAAGGAGACCTCTGCAGACTGAATCAAAAGCAGCCTGAAAATCAATAAATGCCAGGTATACTGACTGCTTTTTGGCTAATTCCTGGAATTTGATCGCCTGTTGAACATGCAGGTTTATAGCGGTGCCCAGACCAGGCATAAACCAGTCTGGTTAGGATCTCGCGCACCAGAGGGTTCCAGCCAGAGATTTAAATCCCTTAACAAGACCCTAGCAAAAAGCTTGCCCGTGATATCCAAGAGTGTTATCAGCCTATAATTGGTAGGGCATGATCGGTCACCCTTCTTATAGATGGGTACAACAATCGATTTCTGCTAAAACGGAGGTAACAAACCAGTCCTGACAGTGTGCTCAAAGATGATTAACAGGTTATTGGCCCAGGCCATTGGATGTTGTTTAAGCATAATATTCGATAACCAGTCCAGTTCTGGGACTCTAAATGTCGAAAGCCTTGAGATATAATATAGAATATCCTCCAGGGCAAAATGAAGGCTGTCATCCTTTGTTCTAGGATCAAGATTATCAATACTCATTAAGGGAGTAAGGGCATAAAGGGTCTTATAAAAATTGACCCAAACTTCTGCAGGAACATAATATATCTGGGCCAACAGCTGAGGGTCCCCAGAAGTCTTATTCAAGAGGCACCAAATCCTCGCTGAATTCTTGGAGGCAACTGCTCCCAGCATAGTCTCTACATCATACTGGCAAAGCAGTGCTCTCCTAGCCTTTAGCCAGTTTTTGTATTGGCATTTTAGTGATCTTATTCGTAAAGCCATTATCTATAATTGGTAGAAAGCAGGCTGCACTTTTTTCTGCCCTATAGGTTGCTTTCCTCGCCACCAACTCAGTCATACACATGCAAATTAGTTTTCAGGGATTTCATAAACCTTTCTGCACCTCTCTAAAGAGGTGCATGACATCCGTGTACGATTTATAAGTCCCCTTGTTACATAACTTATAGTTTTTCACTAAAAACCACCAGTGAGAAAGGGGTCTAGTGCAGTCGATTCTTAGCGTTACAAAATCCTTCCTGAGGCTAAAGATGGATTCAGAGTTTTCCTAAGATTAAACCAGGACCATGTAGCTACCAAAATATCATGATCAGTAGATGTTTGAGGAAAAATATGAAAGTTGGAAACCAGGTTAAATAGGCCACTATCTATCAATCAAGGCAACCTGAGTACTTCTGTGGCAATTAGGGGCCGGGGGTGAATCAACAGGCACACACCCGTTTAGCATGGGAAGATGACGCTCTTTCAATAAGGAGTTCCATCTTAAGACAATGGGAGAAAGGATCTTCCGGGGTTTAACAATGCATGAAATATTAAAATCATCTGCCAGAATCATGTGGTCACAAGAACGATCTAAAACTATTAGATTCAGCAGTTCTTCCAAGGCACAATGAAAAACCTGGTCTGCAATGGCCGCATGATTCCAGGAGACATTAATAACAGCGATCACGCATTTGGGTGATTTTATGTTAACCAATTGTAAGAGGCTATTTGGTGAAGCCCACGGATCCAGAATCAGATTTGATGACGTTTTAACCCTGACCAGAAGTCCAGCCATATGTCGACCCCTAATCAGGGGTATAGGTGGGATTAACGAGACCACATGATTATCCCAGATAGGGGGAACATAAAGCCATACTTCCTGCAGGGCCACAACATCATAATTGGTCATGAGGTTATTATCAAGGCTGGTTAAGTGTTTCAACCCCTAGTATTCCATGAGGCCAAAGTACATATAGTCAGGGCGTCCGGGAGCTAACGTTGATTCTGATTTTTATTATGATAGTACTGGAACTGACTGCCCAACTGCTCTGTAGGGAAATTAGTTTGCCCGTTTGCACCAGCTGAGAGGAGCTGTTCCCCCAGAGTCGGGATATGCTGGTAGTCAAAGGAAGAGTTATTAATTAAAAGGAAATTCATGTGATAGAGATCAGTGTAAGCCTGGCATATAACATTCCTCACAAGCACAGACTTCATCCACAGTTTGACTACAGATAAGTCATAATCATGGACGAATTCAATCTGATCTATGTCAATAGAAGTAACCTCTTCCAAGGCAGGTATTTCAGCGAAACTATTCATTAACAGATTGTCGATTCAGATCGTACTTTGGATAGGGATGAGAGCGCACTGCAAAATTAGATTGGTCAATTTATGATTTGGTGCGCTCTGGTTTTTTGGTTCCTGCACGCGTTGATGCATGGTTGGGACTAGGTTATTAGCGCTGTCAATGTAAGATGGTGCCTGACCGTTACTACTATTAGAGATTGACAATCAACCATTATTGCAGTGTCTATCACATTTAACAGTTTCCACCTGCTTATTGGATTGGGAAAAGAAACGATATAAAGATTTATTGATCCCCTCTCTTCAACCCTTCAAAGTTATCGGTTTGTCTACAGTGGGGAAAAACAGCTCCATTATTCACTGCAGGTTTCAGTGAACCAACAGTCTGCTGAGCCAGTTGGGAGTTTGAAGAAAGTGTTATGGGAGGAAAGGTCTCACAAGAACGCATTTCATTACAAGAAGCAATCGGTGCAAAATCCTCTTGTTGTCTAGACAGCCGGAATAATGCGTCCAGTGGTTCATAAGGCTGGGGCAGAGTCTGGGACTAGGGCTCCGACAGGACTTTCACTTGCGAAGATTTACTCCTAAACTTGATATTTTTGGATTTATTTTTGGGCTGTGAAGCTATAGCAGCTTTCAGTTTGTTATCAAATATGTGCGGTATAAGGCTAACCACCCCTGCCTTCTCCTTAACGGATCCATCCTCCGCTTCCATCAAGATTGCATCGGTCTTGCTAATGTCTGAAGATTGAATATTCTTTACCGTTGCTTTTTTCTTTTTCATGCACAGTTGTCCTGTCTGACAACGCACGGTCCCATGTGCACTAGAGCTTGATGGGGAACATTCTGCTATGACATTCTTCTTCAAAAGAGGGGACCAGATAGCAGTTGTATTTTATTAGTGGGTAATTCCTTCAATGTGTCTATTTTCATAAGACTTGCTTGCTGACTGGATGTGCAGTCAATAAGCAGAATGTCATCTTCAACAGAGTCCAAAGCCAATTGCTGGGAGGCTACATTTGCAGTTGCACTGGTCCAAGTCATGCCGGTCTTTATGACACCAACACTGCAACTGTGCCTTATCTTGCAATTGGTCAAGTTTGGTTAACGGAATATTGCATACTCCATTTGGCATCCAGGGTCTCGTACAATTTGGTCAGCGACAAAAGGGCAGTATTCATAGACTGCAATGACATTTCTACCCCTACTGGAAGATTCCCTTTGGTAGCACCAAAGGTCCCCAAAGGCGAGATAGACTTTCGTCGAGGAGTAGGCAGTAAGTATGAAACTGACAAAGCAGAAGAGTTTTCCGCCGTTGGTCACCCTTCTGTAGGTTTCCAACAACTAGTACTTCATCCACGTCTGTCGGAGGAAAATCCAACTCTTTAATAGAGCATTCAATAACCACAACAGCAGCAGCAGGGTTTACAACAGCCAACACATCACTGCTCACTGGGGCGGTCAAGGAGAGTTTTCCAGGGCAGATCTCTGATACTGTCTCCCTGAGCAGAGCCGGGCGTGCAGCAATAAGAATTCCCTTGGGGTTCAAAAGGAAAGAAGGGAAAGCTAAAACACCCGCGTCAACTGGAGAGTCCGGAGGTGTGCAGGGCTCACGGCTCACACCAGCCGCGATAGGAAGATGTGTAAAGGCCTCGGTAGTCCGAGCATTTGTAGCAAGAGTTAAGCTTTTGGGTGTAAAAGCTGGGACACCCGGGGCACAAAAATTCCGAATATCAACCATAGGGGAACGGGAATGTACATTGGTAGCTGTTTTTTTAGTACCGGACAGATGTATGGTACGCATTGATGAATTGGGAGTGATCAGAGCTGCTGCAGCACGCACAGTAATTTCGTTTTGGTCCGGCATGCCTGTTAGCAGATATGACATCCACTACAATCAAAAATAGCAGGGGAAATAATGTAAACCAAAAAACATTGTTTAATAATATAAAATAACAAGGACAGTCAGAACAAAGACAAACACAAGAACAAGTAATAAAATCAAAAAAGGAAAAATAAAAATCTTAAGGGCTCACCTCACCCACCCAGTTCCCGCTGACAGCCGACAGCACTTCACAAATGGCACTTGCGAAATGCGCACGTGCGAAATGCCTGATGAAATAGGATTCTGGGAAAGTGAGTGGGGGCTCACCAAATAATTAAGCTAAAATTGAGAAATAAACAAAAATGTAATTAGCAAGGACTACGTTTGTAAAAATCTATTGTAAAAATGTTAAAGTTCTTGGTTTGGTAGTCCGCACCAAATAAACACTCTCCAAGTAAAATCCAAAGGAAGATGCAGTAAAAGTAGAGGTCCACGCCGACAGCACTTCGCAAATGGCACTTGCGAAATGCACCCGTGCTAAATGCGCGCGGCTGCCTGATGAAATAGGATTCTGGGAAAGTGGGCAGGGGCTCACAAAATAATGAAGCAAATAAATGCTCGCAAAGTTATCCCCAAAGGAAGATGCATTAAAAGTAGAGGTCCATGCCAACATCCGCCGACAGCACTTTGCAAATGGCACTTCTGAAATGCACGCGCACCGTGACTGGTTTGTGGCGGGCTGGGGTTGGGGTTTTCACTGCAAAGTTGAGGGTCGCAGTAGGAAAGTCGGGTGGGGATGGAGATGTTAATGGTAAAATCATTTATATTACTTGAGTCTCATGAGAAGAGTGTGGAATAAGGTAGAACGTGGGTGGGTGATGATGGGGTTGATTTTAGCCTGCAAACGAAGCCAGGGGGTGAAGGTTTGCACGTTAATTAGCTAGAATGGACGGGGGTTGAATAACCATGTAAAAATGCAGAGAGTAGTTGCTTATTGTGAGCGCCATAGGGCCATAGGGCAAATGTTCTTATGCTCCAAGAGACACTCCTTGTTAGGGCTCCGAATGAAACATTGGTGAGATCTTGGGGGGCCCATGCGGGCATAAACATCCTATGTGACTCGATTGTGAGTCGGAAGCGTCCTCAGTTGGATACTCTGTTCTATTCCGGTTCCTGTTGTATCAGAGTGAGAGGTGCGGGTTGACTCGGAAACTGCAGTGTTACCTTTCTCTAGCTCTAGCCTAGGAGCGGTTGGAGCCTAGGAGCAGCTGGAGCTGCACAGTTGGAGACGTGCCAAAATCCTCTTTTGGAGCCGTACGAAGCCGCGCGAAGTGCCGTGGATGGTGTGGTCGGTGTGGTCCCGATCATCGGCATAGACAGTCCTTGAAAGGTGAAAGGACCCGGCGCACAGCGGCTCGGCGGACTCCCAGCGCTATAGAGCCACTAGGGTGAGTTACTCTAAAAAAAAAAAGAAGCTGAATAAACAGACCTTGTGTAGGGCAGTGCACGCCAGTGAAAGTGAAAGTATTCACTGTCAGCTTCGCAGTTTTTTGTTTTTTGGCTGGCTAGCTTGCAGCCAACTGTAATGGAAAATCTTTGGCTATATTTTTGAGCCCCCCAAACACTCAAACGTATTGTTACGCAGTGTAGGAAAATATTATTTACTTCATTTGTGCATGGTGCGTAATGTGTTTAGTGTTAAGTGTCAAGTGTTCAGTGTCGGGTTGTTCCGGGTTGATGAGGATCGCCTCCTGAAAGGACCCGATACCATTAAAGAGAGGAAACACTTTAACCTCTCAAGTGCAGATGAATTTGTGCATCCTACCTAAAATATTGTGCCGTTTAATTAAAGAAATGACCGTTCCGGCAGAACTGCGAAGAATTCTCTGGAAAATCATCTGGAGGAAATCGAAGGTATACCTCCTTTGTAATATTAACATTAACGAGGCAACTGCGGGCAACAGCCTTTAACCTCGTTGACGTGAGGCGAGAGGCCTCTGTTTGAGTCATCCAAAGAAACTACCGGAGAGAAAAACTGCGTGAGGGCCGTTTCACACTTTAGGGAGCTTGGCAGCAGATTTTTGCAGTCTACAGTATTTCCCAGCACGTGACGGAGATGTGACGGACCACGGAAGAAGAGGGGTGGCGCCTGAGTAGCCAACTCCACAGAGGAGAAGTTAACAATGGCTTCGAGCACAGAAGCCCTATGAAACCAGTCCCCCCCTCCACCCCCTCAATTGAAGATAGGATTGGAATTGACAACACTGTTAATACCTCTTCCACGAACATCTTGCTGCAGAGTATTTCCACACATTCTTCTATGGAAACATCAGATCCCCCCCCAGTTTTGTAACAGTCTGTCCCCCTCTAGCGTCTCTTGTCGGTGCAATGCGGGAACCTCTGGTGCAGTCCCCCCTCCCCTCCTTGAAATCAACAGGTGTCTGTGAGCAGTTGGTGGACAACCTTATAAAACATCCAGCATCAGTGGGATGACTTGAGGACATGGCATGTGTTGAGCAGCTACCACCAAGCTCACAAGAAACCTTGAGTGTTGAAGCTTCTGGGGTACCCGATTTACCACTGACCTCGGCCCAGGAGTAACAAGGCACCAACACTATGCTTGTGATTATTGATATTCATCCTACACCCAAAACAAAGGACATGGGGAGTCCATTGTCACGCCTATCAGATGACAGCCCGCCCTGCATTGACCTCACTAACGACTCAGAATCTCTTAAAGAGCCATTAGATACTTCAAATAATGTTCTTGATCATATTGAACTTTTGGATGCAATTACAGATCCTTAAAAACGTCTAAACTCGACGGACTTGGACATTCCTCAAAATAATCAAAAAACTATAATCTAAACAAAAAAACAGGAAATACCGCCTTTAAGGAAAAATCACTTAACATAAAAGAAGATAGTCAAAACAGCAAATAAAAAAGGAAAACTATCTGGATCCTTGCCAGTAATTCTAAAGAAAAAGGAGTCACTCCATAGACCAACGGATAACGAGGACAAATCATCAAGAATTTATAAAAAATAAAAATCGATCTCAAAATCGATCTCAAAATCGATCTCAAGATAAAGAACGCACCTGAAGACTCCACTCTCCTGCAATTCTTTTTAAAAAAGGAACAGGATGAGCGGCTTGCTCTTGGCGAACTATCGCACGCAGAAATATTACAAGGAGCTGAATTAACTCCAACTTGGAACCAGTCGGTCCCTCAATCGAAGTCCTGTCTCAAGATCAATAATCTTAAAATGGGTCCGGACAACCCTCAGAATAAGGGGGATACGGGCTCCGAGATGGTTCTGGAACCAATTGCCAAGGAAGCTACTGTAGAAAACAAAAACTTACAGAAGAAACCTTCCTCCTCACTTTTGCTGACTGACAAAATCATTGGCTCATTAACAAATCAAATTATTAAAGAGGTCCCCACAGCCAATAAGATCGATGTGCATGATTCATTGTCTCCTTCGTTAGCTATGGAGAAAGCTCAGCTGATTGAGCCTTTAGTGGATCCAAAAATCGCTGGCTCTTCCCAAGAACCAGTCTACGTGAATCCATCAGCACCTAAGGATGCACTTCGACTTTCGACAATTGAGCAAAGCAATTACTCGCCAAGAACTAGCAGTTGCCTAGATCCTGTAAATATATTGTCACATTTGTCTTCTAGAAGGAGACCATCATCGAGACTCTCAGATCTTACTGGGAAGGACTCATCCTAAAAAGAAACAGATTTGATGGCCCTGATGTCAACCATTGCAATCGCATTGGCACTGTTTGCAAAACTTTTTGAGGGAATCAATGATACTCTTAAGGATCATTCCACACTGATTGCAATGACACATACGAAAATGACTTACCTGGAAGGATATATCAGGGCGTGTGAAATACAGAAAGAACTAGTATGCAACAAAACGAAACACACCAGAGACATTAGCAAAATTCAGACAAAGGATCAAAGTGCAGAAACCTGCCTATTATCAAGACCACCTCAAACGCTATTGACGAAGGAGATGAAACCGATTGACTCAATAACAGCAAATGACAATTACATAGAACAAGTGGTCTCTCCGGTAAATGTAAAGTGACAATTAAGAATAAAAGTACAGCTTAACTCCCACCAACCTGTCATACTAGGGTAAAAAGGAAAACAGATGAAATAGATAAAAAACCTATGAAGCAAAATTTTAAAAAAACAACGTTGAATGGATGTGTCGTATTGGAGCTGAAGGGGGCATCAAACACTCAAGGAATAGAAGTGCTCCCCCCCCAACCACAGAACAAGAACGCCTGCAAAGACGTTATATATCCGGTATTTCTGCCCTTAACAAACGCTAAAGGATCAGCAGCAAGGAGTGTAACTTTTGTGGAGAACTTGACGCCCTCTACTTCTATCGTAGAGCAGACTGACGAAAGTGAAGATGAGAGGGCCCTCTCAGTCCTAGCACAAACGAGAGACCTAAAAAATCTGTCTGCAATTCTTCTGTCAAAACTCCCTCTTGCTGACTTAAGTTCAACCCATACACCGGTTTGCTGAGTGACTGAACACTCAGGTAGTGACTTCGTAGAACTTATGGATCTATCGGTACATTCTAAAGAAGATTCAGAGTCCGACCTCTATTGTCTGGGTGAGGAGAATAAACATCTACAAAACCCACCCAAAGATCCTAAAAAGGACAAAATGGGCTTTCATTCCCCACCTTTCCTATCCTTGGCTGAAAGGAGGGAAAAGGCGGATCTGTCCCATCAAGAGAGATTGACCTATATAGTCCATAAGAAGAAACAGTCTTTTGTGGAGTCAAGAAATGGGGACGACTCTAATAATTTAATAGCCGACTGTCATGATGACCCTCAGCGGGTGAAGAACCACAGGTCTTCACCTTCTAGGGCAGGAAGGAAACGGTCAGTGAATTATGATGCAAAAAAGGAGAGGTCAGAGAGACCGTAAAAGGTCAAACTCAAGAGAGAGAACAAAAAAGGGGGAAAGGCTCACTTATAAGGAAAACATAAAAAGTGAAAGAAACTTCCTCCTCAAGGCAATAGAAAAATCAGACGCAGTGATTCTAAATAGAAGGAATATTATGACCCTGTTGCAGTGCATTCCTTCATTAAGAGTGATTAGAACAGAGGACATAAAAATTGTTGTTTGGAACCAAAGGTAAATGGGATAGTGTCTATTTACACGCCCCTTCATTGTTGGTGCGTCTTTTAATATTACAAGCGCTGGAAAGTTTTCTTATTTTAGGCTACGACCTAACTGAATGTGGCACAAACACGAGGACATCGGACTCTAAGCTGATCCCTAAAACCGATAGAGATTTCACAATTCCCGCTTTCTAAACATCAAATAGCGTCATGTACCAGCACAAGAAAAATGGACTCTAAAGAGCCTGTTCTTAGGGACCACATGTCAACTAAGAGAAAGGACGACAGTGATAGTGTAGTAATTTCAGAAGGGGACTCTCTTCTTTCCAATTAGATTCCAACAGGAATCCACAAATCGTCAGAATCAGACAGTACCAAACCATTCTTGGATCCCTTGAACGTGGGTCGAACACCGAAAGACCCTTTGCAGAAATTGACGATAACTTTTGTACCAGAATCAGAGAGTCCGGGAGCTACCACCAAGAAAAATGGAGAAATAGATCAAGATGTAACAAAGGAAGGGAAGCAATGGGCCTGTATTTCGAGAGCCCTAGAGTCGGGAAAAGGAAGTTAGCCACTCCAGGAAGGGCAGGCTGTGGAAGACCAATTTGATGCTCCTCATATAAAGGGTACCCTTCTAAAATTTGGTTCCGGGAATATATGATATGATATGGCATTTATAACGCGCTTATACACAAGTGTTTCAAGGCACGACGAGGCAAGGGGGGACAAAGGGAGGACAGGCAGCGATCCTACTAGGCCAGGTGTCATTCAGATCGCGCAAGTGCATGGGAAGGGGGGAAAGGAAAAGTGCGCAGGGGGAAGGGAGAGGGGAAAGTGCAGTACATGGGAAGTGGAATAAATAAGACGCATAAAACAGCCAGCTAGTGGCAAGTGCAGACGTAAGTGCTGGTAGGGGGGACTGAAGGGATACAGAAAAACGGTCCCTAAGTGCAGGGGTTGCCAGGGAGGCAGTGCAGGTGGGTAATTGACGGGGCCTCGGCCAGAGATCAGAAAGGGTGGTCAGGTAACCAGTGCAATTACATTCAGGAATTCAGCAAGGGAGGGGAGGAGAGAAAGCAGTAGCAAAGAGGAAGGTTTTGAGGTGTTTCCGGAACCGGAGATGGTTCTCCTCGCGTTTCAGAGAGGCAGGAAGGCTGTTCCAGAGAGAGGCCCCTGCCGAAGAAAGTGATCTGCCACCAACTCATTGCTTGGAGAAGCGACTGACCCTAGCTCGAGAAGGAAGATATTTAGGAAGAGAGAGTTGAAGGTATTGCAGCCCCAGACCCCACAAGGCCTTGTGTACAATGCAGAGGGTTTTGAACTTAATCCTTGCAGCCACTGGGAGCCAGTGCAGAGATTTCAGTCCTGGAGAGATACGATCACTGAGCTTGAGGCCAAGGACAAGTCTGGCAGTCCTGTTCTGGATACGTTGCAGAGGGTGGAGAGTGGAGGCAGGCAGATTTAGATAGAGGCTGTTACAGTAATCCAGCTTGGAGAGGACCAGGGCTCTGGAGACAGTGAGCTTCTGGGGGAAGGAGAGGAAAGGAAGAATACCTCTAAGGAGGTGCAGCGGGTAGTGTGACTTCTTAGAGACGTCAGAGATGTGAAGGGAGAAGTAGAGTGCAAAGTTGGAGATGACCCTAAGGTTTTTAGCCTTGCAGGTGGGAGTGGGAGGGCCAAGAGAGGCCGGCCAGAGAGCTGCAGGGAAGGAGGGAGTGGGTGTGCCGATGAGTAGGATCTCAGTCTTACTGGCATTAAGGCAGAGGTCGTTGGCAGCACACCATCCCTGGATGGCAGACAGACAGACAGTCAGAGATGAAGGAAGAAGAGGAGGAGGCAGAGGGTAGCCTGAAAATGAGCTGGGTATCATCCGCGTAGCACTGAAAGTTGGGACAGAGCGTCTGCGATGCAGTGGGCAAGGAGTGCCAGGTATTGGTTGAACAGCCAGGGAGAGAGGTTCGATCAGGTAGAGAAAAAGATGTCGGAGAGGAAGGACCCAAGTTGGACCTGGGAGGGTCGGTCAGAGAGGAAAGAAGTCAGCCACGCCAGAGCCTGACCAGTGATACCCAGGTTATCATGGAGACGGTGGAGCAGGATGGCACGGTTGACAGTTTCAAAGGCAGAAGAGAGATCAAGCAAGATAAGAACGCAAGGGGTGTTAGAGTCGAGGTTAGTGAGCAGGTCTTCACGGATGTTCAGGAGAGCAGTTTCCGTGCTTCTGGCAGCTCTGAAGCCAGACTGTTGGCCATGAAGACAACCAACAGATTCAGTGTGGCGATTGAGCTGGGAGATGGCCAGTTTCTCCAGGAGCTTGCCCAGGAAGGGAGTGATGGAGATTGGGCGATAGTTAGCCGGGCAGGAGGGGTCAGCAGAGGGTTTCTTAAGAAGAGGGTGCACAAGGGAGTGCTTCAGGGGGGAAGGGAAGACTCCAGTGGTGAAGGAGTGATTGCAGAAATCCGCCAGGGCAGGAGCCAGGGAGTCGATGTGATCCTTGATAGATTTGGAGGAACAGGGGTGAACCTGTTTCGACGAGACTTTCGTAGATCGGACTTGTCTAGAAACCTTGCCTGGAGAGAAAAGGGGAAAGGCTGAGATGGAGGGAGGAGAGGTGGCTGCAGAAGGGCCAGTGGAAGAGCAGGGAACAGCGGGAGGGGGGCGAGATGAGGAGAGTGAGGACAGGATGTCCTGAGTTTTTTTAGATGAAGTGAGAAGCCAGTGCCGTGCAGAGGGCCTGGGAAGGGACAGGAGAGGTAGAGACTGCGGCAGGATTGGCCAGTTCCTTGCAGATTTTAGAGTTCAGCCGAGTTGTTAGATGCTGTAGAGATGCAGGCTTGGATATGAGCTCTCTTCATGGTGAGGACGGAGAGCCTAGAGGTTTTGAACACCTATTGAGACCTTCTGACGTCCACTTGGGAGACTACGATATACTATGTCTCCAAGAGACATGTCCAATGGAGCAGCCGTATATGGACGGATTTGAAACTTATTTGTCACCTGCAACAAAGGGACTCTTTGGCAGTCCGTCTTCTGGCCTTCTGACCCTAGTAAGGTCGTATAATGAACTACGAGTCATAAAGGTGATAGAATCATCTCTATTCTTTCAGGTCCTCCAATTAAAGTGGGAAGGGAGCCACCATCGTTCGGCTCGTCCTGGTGCAGAGGAGATTATAATAATCAACTCTTACTGGAGCCCTGTGGCCCAAAGTGACGAACAGTTTTTACACAAAGCAAACCTCATTCTTCAGAAAATCTCCTCGGAATATGACCTGGCTCACTTGATAATATGTGGTGATTTAAACTTATCATATCCAGATGTTATACGAGGAAATATAACGTGCCACCCTAACGTTTTGGCAAATAAGAGAGGAACAAACTGGGCAAAAATAATGAAGGTATAATGATATGTTTAACCTTCACTCTTTCAGCGGAAGTAAGGAAGACTTTGTACCAACCTGGGAAAAAGGTGCCTCGAGCAATATTAGACCATATTTTAGTCACCCGAGAACTCCTTTCCCATATCACCAAATTTCGAATTGTACCCAACAAAAACAGTGACCACAATTTGTTGGAATTCACATGGACTTCTTTTCAGGAGAAAAGAAGGCGGATGCAGTCCGCTATTGAAGAATCTTGTGAAAGAATAAAACTTAAAGTCAATGCAGGAGATGTGGGGGACTTGATTGGAAAATATATTGAGGTTGACATAAACAAAACACAAACTGCTCCGGATTTCGTACAACACCTAAATATGTATCGGTACACGGTTAAGAACTCAAAGCCAAATTCGACTGGTTACAATCATATATATGACAAGCTCCTGGTAGGAGAGAGGAAGAAATTGAGGAAAGCACTTCGTCTGGCAAAGAAAACCAAGTTCATAAAGGACATACAGTTGGCAGCTTTAGCGAAGAAAGCCTATAAAAACTGGCTAATAGCACATAAAGCATTAAGGTACCAAGCAGACGCCGAAACGCTCTTATGGCTGTTAAATGGGTGTCATCCGAGGGACTTCTAGCAAATAATAAAATCATCAACAAACGGCACGGCAAACAGATTACACAATTATGTTGGTGAACAGAATTGGGTGTCCCACTTCACAGAACTCTTTAAAACCCCTAACCTAGGGAACCAACATCTCCATCCTAAATCTGAAGTGGAGTGGATGATACCCATTGATGTAACATCTATTGCAATGAAAATCCGAAAATTGAAAAACTCCAGAGCACCGGGTCCAGATGATTTAACAAACGTGCACATAAAACAAGCTCCAGAACAATGGGCTGCGTTTACCAGAGCAGTCTTTGATAGAATTACAAGAACAAAATCAATACCCCTTTCCTGGAAAAAAGCAATTCTAGAGCCAATCTACAAGGCCGGTCCAAGAGGTAACCCTAAGAACTATAGGCCAATAGCCTTGTTGGATGTTACTGGAAAGCTCAATGGATCTACGTTACTGGACCTTTTTCAATCCTGGGCAGTCGACACAAAAGCCATTGATCCATTCCAGGCGGGTTTTGTTAAAAATCTTGGAACCCTGGTGAACATCCTTTTAATTAACACCTTAAAGGGGAAAACAAGAAGGATGGCCCCCAATCTATGTGGCCTTTGTTGACCTGGTCCAGGCCTTTGACCAGGTCAACAGGGAGCTCCTCTGGAAAAAGCTAAAAAAAAAAACGAATGTCCAGATTACATCTTGGAACAAATTCAGGCCCTCCATACTGAATAGTCAATATCTGTTAGACTGGATCAACAAGGAACCGTCTCCAAACCCATTTGAACATCGAGAGGTGTAAAGCAGGGCTGTCCTTTGGCACCCACCCTGTTTAGCACGTATTTATGGGGCTATAAAGATTCAGAGTTCTAGGTTAGATCCTTCCCGCCGAAGTTGGGGGGGGGGGGACTAAGATTTCACATCTTCTATACGCAGACAATCTAATTATTTTAGATCAAACTCCAATTGGCCTCCAGATGCAGCTCGACAATTTGAATGCGTATATAAGAAACAACAATCTGGAAATCAATATGTCTAAAACACAGATAATGACATTCCAAAAAGCAGCCAGACTATACGCCAACTTCACTTGGCTTCTGGAGGGGGAAAAAAATCCAGACGGTGGAAGAATTTAAGTATTTGGGTGTCACTCTAAGCAACAACCCAACAGATAAGAACATGCAACAAAAACTGTCGGATAAGACGAAACACCTGACCGCCCAGGCAAAGAGAATCGAAAGAAAATTCTGTAAATGTTCAATACAACTGATTATTCAGTTCTACCGAATGAAAGTTGTTCCTGCGATTCTCTATGGAGCAGAGGTTTTCTTAAACCTTACGGACAATTTATGGCAGAAACTTGAAAGCCTTTTCTGGAGAAGTCTGTTAAACCTACCTCCATCAACTCCAATGACTCTGATCAGAAGGGAACTGTGTATTTCATCATTAAGTGCCACTTTAGACAAAAAACGTCTAATGCTTTTCAGAAAAGTGATTATTCCCAAACGTCCAAATATCGTTAACATTATTCATAATGAACTGTAGGATTTCAACTCAAGCCTTTTGAAACCATGGGCACAGAAAGTCAATGACACCCTTACTGACATAGGATCTAGGGGACTTGATCTTATAAATAATCCAACAAAAGCGTTCGAAAAACTAGAAACGTGGGATTGGATACGAACCCAAGACTCTGCTTCAGCGTACAAATCAGTATTGCACCTTCTATTAGTAAGTAGAAAAGTGAACGACACAAGACCTTATTTGAGGAAATTTCCAAACCGTCAGTCCTGACAAACTTTCATGAGAGCTCGTTTGAATATCATCACAACAAATGAAATCAGAGCTATTAGAGGGACTTCGACTTCTAACCTATGCAGGTTTTGTGAGACGACGGACCAAAAGGAAACTGTTAGACATCTCCTTTTGAACTGGAAAAAGGTCTGGAGAAAGAGAGATCGACTCATATGATACATCTGTTTAAGGTTTATCTTACTATGACGAGGAGACATGGAGGGAGAGAGAGTGCCAGAGACCATCGCAGTGACTCAATTTCAACAGAACATTGATCTTACGAAACCTGAGAAATAGTTATTTGCTCTTTTTCTACTTTCATTTTCATCTTCTGTCCTTCTCCCTTCTTAGGAACTTTCAGGATCATCCGTTTTTCTTTTAATGAAGGATGTAAGAATTTTTGTAAAAAAATGTGCAAACATTTTAAATAAAAAAATAAATTAACATCCTATTCTAGGTTCTCCAGAGGTGCGTCCATTTTTGTTCATCAGTCCCTTGGGTTCAGGGGGTTGAAGCCGAACAGAGCACAGGAGGGGCGCTAGGTTATTGTGTCCGGGGAGCTGGGGCATAGGCTTCTGACCTTTAACATCTATGGTCTGAGTGTGGACGACCAGAGTTTTATTGGTAAATTTCACCAGTACACACATACTCAGTTAATACTGGCCAGAGACCTGAATACAGTCCTGGACCCGGTGTTAAATAAAACTGGGCATAGTGTAAGACCACGCTCCCTCGCTGCTTGTGAAATATCGACTGAAATGTCAGAATTGGGACTGCATGATGTGTGGCGCACGCCCCATCTAGACACACTAGAGTACACTTTCTACTAATCTGTGCATGATGTTAGATCACGAATCAACTATTTTATGGCCTACTTCTCGTTGGTGCCTGCAACAGTAAAAATGTGCCTGTTGCAGAGGACTCTGGCGGATCACTCCCCGGTGGTGTGGCAGCGGTCTTTACAGGGAGAGACTTTACAGCGACCATTCTGGTGTTTTAAGGCACAGGCTTTGAAGAATATTGTGGTAAGGGGAAAAGTCCTAGACATGATCAAAGAATTCTTTCAGACAAATCTGTGGTCGGTTTTATCCAGTGATAATGTTTGGGAGACTCTTAAAGTCTGTTTGCGTGGCAGATGTATGACCCTCGAAAACGAGGTGCTTAAGGCGATCGGGGGCAGGCTTCATGCGCTTGATGGGAAGTTGAAAAACTTACAAATGAATAGTGAGGATTTAAGTCATGAGGCGCATGGTGCTTCTGTAGAGGAGGTCCCAAACACGATTTGCACCCCCACTGCCCATTTTGAGGTGCCAGGAACATTCACGCCGAAATATGTGACGTATGATGAGCAAATAAACCAGCAGAGATCAGCAGCAGGGCTCTGCCCAGTACCTATCAGACTGACAGCACCTATTGAAGTACCTGCACCTAAGAAACCTTAGACAGTAAGGTACCCATTGAGAAAACCATACCGACAAGTGAGACAGAATGACGATTGTCAAAATGCAATACCGGAAGCAACCAAGAAAGTCCTAAAAGAAGACAAATGGTGACGACACAAGAACCCGGAGTGACTCATATAAAAGATATGACAACCTATGAATGATGGAAAGAGACGAAACACCATGGATAAGTGACATCCTGAGTTTAAAGCGAACTAACGATGTCAAATGTTAGATGCTTATGCCCTGAGCGTGATGCAGATATTCAGCCAGCTTGCACATGTACATATGCAAGGAACCGTAAGAAGCTAAGAAAATTGCGAAGCTTGCTAAAGCTTTATAGTAAAATAGAGTGCGGCAAGCGCCACCTATACATATCTACCTCAAGAAAAGAACTGTATATAAGTACACTTCCACTATGCATAAGAGCAGAACTGACCAAAGGTTACTTAAGGTCTCACAAGGAGAGTTTTGCAGCAGGAAAATCGAGAATTAATGACAGACAGAAACTCAGACGAAGACAAGTCATGCCAAGAAGCCATGGTCGTACCAGCTGAAGTATGCCAATAGTAGATACATTTAATGAAGAGAAGAACAGAGTATCCTATTCTGAAAGGTCAAGATAAGCCTCAGGAGGCAGATGGCTGACAAAAGTAAATCAAATGCACAAATTACATGGAGAATAAGACAACTTTCACGGTGTCAGAATCACATGACCGAGCCAGCAGAAGAGATTAAACTTTCACACTTACGCATGGAATTGTGCCATGGCCAGGCACCTTCACTTTTCCAGACCAAGAGCAGTCTCAAGGCCAAGATACTAAGAAATAATTGACACATGACCACTGAAGTGATGATTGATTGTTGCAATAATTGGAGGGAAACTGGGGGAGCGAACAAACTCCCTGCACCTGGCCGTCTATTCTGCACGCTGCTAGGCTGGTGGAAAAGTATGAGTGGGGTTGATGCTAACCCAATCATAGTGAACCAAGTAATGAGTCCTATAGTTAATAGAGCCAATGAGAAGTTGTACTTTTGGTGACGTCTACAGCAGCCATTTTGATGGAAGGGCTCAGATGCCCCACCTGACACTGTTTATCCAATCCCCTCACTTTGTTACCATATACAGATATAGTACCTATATTAAAGTAACCGTCCTATAACCAATAGAAATGCATGCAACATTTTAAGCGTTACACATCAGTAATGACGAGTTTTCAGTATAAAAGATGTGTTTTTTATGAAGTTCGTTGGAGTTGTGTAGCGAGAAAGAAGATCGAGCGAATGCTGATATTCATGAACTCCCCGTTTTTGTACTTGTCATTAAACAGACTCCCTTTGCCAAACTATTGAGTTGTCATTATTGATTTGATGCTAGAGTATTAATCTGCATCCCCATCCATCTCACGGGTACTGCTACTCATCTTAAAGTGCTATTGGGCAAACCCCAACTTTATGGGCCGGTTGGGGTCCTAGTGCACATTTCCATTAGAAGTGCAGAGAACGATCCAGAGAACGATCCACGCTGCAGGAAAAAGTGGAAGGCATCCATCCGCTTTCCCTTTTTTCACTTTTTCCTGCCGTGTGGATCGTTCTCTGCAATCGAAGCAGTGTATTTTGATGTGTGTGACAGCAGCAATGCAACAAGAATATCTGCAGCCTCTATATGAGATGGCAACCCCAGCTAGACCAATTGGGATCAGATGGACACTTTAAATTTGCACCAGCTCTCTTCCTTTTTTCATGGTGACCGCCACGGACCGTATTCCTGAGCAGCTTAAATTTTGCTTATCCAGGCTCTGTGAGCCAGCGAGATTTCGCATCAAAACCAGGCACCGCCTAACTACTTATTAGATTGAATGGGACTGGCAACATGAATGAATAAAAACAAGCTCTTTTAATGCATTGGCTTTCACAAAAATGTTGCTTTCATATGTGCAGCCCTGATGATGACTCTAGAGGGTTGAAACACATGTCAGCATTTATCAATAATTTTGTTTCTTTTTTACAAACATCACAGTTGGAATCTTAACTGAGAAAGTTATCAGTATCTCCATTTTTGTTTGATTTTATCTCTATCACTTTTTGATTCTTTGTGGTAGATTTGCCAATTTATTGTAACACAAAGCTTTTGAACGTCCAGCATAACAGGTCAAAAATGTCTGGTCCGTCCAGCAAACCTGGTAAAAACTTAGTTTTGATAACAAGTTCATCACCAATAAATAGAGCCACACTGGCAGAAACTCTTTACCTGTACCGCCCTCCTTTTTTTCAGTACAAAATAGAACCCTGTTGGAGTGCGCAGCAAGCAGAGGTTAATATCTCTTTCGGTTTACTACGTTTTAAAAAGGTGACCTAGGGAAATCACCAATTCCCCTGCTACTGCAGCATATCCAATCCTTCTGAACTTATCTCTCCTTTCAAATTTAACCCTACAGCACCACTGTAAGAACACTTTTGCTTAGGCCCCCTACTGTGTATGTGTCTATTAGAAGTGCATTAGATTTGTTGAAAGTAGTGGCAGACAGGGAAGTGCGGTACTTAGCGTTTCCCCGTAGAGCTCGAAGATATGGTGAAAAAAGTAGACCCGGGCATCACGTAGCAACTTTTTTGAGAGGGGAAAGGAACTCTGTGAATATTGTGGCTATCATAGGTGATACAGGGCAATTGGTATCTGACCCTGAGCTAATCTTGAAGGTGTTTCGCAAGTTTTATGAATCACTGTATGGTGAGTGGGGTAAGACAGATGTGAAGCTTCATGTTTTCCTGAGCGAGCCCCATTAAAGGTATTGAATGAGGAGGCTTGGGCAAGTCTGGAGGCTCCAATTATGCTTGAAGACATTATGGCTGCTGTGAAGGATTGTAAGGCATCTGTGTGGGTCGCACACCCTGATGGCCAAAAAGGGTTATCTACTTGAAGACATTTCTGATGGTTGTAATTTTCCAATAGTCTAACGTAAATAACTTCTGTCAGGCGAAGTTAAATAAAATCATTCATTTTAATCTGATAGAGTGAACCAAATAGAGGTTCTAATTCTCATAGCAAAAGAGCAAATGTCGGCCTGTGCATTTCAGACTATTGGTCCTTCATCAGGGCATTGTGCCCTGGCTTATCAACCACAACAATCATTATGATATATAAATCAATCAGTCAAAATCACACACATGTTGGGAGCCAGACATTGTACACATCATATCATTGTACAGTTAGACAACATTTGGTTAATTTTTATTACATGTGCAGCAATATATTAGCAGGGCGCCCACAACGTGGAACGAGACAAACAATCACAAATAACATGTTAAACAAGAGATGGCAGAAGAATATGATAAGTTAAGCATATTTTCGACTGTTCAATATTCTGCATTGCATTGTTGGTGCTCGGTCACCATAACCATCAATTTGTCTGAGTGCGTTAGTTAGTATTCACATCCAGAGGTCAACATCATCTTGAGCATATGTTATAAGGCGAAATGTTCATGTGCGGCAAGGCTCATGCCAGTGAATATTTCCCCTTTCACACAATTACCTCTGTGATATACTTCAATTAAATTTCATGTACGGTGTAAACCGCTATGATGCTATGGATGTCCATAGAAGTATCTATGGACATACTTCTTGCAATTATGTGTGCTTAGTGTTATGATTTATAGGTCCCGGAGGACAAGAATCGTTGCGTCTATAACGCGTGTGATCCTAATGTGTTAAAGGCACTAACCTGTATTGGACGGAGAAATCTGTCTTAGTTGAATTGCTGCTTTCGGTACGATCTACAAGGGAACGTTAATGTTATTCACGTTATATGTAAGCGGTAGTTTTGTACAAACTATACATTGTATCTGTAATCGGTGAAGCTTACCGTGATTCTCGATCGTGTCCGCGTGATGCATAACAGCAGCAGAAGCATGAGCTGTCTTTCCTGTTCCTGCTAAAAACGGCCGCGTTGCCATGGGAATGGCAACAACGGTGTGCCTGACAAGATGGCCATCACGCTTGGACAGCGGCCGCCATCTTGGGATGGTACGATCTATATTTAGGTGAATGCAATACATAAGCTCTGTTAAGACTGAAAGGTGATGTTATCCTGCTGCATATTGATACATATGCTAAATCCAAGTCTGTACAAGATACATCCTTGATATTAATAAAGGATGTCTCAAACACTGATGTCTCTGTACTCGTGTGACTAATTACCCTATCTTGTGAGTGTGTGTATAGTGAGACGAGTAGATCCACTAATTTCCTAATATTCTAACGTACATCACAAATTTGAAATGAAAGCAAATGTGGGCATAAAAACCAACGATGCAACACAGCACGTTGCATATAATAATTTTCAGTTCACTATGTTGCTGTTAATTGCTTGTGATTTAAATAAGGTGTGACACCCGTCTTCTGTGATGCCAGCTGTTGGTGGTGCTTGAGATATTGAGTATGGAAGTACACTGGCATACCCATGCTTTCCTATAAAGTTCCAAAATTAGAAAATACTGGGTCATTACTATAAAAACCAGTTCAGATCTCAATCCTTGTACATAACGTTAGGCATCATGCTGTCCAACCGATCTATCCAGAACGCTTCACGCTGCTGCCTTAATTTCTTCATGTCTCGATGTTGTCCTTTATTCTCAATTACTTCGAGTACTTGGACGTTGACTTGTGCCATGTTGTGGTTCTGTGCATTAAATTATCTGACCACTGATGATGTGACGTCTGTTTGTGGTGTCTAGCTGTTAGTCACGACACAGAGGCCTGCGTGTTGTGCGCAAAGATACAGCCGATTCAGCCGAAATACTTTCGTGAGAGGGCTGGGAAACTGGTCTTGGGCCAACCGTGCGACAAGTCTCTGGCACGGTCGCTTGTCTGGTCTTCGGAGGTCGAGACTGAGGAGCCCAGCCCCAACAAAGGGAAGGAACAAAATCGTAAGAAGACCAAGAAACTGTCCCATTCTACAGTAATTCTTCGTCGTCTTCCTCGCGGAAGTAGCTGCACCAACGCCATCAACGCGAGTCCAGCTCGTCGTCTGGATGAAGTAGGCCCTCGGTGGGGCCGACCACTCTAGACGAGTGGATAAGTTTTAAAACTTCTTTGCTTGAATTTTTTAAAAGGCAAGCTACTTTAGGTGCTGCTCCAGCCCCCGACCAGCAAGCTTTGATGGCAAACGCGGCGCTCGGTGCTCAGGCCCGAAGCTGGCCACGCTCTCAGCATCAAACGCTTCAGGCGTCGCCAGAAGGCTGCAAGGCTGAGGCCCACGGCATCTATTGGTCGTCTGAGCGTCCTGCTGCGCCGAAGGAATCATCGGCATCGAAAGCCGCTCTGGCTTCGAAGCCCACTCCGTTGGCAGTCAATCCCTTGGCGTCGACAGTCGGCGGTGGTTCTTTTGTGCCTTTATTGAGATCATGATTCTTTGACTCGATGCAATCCATTTTCGGTAACGATGACCCTGATGATCAAGTCGACCCCGTTTACACGGGAGCCGGCGTCATCGATTATTTCGACGACCAGGGTGATTTTATAGGCCCTGACTCAAGGTTTACAGGACGCTAGTGGCCTGGATACTTTTCCAGATCAACGAAACCAACCCTATACTCATATTAATATCAAGTTCAGGGCTCTGGTTGACAGGGTTGTTGACACCCTTGGATTGAAGGCATTTACCACGTCTCTTCCAGAGTATGAGCTCACTGATATCTTGGACGAGGGTCCCGCATAACATGCCATTTAACCCAGCCATTGCAGACCCTTTATCTTCCTTACGGCATCACCCTTGCACTATTCCCCCTGCAAATGGCAATTTTACAGGGATATATAGGTCAGCCAAAGGAGACCCTTCTTTACTCGCCGCACACCCTTCCCCAGAAGGGTTGGTTATACAGGCTGCCACTATTTCTACATTGGCCAGAAAGGTGTTCACCTCTGGCAGTATGGCGCTCAAGGCTCCAAACATAGCCTGTGGATTCGAGAAATACTCCTTTGGCTTGTGGAAAGCTGTCGACCATGCTGCTGAATACGTCCCTGAGGGTGCCATGCGCGACAATTTTTTACAAACGTTGAGGATGGGAAGGAGGTGGCCAAGCAGTCATTGCAGACTGGCCTGGATATAGCGGACTGTGTTGGCCGAGCACTGTGTTCAGCAGTGGTAATGAAGCGGCAGACCTACCTGACAACTTCTGGCTTCTCCCTGAATGTTCAGAACAGGTTGCTGGACATGCCCTTTGAAGGAGACATGCTTTTCGATCAGAAAGCGGACGAATCCTTGGAAAAGTTTCAAGAATCCAAGTTGGCTGCTAAATCACTGGGCCTAGCACTGCAGCCGGCCAAGCCGGCCTTCAGCTTTAACTCCAGAGGCAGGGGCTATAGGCGTTACGTACCCTATGGCAGAAAGGTGTAGCTCCCGCCAGCTAGGCAAGGACAGAGGTGCTTCTCACGCCCCAAAGGGGAGAGGGTCCTCTACAGGCCAAAAAAGCAGCAACGGCAGCTTGGACGTCCGCCCCCTCTAAGCCACTTTTATTTCCCCTCCCACAATGCACCGGTTGGTGGATGGTTGGCAGGGCATTGGCCCCAGTGGCAGGAGATAACCTCTGACGCTTGGGCCCTGCAGTTGATTCAGTGGGGTTACTCTTTGCCCTTTCTAAAGAGACCACTGGGCAGACGCCCACCTCCCCCAATCCAACCGGGACAAGAGCTCCAGGAAGAAAGGAGAGCCCTGTTGTTCATTGGTGCCGTGGAAGAGGAACCTCCCAAACAGAAAGGATTGGGCTGGTATTCCTGGTATTTCCTGGTTCACAAGAAGGTAGATTGTCTCTGTCCCATTTTGGACAGCAGGGCCATAAAAAAGTTCCTGAGGAAAGACTGCCCTTTGGGTTGACCTCAGCTCCAAGGGTCTTCACCAAGCTCATGGCGGTAGTCGCGGCTCACCTCAGGAGATCTGGTGTCCATGTATTCCCGTACCTAGACGACTGGCTGATCCGGGGAAGTCGGCAAGGCAAGTATTGTCTCATATGGAAGACACCTGCCTACTACTGCACAGTCTGGGCTTCTCCCTCAACTTGAAGAAGTCTCATCTGACACCAGTTCAGCGGCATCAGTTCATTGGAGCAGTCCTAGACACTTGGGTACGGAAGGCATTTCCTCCTGAAGAGAGAGTCGGCAATATAGCCCAGATTGTGCATTTGTTTCAGAACCACACCACCCTACCAGCGGCTTCTTTTGTCCGCCTTTTGGGTGTTAGGGAGAATTCTCTGTATAGGGTAATTTCCCAAACCTAGTGAGTCCCCCAGCAGCTTTGCTGGATTTTTGGGGTTTATTTTTTTCTCCTGCTAAGAGTGAGACTGTTTTTCTCCCACTCTTAGGCATGATTTGAGAATGTCCTTTGACTTTGTAATGTATTTTATGGGCTATGGGGTCTTTTACTCCATAGGGCTTCATGTGTTTTTGGTAAGTGTGTTACACAGCACCCTCAGTGCAGTAACACAGGGGTGTCATAGTGACCCCCAAACATAGACTCCATACCCTGGGACTGACTACTGTCTCCCAGGGCATGTAAAGTCACCATTGACTTTACTAGTCTTAAATTGTGAACAGAACCAGTACAAACCATCATATTGTGGAAGTACTGGTAGGGGTAATTAGATTGCCCCTGGGTCTGTTTTTCGAGGGGGCACTGTGCAGTCCCCCCTCGTCTAGTTTCTGGATGGTGGCAGTGGTTACCACGCGAAATATTACCCCGGAATATTTCCTATGGGATTTTCCCATTCATTTTAAACGCACCACTTTTTTGGTGCAATGTTAAAGATACCGCCGGGTTATTTATTTACTATTTATTCCCCGGTTGGGTCTTTTTGCCAGGACTCGGTTTTAAAATGGCGTTTGTGTTCGCCTCTGTAACTCCAACCCAAGTCGAGCCCTTTGTTCCACTTTTGGCGGGCTTCTACACAGAAGCCTCCAAAAGTGGTGCCACTCTGTCTGGGTCTACAGGATGTGTGGGAGGGGGGAAATAGGCACCCTGGACTGAGTTGCCTCGGCAACTCAAGTCGCACTCTTGTGTGATTGGCCCAGTGGTGAGCCTCCCGGCTCAACACTTAGCATGTTTGAGTGACAGCTAGGACTGGTGAATGGGGGTTTTCTGCATAAAAGCAGGGCTTTGGGGACTGGAACGTCAGAAGTTGCCACAGGACCTAAAGAATCAGAAGAGGGAGAAACTGAGCCGACCTGCAACGACGACACCACCGGTGGAGCCCTGCTGAACTGACTCACCACTTCCCGACGACAGAGAAGATCTTCATCCTGGAGAGTCTTCTTCCTTTGACCTGGTGGGGTTAACCAGTTCGCCCTCTTTTCGCCTTCCTGGGTCGTCTCGTGGTCGATTCGCCCGTGCCAAGCACCCTGGCGGCTGGATAGCCACGCTTCACCACTACCCCGAATAAAAGGGTAGTACCTTTTAACTGCGAAACTCCGCGGCTGGTTTCTTCCCTGGCAATGCAACAACCTCCATCTTTCCTCCACATCGAGATCTTCTCTTCCCCTGGACGAAGCACCGACTTGCACCCGCTGCCAGGAACAACTGCCCTCGAGGAGCTTTCTCACCAGTTCAGGTACTGTGTCCCGCCTGGTCTCCCTTGCAACAGACTGTTCAAGGTGTCCCGTAAATCCTTGACTCTCTATCCTGGGGTGACCTGGGACCTGTTAACTAACTTTTCTGAACTGATCCAACTCCTTTTGAACTATCTGCAAAGACTTTTAAAGTGTACTTCAACTGTATGATCTTGGGCACATTCCGCCTTGCTCTCTCCAAGAGTGGGCCTGGCCTATGAACTTTTTGCTCTACAGTAGACTCTGCCTTTCTTGACTTGCTGTGGTTCTTTTAAAAGTGTTGGTATTGTGTGCTTTACTATTTCTACCTTTTCCTCTCCCTTTTTAAATAATTATTGGAGTGCCATCTTGGTTAAGCGCTCACCTCTGTTGATAATAACTGGTGTTCTTTTCCTAAGACTTGTCGAATAATTAATCAGGGAGGTGTATATATTTCTAGTGACTGTGTTTGAACTTGCTTGACATATTAGTGCTAGTGTATTTTTACAAGTGTGTTTTTAAATAAATAATTATATACTTTTATACCCAAGCTCTGGTCAGTGTTTGCTTGTGCTACTGTATTTTTGTACCTAATGTTTTTACCCTATATACTGCCTAACTCTTCTTGAGAGAAGTCTGACTGCTCAGCCACAGCTACCAGGTAAATCTGGGTGATACAGACTGCTACCAATTGGGTTTACTGCCAACACCTGTAGTCTTAAACTTTTTGCAGTGGTCCCTAAGGGAACTGCACAGGTTTCTGCCTAACATTGGGTCTCATGGCCTCCTGTATCTTTCTTGTGCCAGAGGCCAGCATTTGCATGAGACCCATCAGTGGCTACTTAGGGACCGGTGGTGTCAGTATGTGGGAGCACTTACAGATCACCTCTCGGTGTCCAGCCGGGTAGTCTGCAAACTTGGCTGGTGGAACACACGCAGCAATCTCATGGCTGGGGAACCCTTATGGCCTCCATGGCCACAGGCATGAGTGGTCACGGATGCGTCTCTGAAGGGTTGGGGCGCCCACTGCAAGCATTTGCAGGTGAGCGGCCTCTGGTCTCCATCAGAAGCCAAGTGGCACATCAACGGGCTGTAGTTGCGGGCCGTCAGTTAGCCCTAAAGGTCTTTGCCCCGTCTCTCAGACGGAAGCATGTCCTCGTCCTGACGGACTACACGGTGGCCATTCACTACCTCAACAAGCAGGGCGGTGTGCACTCCCGCCCCCTCTGCACAGAGGCAATTCTGGTTCTGGTTACAGGAAAACCAAATCTCGGTCTCAGCAGTTTATCTGGCGGGGACAGCGAACACCTTGGTGGATGCTCTGAGCAGGCAGAGCACGTTCTCGCATGAGTGGGAAGTGTGCCAGGAAGTCCTAGAGGAGGTCTTCGCTCTCTGGAATTCCCCAGCAGTGGATCTGTTCGCCATGGTGTCCAACAGGAAGTGCGAACAGTTTTGCTTGAGGGAATTCCTAGTGAGCGGCGAACTGGGGGATGCGTTTCTGGTGGATTGGACCTTCCCTCTCCACTACGCTTTCCCTGCGATTCCCGTCATTCCTTGGGTTCTCAGGAGGTTGAAGAGAATTCGAGCGACCATGATCTTGATCTCCCCAGATTAGGATCTTAATCTGGTTTTGACCTACTTAATGGCTGCTCAGTTTGAGCCTATGCACTCATGTACTTTATGGCTGTTATCCTTTAAGACAGCCTTCTTAGTGGCAATCACATTTGCCAGGAGGGTTAGCAAGCTGCAAGCTTTGTGCTGCAAACCTCCCTTTCTAAAATTCTTTCGTGAGAAAGTCTCTCTGTCAGGTCGGGTTCCTTCCCAAGGTGATTTCCTCCACATCCCTCGAAAGAGGAAGAGTGGTTCCACCGCCTTACCCGGAAGAGAGAGTTAAGCTTCTATGTTGCTCGCACATCTGCGCTTCGGTGGCCGTCAAACCAGTTGTTTGTGGCCCATTCTCTGTCTCGAAAAGGTATTGCCATAACAAAATAAACTCTGTCACGTGGGATTATTTTGTGCAAATCAGAGTGTTAACATTTGCAGGCAGGGAGCTTCCAGCGGGCAACAGGGCTCCCTCACCCAGAGGGGTTTTGGCCTCTACAGCCCACCAAATAGGGCTTCCTGACATATGGCGGGGAGCCACGAGGCCATCCTTGAATTTATTCACCAAGCATTATGCTTGGTTGTTGCACGGGGAGATGATGCACGGTTTAGTAGGGTGGTTCTACAGAATCTGCTGGTTTAAATATTTCTTCCCTACTCCATTATTCTAACTGCTTGGGAAGTCTATCAAGATGATGAATCTGCGGGAGAAAAGCAATCCATTGAAGGAGAAATTACTCACCGTAATGCTCTTTCTATGGATTCTTCTCCCGCAGATTGCTCATCGACCATCCAATCCATCCCTGCTCATACATTTCTGGAGCTTGTTGCTTCTGTCCAAACGAGAAGGCATCTACCGATGGCTCTTAGATGACCGCTTCTGTCTCATTCTATTTTATTATTTTTTTAAAAGGGTAAAAAAAGAAATGTTTCAATAATTGTTGTGTGGGATCACCCTGTTGGGATGTATCCTTAAGTGTTTTATCGACTGATTAGCCTCCTCCTGTGGTTTTTCCTTCTGCAGCATTCAAGTGCGGGGTAAAAAAGGGAGTAACTGAAGCATGGTGCGTAGTGACATGCTATATATACGATGCCTGACGTCACTTCCAAAGCAGACGATCGAGAGCCGGACAAGGCAGATCGACGGCCGAGTTGAGGTCCACTACGCCCTTTGGCAAAATGTTTCCGAGCAGCAGAGCTGCATGATGGATATCTATCGAGATGAGCAATCTGCAGGAGAAGAATCCATAGAAAGATCATTACGGGGAGTAATTTCTCCTTATGATGGATTAGCCCTTCATCCATAGATTACGCATTGCCCTACTTACTTCCCTGACACATATTTATTGTACCCTGTTGCAGTTCTGTGGTTTCAATGGATTATTTCCTCCCACAGATTCCTAATCTATGATATCCCTATCCCTGCAACGCTGTTCTCAGGGAAACATTTCCGCCACCATAGGGGCAGCACAGCTCCATTTTGGCTTTTTCTGATGCCTCCACGCGCAATGTTTTTCTACCATTGCAATATCTAATCCATCCAAGGCTGCAGATTTTTGGCCGTGTGCAGATTGCGGCCGATAGATGTCAATCTTGGATCTGCACCAATCTGTCTATACTGCTTGGACGAGGACCATGACACACAGGACTGCGAGTTATGCCAGTCCATGTACCCTAAGTCCCTCCTGGAAAGGGCAGCAGAAATGTTCATCTTCATCCACAAAGCAATGGGTGAGGCTCTGCGATCCTGGTTCAGATCGCACGGCACGGATCAGCACTCCGAAGAACGGGCAGCACCATGCAAGGAAAAGGAGAAGAGAAAGAAGGATCGGAAGAGGTCCCGCGCTCCAAGTGGGTCCTCGCACAGGCATTAGTCTTCTTCGAAGAAGGGCCACTGCTCCAGGGGTTCGCCTGAGCAGCCAAACAAGGTACCTTTCCTACCCAATCCTCCACTCCGGAGGAATGGGAGAACTTCCCCCTGAAGATACTAGACATCTTCACCCAGGCGCCGACGGCTCAAGCCTCAGTTCCTGTTGCACATGCAATGGCACCTTTTGGCTACAGTGCTGCAGGGTCCTACTGCATCGGTTGCGACTGGCAGGGCACTCTCAAGGTACCACCCCTGCATGTCTATGGGCTCGGGCCTAGCCCAAAACGAAGCTGTGGTAGCTTGGTGCCCAGAAGCCCTGCATTCGCGCGTCCCGGCCTCGGCACCGGCGTCATCTTCATCCTGATGCCGACTGGCGCCATGGACACTGCGGTTCTGTGGGAATATGCCCCACTACCTATGGATTCCTTTATGTTTAAGATGTACAACATCTATGACGATGAAGGTGACCAGATCCCTTTTGGGCTGGAACCACTGGGCTCCATTGAATTGAGGGGATACCGCAGATGAATTTTAAGGGGCAAGGCGAGAAAGCGCTGGCACTAGCAGAGGACCTACAAGAATCCAGCAGCCTCAACACTTCCCCGGAGGAGATGGATTTCTTGCCAGCTTCCACCCTGGAGAAGCTCCAATCTGCGTTTCAGCATTTGGAGGCAAAGGTGACCAGTACTTGGGGATGGTATGCTCCATCCAGGAGGTCCAGGGTGCAAAATGAACTCTGACATTCTGGATGAGGCTGTTATGAGGAACAGATTTTGCTGATTCTTATGGCATAAGTGGAAACGGATTGGCTGTACATTGTGGAATACTCCCAACATGGTGCCCGGCAATAGCTGCAGTGTTTGTCATTCGGGATGCATGCAGGCAACAGGCTCCGCCCCCGCCATGGAAATTGCTGAAATAGCTACACGAACAGAAGTGCTCTACAATCCTACTTTTCCTAGTGAATGCTCCGTAAGTTCGTTATTCTGTCCTGACTGTCAAAGCTACTCTGCCTCGCTCTCACATAGGAATCTCTTGCCTCTCTGCGGTTCTCCCGTTCATTACAGCCTCATTCTCCATATGGCGATCCTTCTGGTAGGAACACTGTGTTTACCTTTCCATAGCGACGGCTCTGTTCTTCAACCTTCCATTAACTCTCATTATTTCATTCCCTAACAGACGCTCGGCAGCTCAGCCCAGATTCTCTGACAACACGATCAGAACCCCTGACTCATTTGTTCTTCCGCGTGGCACTGCACTCTCGAATTGGAGAGTATACAGCCGATCCGCGGCTATCATAGAAATGACACAGCATTTCTCGGCAACGGCTAGGAAGGAACTCCATATTCTGCTATCTTCCGCCCATCCTGCTTTTTCTTATCATCTGTGTCTTTCTGGCTCCTTCCAGGCACCCATCAACACCATTCCACGCTGTTCCTAGGACTCAGTCTCTCAATTTCCCTGCGATAATAGCCATACAGGGTGACTTTCTCAATTCTGAAAATACACATCCTTCAGTTATTCCCATTTTCCGTATAACTTACCCATCTACTCTATTCTCGTTCAGTGTTCCACCAATCTCCCGCAAGTCACTGAAGTCTACTCATCTACCAGCAAAGGTCCTCCTGCGCCCAGCCAACCGGCCTGAAGACGGACTCCGAAAACATCCGGAGGAGTTTTGCAGGTTCCCCCCCCCCCCCCCCCCCCGACTCCCCCGAACCCTCCCTGAGGGTTTCCCTGGAAGCTCTGTTCTCCCTGAGCTATTTAGAGTTGCGGGGGAATAGGGTGACCAGGGGAATTCTCTTATCTACACGCTGCTGCTTCCGACCCAGGTCAGTGATAAGTTCTTGTTTATTGAACTACATAAAAGTTTGGGTTTGTACGTGGTATATCAGTTACCAATGCCCCAATATTGGTTCTGACATGGATCAGATGCAGCAGTTGATGGCTGCAGTGCAGTCCCTTACCACAGAGGTACAGTCATTAAAACAGGAAAACGCAGTCCTAAGTCAACAGATAGTCTGCTTTCCACAAAGATTAGAGATACCCCAGGGACCCCCTTCCAGGCGGCAGATATGATGTAAACCCCATACATTTAAGGATTTTATAGAGGCATGTGCAGTTCATGTTTAAAGCTGCTTTTTTCCCAATTGACAGAGATAGTCATGCATATGATTACTCACTTAACAGGTCCGGCATTGGCATGGGCCATGCCTTATCCTGCTTTTGTGAACCGCCTTAAAACCATGTTTGGTAGGCAAGAAATTACGGTTGCCGCCCAAGAACGCTTATTGGATTACAAACAGGGGTCCCAAGATTTACTCATTTATATAACCCGTTTTAAGCAAATGGCAACAGACACCTTGTGGCCAAATGATGCGTTAGTTATATTATTTCGGAGAGGACTCACAGAAGTCTCTCGAGTACCCAATCTCACTGAGATGATTGCATTAGTTATGCAATTAAACTATCGTTTACATGAACGTCAAACTGAAAGGAGGAAATACAGGTTTACACGTACCCCTCCAGAGTCACCTCCTCAATCCGGCCTACGGGTAGGACAGTTTCCTCAGAAGAACCTATGCAGCTGGGAGCCGCGCAAGGTCCTTTATCTCCTGAAGAACACACCTGCAGGAGATTGTTAGGTCTGTGTATGTACTGTGGGGACAACAGTCATATCTTGCAAGATAGTCCTGTGGCTCCTCCCAGAAGACCGGAAAAAACGCCAGTGCCCGACCGTAGTGGGAACTGCGGTACAGGATAGTTGTCAGTCCCCCAACTACTAGAATAGCCTCACATCATTCTGGTAATCCTGATCCACTGATGGTCATTGTACTCATATTGTTCTCTTGGGGTGACACTGAAGTCACTCAAGTGCCAGCATTAACAGACAGCGAGGATGCTGGGAATTGTATGGACGATAGATGGGCCGCCCAACACGGTATACCCTGCCCCACTAAGACCATCTAGATTCCAGTCGAGAGCGTGGATGGCAGCCCATTGACTTCCGGCCCTATTAGTGAGCACACACATTCCTTATGGATGGCCATGGCTTCTCACCAAGAAGAATTTGTTCTAGATTTTTTTATAAAGGCAGCTCACTATCCAGTGGTTCTGGATCTGCCCTGGTTAAGGGTTCACAACCCCTACGTCAACTGGACTGTGGGATCTTTTTTTTTTTTTTTGGGATCAGAGTACTACTTGTCTCACTTTTTGGCACAAGAAGCTGTTGGGTTCCACGTACCGTCTTCCGCAGCCAATAGATCCTCAACAGCTACTATTCTCAACCAGATAAAAGACATACCAGAGCCATATCTTCAGGATCAGGCGGTAGTCTCTAGGTCAGAAAATTCGGAGCTGCCTCCCCATCGCATAGACGACTAGAGAGAAGGGAGTACAAAAAGAATACTTGCAAACCAATCTCCGAAATGGTCTCATAGCTGAGTCTACATCTCCCACGGGGGTGTCTCTGTATTTTATCCCCAAGAAACACCTCAGAACTGCGTCCCTACATAGATTTTCATGGCCTCAATAAGATTACCATCGCGGACAGGTATCCTATGCCCCTTATGATGGCCTCAAGGATTCGACGGTATACACCAAGTTGGACCTGCGCAGAGTATACCATCTTATCAGGATATGACCAGGGGATGAATGGAAGACCGCATTTCGCACCCCATTCGGCACTTTGAATACCGGGTGATGCCCTTCGGTGTATCCAATGCTCCTGCACTGTTCCAACAGTTCATGGATCATATATTCGCAGATATTCTCCTCCACTACGTCATTGTTTACCTTGATGATATTCTGGTATTCTCCTCCTCCAGGAAAGAACATACCCGTCATATACAGGAACAATCATCTTTTCTGTAAACTTGAAAAGTGCAAGTTCAACCAGACGAGGGTTTCCTATTTAGGTTACATGCTCTCCATAGAGGGATTTGCGATGGATCCTGCAAAAGTTACCGCAATACTAAATTGGCCTCCTCCTTCGTCAATCAGACCTCCAGCGGTTTTTGGGATTTGCAAACTTTTATCAGCGTTTCGTCCCAGAATATTCTGCCATTATTCGCCCTTTGGCCCATTTACTTAAGAAAGGAGTTCCATTCTTTTGGTCCGACAAAGTGCAAAATTCTTTTGACACTCTGAAGGCCGCATTCACGTCCGCTCCCGTCTTGCTCTCCCTGGATCAGGGAAAGAAATTCCTCCTGGAATCAGATGCTTCACACCATGCTCTAGGTGCTGTTCTCCTGCAGAAGAGCTCCCAGGGGATCGAATGCCGATCTCCTATCTGTCCAAAACACTGACTCCTTCGGAGCTGAATCATACCGTTTTTGAAAAGGAACTCTTGGCTATAAAAAGGGCCTTTGAAGAGTGGAGGAACCTTTTGCTAGGCGTAAAAACCCGATCAAAGTACGCACCGACCACCACAACTTGTAGGCATTACAGTACGCCCAGACTCGTAACAGCCGTCAAGCGTGTTGGGCTCACTTCATTTCCCCATTTAACATTGAGTTTACCTTCATCCCTGGCAGGACGAATCTTCCTGCTGATGCCTTGTCCTGAAAGGAACCAAATCAATTCCCTCGATTCCATTCAGAACCAATATTTCCCAAAGCCTTATTCGTCAACATCATCAGGGACTTATTACAGAAGATAAAATCAGAGACCACAATCTTTGAAATCCAGTGCCCACGATTCAGGGCATATCACAATCTAATTAAGGACAAGGGATGTTACTACCATGGGTAGAAAGTCTTGCTGCCTAGTTTGGATCTCCGAAAGGAAGCTCTCGGTTGGTGTCATGATTCCCCTGTGACAGGTCATCGGGGTACATCTAACACATCCAAGCTACTTCAGAGACACTTTTGGTGTTCCACTCTACTTCAAGATGTCAAGGATTACGTTTCCTCTTGTGTTACTTGCCTGCAGACCAAGACCCAACGCATCCCCCCACTTGGAGACCTGGTGCAGATGCCTCTTCCCGAAAGACCGTAGCAGGTCATCTCCACAGACTTCATTTGTATTTGTATTTATGTATTTGTAATGCACACCAAACCCAAGGGTAGCCAGGCGCAGAGGCAGCAAGAGGGTTGCAAAGCTTCGTTACATACAGTAAGGTGAGGTCCAGCTGGGGTTACATTGCCGGACGTAGCACGCCAAATAGGAGGGGTAGAGCATGTACATTAGAGGCAGTACTATACATATTTACATTCAATGAGTAAGGTAGAGCATGTATATTAGGGTAATACTATAAACATTTACATTCAATGAGGAGCCACATGGTACTGGCGAGTCCGGGTCTCAAGAGTCGTTATGAGTCGAGAGATTTGAGCCAGTGGACGGTCCTGGCTCTGAACTGGTGGTAGGGTAGGTCCTCCCTGCAAGTGGGAGGGAGGGAGTTCCAGAATTGTGCTGCTTTTACTGGAAAGCTATTGCCCCCAGATGTAGTACGTTTGAACCTGGGCACCAGTAGAAGGTTGGAGTTGGCCGTTCTTGAGGGGCGGGAGAGGGTAGGTCTGATAAATCTGGCGATGAGGTATTGGGGGGCTGCTTGGTGGAGGCATTTGTGAATCAGAGACACCGATTTAAGGAATATCTTGTCCTTGGTGGATAGCCAATTGACAGATCTTCTGGAATCTGAAATATGGACTTTCTTTGGGATACTGAGGGCCGCTCTGAGGGCGTTATTTTTTTTAGGATTTGGATTTTGTTAGAGATATATTTGTTGCAACCTACATATAAGGCATTGCAATAGTCCAGCTTGAACAGGATCAGCACCCTGGCCAAGGTGGTGCAGTTGGTTGGGGAGAGAAAGGGTTTGGCTGCCCTGATGAGTTTGCAAGTGTAGGAAGTGGCGGATGCCATTGCGTTCACTTGTTTGTTAAGGGTAAGGGTGGAATCTAGATACAATCCGAGGGTTTTAACCTCCTTAGCTACCATGATTTTGTTATCGTCAATTATGAATGATGAATATTTGTGGCCCAGTTTTTTGAGGTAGTGTGTAGAGCCTAGAATGAGAAGTTCCATCTTGTCATCATTCATAGTGGATCTTCCACCCTCCTATGGCTGCGACACTATAATGGTGACCATAGATTAAATTACCAAGATAGCCATTTTCGTCCCTTTACCTGGTGTTCCTACGGCTGCTCGGATGGCTCGCGTGTTCATAGAACACATTTTTTCCTGACATGGTCTTCCCGAGATGATCATTTCAGATAGGGGTCCCCAGTACACATCCCGATTCTGGAAGCACATCCGCTCAGTCCTGAACATTAAACATGCTCTTAGCTCTGGATTTCACCCTCAGACAAACGGACAAACAGAGAGGCTCAATCAGACCTTAGAGGGATACCTTTGGTGCTATATTTCGGCTTCTCAAGACAACTGGACTGAGTTCGCTTATAACAATGCAGCCCACGCATCCCTCAAAGTCAGTCCATTCTATTGTTGCTACAGCTTTTACCCGTTTCCCAGCCCACAGAACGTTCACCGCCGGTATACAGCAGGGTTATAAAACTGCAAAAACGACTCTGCAGGTTGCCCAGGGCTGCACCAAGTATTATGCAGATCGTCATTGATCCCCTATGCCCAGTATAAACATCGGTGACATGGTTTGGTTGGCCTCTCGGTTCTTGCCTCGACATCTGTTACCATCTAAACTGTCTCCCAGATATTTTGTTCCCTTTAGGATTCTGGACCGTAGAGGGATGGCAACTTTCTATTGCAACTTCCTCATTCCTGGTCCTGGATTCATCCACTGTTCCATGTTTCCCAATTGAAGCAGGACGTGCCGGATCGCTTTGATCGAGGTGTCAAAGGTCGTCGTCCTCCTGTTTCCACCTCATCGGGCCAGAATACAAGGTCTCTGGGATTTGCGACTCCCGGACCCGACATGGTACCTTGGAGTACCTGGTCAATTGGAAGGGCTGCTCACCGGCTGATCGGTCATGGGAACCGGCCTCTGCGATCCATGCCCCTCGCCTGGTTTGACGTTTTCACCTGTTTCACCCCGGCAAGCCGGGGGGCTCTACCCTTCGGAGGGGGCATACTGTCATGAGGAACAGATTTCACTGGTCCTTATGGCATAAATGGAAAGGGATTGGCTCTACATTTTTTGAATAGTCCCAAGATGGCGCCGGCAATAGCTGCAGTGTTTCAGTCATTCAGGTTGCATGAAGGCAACATTCCCTGCCCCCCACCGTGGAAACTGGTCATCTAGCTACACGAACAGAAGCGCTCTGCGTTGCTACTTTTCCTAGTGAACACTCCGTAAGTTCGTTACTCTGTGTCCTGACTTTCAAAGCTACTCTTGTGTCTGAATTGTGCAGCAAGTTAAAACTCAGCCTCTCTGCCACATAGGAATCTCATGCCTCTCTGTGGTTCTCCTGCTCGTTACAGCCCCATTCCCCATACTGCGATCCTTCGGGTAGGAACGCAGTATTTACCTTTCCATAGCAACGACTATGTTCTTCAACCTTCCCTTCACTCGCATTATTTCATTCCCTAACAGATGCTCGGCAGCTCAGCCCAGATTCTCTGACAACACGCTCAGAACGCCTGACTCATTTGGTCTTGCGCGCTGCGCTGCACTCCGAACTGCAGAGAATACAGCCGATCTGCGGCTATCATAGAAACAACACAGCATTTCTCTGCAACAGGTAGGCAGGAACACCATATTCTGCTATCTCGGCCCATCCTGCTTTTTCTTACCATCTGTGTCTTTCTAACTCCTTCCAGGCACCCATCCACACCATTCCACGCTCCCTTTTCGAGGGGATTGGGTCCTCCGATGTATTCCATATCTATGACGGTAATCACCACAGCTGTGCTGCTTTGGAAAATCTTCGGCATCTGCGTCGATGACGTCGATAGGCCGCACTCGAGGACCTCCTCCGACGGCCGATGTCACTGGATGTTATAAGTAGGACGCACGATGCCCGTAGCCTCAGTTCCGTTTTTTCCGCGATTGTGTTCGCTTCGGGAATCTCGGCACGCCTCGACTCTTTGGAGTTTCTGTTGCTTTCTCGGTTCTTTGAACCTGTTTGTTAATTATTTCTTCGTGAAGATGTCTACCTCGTCTTCCACACCGCGTCCAGGCTTTAAGAAGTGTGGGGACTGTGGGTCCAAGATGTCGGTCACGGACTCGCACAACGCCTGCCTCTGGTGCCTTGGGGAGGCCCATGACACCGATGACTGTGTCGATTGCCAGTCGCTCACGTCAAAAGTCTTGCGGGAGCGCAAGAAGAAGTTATCGGTAGGTAAGGTGTCCAAGCCCCGGAAGTCGAGGTCTGCGGGGCTTTCGACAGACGACTCGAGGGGCGACTCTCCGCGTCGTCGTCGGAAGTCCAGTGGGTCTCGGTCCCGGAGTCGGTCTCGCCACTCCTCTGCCTCTTCGAGGCACTCCCGGAAGCGCCGTCATCGGTCGCCTTCCCCGTCCTCATCCGAGGACCCCGCCCGTCGGCGGGTCGCTTACCCTCCCCCAAGCATGCGACACCGGAGGAACGGGCTTCCTTCGGGAAGAAAATGTTGGCGATTCTCGAATCGCAGGGCACTGGTCCATCCGCGCCTCCGAGTGGGGTCGGTCGTGATCAGCCGAGAGACGCCGCTCGCACGCCTTCGGGCTCGGGTGGTCGTCACGATTTGCGGGAAAGGTCCCGGTCGGACAAGGGGAATCGTTCTAGTCATGCCCGGTCCAGGTCCCGGTCCTCGATGCGCTCGAGACTGCGTGAACCTGTGAAGTCTTCGAGGAAGACGTCGATGCCTGTGGCGCCGAGGTCGTCGACGGACTCTCTCGAGGCTTCGCCTCCGAAGAAGTCGTCGGCGCCCAGGATGTCGAGGGACACGCTCGGGGCTCCGCCTTCGAGGCCTGTGTCGACGCCGTCGATGTTGCCAGTGCCGCGTCTGTCATAGACGCCGATTCACTCGACGCCCTTGGCGCCTTTTGGGGCTGTGTTGACGGGGGGTACCCTGTGGCTCGGGGGAACCACCTAGAAAGGCTCTGGCCAAGGTCAAGCATGGCTTTGGTTCCAGTTCTGTGCCTTCTTACCGCCATCTGGAGTTAATGTCAGAGGTGGATGAGGGCTCTGATGATGGCATGGTGCCTGACACGGTGCCTGACGAGATTCTCTCCGGCCATAGCCAGTTTGAGGACCTGAGGCAGTCCCTGCATGAGGCTAGTGGGCTGGGCACATCTCCGGAGGTGGAGTTTTGTAGGCCTGAGCCTGGCTCTCATGCCGATTCTTCCCGGCGCCTTATGTGACGGGTCACTGAGTACTTAGGATGGGATGCTCCCCCAGCGGAGTTTGTTCAGGATGACCTTACGGATATCCTCGACATTGGTGCACCAACTGACCCGGTACTGCCGTTTCATATGGCTCTGCAGAGGAGGGTGGCGGCGGCTTGGACTGCTCCGGAGAGTCTCCCGGCAGTGAGCAAGTCTTTGCCACGAAAATACCGCCCAGGCAGTAGTGACCCCTGCTACTTGTCTAATCACCCTACTCCAGAAAGTTTGGTGGTGCAGGCGGCTATGGCCCCGGCAAAGCAGGCGTCGTACCCTACCATCCCTCCTGATAGGGACGACAAGCGTTTTGACGGCTGGGGGAACAAAGTGTTTTCTGCAGGGGGTATGGCGCTTCAGGCAGCCAACTCCATTTGTGCCTAGTCTCGTTTCACGCACACTCTGTGGAACTGTTTCCTTGGCGGCTGAACATATTCCCGAAGGGGATGAACAGGATGGTTTCCTTGCCATGGTTCAGGATGGCAAGGATGCCATGTGTGAGGCCGTTCAGTCGGGTTTGGACATGGCAGATTGCGTCAGCCGGTCCATGGCGGCGAGCACTGTGATACGCAGGTTTGCGTGGTTGCGGAAGTCGGGGTTTGCTCCTGATGTGCAGGCTCGGCTCCTCAATATGCCCTTTGACGGGGAACATCTTTTTGGCAGCAAGGCTGACGAGAGTCTTGAGAGGTTGCAGACCTCAAAAGCTGCAGCGAAGTCGTTGGGCGCTGCAGTTCGACAACCTCTGCCTTTTCGTCCTAGGGGACAGCAATGGAGGGGAGGTTCCTTTCGTTATTACTCATCCTTTGGTAAAGCGAGAGGAGCTGCCAGTCAAAGGGGCCACCGTAGGAGTGCCAGAGGTGGAAAACAAGGTACTCGATATCCCAAGGCCGCTCGGGCTGTTGCCTCTTTGCCCTCAGGCAACGCCGCAGCCACTTCAGCTTAGTCATGAGGCCATGTCCCATGGTTCGCCGGTTGGGGGAAGGCTGGCGCAGCATCTTGCAGAGTGGCGCGCCATTACTTCAGATGTGTGGGTTCTGGAGATCATAACCCACGGCTACTGTCTTCCTTTCCGGCAGAGGCCTCAAGACAATCCACCGGGGAATCTCTCTTTGAAGAGTCCGGATCCGCTCCTTGCGCAGGAAATTCAATCCCTGCTGGAGACAGGCACCACAGAACTGATGCCTGTAGCGGAGAGGAACAAGGGGTGGTATTCCCCTTATTTTTTGATTTCTAAGAAAGACAGGGGATTGAGACCCATCGTGGACTTGCGCGGTTTGAACAAACTCCTCAGGAAGGACAAGTTTAAGATGGTTAACCTCTCTCATGTCCTCCAGGCCCTTCAACTGCAGGACTGCTTGGTGTCTCTCGACCTCAAGGACGCTTATTTTCATGTGCCGATCCATCCAAAGCACAAGAAGTACCTGAGGTTCACGGTTGGCGACTAGCACTTTCAGTTTCGGGTCCTGCCATTCGGATTGACCTCCGCCCCAAGGGTCTTCACCAAGCTCATGGTAGTGGTGGCAGCGCACCTCAGGAAAGGGGGATTCACGTCTACCCCTACCTGGACGATTGGTTGATCAGGGTGCGCTCTTCCAAGCAAGTCCTGGATCATCTGTCAGTCACCTGCCACTCCCTCCACAAGCTGGGCTTCTCCCTCAACTTAAAGAAGTCCCATTTGATACCAACTCAGAGGCTCCAGTACATCGGAGCAGTGCTCGACACGACCCTGGGGCGGTGTTTCCCTCCCCAGGTGAAGGCTTATCACATTCAGAAGATGGTGCACAAGTTTCAACTTGCCCAGACTCTCCCAGCTTTCGAGTTCTTGAGACTGCTCGGCCTCATGGCATTCTGCATTCTTCTGGTGCCAGAGGCCAGGTTGCGGATGAGATCTTTGCAATGGGCACTCAAGCTCCAGTGGTCTCAGTCCTCCGGCAGGATGTCGGACCCTATTGAGGTGCCATCATCGATCGCCCGGGACCTTCTGTGGTGGGCCGACGAAGGCAATCTGATGAGGGGGGCTCCATTTTGGCTGCCCTGGCAGGAGGTGACGATTGTGACAGACGCATCCCTCACGGGATGGGGAGAAGTTGACAGTCAGCGGTCGTTGGTCTCCATCGGAGTCCAGACTCCATATCAGTCTGTTGGAGCTGAGGGCCGTCGGGCTAGCCCTGAAGGCTTTTCTGCCGACTGTGCGAGGAAAGAATGTCCTGATCCTGACGGACAACACGGTGGCCATGCACTACCTCAACAAAAAGGGGGGGTGGGGCAGGGTCACTTCCTCTGTGCAGGGAGGCAATACAGCTCTGGTTCTGGGCCATCCAGCAGGAAGTTTCGATCTCGGCAGTTGATCTGGCAGGAGACGAAAACGAGACGGCGGACGCTCTGAGCAGGCAGAGCGTGATCTCTCACGAGTGAGAGTTGGCTCAGGAGATTCTCCTGGAGATCTTCGCCCTTTGGGGGACCCCTCAAGTGGATCTCTTCGCCTCCAGTGTCAACCGGAAGTGCAAGAGGTTCTGCTCGTGGGAATTTCCTCCAAACGGAGCCTTAGCAGACGCGTTCGTGGTGGAGTGGTCATTCCCACTGCTGTACGTGTTTCCTCCAGTCCTCGTCATCCCGCAAGTACTGCGGAGGTTACGGAGGTTCGGTCCCCGGATGATCCTCATTGCTCCGGCGTGGGCCCGGAGTACGTGGTACCCGGACCTTCTCGACTTGTCCATCTGCCCTCCACGTCGTCTTCCCTACCGAGATGATCTGCTCTCACGGGAAGGGGGTCAGGTTCTCCATCCAGAGGTCAGGTCCCTCAACCTTCACGCTTGGTTTCTGAAAGGTTGAGGTATAAGGATTGGGATTTCCCTGAAGACATGATGGAGGTGTTGCTTTCGGCCAGAAGGCCCGCAACAAAGTCCCTGTACCGTTGCCGTTGGAGAAAGTTGTGCGACTGGTGCAGGGTTAAGAATGTGGATCCTTTTGCATGTGAAAATCCCATGGTTCTGTCTTTTTTGCTTTCTTTGGCCCACAGGGGCCTTCAAGTGGGTACCATTAAAGGTTACCTGGCCGCGCTGTCCATATTTAAGCGCTCGTCTGAAGAGTGTTCCTATTTTAAAATTCCTTTAATTTCTCAGTTTCTGAAAGGGCTCACTAATGTGTTCCCACTGTCACCTTTCCAGGTGCCGGGTTGGGATTTGAACCTTGTTCTCAAGTTTCTGATGGGTGCTCCGTTTGAGCCTTTGCATTCATGCCCTTTGAGATTGTTATCTCTGAAAACTGTATTTTTAGTTGCGGTCACATCCGCTCGCAGAGTGAGTGACTTACAGGCACTTTCAGTTAAGCCACCCTTCACTGTTTCATAGGGACAGGGTTGTCCTTAGGCTTCGTCCTTCTTTTCTTCCGAAGGTTGTTCTTCCGGCATTTTATCCTCCCCGACATCCTGGTAAGGAAGAGGAGGGGCTCCATAGGCTTGATCCTAGGAGAGTGTTAAGCTTTTATATTTCATGCATGTCCCGGGTCATAGTGGACGATCAGCTCTTAATTGGTTCCGCTGGAAAGCGTTTGGGACAGGCTGTGATGAAACAGACTTTGTCTCACTGGATTATTTTGGCTATCTCTGAGTGTTACCGCTTAGCGGGTAAGGACCCACCGGTCGAGTTACGGGCCCATTCTACCAGGGGTATGGCTGCCTCTACTGCCCTGCAGAGGGGTGTTCATATTCGAAACATCTGTGATGCAGCCACCTGGGCTTTGGTACATACTTTTGTACGTCCCTATTCCCTCGATTCCATCCGGGGCAGGGTCTGGCCTTTGGCAAGGCGGTCCTTTACTCTGCAATTTGATTGAGCGTGCTAAATTTCTGTTTTCTAAATTCTTTTCCCACCTCCTTGCATTGGTACTGCTTTGGGAGTCTGTCATAGATATGGAATACGTCGCAGCACACAAACCCCTCGAAGAACAAGTTACTCTCTTACTTGGTAACGTTCTTTCGATGGGATGGTCCTACGACGTATTCCATATCGCTCCCTCCCTACCTTCCACGCTACAGAATTTCTTATGCGATTGCAGCTTACGTTTCCGCAAGGCTTTGTGTGTCAGACTGGCAGAAGACTGGTGGCACATGTTCTGGGAAAAAACTACAACTGAGGCTACGGTCGTTGTGCGTCCTACTTATAACATCCAGTGACGTCGGCCATCGGATGAGGTCCTCGAGGGCGGCGTATCGACGCAGACGCCGAAGATTTTCAGAAGCAGCATAGCTGTGGTGATTACTATCATAGATATGGAATACCTCGTCGGACCATCTCATCAAAAGAACGTTACCAGGTAAGAGAGTAACTTGTTCTTCTCTGCGATAACAACCATACAGGGTAACTTTCTCAATTCTGAAAATACACATCCTCTCTTCAGTTATTCCCATTTTCCCTATAACTTACCTATCTACTCTATTCTCGTTCAGTGTTCCACGAATCTCCCGCAAGACACTGAAGTCTACTCATCCACCAGCAAAGGTCCTCCTGCACCCAGCCAACCGGCCTGCAGACGGAATCCGAAAACCTCTGGAGGATTTTTGCAGGGGTCCCCTCCCTCCCACCCCCAGAGGGTTCCCCTGGAAGCTCTGTTGTCTCTGAACTATTTACAGTTGCGGGGAATAGGGTGACCAGGAGAATTTCCTTATCCACACGCTGCTGCTTCCGACCGAGGTCAATGATAAGCTCTTATTTATTTTTAACTACATAAAAGTTTGGGTTTGTACGTGGTTTATCACCGAGGCTCCCAAAAAGGTGCCGCTCCTGCCCTTCAATGTGGCAATGGAAGCGCCCTTGCTGCAGGCGTGGGAGAAGCCTGCCTCTGTTCTGGCTGTGGACAGATACATGGTGAAGAAACACTGCCCCGCCCTGTCTGACCCGGCCTTTCCCTCCTCCTATGTTTCGCATGAGAGTTTGGTGGTCTAGTTCGCTACGGCTAGCCTAAAAATATATAACTTCCCGTCCCTTCAACTGGACAGGGAGTGTAAGTGGTTGGACCCATGGGGCAAGAAAGTGTTGGCGTCAGGCAGTTTGGCACTGCAGGGTGAGAATGCCATGACCACCAGCACAGTGGTCGGGCCTCACTCCTGGCTAAGGACTTCCAGATTTGTGGCCAATGTCCATACCAGATAGTTGGTCATGCCATTTTCTCGCAACAACCTTTTTGGAGCCAACGCTGACAACGCCCTCAAGAAGGTTTAGTCATCAAAGGCGACAGCTAAGTCCTTAGGGCTTGCCGTGCAACAGACCTCCACACAACCGTTGTCTCTCGGCAGTAGGTTTTGCCCCTTCACGTCCTTTGCCCCATGATGCTGTGGTCAGTCTGTCCTGGGAAGAGGCAGACCCTTCGCAAGAGGTAGAGGATCCCAGAGGGGTGGCGTTGCCGCGGCCTCTGGCTCCGCCATGCTCTAATGCACCAAACCTCAGTGATGTGTTTTGCCATGCATCTCCGGTGCGGGAGGAGGCTTTCCTCGTTCAGCACAGAATGGTTAGAGACCATATCTGATGCTTGGGGCTTGCAGGTCATTCAACGGGATTATTGCCTCCTGTTTTTCCAGCGCTCCCCCGACCGTTGTTCTCTGACAATCCCCTTGCCTTCTGAGCCTATCCTCCTTGCTCAGAACGAGGAAGGGGGTGGTACTTTACATATTAGTTAGTGCCGAAGAACGGAGGCTTGTGCCCCATTCTGGATCTGCGCCGCTGAAGAACTTGCTGTTACGCAAGGACAAGTTAAGATAGTTACCCTAGCCCATATCCTGAAAGTCCTCGATCTACAGGACTGGTTTGTTTCCCTGTACCTTCAGGGTGCCTATTTCCATGTGCCGATTCATCTAAAGTGCAGGAAGTAACTGAGGTTCGTTGTGGGGACAACAGCATTACCAGTTCAAGGTCCTGCCGTTAAGTCTTTCATCTGCACCCTGGGTTTTCACCAAGCAGCTGGCAGCGGTAGAGGCTTGTCTCCGGAGGGAAGGCATCCCTACCTGGATGACTGGTTCATCCAAGCTCACTCCCCAGAGATTGTGTCAGAGCATCAACTCTGCACATGCACTCTGTTGCACGGTTTGGGCTTTTCACTGAACTTCAAAAACTCTGTTTCTCAGTATCACTGGGGGAGTCTTGGACACTCGCCTGGGCAGGGCTCTCCCAGCCGAGTATCAAGTGTCAAACATCTTTTGGATGGTCAATGCCCTCCCATCACAGGAACAAGTCTGTGCCTCGACTTTCCTGCGCCTTCTGGGTCTCATTGCCTCCTGCATCCTTGTCGTGCTAGAGACGATGCTGCGCATGAGATCACTTCAGTGGCTTCTCCGTTGCTAATGGTCTCAGTTCTAGAGCCACATGTTTAACTTTCTTCAGGTCTTGAACCAAGTGGCATAGGATCTCACATGGTGGGCCGTGCGGAATAACTTGCTGACAGGCACGTTGTTTCGGTAACCTTGGTCCCAGGTAACAGTTGTTTCTGACTTATCTCTGGCTGGGGCGCTCACCTGTCCGATCTGACAGTGACCAGACTGTGGTCTGCCACGGAGTCTCGATGACACATGAACAGGCTCGCCCTGTTCGCTTTCCTCCCTGCTTCCCCTCATTTAACGCAAGACTGTGCTGATTCTGTTGGACAACACAGTGGCCATGCACTACCTCAACAAACGAGGTGTCATGGTGTCCTTGCCTCTGTGCAGAGAAGCAATGAGGCTGCGGTTCAGGGATCTGGAGAACAGTGTCTCTCTGACAGCGGCTCATCTGGCCGGACGAGAGAATGTCGCAACAAATGCCTTGAGCAGGCAGACTTTGGCCTGCCACAAAGGGGAACTCTGCCAGGAAGTTTTGGAGGAGGAGTTCTACTTTTGGGGGACTCTTCAAGTGAACCTCTTCACTTGCAGTGCCAACAGGAAGTGTAAGTTCTTCTGCACCAGGGAATTTTCCTCATCAGGGAGCTTTGGGGGACGGATTGACGGTAGAGTGAACTTTCAACCTCCTTTATGCTTTCCCATCGATCCCTGTCATTCTGTTGTTTCTGAAGAGGTTGCGCTTGCTTGGAACCACGATAATCCTGATTGCCCCAGACTGGGCCCAAAAACGTGTTATCAGGAGTTGCTGGACAGGTCCATCTGCCATCCCTGCGCCTTCAGAGGAGATAGGACTTGCTCTCCCAATCGGGGAGGGGGCGGCCCTCCATCTGAACCGCAGCCGCCTGAACCTTCATGCTTGGCTGGTGAGAGGCTGAGATACAAGGAGTGAAACTTGTCGGACAACATCCTCGATGTGCTCCTTTCAACTCTGAGCCCGCTATGCAATCCATTTATGCCTGTAGTTGGCATAAACTTTCTATCTGGTGACAGGAGAGGGACCTGTATCCTTTATCCTTTTCTCTATCTCCTGTGTTGGATTTTCTGCTGTCTTTGGCCCAAGCGGGCCTGCAGATTGGCACTGTGAAGGGTTTATCTCATGATATTTCAGTGTTCTTCCCGCCAGTTTGTGTGTCCGGTGTGGGGTTTGAATTTAGTTTCAACTTTTCTTATGGACGCTCTGTCTGAGCCCCTTCTTTCATGTTCTATTAGATTGCTTACTCTTAAGGTGATTTTCCTGGTTGCCATCCCTTCTGCAAAATGAGTGCAGGAGCTTTAGGCATTGTCTGTTTTGCCTCCTATTTGTTTATGTTAGGCGGAAACCTGTGCAGTTCCCTCTGGCAGGGTTAAGATTTCCTGCTGTAGGAGCGGGTCTGGAAACTTCAAAGAGTGTCTCCCTGGTGGATTGCTTTGAGGTTGCGTTAGGAAAAGAATGCAGTAACCTTGGGCTATTATTTCTAGAGCCCAAACATCTGAAGTAATGGCTCGCCATTCTTGCAGATGCTGTGACAGCCTGCCTCCCACAGGTGTCTTGTGATGCAAGTCCTCAAAGTGGTTTTGTGGCAGTTGCTGCGGCCGCTGATGGCAAAGAGGCTGCATCTGGGGCTGGTTTTGCACGTTTTCCTCGTCCACCACAAGTGGCTTTTTTCTGGCCTCTTTGACTGGCCATTCCTCTCGCCTTTCCATACGAGGAGTAATAACGATAGGATAAGATTGTCCTGAGGAGGTTGCCTAATAGCAGCTCCTAAAGATTTGGCAGCCGCTTTTGAGATCTGCAACCTCTCAAGGCTATCGTCAGCCTTGTTGCCAAAAAGTTGCGACCCATCAAAGGGCATGTTCAAAAGACGGTTTTGCACATCTGGTGTGAAACCCGACTTTCGCAACCACACAAATCTGCGCATTACCGTGCTAGTGGCCACAGACCTGCTCACGGTATCTGCATGGTCCAATCTAGACTGAAGGGATTCCTGCATGGCCTCCTTTATGTTAGGCAGAAACCTGTGCTGTTCCATCTGGGACCACTGCAAAAGGTTTAAGACTACAGGTGTTTGGCAGTAAACCCACTTGGTAGCAGTCTGTACCACACAGATTCACTTGGTAGCTGTGGCTGAGCAGTCAGACTTCCATCAAGAAGAGTTAGGCAGTATAGAGAGTATTCACAATAGGTCAAGAGAACACCATAGAACAAGTAAACACTGACCAGGGCTTGGTGTAAAAGAGATATAATTATTTATTTAAAACCACATCTAGAAAAACACACAGGCACTAATAGTAAGCAATTCAAAAACACGGTCACTAAAAGATATACACTCCCTTAAAAGAGTATTAGACAAGTCTTAAGTAAAGCCCCATTTATTTTCAGACAGCGGTGAGCGCTTAACATAGATGGCACTCTAATAATTTGTTTTAAAAAGGGAGAGAAAAGCAGAGAATACATTGAAACAGATCCCAACACTTTTTCACGTACAAAACAAGAGAGGAAGGCAAAGTAACACTGTGAGTTTTAGAGTCAGTAGGCCAGATCCGCTTTAAGAGGATCAAAACGAAATGTGTCCAAGGTCACACGGTTGCAGTGCACAAAAGTCTTGAAAAGGTTCAAAAAGAGTTGGACCAAAGAAAGAGACCAGTTAGAGGGTCAAGGCGGCCAGCCCAGTCCAGAAGGTAAAGGGGTTATTATTACCTTGTAGCAATCTTTAGAAAGGGAGGCCTGGCGGACACGGTACCTTAAAGTGGTGAGAATACTCCAGCGGGGGCAGTTGTTCCTGGCAGCGGATGCAAGTCGATGCTTCGTCCGGGGGAAGAGAGGATCTTGTCGGGGAGGAAGACAGGAGTCCGTTGCACTGCCAGGGAAGAAACCAGCCGTGGAGTTTCTCAGGTACAAGGAGCGGTCCGTGGATTTGCGGTCCGGTGGTAAGTGGCTATCCTGCCGCCGGGGTGCTTGGCACGGGCAGTTCGACCACAAACCGGTCTGGGGTGCGAAGAAAGAAGGTAAACTGGTTGTGCCCACCAGTCAGGGGAAGAAGCCTCTCCAGCTGGTAGATCTTCCCTTTCGTCGGGAAGTGGTGAGTCGGTTCCGCAGGGCTCCACCGTTGGTGTCGTCGTCGTAGGTCGGCTCAGCTTCTCCCTCGTCGGATTCTCAGGTCCTGTGGCGACTTCTGAAGTTCCAGTCCCCAAAGCCCTGCTTTTATGCAGCATACCCCCATTCACTAAGCCTAGCTGTCAATCAAACATGCTAAGTGGTGAGCCGGCCGGCTCACCACTTGGGCCAATCACACAAGCGTGTGACTTGAGTTACCAAGGTAACTCAGTCCAGGGTGCCTAAACCCCCTCCCACAGCCCCTGTGGTACCCAGACAGAGTGGCACCACTTTTGGAGGCTTCTGTGGAGAAGCCCGCCAAAAAGTGGAACAAAGGGCTCGACTTGGGTTGGAGTCACAGAAGAGAATACAAACGCCATTTAGAATCGAGTCCTGGCAAAAAATACCAACCGGTGAATTAATATTAAATAAATAAACAAGCGGTATGTCCGAGGCTATGAGAATTAAATAATTAAAGTTGGTAGCCTCGAACAATGGGAAAATCCCATAGGGAAATATTCGCGGTCGAATATAAAAAGTAGTTTCCACTGCCACCAGCCAAAACTCGATCAGGGGGGACGGAGACGTGCCCCCTCGACTAACAGACCCGGGGGCAATCGAATTGCCCTGACCACTACGTCCACAATATGATGGTTTGTACTGGTTTCTGTTAATAATTTGGTACTAGTAAAGCCAATGGTGACTTTACATGCCCTGGGAGACAGTAGTCAGTCCCAGGGTATGGAGTCTATGGTGGGGTGTCACTATGACACCCCTGTGTTACTGCACGGAGGGTGCTGTGTAACACACATCGTAAAAACAATGAGACCCTATGGAGTAAAGGACCCCATAGCCCATAAAACACATTAACAGTGAAAGGAACACCATAAATCATGTCCAAGAGTGGGTGAAAGAGAGTCTCACTCTTGGCAGGAGAAAAAAAACAAACTCCAGAAATCCAGCAAAGCTGCTGGGGGACTCACTAGGTTAGGAAATTCAGCTTAAGAGAGAATTCTCCCTAACAGTTTATTTCTAAAGAGAAGGTGACGTTGAGTGTCGGACCATCCTTTCTGACGAAGCTTGTCTCAGATTTCCATCTCTCTCAGAAGATCAGTTTCCAGTGGGTTTTTTTTTCCGCCTCACCCTTCCAAGGCAGAGGAACGATTCCATCGGCTCGACCTGGTACGGGCCCTTAAGTTATACATCTCTCATATTAGAGAGGCTAGGACAGATGACCAGCTTTTCCTTGTTTACACTGGTTCTTGTGCTGGCAGGAATGTAATCAAACAGACTCAGCCCAGGTGGATGATAGTCTGCATCTCACAATGCTACGATCTGGCAGGAAAGGATTTGCCTGAGGGTCTTGGAGCTCATTCTACCAGCAGAGTGGCTGCCACCTCTGCCCGGCAGAGGAGAGTCCCAGTCCTGGATATTTGCCAGTCTGCAACGTGGGCATCTCTACACACGTTTGCTAAGCATTATTGATTGGATTCCCTTGCGGGTCAGGATGCCCGTTTTGGTAGAGCAGTCCTCAAGAGTTTTCTGTCATAGGTGGTCTTTCTTCCTCTCTCCTCCGGGTTTCTGTACTGCTTTGTGAGTCCATCATAGATGAGGAATCGGTGGGAGGGAGAAATCCAATAGAAAAACAAATTACTTACCTCTCTGTAATGTTCTTTCTGATGGATGTGCCTCCCACATATTCCTCATCGCCCTCCATACCTGCCCCTCTTGCAGGAAGCTAGTAAACCATTGGTTCTACGTCCCTCAGCTTCAAAGTGCTAGGGGAAAAAGAGTGGAACTGAGGTCATGGGGCACTGCACCACTATATATACTGGCCCTGACATATCCAGACTGAGGCGATGCAGTGTTACGCTGCGCCCCCTGGCGGCGGAAAGGTTTCTAGAGAACAGCTGCGCTGGGAAAGGGATATAATAGATGCTGAATGCATCGGAGGAACCATCCCTCAGAAAGAACATTACAGAGAGGTAAGTAATTTGTTCTTCTCAATAATTCAGTGGAGGGTAGCATAAGCAAAACTGAGGTCATGGATCACAGCTGACTCCATATATGCCATCAGTTACAACCCTGATGTGGCGGCCTAGTGAACCCTCTGGTGTCTGAACACATTTCCAAAACCAGATTGAGCCAGGAGAAGATTTCTAAAAGGAGGAATATGTGAGGGGAAAACATAATCCATCATAACAAACATTCCACAGGTAAGTAATTTGCTCTTCTTAATATTATCTTTCAGAATACCTCAAAAGTTAAATTCATTTCTAAGACATGTGGCCAGTCTGCACTTAGTAGGTTCGAATCTGGCAGGGCTGACTCAGCCTTTAATCTGTCAAGAGGTAAACACATTGGGTGCCATTAAATTGGATAATAATAACATGTAAAATTACTTACAATACAGCACTTACAATCGTGGAGAATCTGGCATGAAGCAGAAACACTATATAAAACATGTTCGTCTTACATTTAAGAATCTTGACACACCATTTTATGAAAACACCTGCATAGAACTCTGTTCATGTATTTCTATTACTGTAAATTAGCAAGTGTGGTTTTTCCTTTATACTTTTTTCTATTTGTTGTTTAGATTTTTTAAATCATACTTCAACTTATTTTAATGCACATGGTTTTATAATCATATATAGATGGGCAGTTGTCTGCAGAAAACAGTTCATTAAATGAAACAAATAGAAATGGAGCCAATGAAAACCACGGTGTAAGTATTTTAGACACAATAATATTTCACAATCAATGTTGTCTGCATTTATGTTATTGAGACGGTTTTTAAAAATCACAATCTTAAGTATTATCTGCATTATATTTTAGGGGAAAAGATTCAGTGTGCAGAATGATGTATGCACACATTTCTGGATTCTGAAACCCAAAATAAAACATACCTGCAATGTTGAATTCCAGAGCTCAGTATGACTGCTAACCCTTTCTACCTCTTTCTTACTTTTACTGATGATTTCTGTTGTACCAATTCCTTCAGCTATCTGAATCTGGTGGGAGTGGTTACACCTTTGTAGCACATTTCCAAGACCAGAGAGGAACTTTACAAAGTGGCTAAATGAACAATTATGGCTATTAACACTTAGTTTGTGACTACGCTAGAGGACCCCAAACATGATTCATAAACACGCTGTGCCAAATGATATCACTTGTTTCTTTCCATTCACATTACGGGCAAGGGCTATAAAATGATGTTATGACAGTTGCCATGGATCCCAGTGGTTTTCCTTGAACACCATCAGGACTCTGATGAGGTCTCCTGCCTGAAACTGGTGGGCCGCAGGAGGTCAGGTACACAAGCCAGGGGATATTGTGCTCAGGGGAGGTTTGGGGTGGATCCCCCATATTGTCTTGTCTGGGTCTCTGTTACCTCACACGGAACAGTCACATGGGCCAAGACCTGCCAGTCCCAATGTTGTATGTCCCCAGGAAGAGGGAACTATGGGCTGCATCCCCATTTCACTTTGTCTGGGTCCCCAGTATCTAGCAAAGGGCAATCACATGGCCCGGAACTGTCAGTCACTAGATCCCCCTTTGCTCAGGTAAGAGAATCTAAGGCTCTACAACATTGATTTTGAAGGATTTCCCTTCAAGGAAAAACTGCTCCTAGTTCGAAGCAATGGAAATGGAAGTCAGTGAATAGTTACCCATTCATCGAGCACTGCAGAAGAATCTCATTTAGGGGTTGGCAGGACCCATGCTGAGCACTGTAGTAGTGCAAACAAAGCCTTTCAATACTGTGATTTCCTGAATTTAGGGAGACTCCCTGTTACCTTTACTATCACAGGGAAACGTCTCCAACGCCTCCAGTCATTCGGGACCTTCTCTCTCTCTTGGTTTTTCTATCGGCTTGCTCTTGCAGGTGTCTGACTTTCGCTCTTCTCCCATCCATCGTTCTGGTGACCCTTCTGGTAACCGGTCCATTGTCTGATATTTCAGTGGGGTGGTGTTGGTGTAGCCAATTGGGCAGAGTGCCCAGCAGGGCACTTCCCTGTTCACACCACCACTGGGATTCATACGCATACATCCCGTCCCCTTTCATCCATCCTTCTGGGCGTCCCCCAACATGGGGAGGGTATTGGAACCTTTGGCAATGAAAAATTGAGCTTCCCCTTTAAATTTAGTACAGTGAGGCCTCAGGGGTGGAACTGTCCCACCAAGACCCCTCCCTTTGACATCTCACCTCAGTTCCTTTTTCCTCACAAAGAGTGTCGGACCTGATAGCCAGCACAGAGACTTTAACGTTTTGCTTGCCCCCCCCCCTTAGTTTTTCAATCTTATTTAACCTCCCTGCGGTGCCTCGCCTCCCCCGGCGCATTTCGGCTGCAGGAGGATTCACAAGATGTGCTTCGTGTGACCGGTCGTTCCCGACCTTGGACCCTCATGCACTATGTCTTGAGTGCCTGGGGCCCGACCACCGCTGGGACGTGTGCATGGCTTGCAGCGCTCTGTCACACAGCAGAATCAGTTGTCGTGTTGGAGGGAGATATTCCACACATCTCCTCCGGCGCACTTTAAGGACTTCGTCTCCAGGATCTCTCGTCAAGACAAGGTTGACCCTGTGTTCAGCACGGCTCCTCAGCGTGGCAACTCCTTCCTGGGGGTTCTCACAGGCAAGGGTTCCTCAGATTCAGGTCCTGTCAGGCCCGAGGCTTATAAGGCTGCCGGCTCCCAAACCAAGGTGCCCAGGGGCTCTTCCGGGTGTTTCAACGGCAGACCTGATGCCATCAAGGCTACCGGCCTCCAAGCTGAGGGGCTCATAAACCCTACCAGACTGTCCTTGGAAGGGCGATCAAGTTCGTACTCTGCTTCGACATCAAGGGGTAAAGGATCGTCGGGTGCCACCGCCAGCAACAACAGGAGGAAGCAGCAGAGAACTTTGCGCAGGTTTTTCCGCTTCCCCTCCTCTGACGCCAGGAAACAGTGACTTCAAGGTCGGGGAACATAGCTCCCTAGTGAGGGCCCGAGTGGATCTTTTCTAGAACAGCCGGAAGCGTATTTTCAAGAACTCCTGGATCCCATCCATAGTTTCCAGTGGCTTCAGTCTTCCTCTCCTCCTCTTCAACAGATCAGGTCCCCGGACTCTTTGACGGGGTCCTTTCGCTCTTGGAGATGCAAGCAGTACAACTGATTCTTCAGACAGGGACGCCGGTTTCTAACCCAGTATTTTGCAGTACCCAAGAGCAACCAGACTGGCCTGAGGGTTGTCCTGGACCTGTCATTTCTCAATCTGTCTTTACCGCAAGAACGCTTCCAACATGATTACCCCAGCGCAAATAGCAGAGTCTCTGTGTGCAGGGGACTGGATGTGTTCCCTAGATGTCAACGATGCGAACCTGCATGTCCCCATCTATCAGCTGCATCAGAAGTTTTTGTGGTTCAGATTGCCATACCACTTCCAATACAAGGTGCTGCCTTTCGCCTTGAACTCGGCCCCTCGGATCTTCACGACGTTGATGAACGTAGTGGCGGGTCTCCTCCGCTTGGAGAGCCATTACCTACACCCCTATCTAGATCACTGGCTGGTGAGGGCTACACTCCTGCCAGAGATTGGCAGATATTCTTAATCAGCTGGTGTTCTTCCTCAACCAGAGAATGTCACAGTTGTGCCCTACACAGGATCTGGTCTTCCTAGGAGTACGTTGGAACACAGCCATTCAGCGGCTGTTCCCTACGCCCAAGAGGCTCCTCTCCCTTTGCAAGACGATAGGGTACTGGCCAATTCAACCACCTCGGCATGGTGGTTCCACAACCTTTTGGGGCTGACGGCCTCCTGCATGCTCACTGTCCAGCACCTTCGCCTCAAGATGAGGCGCCTCCAGCTCCACCTGGCAGCCAATTGGGACAGGAGATGGGGTCTGTCGGGCAGGATCCCAATACCCCCCTCCTCCTGTCCGATCTTCGCTGGTGGTTGATGGATTGCAATTTTTCTGGGGGAGCCCCTTTCACCCGACCACAGCCTACCCTTGTGGTGACAACCGACTCCTCTCGTTCGGGCTGGGGGTGCTACGCTCGAGGGCTATGCGATTCATGGCGCCTGGTTCAGGGTGGAAACCCTTCTGCATGTCAATCTGCTCAAGCTCAGGGCAGTGGGACTGGCCCTCAAGGCGTTTCTGCTACTTATCAGGGACATGTCTGTTCTGGTCAGGACGGACAATTCTACTATGATGTTTTACCTGAACAAGCAGGGTGGTACCTGTTCCCCCTCCTCTGTATCGAGGCAGTATTGATCTGGGAATTGGCTCTGATGGAGGGAGATTTGGATTTCAGCAATCCTTCTCCTGGGGGACAGTAATGCAGAAGCGGATCAGCTGAGCCGCTTGGGGTTCAACGCCTACAAGTGGGAGTTGCACATGAACTCTTTGTTGCCACTGTTCCAACATTGGGGGTTTGCAGACCTGGACTTATTTTCCTCTCCTCTGAATTCCAAGTGCCCGCAGTTTGCTTTGTGTGCAGGACAGGGTCGGGGTCCTATGGGAGATGCCTTTTGGATCCGTTGGCATGACCACAGGTGTTATACGTTGACCCCCCCTCTCACCCCACTCACCTGCTCCAGCAGACCCTCTGCAAGTTCTGGGCTTCGCAGGATGCAGTCCTGTTCCCCCCCCCCCCACCCCCAACTGGCCTTCGAGAGCTTAGTTGTTCTCCCAGGGCCTGCCCACCTTCCGATCCCCAACAGGGGTTTCCTGACGCAGCAGGGCGGGACAGTGCAACACCCAGACCCAGCCAGGTTGGCACTGGCGGCTGGTTCCTGTCCAGCTTAGGCTACAGCATGGACTTTTCCACCCTCAATCTCTCCCTCCCTCTGCAAAAATTCAAGATGGTTATGGCAGCTCTTATTGTGGAAACACTGGATAGGGGAGACTAGATGTGCTCCCTGGATCTGAAGGACGCTTACCTACACGTCTGTAACACTCACCTGATTCCCGCAGAGGCGCCGGTCTTGACTGGGTGAATGCCGTATCTTCAAGGGTGATGTGTAACACACGGTTGGCTCTTTGGGCTGGACCTCTGTGCACTGTATGTCTGACTCGAAGAGTAAGATGTCTGCAGATAGAAAATATGGGATTAATGAACTGGGGTTATTGGATGCCTCTCTCCTCTTCCCTTTCTCTTCTCCTGTAGAACCCCAAAGGTTAACGCCCTCACCTTAGGTAAGTGAACGCCGAGCTCTCCATCTGCCTCGGGGCAGGGTGCCGTAACCAGTTTCTTTACTGGATAAGGGTGCAGGCCTCTTGACCTCAGAGGACTGCTGTCCGTCGTTAACTGCACGGACGGTAAGTTCTGGGCACTTCAAATGTCTTAAAAGTCTTTTGTAATGATATCTCTTGTTTTGCAGCGTTCCGGCGATGGCGGATGGCGGGCTGAAGAGAGTTGAGGATCGAACCCGCGTGAGGAATAGAAGCGCCTGGAAGCACGTAAGTAAGCGCTTGTAGCCTGCTTCACGATGCGCACTAACTGTCCCTTTTATCTTGCAGGTACAAGTTCGGAGCTTTAGAGAAGCTGAAGGGTGCTGGAATACCCACTGGATTCGGCGTGGGAAGGAGTAATGGCACGTGAGTAAAAAAGTTGCCCAATGTCTTTAAACGCACCTTCTTTTGTCTTTCAGATGCGGGATGCAGCGCCGAAGGCCTCCGGAGCGTGCGAAGGCCTCCGGAGCGTGCGAAGAGCTGGTAAGCTTTTGTCTTTCAGATGCCAGAATGCAGTGCGAAGACCTCCGGAGCATGCGAAGAGTAGGTAAGCCTTTGTCTTTCAGATGCCGGAATGCAGCGCGAGGCGTTGGTGACAGCCGATGGACCAGGTAAGAGATGCGCTGCCACTGAAGACCGTAGTGCTAACCTGTTCTTTCTTTGTCTTTACAGGTGCTGCTGAAGACTGGATTCCAGGATGGTAAGCCTATGTTCCCTTAGGTCCAGGATCAGAAGCAGAAGACACGATGAGCGTTCTGCTGCAGAGAATGCAGAATAACGCAAAGCAAGATTCATCCATCGGGTGTGGTTTAAATAGCCTCCTGTAATGCTTAGGTGTCTCCTTCCACAGCCACGCCTAGGTAAGAAAAGAGTTCCTGCTTTCCAGAAGAGTTCCAGTGTTCTGAACCTAGGGAGTGGCTCCTGCCCCACCCAACAGGAAAAGTAGTCCCAAACAGAAGAGGATCAGGGGTTCAACTGGCAGGTAAGTAAGCAGCATGGTCTGCTGCAGGTAAGTCCACCCAAGCATTATGAGCCCGGCGCTTCCAGCGCTGGGACTGGGCATCTTTATGAGCCTGGTGCCACTGGCGCCAGGACAGGGTCCAAAAGGTCCCAATTGGGACTGGCTGGCACTCGGAACCGGTGTTATGGGTCTGCTTCCAAGGGAGTCGGGCAAGTCCTGATCTTTTGGAAGCAGAGATCATGACAACGTCCCGATTTGGCAGCTGCATCGTTCCTTACTGCGCTTCAGGATCATGGGCTTCCATTTCCAATACAGGGTGCTACCCTTCGGCCTCAACTCGTCTCCCAGGGTATTTACCCGGTTGACTGCAGTGGGCGCCCTCCTCAGGGCCCAGGGCCATCCCGTCTACCCATACCTGGCCACCTCTCCGGAAGCTGTTCAGCATACTGCCTCCGCACTGATGAACACACTCCATGACCTAGGGCTCATTATCAATCTCAATAAGTCTCAGCTGAAACCCACGCAGAGCCTTACCATCTTGGGCCTCATCTGGGACAAGAGCTCTGTGAGAGTCTTTCCCTCGGAGGACAAGATTGCGGCCATCGAGAAAGCTACAGCTCACTTCCTGTCCTGGCCTGTGACCTCGGCCTGGTGGAAGCGACACCTACTGGGGCTTATGGCAGCGGTCCTTTTGGCCGCGCTCCACATAAGACTCTTCGCAGCCTCATGGAATCAGGAGAAGGGCTCCCAAGAGGAGCCAGTCAGCGTTTCCTCCCTTTCTCCTCTCGGACCTCCACTGGTGGTCCGCAGACTTCAACCTGAGGCTGGGCAAGCCCTTGCGGCAGCCGGCCCCTCAGATCAGTTACTACGGACTCTTCCCTAGAGGGCTGGGGGGGCGGGGGGGCACCCTGGACAACCGCAGCGTCCATGGAGTCTTGACTCGGCAGGAGTCCCACATCAATTGGCTAAAATTGAAGGCCATATGGTTGGCTCTCAGGGCCTTTCTCTCTCTCATCAAGGGCAAGAAAGTTCTTATCCAGACAGGCAACTCCACTAGCATGTACTATGTCAACAAGCAAGGGGGGGGGTACCAGATCCCCACCGCTGTGCAACCTAGCAGTCTGCAAGTGCGAATGGGCTCTGGAGAATGACATTTACCTCATAGCTGTCCACCTCCCTGGGGAATCAAACCTGGAAGCGTACAGGCTCAGCAGACTGGAGCAGCCAATTACGAGTGGCAATTGAAAAACCTGGTACTGAAGGAGAACTTCCTCAGGTGGGGCATCCCCAGGTGCATCTTTTTGCCTCCTGGGACAATAAGAAATGCCAATAGCTCGCCTCATGGCAAGGGCAGGGCTCTGGCTCCCTGGTCGATGCATCCCTTGCAGCGTGGTTCGTGAGTAGGTCACGCTGAAACACTTAAGCCTATGTCAGGCTAACCTGGAGATCATCCAAGGCGCTAAAAGCAAGGCTGCTAGGAGCCAATATGTTCTGTCAATGGGCCAACTCTAGGCAGATCGACCCTCTTAAGTGCACCTTGGATGACGTACTCTCCTTTTCAGCACACCTCGCCCACTCCGGTGTTGCGGTGGATACATGCCACACCTGTCTAGCAGCCATAGGGGCTTACAGGAACTCGGAGGAGAGCCTCTTCTCCTCCTCCAACCCGGTGATCAAGCAACATCTGGCGGGCCTCCACAGGCTTTACCTGCCTATAAAGAAGCCACACCTGGTGTGGGACCTTAATGTTTTGTTGGGCGCCTTGGCGCACAAACATTTTGAGCCTAATGCATCTGTGGACATCAGGCTGGTCACCATAAAGACAGCTGCTCTGCTTATGGGCCTCAGCTCGCAGAGTCAACTAGACCCAGGCTCTGGTAGCATCAGAACCCTACCACCACTTTTCACAGGGACAAGGTCGTCTTGCGGACGCACCCTGCTTTCCTACCCAAGGTGACCTCCTCCTTCCATCTCAATGAGAAAATAGTCTTACCCACGTTCTTCGTCGACCCCAAGGACGAGCATCCAAGGGTCTTGCATCGTGTGGATGTCAGACGCGCGCTGAAATACTGCCTGGACAAAACCAAGGACTCCCTCAGGTCAGACGCCTTGTTTGTCACTTTTGGGGGGTCAAGGCCCGATTATCAGGCCTCCAAGACCTCCATTGCAAGGGTGATGGTCGCGGCCATCACAGAGGCCGATGAGGGGTAGCACAAACCAGTGCCAGCTAACTTACATGCCCATGCGGTCAGAGCCAAGGCCACGGCCATCGCATTCCAACGGCATGTACCATGGCAGGTCATCAGCAGGGCAGCTACCTGGGCCACCTCTTTGGCTTTCTGTAAACACTACTGTTTGGACACCGCCTCTAGGTCAGACGCAGCATTCGGGCAGGCGGTTCTAAGAAACTGAGGGCCTCCTCTCCACCCTGGGGCTACATTCATTTGTAATCGCCCATACAGTATAGAGGAAAGGGGACGGGACTAAGAGTAATTAATAGTTACTCACTGTAGTGACTAACGTACTCTTAGTCCATAGTCCCCTTTCCTCCATACGTCCCACCATCCTCCCCCTTATAATACTTGTATCATTAGGCAATGCTGATCATTGTTGACGCGTCAATGGGGACTGAGAAGTGGCGCTGGTGGGCGGAGTCAGGCAAGCGCATGCTCCCAGGGCCACGCCCCACGCATCTCTAAATTTAAAGGGGAAGATTTTTTTATGGTAAAAAAGGTTCCGTCTCCCGTCCCTCGCGAGGGGCGCTCATACAGTATGGTGGAAAGGGAACTATGGACTGAGAGTACGTTAGTCACTACAGTGAGTTACTATTCATGTTTTTGCCATCCACTCTCCCCTATCTCTTTGCGTCTCCCTTGTAATGACCCTTCCATCTGGAATAAGATCCCCCAATTTACAGATCCCCAACTTCTCTGAATGGTGTTGAAAAATGTTCTCGTGGGTAATTGGTATCCCACTATCCTGGTATACAGCGAACAAGGGGTGGGGGGGGCGGGTGGGGTACCACTCCCGCTGTCCGACCAAACGTCTTAATTGACTCCAGGCTCTGCATGTAATTGCTACTTGCTGTATCTCTATTCTTGCCTCCTGCTCTGAGGAGCCCCACAGCAGCCCTCTTACGTTGTTTGGGTGTTTGGTTACTTTTTCGAGCAGGGTATGCAGGAGTTCAGACGAGGGGTACCACCACCAGACTGAGTACTGCATATGCGCTGCTAGGAAATAAATGTATAGATCCGGGTATTCTAGGCCCCCTTGATCATACGGAAGAGTTAACGTATCCTATCATATCCTAGCTTGTACAGCAGCCCAGACCAGATGGATCATCAAGCTCCTGAGCCGGGACCAAAAGCCTAGGGGTGGCCAAACCGTGACATTGTTAAATATGTATAAAAGCTTTGGGATGATCACCGTCTTAGCTAGTGAGATCTGGGCTGACTGGGAGATGGGTAGGAGGATCCATGCATCCACCTTGTGTTCCAGTTTCTCAAGCATCATTACATAGTTTTCACTATACAATTCCGCCGGGGATGGTGATACAAGGATACCCAATTATCGAATGCCCTGTGGGCACCAACCGAAGGCCTCGCCAATATTGCTGCGGTGAACACAAGCGGTCAACGGGAGAACCTCAGACTTGGCCGAGTTGATCTTTAAACCAGAGAGGTCTCCGAATTTGGAGATCTCCTCCACAAGTGGTTGTAAGTTTTGTCTAGGATGTTTTACGTATAGCAGCATATTGTCTGCATAAAGGGAAATTATGGAGAGGTGGGAGTTAATTTTTGCACCTCTTTGTGCATGATATTATCGTAAAGAACAGGCTAGGGGCTCGACTCTTTGTGCATGATATTATCGTAAAGAACAGGCTAGGGGCTCGACGGCCAAGGCAAAGAGGATAGGGAAAAGAGGGCATCCCTGCCAGGTGCACACAGCATTGGATGTATACAATCGGACAGCATTCGATTGGTGTATACCCTTGCTCTGGGGGCAGTGTACAGCACGCGTAGGCACTGTAGGTAGGAAGTTCATATACCCGAGTGCTGAAGGACCTCAAATAAAAATGCCCATTCCACCGAGTCGAAGGCCTTCTTGGCGTTCAATGCGACAACGACAATTGGGATCTCTGGGTTCACGTGGTACATTAGTGCAAACAGCCCTCCCAGGTTATTGTAAGTGGAATGTCCAGGGATGAAGCCAGTTTGGTCGGGGAGGACCAGATTATGCATGTAAGGGAGGAGCCTGTCGGCTAAAATCTTGGCCAGGATCGTATTGTCTGTATTGACTGTAGACAATGGTCTACATGAGCATTTACTGGGGTCCTTATTGTGTTTCAAAAGTACAGTAACAAGAGCAGTCCTTGTGGATTCGGGTTGCACGCCTGAAGTCATGTCCACTTCGTACATGTCTCGTAAATCCGGAATTAGGAGATCAGTGTAAGTGTTACGCTCACCTGGTCTCTACGGAGGCGTTGGGGCACGGTTGCAGTCCTCCCTGAACTTGAATCACCCCCTTCAGGCCTCTCCCTCAGTAGAAAAGCTGTGAGCGGTGGTACGTGGTGATACTGCTCCTGCGTGGAGATAACAGTGTGTGAGTGCGCCAAACTGTGATTGTTGTACCTCTTGAACCCTTCACCCCAAAGTGCGGTTTCTGTGAGCATTCGCCGGGCCATAAAGCTCACCTGTGAATAATGGAAGATAAGCTCTCCGTCCTGCTACTTCTGGCAGGGGCGTGTCGAATGGGATCTAGTTCCTTCACTGATCCCTGATAAGGATTAGTCCAATCCAGCTGTGACTATGCTTCTCCTTATGATTGGTAAGTCTTTCTTGAGCTCTTGTGATGCTGTTCGTTCTGTTTAATGTCTTTATATGTTGCTCCTATTCATGCCCGCAATAATGTCTCTCTTCTGTTTTCCTCCCTTAGATGGAAATGCAGCCTCAATGCAGCTGTGTGACGCGAGACGCGGCCGGATGGAAGATGGATGCTACCGCAATTTTTGACAGCAGGTAAGTGATTGTTTCAGGAAAAGCGCAAAGTATGGCGAAGCGCAACCTTAAACTGACTGTTTTTTAGATGTCTAACCGCTGGTGCTGCTGTCGACAATGGAGCGTGTCGTGCTGCGGTGCCAAGATGAAGATTTTGGTGTTTCGGAAAGTGTAAAGATGAATACTTGGTTTGCCATAGAGATGTACAGGTAAGAACAGCTTCCCCCAGTTGGTAAGTATGCTGGCAGGAAGCAGGATGTCCAGGAAGCAGGATCTTCAAAGGTAAGTCTGACCTCAGGCGAGGGTGAGTGTTACGCTGCTTGCAAGTGCAGAATAACGCAAAGCGTCTGTCTTGAGGATCGGGGCAGTTTATATAGCTGAGATCGTGGGCACGCCCATTAGGGCCGGCTTACCAGCCACACCCTGCCACTCCTAGAGAGTGAGCACGTGCAAAGGCAATCCGTTAGCAGCCACACCCAAGAATACACTTGGGGCTTCTTAATGGATGGACTGTTCAAGGTTAATGCATCTGAAGTGCTATGTCCATAATAAAAGCTTTTTGGTGTTAGATGGATGTTCTTGTTTACTTTTGTTCATGAGTCTGGCGCCAAAGGCGCCAGGACAGTGTCCACCCTGGTCTCCTGTGCATGCGGCCCCTGCATGCCTGTGCCCCTTACTTCATGACCATGACAGTAAACTTTGTAAAGTGCGGCTTTGATACCTTCTAGACCTGATGCCTTACCATTAGGCAGGGAGAGTATCACTCTGTGGAACTCCTCGTCGGAGGGAGGGTCATTGATGGGAAGTCCCTGAGCAGGGTCCAGCATCCTAGAGCTACTCTATCCAGATACTGCGCTATAGCATTGTGTCCTACGGTTGTCTGTGTGGTGTACAACCGTTCATAGAATTAGCAGAATACCTTGTTAATCTTTTCACAGCCTCTAGTGAGGTTTCCCTCTGTGTATTCGACTTCCATTATGGTATCTAGTTGTCGTTCGTGTTTAATAGCCCAGCCTATTGTGCGGCTCGGTCGGTCCCCTTCACCATAAGTTGTTTCTGCTATGGGATCTCCCAGATATCGTTCCTCATTGGTTGTCAGAAGATTCATCTCTTCTTTTTTTTCACCCTTAATTGCGCTTATACCTCCGGAGAGTCAGAGAGGCCTTGTTGCACTTCTAGTCCTTTGATTTCTTGCTCTGGAATAGATATAAACCTATGTACGGACTTCAGGGCTCTGCCCTCTTTAGCCACGCAATATGCCCTTATATACACCTTAAAAGTCTCCCATACAACCCTAGGATCGGGTACTGAGCCCACATTAATCTGAAAAAAGGTTTGAATATCCTGTCCCATTTATTTCCACTCTGTAAACTGTGTCCTCCAGGACGCGGACTCTAAAGCGCCAATGTTTCTGCTTAGGGGGTCGGTTCGGGCCCAGAAAGAACACCAGTACCGGGGAGTGGTCAGATAGAGTTGTGGGGCGTATATGGGCCCTTATAAGGTCTCGAGTTAAGTCGCATGATACCATGAGATGATCTATTTTGGAGGAGCTGCCATGCACCCCGGGGTAATATGAATATTCCCTTGCTGTGGGGTGTAATAGTCGCCACGAGTCGTGGAGATTGTGCTATTCGGCTATGGCGGCCCATTTCTGGGCAGCTCTTGGGAGGGTGAGTTGAGTGGAAGAGGATCTATCTAGGTCCGAAGAGAGAGCAACATTAAAGTCACCCGCCCACACACTATCATATTTCGGTAATGTGCGTAGATGGTTTGCACAGTGCTGAAAAAATTCAGGGCAGTCGTTATTTGGAGCATAGATGTTCATAATTAGAACCTGCCACCCCGTGATCTCCCCTGCCAATAGGAGGTATCTTCCCTCGACCAACCCCGGTCTGTTCATGGAGTTTACATTCTAAGAAGCGGTGGATGTAAGTGGCTACCACGCAGGTGTGTGTGGAGAAGGCGTAGCAGTACCTGTGTACCCGAACCCAACAAGATTGGGTAGCTTGCTGACCCGTGCTAAGTGTGTTTCCTGAAGACATAAAAAATGTACTGTATGATTCTTAGCATAATTTGCGATCAGGCGCACTTTCTTAATGTTGGTTGACCCACGTATGTTCCAGGTTAACAGAGATATTCGTGCAGGCACTTTTATATTTTATAGGGATGCCAATTCAGTGTTGTAGCTTATTTTCTCCAGGAGGTGCTCGTGCAGTAACCATGGAACCCGTTCACATTGATCTGAATGAAAGAAGTGCTTCAGTTCTCTACAGGGATTTGTAATACTCAACTGTGCCGCCACTTGACATGACATGACCCCATGTAACTAAATAACGTTTCGACACAACTTGTCTTGCATATCCTCTGGTTCCCACCCCCGACCCACGGCAGAAACCAAAACCTTCCAGCCTCTCACCCCACCACCCCCCACCCTAGTCGTCTTCATCAAATACCCCAAACAATGCCTTCTATGTTGCTCAGCACGAGGGGCTATCAGCGGCTGAGTTGACTCCAAGTGACGGAAGGCTTAATACCATATGTGTTGCTTTTTAACTAGTAGTTATTGAAGATCATATGTTTTGGTCCCACTATGGGAGATCAAAGAGGCACCCATCGTTGGGGTACTGTATCATGTTAAACGTATCTGGATGGCTGCAGGTAGGGTGTCAGGGTGACCTATGGGGAGAGGCCCTCAGGTCCCGGATATCCATAGCAAAGCATTCTGCATCTTCCAAGGAATTAAAGGAGACCCTGCCTTGGTGCTCCACCCTGAGCTTGGCTGGAAATAACATTGAGTAGCGTACCTCCTTTCTTCTTATGATATTTTTTACTGACTGAAAAGTTTTTCTTTCATCCTGAACCCCCATTGTAGTTATTTTTCTCTGGTGACTTTGAGCCGGATATCTCTGTCACGGTAGCTAAAAATCCAAGCTATGATGGTCCTCTCTGGAGGCCCAGGGGGTGGGTGGGCCTAAATGTCAGAGACGTGTGTGCACGCTATACCATGAACATGTTGATAACCGGCAGGTTCTCCAGGACATCCATAAGCAGTTTCTCAACAAATGACTCTATGATGTCTATAGGTATGGACTCGACCACTGCTTATATTTGAATATTATTCCTTCTGGATCTTCCTTCAAGGTCATCATTCTTAGCTACCACTTTCTTGATTGTTTGCTGTTAAGTGACAGCGTCGCGCTGTAGCACCGCCACCTTATCTTCACCATCACCGATCCTCTGTTCCGCCTCGTTCATACAGCCACAGAGCTTATCGATCTGGACTCTAGACACATCCACTTTACATGTTAAGGCATCTATTTTGGCCCATAGGTTGTCAGTACTGTTCTTCAGGGGTAGTAATGTCTAATTCAGAGCCGAGACGTTGAGGTGAGATGGGCCCGGCATTTCCGCCGGTGTGCTAGGATTCTGGCCGGACTTGTCAAAATGGTAAATTTTATCTTGCTTTTTGGGGTTACCCATATTATGGTGGCTGTCAGCAGCAGCACTTGTGGCACCTGTCGTTTTGCTACCTGTGATTATCGCTTGCAGCACCAAGGATCTCGCCACAGTGTGTTGGTCAACACTTAACAGCTTTGGATCGTTTCTGTGGACTTTTGGAGAGGACGGCCTCGCAAGTATCGTTTCCAGCCGACTTTGAGTAGGCCTATGCAGTCTGTAGCCCATAGGATACTGTGTAGTGCACACAAGGAATTACACACTAAGATTTACGTGGCCCAATTGAGACCTTAGCATCATCCAATATTAGGGGGCAGTAGGGAAGGCCCGCGCTGCACCAGAGTATGGGGGCTAAATCGGGGGGTTCCAGAACCCCCCCGCACTGTGCTACAGATGGTCCTGGTAGTGCCCCGTATGGGCACTTCCAGAGAGAGATCCCTTCAATAGGATGGCGAGCAGTGATTTTTCGTGTGTCAGCTGCAGTGGATAAAAGGAGATTTTGCTTGGCCGTGTGAGACAGGGTTCCACCCCCAACTCGGCACTGCACTCACCGTATTCACAGGGTTTTGTTTCGCCCGCGCCGGGTCTCCAACTGCCCGCGGGCTATGCTCTGGTTGCAGACGGAGGTCCTGGGCCAAGACAGCCAAACTCCTCAGCCTGGGCCTTGGCGGGGGAGGGCCTGAGTCAGGATCTGTGCCGCAGCACAGGGTCCCACCCGTGATCCGATGGACGGCGGAGTCTATGGGCAGATGTTTTGTACCCCGAATCGGTGGGATATTTAAGGATCCCAGGTGAAGTCGGGTCTGTCTGCCATGAGGAGGCATCTCGCTGGTCTTCTGTGTCTACAGCGGCACGAGCCTCACAGGCTCATCACTGATGCTCTCTCCGGGGAGAAAAAGTTCTGAGCTTCGTCCAGCTCCTAGCTTCTTCAGCTTCCCTTCCCCAAGTTCAAGAACGTTCACAAAAGTCTTAAGATTACCTTTTCCAAGTTCAATTTAATGCAGTTCTACACAATTCTTGGGGTCCCTTCCCCAAGTCTCAGGCAACACAGTGCAAAGGCACATGGATCTTGAAGCTCCGTCCTCAAGACAGCGCCTTTAGTCTATCCAGTCTCAGGGTTCCCTTGCCCAAGACTTCAATGTAGCATCCTATGGTTATAGTGCCTTTCTTTGGTTTCTTTTAATTTTCCTCATTTAGGGCTCACTGTTCTGGTCCCAGTTGTCTGACCACACGGTCCAACCATCAGAGGTTGCGCAACCATAAATCCCCACGATCTCCAGTTCACGCAAGTTACTCTGCACTTGTTCCTGCGTGCAGATTCACATTCATTTGCCACGTCTCTGCCTGTTGACTTTAGGAGCAGCTTCACACTTTCCTAGTTTCTCCCAGTTAGCCTCTTGGCTTTGGTCCCACTAGTCACACTTCTTCATACTTGCACTATTTTCTGCATAATGCTCTTCAAATGGGCATTTTCCTCTTGGCTTCTGTTCAGCATTTGCTTTGCCCATAAAACATAAAGTTCTGTATTCAATATGCCTGCTTTGACTTAGGTTCCAATTTTCATTCAGTTCGGTATTCAATATATATGTTTCATCGTTGTTTCAAGTTTTGCACTTAATTCGGCATTCAATGTATGTATTTTAACAATGTTTCAAGATTTCACTCAGTTCGGTATTCAATATATGTATTTTAGCAAGGTTTCAAGTTTCGCCCCACTCTGAGTTCAATAAGTCTTTAACTGGCACTGTGTTACTCGCACACAGTGGTCTAGAGGCGCCCCGGATCCGAGAGACTTCCCTGACACTCACCGGTCTACAGCTTCCTCTTCGGCAGCTCCGGCTGCCTTCATCTTGCTTCGCCGGTTGATGCACAGGACCGTGCGAGCCCCGCTCGCGCTTCTGGTGCTCGGCAGCACCTGCTGGCGTCTCTGCCTCCTCCACATGGATGCGGGTGGCGTCCTTTTCTTCCTGCTTGCTCTCAAATGCTGCTACACGCAGCCCAGCACAGAGGCCCCTTTTCTTTTGTCAATCCAATGGCCCACTGGTCTGGTGGCTCCACAGTTTTCCTGGGCTTTGGCTGGCATCATGGCTCCCTCAGGTCCGACCATGGCTGCCACATGACATGGGTCCCATGTTGACTGCTTCCACACAGGCCTCCCTGTATCTTCCCCATGTTGCCTCATCGCTTCTCTTTATACACCTGTAACCCATTAACAGGTTGCAGGTGTGGATTCACCATCAGACTTACCTGACCATAGTTAAAGGTACATGCCTAACCCTCACAGTTCTTTGCAGGCATATTCCTCGTCCCAGTACCAAAGTGGTGAAAAGGTGAAGTGTTAATTACTCTGTCACCTCTTCTTCGTCCCAGTACTTTCAAATGTCAAATGAGGGGAGCTGTTCTACAGTAACCTACAAAGGCCAGGGGAGGGCTAGGTTATTCTTCAACAGGAAAAGGGTGGGTACGATGTCTCACTAAGGGCACCTCACACCCATTCCCCAAGGACCCTCCCCCAGGTGATCCTTTCTCGCTTCTTCGCCCCAGGGTAAGGATCCAAAAGTGATTGGCCTTTTCCTGGCCACCTGAGAAGAGGATCCAGGGGGAGTAGGAGTGAGAATACACTTAGGTTTCTCACACTTCCCTCTCCACTAGGCCTTCCTTCCGAACCCGGAGTCCTTCAGCCTACATGCATAGGTCTTGAGAGGATGAGATATGATGACTGGGTCCTCTTTGAGCAGGTACTCGAGGTGTTGCTGGCTACACGCAGACCATCTACAAGATCACAGTATGCGTGTAGGTGGAGAAGATTTGAGGCGTGTTGCAGGAAATGCGATATTGACACTATCTCTTACCCCACCAAGGCAATGATGATGTTCCTTCTGTCACTGGCCTCATCAAGACTTCAGGTCACCACAGCCAAAGGATACTTGGCAGCTTTGTCTGCGTTCAAGAGGTCTCTGGATCACGGTTCCTTTTTCACAATCCCGGTTATGGCCCAATTGCTGAAGGGCCTTGTGAATACGTTTCCGCCTGTTCCTTCTTTTGTCCCGGATTGGGATTTACATCTGGTTCTCACTTTCCTCATGGCGGCTCCATTTGAGCCATTACACTCTTGTTCTTGACAGCTGCTTATGCTGAAAACAGCCTTTTTGGTTCCCATTACTGCCACCAGGTCGGTCAGCGAGTTGCAGGCCCTTTGCTGTACCCCCCCATTTTAACATTTTCTTCTGCAAAAAGGTGTTGCTTAAGGTGAGGTAGGGGTTCCTTCCGAAGATGGTGTCAGAATTTGAGCTATCGCAAACTATATATCTGCCTGTGTTCTACCCACCACTGCACCCCTCTAAGGAGGAGGAGGGTTTCCATTTGTTGGACCCCAAAAGGGCCTTGAGTTTCTATGTGGCAAGGACAGCGCAGTATAGAAAGACAGACTGGTTATTTGTAGCCTACTGCTTGGCCATAAAAGGTCTAGTTGTCACCAAGCAGACGCTTTCGCGATGGAACATTTTATGTATTGCAGAATGCGACCAGTCTGCAGGCAAGGAACAGCCTCCTGGCATCAGAGCCCACTCCACCAGAGGGGCCTCGGCATCTATAGCCCCCCGCCAAGGGAGCCCCTAGTTAGGGACATATGCCTGGCAGCTACCTGGTTCTCACTCCATACCTTTATGTCAATCAGTCAGTCGGTAAGGCTTTATTCGGCAAATGTACCTTTAGCACATAAATTCAGATACAACATTATTAGATACGTATGTTTCATGCAAAAAATTGGTACTTCATGTTAATGATGAAATATACAGTTCATACATATACACCACTAAAAACTGGTAAAAGAAATTTAAAAAGCTGTTGTAATAAAATCAAATGACTAGTGGTAACTTCCTGCGTAACCAGGCACGATATATGAATTTTGCTACAAAGTATACGTCATTCACTGCTACAGTGGATCAGCATACATTTCTGGCTTCAATAGTAGATCTGAGACATGCTTTCCTGAGCATTGGCATCAGATAAAGTTTTCTCAGGTCACTATAACATTCACTGAAGAGCAGGAAATTAGTAACAGACTCAGAATCCAGGCCACACATCGTGCATATTTCAGAATTGTCACCCCTCCAGGCAAGAGTAAATATCGCACCCTGAAGGTTGTCAGTCCTGAATGCCAGGAATAAGGTGCACCCATAGGTCTGGGTTTATGAGGTCCAAATATCTCTCTCCAATCTAGAACTGATTTCGAGATTAAATAAGCTAGCCCCACTTTCAAATTTAAGCATGTGATTATAAGACGTTTGTGGGTGTCACATTTGGCAATCAGCTTAATGTTTCTTTTTAGGCTACGAGTCAGGTTTTGTGGATTCCACCAGATTTCATCCAAGCCTGCCAATTTAAGATGCCTACCGACCATTGCAGAGCATGTCCTCCATGATCATTCAACAAGTCGAGGTATGCTTCCTGGTACTTTACAAGCTTGGGAGACCCCCAAAGTCTGATCCAATAAAAGGCCAACTGGGGTGGGGGGGTAATGGGTTTGAGGCCACATTCCATTAGCAGTGGGGCACTAGAAAAGCTACGTGGTAGTCCGAGTAGCTTTTTAAAAAAAAATGTGGTGCTAGTCCAAATTCAGGCAGTTGATATGGCCCAATATATCAGCTCCATAGAGCAGATATAGGCCCTCATTACGACTCTGGCGGTAAGTAAGCTACATTACCGTCATGGCGTAATCACCGTTTACGCCATGGACCGATGGCGTAAAGAGCGCCATATTCCGACCCATCGCGCACGAGCATTACGCCATGGCGGTAATGTAAACTACGCCATGGCGTAAACAGCCCTTACCGGCATCGAATGCCGCGCTGGGTGACCTACCGCCACACAGCATAGCGGCGACCGTAATTAGCGGGCCACGTAATTAGCGGGCCCCGTAATTAGCGGTCACCGCAAATAAGTGGAACCGGAAGTAGCGTCATCGCGGCGGAACGGGAAAGAGCACAGCGGCCATATTTAAAAACACAATCCATTGCCATCCCACCCAACCACACTACATCCGACCCTGAAACCCTGTGAATCCCATTACCCACCCATTTCCTCACCTAACCATGCCAAAAGTTGTTAAAAAAAGCCTGCGACAGGCAGCGGCAGGACCGATTCAGTCGCGAAGAACTGACTATGCTGGCAGAAACGCTGCAGGAGAAGGCAGACGTCGTCTTCTCATCAGAGATGACGAGACCCGCCATAGCCCGGAAAAAAGCAGTATGGGAACTTGTTGCACAATGCGTCAGTGCCGTAGGTACCACCCCACGCACCGCCAGACAGTGCCGCAAAAGGTGGGATGACCTCTGGCTCCGAGTAAGGGGCATACTGTCAGCAAACCGCAACCTGGGACTGGCAACTGGCGGTGGAGCAGACTCCCCACTGAAGATGCAGACATGGAAGGAGACATGTGCCTCATTGATCGGCATAGAGTGCATCGAGGGCGTTGGCGGAATGGAGAGAGGAGCCCCGACATCAGGAGACACAGGTAGGTGCCTCCAAATCAGCCTTGCAAAACACCCTGAATCACACTTACATGGGAATCACAATGTCGCCCCATATGGCAAACGCAACACATCAGCAGAAGACCCACACCCTGCACACATGCAGCATGTACACTCTACAGCAGGCACACACATTCCTGCATGCTCAACCCTCCCAAAAGGGAGACAACCTGTATGTCACGGCCTACAAAGTCCACCATCTATCCATCTAAACCATGGCACTCATCACAATGCCTGCTCAATGTCCGCTGAACCATCAATAACACTTTCCCTCCTCTGCTCCACCACAGGCTCACACTCGGACACCGGCAGGGACGAGAGTGGCACCACCCCAGCCAAGAAGACCAGGACAGAGGGAAGAGGCCACCAACCATCCACCTCTGCTGGACCCATGGCCAACCCACAGCAGGCCAATATTCCTGTTGCCAAACAGCCCAGGGCAGCAATTCCCCCCGAGGAAAGGGACATGATGGCACCCACGGCAGACCCACAACCACTGCTGTCCACTGAGGGGATCGTGTCTGCGGGGAGCAGTACAGTCGGGGAGACTGCAGCCATCGCAGCCTGTTCTGACAGCGATGTGGCGAATGGGGATGATGACATGGAAGGTCCCCCCCACACCCAACTTACCTCCCCACACCTGTCCCCATGTAGCCTGCATGGACAGGACACACAGGGGCAATCCCCTGGAGGTTCATGGCCAGCCACTCCAAGCCCAGTGGGAGTAGGGGAGGAGGGGAGTAGTCCTATTGGGCCTGCAATTGCAACCCCCATTGTGCCTGATTACAGCCAGGTGCTGGACCAAATATCAGCGAGGCAAGAACAACTGGCGTCAATCCTAACGCAGCATGTTGCTGATTGTGGAGGTGCCAGTTCAGGCATGGAGAGGTGTGCTGACAGCATCATCCAATCAGCAGGCACGAACATATGCACGGAACTAGCCGCAGTGCGGAATATGATTAGTGAACTGATACGGACAATCATGGACACACGGCGTACCGAGCAGCCCGGTACCTCCTCAGCTGCAAGTTCGGCCCCATCCAGCCCCGTCCGCAGGTCATCCAGGACCCGGAGGAGTACAGGCAGGGGGGCCCCAGGTTCCGGGACAGGGGGCTGGCAATAGTGCCCGCACAGTGGACCACTAAAACATTACCCACTTCACCACAGGCACTGGCACTCCTTTGCAGGGATTTCTGGTTGGAGGGGGAGGGGGGATTGGGTGTGTTGGGGTGTTCAGGGGTGAGGGGGGATTGGGTGTGTTGGGGTGTTCAGGGGGGAGGGGGGGATTGGGTGTGTTGGGGTGTTCAGGGGGGAGGGGGGATTGGGTGTGTCATATCTTTTCAGGAGCACAATACACTTTCACGTTTATCACATACCAAATGTGTGGACATTGCTCATTGTGTATGTGTGCTTTATTGTTGTACAGTCTACAGTGTGCATATACCAGAGACACACAGTGCCCCAAGTGCCGTCCACATTACAGTGTGTGCTAGAAGCATTGGTCAATGAGATTCTGACGCATTTCACGGCCCTCCTGTGCATCGCTGCCTCCTTGAGGTGCTGCCCCATCCCCACCCTCATCATCCTCATCAGGTGATTGCAGTTCTGCGTCAGGGGGCAGAGGCACGTTACGTCTGACGCACATATTGTGTAGCATGACACATGCCATGACGATCTTCGCAACATTCTCATGGCGGTACAGGAGTGCCCCGCCAGACCTGCTGAGGCAGCGGAAACGTGCCTTCAGTAGGCCAAAGGCCTGCTCTATCACCACACGGGTACGTGCATGGGCACGGTTGTAGTCCTCCTCATGCTGGTTCTGTGAGTTCCGGACTGGTGTAAGGAGCCACCTCTTCAGGGGATAGCCTGCATCACCTGTAAATGGGCAACAATGTATGTGTCAGGAATGAGATTGCTTTCTGAACATGACGCGCCACCATGCCTTGCATTCAACTGTTACTTTGCACCAGATTTAGTTGTGCTAATGGATTCACACTATGCAACCGGTATATGTTCATGGCTCTCATGTACTGTTTTGCATGCCAAGACACAATGCAGGGGGGACAATTGCCTTGTGAGTGCCCATCCACTGTGTCCGTTCAGGCCATTACTTTGTGACCTGGCACGTGTCCTGTGAGGTCAATGCTCACATGATTGCAACATTGCTGTCTGGCTCATTATGACCCCAGGGAACAATACTGGTGTCAATGGGGGGAGTTTGTGGGTCTTGCTGTCTGTGTAGTGGTGCATTGATGTTCCTGTCCGACATGTGCCTCCTTTGTGCGCAGTTATGGGGGACAGGCCTTTCAGTTGATGGTGTTTGGTGACGTGCATGTAGGTGCGTTCCTTTGAAGTCAATGTGGTCACATTTCGTACAATGCACTTGCAGATGGTTGTGTCATGGTTGGGGTACACTTTCATTCACATGTTAGGGCTGATTAGATCAGGCATCATGTATACTGTTGTCAGATGACGTGAGTGCTGCCTCAGGGTATGATTTAGCTACTGCTAGTCGCAGCCATGTGACATATGCATCATCCCCCCCCCCCTTTCTGCCAGGTGCAATATGCATTGGTACGTCGATCACCTACACACTTCGCATTTCCATGCTCATGACATTAGACTCACCGAGTAGGCAGAATCTTGGGCCTGCATGTCGCTCCATTTAGCGTGGTATTGTGGAGTTCCGAAGGACCATTGAATCATGCGTTGATCCGGGGAATCGGGCACAACAATGTGTGAAGATCCTGTTGGAGTCGCAGACCATCTGCACGTTGATTGAGTGAAATAGTTTACGGTTGCGGTATGGTACCTCCATGGCATGTGGGACCACCAATTCAACATGGGTGCAGTCGATGGCACCAATGCAACCAGGTATGTGCATGGAAACCCACTTTGGTGTTGGCAATCTCCTGGGCAGACCGTGGCAATGAGATGTGGTTGTCTGTGTGCTTGAGGAGGGCATAGAGCACTTGGATCAGTGTACGTGAGAATAATGGTTGGGATATGCCATGGAAGTGGCCCACTGTGTGCTGGTAGGTGCCTGTGGCCAGGAAGTGGAGCACGGACACGACCTTCAGTAGGGGCGGGATGGCGGTGGGTGTTTCTATCATGCTGACAATGTCGTTGTGTATCATGTGCACAATGTTGGTGATGGTGTCCCGGTCCAGTCGGTACAGGGTGTGGATCTGCTCTGCGGTGAGGTTGAATGGACTGGCTCTGATGCGTGGGATTGGGGGCTGCCTGTGTGGTGCCACTGGCTGTGCTGGTGGGGCTTGCTGGCCCTGCCTTGCCCTCCTTCTCCTCCTGCGTCTCCTCTGTGCAGGTTGTTGTTGTTGTTGTTGTTGTTGTTGCAGTTGTAGCACTCGCATTGCTTTCAGGTCCTCCAGCCCCAACATTGCTAGTCCTATTGGTATCATTGTGGAGTGTGACTGGGGCTGGTAGGGGTGGGGTGTGCTCTTTTTGCACTGGGAGAGTCTGTATTGCCTCTACCTGTGCTGATTCTGTGCACCTGTGGCAGCTGGGAACACTGCACATGGCCATTTACGGTTGGGTCGCGAAGGCGGAATTAGCGCCATGGCGGTAAGGTACTTTACGGCCTTGGCGATGGCGTTAGGGGCATGTCCGCTTGGTTTGTGATCTGCTTACCTTTGCGCCATGCCCGTATTTACGGCATGGTGGGTCGCGCGCGTGCGACATTGGTGCTGTTAGCGGCACTGTAAACTACGATGTCGCTAATTGCACTATCGCGGGTCATAATCGGACCTAGCGGTAAACGATGCCGGTATTCATTTACCGGCATCGTTTTCCGCTTACCGCCTGGGTCGTAATGAGGGCCATAGTGTGGATAGTGTAGATATTAGTGACGCGGGACACAGCTCGCTCCCCATGAGAAACAAAACTGTTCTTAAGGCCCACGCTATTTCTTTCCAGGATGGTCTGCGACCTACTGGACTGCGCATGAGCCTGTGTCAGTAAATCTCCCTCCCAGGTAGTCATAGTAGCTGACTTGTTCCAAGGCATTGCCATCAACCTCCATACGAAGTGCAACAGGCTTGGATCTCCTTGGTCTAAACACTAGCATCTTAGTCTTGCTCCTGTTGAGGGTCAGGCCTAGGCCACTCCTGATCCCCATCAGCGATGTGGCCAGAAAAACTGAATCATCTGCAAAAACGAGTGCCAGATAAACTTCAGCACCAGGTTTGGGAGGGTCCAACTCTCCCCCAGAACATTCTGCCATGGATCCGGAATGATCTTGTTGATATGGAGACAAAACAGAAGCAGGGCAAGGACACAGCCTTGCCGCACGCCTCAGTGAACTGGGAACTGGTTGGTAGATTCCCCTGCTGGGCCCCACCTCACTACTGCTGTGTTATTGGAGTAGAGCTCAGCGACCACAGACACCAGTTGTGCCGGCACACCAGCCCTCAGCAAAACTTGCCATAGCTGTACCCTAGGGACACTGTCAAAGGCTGTCTGTAGGTCAATGAATACTGCATAGACCTGCATTCGTTTTAGCACAGTGAATTTCTGCATAATTATAGATGGCCGAAAACACTCAACTGTGCTCAACCCTTGCTTCAACCCAGCCTGTAAGTGGGAAATTGGGCCATTACTAGTCACAGAGTCTTGCAATTGTTGGAGGACCACACTGGCGAATAGTTTGCCTGTGGCGTGAAGTAATGAGATAAGCCTGTAATTACCTGTTTTCTCCCCAGCCCCCATCTTTTGTAAATGGGGACTATCTCAGCACAACGCCTTGATTCTGGGACAGTGTTGCGGCTAACCACTACTTGAAACCTCCTTAGTAGTAACAGCGTCCAGATTTCAGGCTTGTCCTTCATGAGGTCAACCGGGATTTTGTGTGGGCCTGAGGCTTTCCATCCCCTAGTTTTCGATAAAACTCTTAACAGCAGCCAAAATAATAATAATGGGTGAACTAGCCCATCAATTAAGGACGGGCCTCTCACAAGTGATCCCACCAGATCTTGGCCTTTTGGGCAGGACACTTCTTAGTATAAACCACAGAAATGGGAAAACCATTCTTCTGCAGTGATCATACAGTGAATCCTATTATCATTGGTTTCCTTACTGTCAGCTACAGGGGACCAGAAAGCCTTGCTAGCCTCATTAAGGGCAGCTTCTTTGAGGGCATCGCAATTTGTGGAATTCCAGTCTCCTAATCTTCACTATGTTTTTATAGTTGCTCCTCTTAGAGTGCAACACCTCTTTGTTCACCTTTCCATCAGTTGCAAGATAGAGCATAAGGTCCTCCTTGTCAAAGCATAGTCAAACCAGACTGGTTTCTAAACTGTTCCCTGCTTTGAAGGGATTGTTAAGCTGGTAAACCAAGGGCCAAGCTCGGAGGTCGGGTGGGCATATTCAACCAGTACCTCATCCCCTATGGTCACATAAATGTTCAATAGATGGGAGTATTGAGTGATAGATGGAGTGTTTTAACCCTGCCGTCAAGGTGTTGTCCCATTTGATGACCCGTCTGGAATTCCCATCTATCTCGATCAGCGCGGTGGGAAGGCTACCATCATCCTGCTTACCCTGCCATCTTAGTTTTATGGAGAGCATTTTATGATCACTGTCCATGTGATCACTGATTTTTTTTAAACTCTTCCACTTCCTCCCCAATCCCCCATTGCGATCAAAACCTAATCTATCTGGGAGGAATATTCATACCCGAAGAAGGTGTCTTTACCTGGCCTATCTTCAATACACCTACCATTGCATGCCCTAAGGTTTAGTTCATACAATATCAGTGCTGACTCTAGGGCATGTTTATGTACCCGCACAGGGTGGCTAGCCTCCAAAGTAGGGATCGCCCAGGCCGCATCCACATCCCCCCATAGTCCTTCCAAGTCTGCTAGAAGCTCAAACTGTAGGTTAAAGTCTCCTCCAACTATAATGTGGAGTTGAGAAGACACCTCGGATTCTCAGCTGGTCACTAGGTCGTGTAACGGGGTCAGTGTCCCCAAAGGATTAATACTGTAGGGCCTTTTATACATGTTGAAAATGAATGTGTATCAATAATCAGTTGTAAATTCAAGGTACTTTGGCCGCTTATTTTAGTTTCCCATCCTGACCCCACTGCCACCAAAATTACGAATGCCCCCCACCCCCACAGTCTTCCTTTGGGGCCTTTCGCCGCCGGGATGTTGAAGGCCTTGAACCACTGCATCTCAATGGGTACCAAGGGCCAGGTTTCCTGGATACAGACAATCTCATCGGAGGATACAAAAGCTATCCAATCAGGGATCATGTGTCTGTCAATCCCAGTGACATTCGAGAAAAGCACCTTCGTGCCTCTAGGCCCTGTTCGACTTACTAGTGGGGGAGAGGGAGGCTGGCAATCCACCTCATCAAGTCCTTTGCCACTTTCAAGCAGGGCCCAGTCATTGTTTCCTAATGGTGCGCCAGGTGGCGAGTATACCATACTTCTGGTAGAGAAGATCTCAAAGAAATTGATTAACCCTGGGGAGGATAAGTTGTTGCCTCTATTGCCAGTAACCCCTCTACCAGCTTAGGGTCCTTCAGGGCCAGTTCTACATAATCGCTCTGGACGAGTTCCATATTCCCTCAACCAGCCCATACAATATCTAGGCCCTATATTCGTCCACCACAGTCCAAATAAGAATGTCTCTTAAGGGTACACTTACGAAAGCAATTCAAACGTTCAGGGGTTTGAAACAGGGTTGTCCCTTGGCCCTGGATCTATTCAATCTGTACCTGTCGGATATGGAAGCCAGTCAGGTGGGACTCAAGGCCTTACCCACAATATAAAATAATAACGTGATTCCATGGGTGTTCTATGCAGATGATTTGGTCCTTATTGACCAAACACCAATAGGGCTACAAAGGAGATTGAAGTACCTAGAATTATATCTAAAAGCAGATGAATTGAGAATCAACACAGGAAAAAACTAAAATTATGGTGCTCCTGAGTGCCTGTAGGAATATTTAACCCAAATTGACCTTGGTGGTGTTTCGGCAAAGCTTGAGTGTGTGGAATCCATTGTATATTTGGGAGTCCCATTCAATGGTAGTGTGAGCGAGAATCCTTGGAGGGAGGGTATAAGATTGAAAACTGTAAGACTGGCTATCCAGACAAGAAGGATCCTTAAAAGTTTCGGTGAATTTACTTTGGTACCCATAATAACATTTTATGGACTTAAATTAATTCTGAATCTTATATATGCAGCAGAATCAGTGCCCCACATTCCCCAAGGGTTCTGGGATACTTTTGAGGGCCTTTTTTGGAGGAGGGTGCTAGGTCTTCCTAAATCTCTTCCAATTACCATGATCAGGTTTGCATTGGTTCTTCAATCTTTGCACTCCATGATTAGATGGAGCTCCCTGCACCTGTTTAGAAAATTTATAGAGGAAAACGTCCGCCCCCATTTGAATTCTTAAGAATGAGGGGAGAAAATGGGCCTAAACAAATTCTGGACACCTGGAAGGGCACCTGTAGGAACTGGCTCCAGACCCTCAATCAAACAGAAGTCATCCTTGTTGCCAATCCCGACAAGGTAAAGGTCCAGATAAAGCGCATGGACTGGATAGATACTATAGCACAAAGAAGTTCATACAGACTTCCGCTGAATCTGGAGCATAAGAGGAGATTGTTAAATCAACTACACAACTATTTAGTAACGTTTCCGAGTCTCAAATATAGGGACCTCTTTATGCGGCGTACACTGAACATTTTGCCTACGTGAGAAGTTCTGTATATGAGAAGGCAAATACAGGATAATGATCCCACCTGCAGATTTTGTAGGAGCCATGACAAGGTGGAAACCTCTCAGCACCTATTGACCAAGTGTAGTGGTCTACCAAGTGTAGTGGTCTTGACATAATGAGAAGAAAATATATGAGCGATAAGGCTAAACGTTATAAAAATCTAATGCTGCAGGAATGGTGGGATATGTTTATAATAGGAGGAAACAATTTGATTATATTGGCAGCAATGAGATTCATGGAGGAAATTGTAGTTCTTGCAAGTGTAAAATGAAATTGTAGATGTCTAGCTGTGTAAAAGGAGAGGTAATAGGAAACTTTGTAAATATTGGTTTGTTAAATTGATTTGATGATGGAATGTAACGGATGGTTTTAATGAAAGGTTTGAAATAAACCAACCAAATTAAATAAATTAAAAAATTTAAAAAACAATATATTCTCTAATAAAAAAAGTGCAGCCCCTCACATGGCGGATCCAGTGGATGCTCTTATTAATAACAGAATCCTTGTTCCCAAAGGTACCAGATCTTGGAGTTGAACGCACTGGGGGTCCTTTGTGACTTTAGTTTTTAAATGGATTTGGGGCACCCCCCCCCCCCTTGCATTGGAGCTACTTTTTAGCCTGGTGTTACAACACTGTGGCCCCTGTCCTCCATCCTTGGCCGGATTTACACTACAAGCAGCCTGGAGATTACGTGGAACAGGAGAGGTCCCTTTCTGGGCTTCTAGTAGATGCTTCCCCTGATTGTTTGTATGGATAAGCTAGCGAGCAGTTCCTTGAGTTTGCCAACCTCAGTTTTCTGTTTAAGGTCGCTTTTTTAATCACTATTGCTTGCGGAACACAAATGTTCAGACAGTACGGTTGGTTTCATAGCCAAAGCTAAACATTTATAGGCTTTTAGAGGGTCCGCACTAAACTTGGGGTGCCCTTTCAAGTGACTCAACCTTTCACCCCCCTACAGAGCGTGGGGATAAGAGCCCCCTCTCACCACATTTGGTGTTATACTCAGATTCTCACTCTCCAACAGACTTTCTGCCCCCAGAACAGAGAATCTGTTGCAAAGAATAACTTCTAGAGCTATAGCTGGAATACTGTGGATATCCTTAACTGTGCAACCCTCCTTTGGACTTGCGCCGGTGACCTTTGTCTCCTCTATAATACAGGGAGGGACAACTAGATCCAGCCCGGGATTTAAGTTGGGAATAGCATGGGATTAACTGTTACAAAGGGCTACATTGGTGTGTACTTCAATTACGCTGGTAGACTGAGAGTCCACAAGGCCTGGTAAATTGGAGCAGTGTACTGGAAGAATAGAACTTCCTTCCTTGCCAGTTGCATGAACTACTATAAACTTGGCTAATGGGTCCACTTTAGCTTGTCTCCTTGGGCCACTAGATTGTTGCGTCTTATTCTAATCTTTTAAATAGGCAGCTTCACTCTCGTCCCACAACTCTATGGCACCTGTAACATTGCAATCCTCATCCTGGATTGCACAGTTGGTGTTGGCCTTGATTTGAGCTGGTTCATCCACTCCCTACCCCCAACCGCCTTGCATCTAGGTCATACAAGAACCCTTTAATTTCCGATATCATAACGTTAACTTCCTGGATGGGATCAAAATGTTTATATTTAGGGCCCACACCTGGCAAGATGGTAGAATTTGCCTTGCGTTTTACTATCCTCCTCCCTAAAAACTCCAGGGGATACCAAGTATCTATAGACCAGGATAAATATACAAATGAGTGACAGATGTAAAAACACAAGAAACTACTCAATACTAGTTAAAATCAATTAAACAAATATACAGTTATAAATACAGGAAGCAAGTGCAGGTAAATATGCAAATTATACATTTTGGGTCCTTTTAAGTACAAGAGCAAATAACCATGAGCCAAAGCCATTCAGGGTTGAAGTAAAATCCCTAGCACTTCATTATCGAAGCAGAGTTACCACATGTCATGAGAATTAAATACCTCAAAGCCTAAACCCTAAGAGGGGGTAACCATCCCATAAAAGTAGAAATGAAAACCCAGCCCTGGGTGTAGGCAGTGCCGATAAAAGTAGACCAACCAGTATCAAGAAGACAATGATAAAATGGTAATAAAAAACTATCAAAACTATTTTAAATGTTAATAAAAAGAGTTATTAACAAGGGTTAAACACTGGGAGCAAGTAGAATATTAGCTGCCCTTGTTTCAAAAAGAAAGCGGGACAACAGCAGCCAGTAGGTCCTTGTGAGCCTTGGAAGCCAGGGAGTGCAGGAATAAGTAAACACAGATTGCGCTCACCAATGCATTGGCCCAGGAATCAAGGGAAATCAAGATGAAGAACAAAAAGTTATCCAGTGGGCAGGGAATGGCCGGCGCCTCACTGAGCTGCCATAGTCCGTCTCTCCCCCCTGCCCCACCTGGTAGCCAAGCAATATCGTGCGTGGGGTTTCGAAACCTAGCGAAGTGAGCCCCAAAAGTCCTGGGCTAGAATTCACTCTCTCGCAAATGTAGATATTACATCAGGCCGCACTTCAAGTAAAGAAGATTTGTAAAAGTAAGCATAGGCTAACAGTGACAATTAGAACCAACTAGATCGATTCCAATAGATTAAAAAAGTCCAATATTTACGACAATTAATTATTATTATTATAATAATTATTAAAATTGGTTATTTATAACCCGGTTAATACCTAGAGGATTCTAAGCGTGGACCCGGGGATCGAACCTGCGTTGCTGCGCATTGTCTTGCTTCCAAGGCGAGTGCGTTGCCCCTGAGCTATGCTCCCGAGACTTAAGGGCTTGCCTGTCCTGGCATAAGGTGTCGCTCGAGCGGATAACTGTACCGCTGGGTGAGACAAAGCAGGGCAAGCGATCATGCTGGCTGTAAAGGCTGTAAAAACCTGCAGACTCCTAAGATCCACCTCTCTCCTCTGTACAGGCAAGCAATGGAGTGGGGCAAGGGCTCTTAGACACTGCCTTCAGGCTTTGAGGGATTTAGAGGACTGTGTCAACTAGGTTGATTAGCGTAACTTGGGGTGCCAGAGCTGGTGCAAGCCAAACGTCCGAAAGTCAAAGAAGCAGGGGAGGGCCAGAAAGCTTTCGGTGCTCTACCCAGAAGTATAGTTGCGTAGTCAGAGGCACCAGCAGCCAGTGTACTACCACACGTTGAAAGCGCACGGCTTACCAATCTGCTGTGCCCTCCGCTCTCTGCCCCACGAGTAACCACCACTTCTGGCCAATTCACGTCCATGCTACGCGCTGGACTGGCCTCTATATAGTAGCAGACAACTAGGCAGGTCCCAGGACTTCTCCTCCCTCGATGAAAATACGAGACAGAGTCTAATGCAGCGAAAGGCCCACAAGTAACCACCACTTCTGGCCACTTCGCATCCTTCCCACTACGCTACTTTATGAGGCACTGTAGCGTGGACGTCACCTGTGGGGCAGGTGCACACTTTGGCAGGGCGGTGTTGCAAAACCTTTTACTGTGAACCTTCTGCCCTCATCCATTTTTCCACTGCTTTGGGAATCTATCTGATGAGGAATCTGCAGGAGAAAGGCAATCCATTGAAGGAGAAATTACTCACTGTAATGTTCTTTCTGTGGATTCTTCTCCCACAGATACTTCATCACCCCTCCCACAAAGCCCCGCTCAGAAAGAGTTGGCAGTTGGTGTGTGGATGTCCTGAGAGAGCAGACAGTGATTGCCCTGGAATGATTGCTTTCTGTCTAGCAAGCCATCTGTCTTTCTCACACTGTGTTTTTCAAAACAACAAAAAAAGATCATATTGTTAACAGTTTTTTCACTGTTCGGTGTATTCCTATTGGATCCATTGTTTTTATATTCAGTTTCCTATTTGCCACCCTTCTCTCGCTATTTTCCTCTTCACGATCGAGCACTGAGCAAGATGGATTGATGATCGATGGCCAAGTTCAGGTCCACTATGCCCCCTGTCGAAAACATTTGTCCGAGCAGCAGAGCTGGATGAGGATATCTATCTGATGAGGAATCTGCATAGAAGAATCCGTAGAAAGAACATTACAGTGAGTAATTTCTCCTTCTGGAAAACGACTCGTGCACATATGAGAAATATGTGAATGGCGGGTCCCCCCTGCACCGCTCCACCACCAAGTCGGTGGGCCCCAGTTCAGAAGAAATCCACGAGATTCAAGAAATCCGCTAGGTTCCCCCTACCTGCGCTGAATAGAGAACTCTTTCCCCACCCTCTTTCTGAGCCTTAGAGGGTCCAAAGCCATATTGAAACATTTTGATTTGCTCCTTAAACTCACACCTGAAGGCTAATTGACAGACATTGGGACAGTAGACGGAGCCCACCGTAACCAGCCGGAGTTTGACCTTTTATGAAAATGTAGCGACCTTCCAAGTCGGCCAATGTGCCATACGTTGTACATCCCATCCTGGTACAAACCCTCCCTTTTTCATTGTGGTCGAAGCACTGAAGACATCACTAACTACTGTCTCTAATAGCTGACTCGTTCCCTTTCACCAAGTAAGTTTCTTGGAATAGAAGAATATCCAACTTGGATCATCGGAATTCCCTGAGGATCAATGATCTCTTTGTAGGGGGGTTGGCTCTGCTAACATTTAGGCAGCAACCGCTAAATCATTAAAAGTACTCTGCATAATTCAATAAAGTAAGTTCTGCACACCTCCCCCACTGCCCCTTCCTGAGCACAGTATGTCCCAGACCTGGTCTCTGCAACGTAACAATAACATTCCCCCACAATTAAACCATTGCATCATATGAGCCATAATTCACAAACCCCGAACATCCCTGATGAACTGAATCCCTTCTCCCCCCCCCCCTTCCCTGAATGTACAGACCTTCTGGGAAGCATAGACCTTGTCAGACTGGGCCACTTGTAGCGATTAAATGGCTGGATTAGTAAATCACAATAGTACCACTTCTGAGCCCCCTCCACCACACCAGCAATGCTCCTCCACTGTTAGCATCCCCCGACACCAGCCACCATCCTCCTCATGGATCACACACAAATCTAAAACTCCCCCTGCCTCCCCTGTCTATATAGTCATTGTCTCACCCAGCCCACTGCTCCCCATCCCACTCCACCCATCTAGTAAAGGCAACACACATCGGTGAGTCTCCCTCAACCTTAAGTGCCCCTACGGCTGAAGACTCAGCTTAGATGTCTTGAGGCAGTATCAGGTACAGATTAATCTATCTGGGTCAGTGGGCTCCCCCGCCTCCCCCTTTCAGCAGCGTGTTGAGTTTCTAAAATTCTGAGACCCAGATATACGTCTCCTTTCCCCAGCTCTACCACCATCGAAGGTGCCGCTGTGGATCGCTCTGGGTTCTGAAATGTGTCCTCGGGAGCCCCCATGAGCTTCCCTTTCACCCTCTGGATGTCTGCTTCTGTCACCAGTTTATATTTGCATCCTTCATATTCAAAGGAGACGGAGAAGGGGAACCCCCAACGATAATGGACTCCCTTGTCCTTGAGCCATTGCGTGAGGCGAATGCACATTCTCCTCCTCACTAGAGTGAAGGATGAAAGATCTTGAAAAATTGTAATGTGTGCATTGTCATAGTCCCTGAAACCTACTTTCCTCGCCAGAATCTTAGCTTTCTCAGTGTTATAATGAAAGCAGACAATCACCGATCTAGGGCCTCTACCGCCTGCTCCTGCCCGATGGGCCCTATCTATGGTAGGCTCATTGGTGAAATTGTCCCCAAACAAAGATTTGATCACAACATTGATGGCTCATATTATATCTCTCTGCCTCCCCCTTCTTTCCTGAATAACCCGAAAATTGTAGGTTACTACGCCTATCTCGGTTTTCAAAACGATATTTTTTTAAGGTTAGCTCCTCTAAACGCCTTTTAACGTCAGATAGCCTCATATCCATATGGGTCTCCCCCATTCCTCATCATCTGCCCAGGGAAGAGGGCAGGAGCCCTCTCCCCCTCCCTGAAGCCGCCAGCATCATCGAGGAGGTCCCTAGAGACCTGCCTGATCAGGTCCTTGAGGCCTGCCTGACCTCTCCATGCTGGGCGCAGCGCGGCGCCAAAACGAGGCTGAGACCGCCTCCTACATCGATCGAGCATCCGCCGGCAGGCGGATACGCCGGCCCTCACGAAGGCCACACTAAGGCCTGTTGGGTGCCTGTTTGGAGCCATAGGAGCCAGGGCCAGGAACTCTGCCCCTACCGCTCTAGGTAAGCTAACGCTGCCACCTGACACCTGTTTCTGTGCCTGTTTACGCCTAAATCTGCCGTCTGCAATACCCTATGCCCACCTTATTCTAGGTAACTTTTGGCCTTCACTACTGCATTACTGCCAGCTACCATTGTCTCCAGCATCATGTGTGTCTGTGACACCCCAGGAAACCCCTGGAAATAGTATCCAAATGCATAACCCATGTGCAGGACTGTTAGGTAATACCCCACTGCTTCACTGCCTATTGTGTCATTTGAATCTAAGTGATACCCCACTGCATTATTGCCAATTGTGTCATTTGAATCAAGCCAATTGTGTCATTTGAATCTAGGTGATACCCCACTGCATTATTGCCTATTGTGTTATTTGAACTTAGGTAATACCCCATTGCACTATTGCCAATTGTGTCATTCGAATCTAGCCAATTGTGTCATTTGAATCTAGCCAATTGTGTTATTTGAACCTAGGTAATACCCCACTGCACTATTGCCTATTGTGTTATTTGAATCTAGGTGATACCCCACTGCATTATTGCCAATTGTGTCATTTGAATCTATCCAATTGTGTTATTTGAACCTAGGTAATACCCCGCAGCATTATTGCCTATTGTGTTATTTGAATCTAGGTGCTACCCCACTGCATTATTGCCAACTGTGTCATTTGAATCTAGCCAATTGTGTAATTTGAATCTAGGTGATACCCCACTGCATTATTGCCTATTGTGTTATTTGAACTTAGGTAATACCCCATTGCACTATTGCCAATTGTGTCATTCGAATCTAGCCAATTGTGTCATTTGAATCTAGCCAATTGTGTTATTTGAACCTAGGTAATACCCCACTGCACTATTGCCTATTGTGTTATTTGAATCTAGGTGATACCCCACTGCATTATTGCCAATTGTGTTATTTGAATCTATCCAATTGTGTTATTTGAACCTAGGTAATACCCCGCTGCATTATTGCCTATTGTGTTATTTGAATCTAGGTGATACCCCACCATATTTTCGCTGGCTACCACTATTCCTGCACATGCTCTGATTACATAGCCACCCATGTCCTCCCAGAGACTACTGAGCTCCTACCGCAACCCAAAGTTCACCCCCTGACCACAAACTGAATCTAGGCATTACTACCCTACCTGTATATTGCACCTTTACTGCCTTGCCTGAATTGAATGACACGTATTTGTACTGCTTCTCGCCCCTGCCCACCCCATCTCCCAAATAGCACCTATATTGCTACTACCACCCCCACACAACGCCAGCGCAGTACTGTAGAAAATGCTAACCATTTTACTCATCTTCTGTGCAATGGCCACGCCCGCATCCCCAGACACTCCTATCCAGGAGACTGATTCAGGAGCCCCCCCTCCCCAGCCAGGCTCCAATCTCACCTACAACTCCTACACAACTAGATACTATCCTGACCCTTCCTACCCAAGATATTATTGCAAGTCAGGACCTAAAACCCTTGCCTCCCACCCCTGCCCTACCTTGCCTCCCACCACCGAAAGAAACAACAAACTTCGCGCCAGACTCTCTAAACTTTATGAGCCGCCCGAAGATCCCTGTCTGACTCCAAATGCGAAGCCAAAAGGTCCACCAAAGGCACCACTATAACCACAACCAAGTCCAAACCTATCACTCATACAAACATCTCGGTAAAAACGAATGTACACTCCTACAAAGGAGCTCTCCTCAATACCAGATCATTGGTCGCACATGCCCTCGATATAGCAGACCTAATTATCATAGAGAAATTAGACTTTATTGCCCTAACCGAAACGTGGCTCCACAATGCAGCAGGCCCATCTCTAATGTTGGCCATCCCAGACGCCTACACTATATCTAGGCAGGACCGGGTAGGCAACCGGGGCGGTGGCATCGCCATCATATCCAAAGCAAGTTTAGCTCTCAGACTAGCCCCGACTCAAACTCTGCAGTCGTGTGAATCCCTCACTGCCAAACTCCCCATAAATCACACCCAATCCCTCACTATCCACCTGATTTACAGACCACCAGGTCCACTTGGAACATTCGAGGAAGATTTACACAACCTAATCTCCAACAATGCGAAAACCACCTCACAACTACTGCTACTAGGGGACCTCAACCTAGGGTTCAACGACCCAGCAGATTTACATGCATCTACCATAGCCAATACGATATCTTCACTCGGACTCTCTCAAAAAGTCAACCTACCCACCCACCTGAAGGGTAGAACCCTAGACTGGGTTGCTGATGCCAATTGCTCAGCGGTCATCACCGCCACCACACCACTACCCTGGACCGACCACTTGTTGGTCTCCTTCAACCTACTGACCTCTAGATCAACTACCACAACCGTGTCACTGGCACCACCCTGCCTCACAAGAAACAAGAAAAATATCTCAATATAAAAAATCATCCCAGCTATCCTTCCAACCTTAAACGCATTACCAGACAATCTAGATCCCAATACACTAGTTCACGAATACAATAAAATCATGCTATCTACCATGGACAAAATTGCCCCACTCAAACTTCGCACCAGCAAGCCAAAAACCCATTTAAACAAATGGTATACACCCGAACTCAAAGCCCTCCGCCTAAAAAAGCGAAAATGTGAAGCTGATTGGAAACTATGCCCCTCCAGTGAAAGGAAAGCCATCCTTGACACAATTTCTCGTCATTACAAAGCTGAAATCTGCTTAGCCAAACGGAATTCCTATAACATCCACATTGCCAACTCCAATTCAAGTATGAAGGAGCCCTTTTCCATACTGAAGGAACTTGAGTCACCCATTGCTACACCCGACACCTGCACTAAGAACCAGACCTGGTGTACAGACATCCAACAAGCACTAGCAAATAAAATAAACACCCTACAAAACAAAATTAAACTAAAACAAGACTCACTAAACCACACTAACCCTCCAGATCTCCGCCCATTGCCACACATCAACCCATTCACCTTTTCTAAAACCACCACCCTGGAGGTTGAGAAAATCATCCTTTCCCTTAAACCATCAAACTGTAAAGGCGATATCTGCCCCGCACACATAATAAAGGACGCAGCCAGAGACCTGTCGCCCTTTATCTCTAAACTCATAAACGCCTCTTTCTCCTCAGGCAGCATCCCCGCCAACTTAAAACAATCTTGGGTGCTCCCCCTCCTCAAAAAACAGACGCTTGATCCCCTCATCCCCACTAACTACCGACCCATCACCACGGTACCCTTCCTACTGAAAATCTTGGACAAAGTTGTCTACGTCCAGATTCAAAAATACTTAGAACTACACAAGCTACTAGGCTCCAGACAATCAGGTTTCCGCCCACTTCACGGCACGGAAACAGCCCTTATCGATCTGAAAACCCAAATTGATGATCTTAGGGACAAAGGTAAGACAGCACTCCTCCTCTTACTCGACCTTTCCGCGGCCTTCAACCTCGTCGACCACAAGGTCCTCTGCAAACACCTTGACTCAGCTGCTCACTTCTCCCCAGAAGCTATCAAATGGATTGAGCCCTTTCTGAGCGAGAGAACCATGAGAGTCTTCTCCCCTTCAGCAGCAGCAGACCCCTCTCCTATTACTTGTGGAGTCCCGCAGGGCTCATGCGTCTCCCCCACACTATATAACATCTTCACCAAACCCCTGTTCGACGATCTGGACCATCTGGGTGTCACCTACACTAACTATGCTGATGACACTCAGATTCTCCTCCCACTTTCAGGGGATCACAGTAAGGACAGAGAGTTGGTGAATAGGGTATATCTCATCATTCAGGCATGGATGGCATCGCATGGTCTATGCCTGAATGATGACAAGACAGAGCTCATCATCCTAGGTTCCCCCGCTAATATCAACAAACTAGGCCTTGAATATGCCGAATTCAACATAGATGGCAATCTCATTAGAGTATCCAGGGAAGTAAAAACCCTCGGCTTTTATCTAGATGCCACTATGTCATTCACTAAACAGGTCAACTCACTAGCATCTACCACTGCGTACACCTGCAAATTAATAAGGGCAGGCAGACCATTCCTATCCAATGATAGTTGCTTGATCCTGGCAAGAGCACTCATACTATCTAGGCTCGATTATTGTAATGCCCTCTATAGTGGCGTTAACAAAGCCATTATCCACAGGCTTCAAATCCTTCAAAACAATGCCTTGAGAGCTGCCCTCGGCATTAATAAGAGAGATCATATCTCTACCACCAGACGCCAACAGAAATGGCTCTCCACAGACAACAAAATCAAATTAAAGTTGGCCTCCCTAACCCATAAAGCCCTCAACAATGCCGCCCCCAGCTACCTGATGGACAATGTAAAGAGAAAGTCCTCCATCCAACAAACAAGAAGTATCAATTCCAACCGCCTGATAATTCCCAGATTCAAACTCTCCACCATTGGTGGGAACAGTTTCCCGGTGAAAGCTGCCATGCTCTGGAATTCGCTGCCACACAACCTAAGAGCTGACCAACCATACTTACACTTTAGAAAACACCTCATCAGTCACCTTAACTCCAATAACCCTTGTTTGTAGCTGCACTTTCTATACCTAGGTATAGATAGTGATACCTCGCTCGCGACCTCGCCCTCGCCTCTAACAGCCCTTACAGCACCCATCTGTACACTTTCCTCCTGTATAGATATTGACCTTTTATGTATGAAGATTTGTATACATTTCCATACCTCCTATTCCTGTAATCCTGTAATCCTGAATATTTTTTCTCAGGAGTACCCGCCTCTAACAGCCCTGTACATATTTGTATATTTGTATATTTACCCCTGCATAGATATTGACTTTGTATGTATGAAGATTTGTACATCTCTTATTCTGTAATTTTGGTTATCTCTATCACTACCTCAATGTGTATATTTCTGCAACATTGTAAGCTTCGAATTATCTTCTGCCTGCGCACTGTTGCCCCTGGGTAAGGTGCGCCATATAAATAAATAAACAAACAAACAGCTGTCTGATTAGTCTCAAGGCCCTGTAGGGGAGGCATGGTATCACAAGTATGACACTGATACAATGGGTACAATTTGTAAAACCTTTATTGAAATTGTTGGGGTTGGTTGGAGAAACTCCTACTTTGCCCTATAACTAAAATGGGAGTAGTCTCGACCATCAAATAATTAATACTGCAGTCCTAGTTGTAAGGAAGGCATGGTATCAACAGTAAGACAGACACAAGTGATCACAGTTCGAGGGTGTTATTGAACTTCAAAAAGGGTTTGAAAAACACCTTTCTAATACTAAATCTACTGATGGGAGCAAGCTACGACCATCAAATAATAATAATGCAGTCCTCATAGTGTCTTGTCAAAATAAAAGGGGCCTATACTAATAATCCTATTGCCAATCCCTACCTCTAAATACAAATAGTCTGGGAAACAATGTCACGAAAAAGAAAAGTTTTCACAAAATGATGTGTCAGCATGTTCACGCCATTGGCCTCCCTTCTCCACATTTTCGCACAGGATAAGGCGTTACACTAGAGCGTAGCATAGTCTTTGGTTTCTCTAGCATGAGGATACAGTTCAGTCATTAGCATCAGGGCCTTCCGTGCCCAAGTCGCTTTATCTTTCAAAGTCTCTTCACTCAGGGCTGATGGGAAAAACAAACAAAAGTTATTTTCCTTTTCCAGATTTTCACAAGTATTCTTTTCCTTAGGCGATTCACTATTCACCTTGGATCTTCCTCGGCCGGGTTCAGATCCCTTCAACACAGTCTTCGTACTTTATTCATGCATCGGATTTCTCATAAAGTATTTTTGTTCGGGTGACTCACGGTTCACCCTGGATTCCCTGGCACTAGCGGGTGAGACACCTTGAGGTTTCTCACATAGTGGAGTCCGTCAAATCAAAATGGCCTATGCCAACAAAACCTAATGCCTGCCTTATCTCTTGTACAAAAAAGTGTAAAAAGGGAAAATCAGTGTTCAAATGAATAAATGTGGTTGAACCAGCTCTCCTCCCCACGTTTAGACAGAGTAAGGCTGTCCCTGTAGGCAGGATGACACACTGGCTCGGTTTCCAACACAATAATCTGTTCCAAAACTTGGATCGAGGCCCGTCTGGCCCTCCGTGTTAAAGTCTCTTTGTTTGACTTCCAAAATAATGTTTCAACCAAAAAGTTCACAAAGGTCCCCCTCTATCGGGCTCAGACATCTCACCAAACAGTTATCGTAGGTCCCCCTCTGTCGGGCTCAGGCCTCCCACGATAGAGTTCAACACAAACTTGCATGCAAGGGGGCTCCCTTCCCCAAGCTTATTTCACTTTGGGTCTTCCTCTGTCGGTCTCGGACCACTTTCGGATGTCGAAGACTTTCAAATGTGCGTAGCTTTCTTTACAGACCACTGCAGGACCACTTTGACTCAAAGTTTAGAGTTATACTTTCACTCTCCCCTTCTCTAGGAGTTTAACTTCTTTATTTCACTTTTGCTGTTCATTTGTTTTTTCACTTCAAACAATTTACTTTTCACTGAGACTTTTGAGTGGGCTACTTCCACTCCTTTACTTAGTATTGCCGATTTCGCAGCTGTCATTTACTTCAAAGTTCATTTACAGGTCTGCCTTTCCTCATGTCTCACTCACACCCGTGCAGACTTTACTTGTGATAAAATGTTCTACTTCCAACTTTTAACACACACCAGTCTTTCAGGTTGCTTGCAAAGTCACTGGCTCTACGCGTCTCTTCTTGCTTTTGCGATTCCCATTCACAAGTCAAGGTTAGTACCACAGGCTTGGCCTCGCCTTCCCAACTCTGCCGTTCACCCGGGAGGGTCGCTGGTATCCTTGAAACACAATGCAGTCTTCAATTGTGTGATCTTGCCTTCTCCACGTGTCTTTTGCGGCCTGTCCGAGTCAACAACCTCAAGTAGGGAACTCTTGGGGTTTTCCACCCGCTGCTCTCGTCCCTTCTTTCGTCAATCTGCTCCAGTAGGTTTTCCTTCATCCTAGAAGCCCTGCTCGTACTTGTGTTCCGCCTTGCGCAGAGTGTGTCTTTGGGTTCTGCCATTTATTTGTGTGAGGAGAGCTAATTGGTATCAGGTGTATGCACTTAGAATTAAGTGCCTGGCTTACCCTGACCCGATTAGCAGGCATGTCCAGTACGATGTGTGAAAGTTAATACTGTTACTCTGTCACCCTCTTCCTCGTCCCAGTGTTTGTGTAAAACTAGGGGGAGGGGGGGAGTTGGGACCTCAGAGCATCCTAAAATATTTGATGGGTTGGATTAGCTAAATGGGGGGGGGGTACCACGTCTCACCATCGGCCGCCTCGCCCTCACTCCCCCTCACCCAGGTGATCCTCCTGCACTGGTCCACCCTCAGGTTCTGGATCCAGAGCTGATGGCCATGCCCTGGCCATCTGAGAGAGATCCCCTGGGACTAGCGGGTGAGATTCCCTCTGGTTTCTCACAGCCCTGAACTCTGTCATCCAAGATATCCACTTGCTTATCCAGGGTGTCTGTTCTATGCCCAATGTCTGACCAGATTTCCCTCATCTCTTCCAATAATGCTGCGATAACCTTCTTCGTGGAATTAATATCTTCCACCATTTCCAGAACAGAGGGGTTCACAGCAGCAACGTCGGGAGGCGGGACGGCTGGCGAATTGGAACTGCTTTAGTGATTCTCTACAGGACATCAGTGTCCAAGGATTTTGTGCTCCACTCACGTGATCTTTCTCCCGCTGGGGTGTGGAGTTCACTTCACTGCCCCCTCCCCCAGGGCACACGGCTAGCCTCAGCGCTCAGGCAAAGAGGTGGGGAATCACATGATACACCCCCTCTTTCAGTAGTATCTACTCATCCAGGGCAGACTTGGAACAAAGATTAGATCAACACAGTAGGGGGACAATAGTATATGCGGGTGCCGAAACTGGGGAGTGTCACCTAAAGGCAATGGCAGAGTCACAAAGGCAGAGAGACTGTGAGAAAATGTCTTGGGCAGTAGAAGGGTCTTGCCCCGTGAAACAGCATCTGGCACCACTACATTGGTTGGTAGTCCCCCTGGAGGGTCAGCACCTGCTCCCTCTGCCTCCTGCTGACATGTGATGTAGGCTCCAATGGGACCTCCTTCCCCAATCAGTCCAGCAGGCATTCCTCCAACACTGATCAGAGCGCCATGATCATAAGGGGCTGCCGCTCATTTCGCTCCCGACAGCATTAACTGCTTCAGTCTCCTCGCCACCAAGCACCACCGTGGACGCACAGCCTGAGACTTACCTCTGTGTCGCGAGCAGGCAGAGCAGCTTCTTAGGATGTGAAGCCTCGCCAACGTGGCAGGCAGCTCCTAATGTCCTAAGTGCCTCACAGCATGGCCTCTCCGACACGGCGAAAGTGGCAGCGTCCCACGTCTCCCAGGAGTGCTGTACTACGCTGGATGTCGCACAGCCACAGGCCTCTCATGCGCAACAGGTCTCGGAGATTCGCACCCCGGGTCTTTATCAGCCAGCGATATCGCAGTCGCTGTGCGCCGGTTGACTCCACATTTGGCCACAAGTCTACCCGGTACCTAGTGGTGGGGCGCGTGTCAAAGAATCACCTCTTACTGTGGTGGAAGGGAGGGGCTCAGTACCCTTCTACGTCCATTGTCGTCGGAAACTGCATAGCTAGGCTTGCCTCATCAATGCACCCACTGGTGGCCCCAGCCGGCATACATTTTCGATTTGGTCGCAGGATATGGATCTGGATACTTTATCCGGTCCACCCTGTTTGTATTTTCTGCTATCCTTGGCCCAAGCGGGCCTGCAGATTGGCACTGATAAAGGATACCTTGCTGCAATTTCTGTATTTAAGAGGTACCTGGAACAGGGCTTGTTCTTCACAATCCCCACTGTCATGCAGTTCTTGCGGGGCTTGTGCAACCATTTTCCTCCCCGCCAGCTTGTGGGATTTAAATTTGGTGTTGGCATTCCTTATGGTGCTCCGTTTGAGCCCCTTCATTCCTGTTCTATTAGGTTGATCACCCTTAAGGTGATTTTCCTGGTAGTAATCAATTCCGCAAGACAGGTGATTGAGCTCCAGGTGTTGTCTGTTTTACCTCCCCATTTGTTTTGTTTTCTAAGGAGAGGGTGGCTTTGAGAGTTAGGCCCTCCTTTCTGCCGAAAGTGGTCTCAGATTTCCATCTCGCTCGAAAGATCCATCTTCCTGTGTTTTTTCTTCCACCTCACACTTTCAAGGCAGACAAATAATTCCATCGGCTGGACTCTGCGAGCCCTTAAGTTCTACGTGTCTCGGACGAGAGAGGCTAGGAAAGATGACCATCTTTTCTTGGGTTACGCCTGGGCTGTGACCGAACAGACCTTGTCAAAGTGGATAATTCTCTGAATCTGAATGCTATGATCTGTCTGGAGGATTCGGCCTGAGGGTGTCAGGGCTCATTCTACCAGAGAAGTGGCTGCTACCACTGCCCTGCAGAAGGAGGTCCCTGTCCTGGACATCTGCCAGGCTGCAACATGAGCTTTTCTGCACAAGTTCGCTAAGCATTACTGCTTGGATTCTCTTGCGGGCCAGGATTTCCGTTTTGGTAGGGCAGTCCTCCAGAGTTTTCTGGTCTAGCTGGTGCCCTTGCTTCTGCTGTCCTCCCGATGTACGTACTGCTTTGGGAGTCTACCATAGATGAGGAATCCGTTGGAGGAAGAAATCCATTAGAAGGACAAATGAATGACCTCTCTGTAATGTTCTTTCTGATGGATGTTCCTCTCACAGATTCCTCATCGCTCTCCCTACCTGCCCCTCGTGGCAGATAGCTTTTACACCAGCGAGTTGAGGGGCATCTGTTGGAATAACCTAGTCCGTGGGATTTTGAATGAAAGGAAGGTATGCCTCCTGGGAATGCATTGATAATGAAGCATACAGTCATGTACTACCAGGTGTTTTGTGAATTTGTGGCAAAGGGCCTGTGTGATCCAAGATCGCCACTGTTATGTATACTAATTTTGTTTTTGAGCTGTAACTGCTTTTAGGGTGGTTCTATGAAAAATTTGCTTAGTAGATTTTCTGTTAAACATGATCAAAGTAATAGAAAGGTTCCTATAAGGATTTTTTTAATATCTTTTACTGTTCCTGAGATATAGAATTGTAAATTATTGCTACTTCATCGCAAACCTTTGACTGTATGCTCACTAAATTAGAAAGTTTGAAATCATTTGCAACATTCTCGTTGAAATATACTATTTATTAAAATTATAATGGCTATCTACATTTGAAGAGAGAAATTAAGGTCTTACAGGTCCCAGAGTTCATTTTCATCATCTACAAAAACGTTATCACAGAGCTCTTCATTGCCACCACACTTACGCAGTTCTGTGTACCTACGTGACTGAGCTCGGCATTTGCAATGATATGATATGGCATTTATAACGCGCCTATACACAAGTGTTTCAAGGCGCGACGAGGTAAGGGAGAGGAAAACGGTGGAAGACAGACAACGATCCTACTAGGCCAGGTGTCATTCAGATCACGCAAGTGCGAGGGTAGGGAGAAGGGGAAGAGTGCCAAGGGAAGGGAAAGGGGAAAGTGCAGTACATGGGAAAGAAGAATAAATACGATAAATAAAACGGCCTGATGGTGACAAGTGCAAGGTAAGAGCAGACATAAGTGCTGGTAAGGGGACTGAAGGGATACAGAACCAGTCCCCAAGTGCAGGGGGTTGCCAGGGAGGCAGGGCAGGTGAGCAAAAGGCGGGACCTGGCCCCAAGATCAGAAAGGGTGGCCAGGTAACCAGTGCAGAATCGGCAGGGGAGAGAGGCAGAGAAAGCAGAAGCAAAGAGGAAGGTTTTGAGGTGTTTCAGGGAGGCAGGAAGGCTGTTCCAGAGGGAGGCCCCAGCCGAGGAGAGAGATCGGCCACCAACTCGTTGCTTGGAGAAGCGGCTAACCCTGAGGGAGTTGGAGGCAGATGAGCAAAGTGCCCGAGAAGGAAGGTATTTAGGAAGAGAGAGTTGAAGGTAATGCGTTTCCAGGCCCCAGAAGGCCTTGTGGATAATGCAGAGGGTTTTGAACTTAATCCTTGCAGCCACTGGGAGCCAGTGCAGAGATTTCAGTCCTGGAGAGATACGATCCCTGGGCTTGAGGCCGAGGCCAAGGACAAGTCTCGCTGTCCTGTTTTGGATAAGTTGCAGAAGGCGGAGAGTAGAGGCAGGCAGATTTAGATAGAGGCTGTTGCAATAGTCCAGTTTAGAGAGAACTAGGGCTCGGGAGACGGTGAGCTTGTGGGGGAAGGAGAGGAAAGGAAGAATACCTCTGAGGAGGTGCAGCTGGTAGTGTGACTTCTTGGAGCCGTCGGAGATGTGAGGAGAGAAGGAGAGTGTTGAGTCGAAGATGACCCTGAGGTTTTTAGCCTTGCAGGTGGGCGCAGGAAGAGGGCCAAGGGAGGCCGGCCAGAGAGCTGAAGAGAAGGAGGGAGAGGGGGTGCCGATGAGTAGAATCTCGGTCTTACTGACATTAAGGCAGAGGTCATTGGCGGCACACCACTCCTGGATAGCAGACTCAGTCAGAGATGAGGGAAGGAGAGGAGGAGGCCGAGGGTAGCCTGAAAATAAGCTGGGTATCATCCGCATAGCACTGAAAATTGGGGCAGAGAGCAGTGATGCGGTGGGCAAGGAGTGCCAGGTATTGGTTGAATAGCCAAGGAGAGAGGTTAGAACCCTGGGGGACGCCACAGGTAGAGGAAAAAATATCAGAGAGCAAGGACCCAAGTTGGACCTGGGAGGGTCGGTCGGAGAGGAAAGAAGTCGGCCACGCCAGAGCCTGTCCAGTTATACCCAGGTTATCACGGAGATGGTTGAGCAGGATCGCGTGGTTGACAGTGTTAAAGGCAGAAGAGAGATCAAGCAAGATAAGGACACACGGGGTGTTGGTGTCAAGGTTGGAGAGAAGGTCTTCACGGATGTTCAGGAGAGCAGTTTCCGTGCTTCTGGCAGCCCTGAAGCAAGACTGATGGCCATGAAGATAACCATCAGATTCGGTGTGGAGATTAAGATGGGGGATGGCCAGTTTCTCCAGGAGCTTGCCCAGGAAGGGAGTGATGGAGATTGGGCGATAGTTAGCCAGTCAGGAGGGGTCAGCAGAGGGTTTCTTAAGAAGAGGGTGCACAAGGGAGTGCTTCAGGGGGGATGGGAAGCCTCAAGTGGCAAAAGGGTGGTTTCAGAAATCAGCCAGGGCAGGAGCCAGGGAGTCGATGTGGTCCTTGATAGTTTTGGAGGAACAGGGGTGGGGTGAACCTTTTTGACGAGACTTTCATAGATCGGACTTGTCGAGAAACCTCATCTGCAGAATACCGCCCTTTGACGCATGCACACCGTACCAGCTGTGTGCAGGGGTCAAGTCCTAAAATGTAAAGTGGGGGGGACTCATCAACAAACGCAATGGGATGTGACGTCACCAGAAATTACCACATGAAGGTGAAATGTGCACATTTCATTAAATTGGCTTTGCATAACCACCCAAATTGCACAGGACGAATGGCAGTTGCCTTTCATAAAATCAAGACACACACAACACCAAGAGAGGATATTTTCTTCTAATAGTGTTTTGGAAAATGTTAAAAGGTGTACATGTTTTAAACTCCAAGAACCAATACAAATGCTTTCACTGGGCCTCATACCTGCCTACATTTGAAAATCAAAATTCCTGAGATGTATGCCCCGCCCACAGCCACACAAGTCTCTGCCCATTTGCACACGGCTCCACCCACACACCCGCCCACCTGTCAGAAAGGTAAACTCGGTTGTTGTAGCCTTCAGTTTGCTTACTATAGCATTGAAAATCATTCATTCAATGCTATAATAAGCAAAATTAAGGCAGAGCCACCGCCGAAATAATGCTGCCTTCAATCCATGTCATTGGATTGAAAGGCGCATTAGTTTGGTGGCGGCGCCTTCCCAAAGCTTCAAGGATTTCTTTTTCTGAAGTCTTTAAAACTTTCCAGAAAGATAATTTTCCTTTCATCGTAAAGCAACCAGTAACATCACACTCTGAAAGTACTAGTACTGCATGCACTTTTGTAGGCCCTAAGCAGGAGCAAACGCGTTTCAGATCTATAAATCTTCGATTAGTTCCAACTCCTGTGACAAACATGCTGTCAGATCGGAAAAACACTGACCACCACAGTGAAAAGACAAAAACATCAGTATCAGGTGAAAAAATGTGGAGGGGGTAAGTAGCATGACGACGCGATACATAGAGTGAGTGAAGAATTATTTTTCTGTCTGCCTCCTTTGTGAGAATCTTTGCCAGCCAATGAGGACAAACGCTTATTTATTGCCAACAAACAACTTTATTGTTGTGGTTCTCTTTTTAGAAACTAAACGTCTTTAATGGATTCGAGACAAGTTCAAAACAACTTAACTTTGGAAAACCCTCGAGCTTGGGTTCTTTCTTGTAACAGGGGGGAAAGAAGTGGCTCTTGTAGGATATGAAGGATGAAGCGGGGGAGCCGTAAAGTCTCTCAATCTTATTTGTTGTTCCTTTCTGGCACACTGTGCAGGGTTTTAATGTCACTGGAGACCGGGGCTTTATTTATTGGCTTCTCACCCACTGCGTAGGATTTTAATGTCACAGGAGACCGGGGCTTTATTCACTTGCTTCCAGCCCGGTGCCCGTTATCTTAAATGTCACAGAAGACAAGGACTTTATTTACTTGCTTCCAGCCCGGTGCGCAATCTCTCTAATGTCACGGGAGACCTGAGCTTTCGCAACACTCGCAGCCGACGATTTCAAACAGCTGTTACTTACTGTTTTCTCCTTTCGAGGATTCGGCTTTCACGCTCCCTCATCAGTTTCACTCAATAACCCACATCATCAGTGCCTGCTCTCCAATTCCACTCAGCTTTGTTTTCTCCCGTCCTCTTGTCAATTTCCCTCAATACGCCCACGTCAAAGGCTCCTGTTCTCTGTCTCCTCTCATCTCATGAGGGACGAAAACAAAACACCACACACCAACCGTCATTCTCCTTCCTCCTTCTTCCTGCTCGAGTAAAGTACCTGCTGTACAACAACCTCCTGGGTCTCGCCCCCTCCCTGGACTCGTCAGACTTGTTTTAACCCTTTCACTGCCAGAGTTTTGTGCTGTCTTTGTTGCGTGTGCTCCTGTTGTCGCACTCCTTGTGTGTGCCTTCAATATCTCCAGCATCATTTCCATCTGATGACTTGACATTTTTTCTCCAACTGGCTACCAGGCTTCTTTTTATCCTCTGTGCATGCAGAATTGCTTTATTTGAGAGGTAAGCTGTTAACTCATCTTTAGTTTTAGAATGCAATAGGAGGTTCTCATGGAAAGTTTTTCAATATTGTACTCGACTTGTGTTGCTTTTCCTTCACATTGAGTTCTTGAGTGAATTTTCTAGGTAGGTATCAAATACTAAATGAGTTTCATCATACTTTTTAAAAAATTTTTTTTATTGGTTTATTCAAACCTTTAAAATACAGAAAATACACGGATTCACACTTCTAGCCTCACTCATGCATTTCACAATATCCAAATGAATCAAAAGTGCTTTTTTTCCTTTTGCTGTTGACGTCACAATGCATCAATACTGTTAGGTGTCAGCAGCTTTTCTATGTGCTTCAAAAAGTTAATCAGGGCAAAGATCATCTTTGTGTCGACCCCTGAGTACATCTTCTGCCACCAGTACTCTGCACACAAGGACGGCTGTTTCCAAAACACAGGTCCTAAGTGGCTAGATCTGCATGGTCGTAGTTTTTGGCAGCACAACATAAGATGTTTGAAGGTCTCAACTTCACTATTACCAAACCTACATGTCGGGCTCAAAGCACAACATTTTGTCCAAACTCGAAGGTGCTCTTTTGTCCGAAAAGCATTGAGGCGGAAATGCATATAGAGTCGTCTTGAGTTTTGATTGGGAAAGCACTCTATATAACGTTGTAGTTTGTTGAAGCCATTTGCCTCACACGGAACGCTCTTCATAAGTTTGTTGGTCCATCTTTTCTTGCCAGTACGATTCCAATCAATTTGCCAGATTATTTTCTTGGCCAGGTCAGGATTTCCATGAAGCGTGTCAATATTGATGTTATGTTCTTTAAGCATGCCTTCGCAACACCTATTCCGGGTTGATAAGAAGTCTTCTTTGATGTTTGCGGCAGATCCGTGCAAGATTTCGACTAGTGGAATTTTTTCGTTGTCCCTTGTTTTTTGAAAGAGTGACAATAAATTCCAACATACCCTTGCATGAATAGAAATCAGGGATAGTTTGTAACGTATACAGGCTGTTGACGTGCCCTTTGGCAACGGCAACACTTTGACCCACATTTTTTTTTTCGAGCTTTGTCCACAAATTTTGCGAGCAGCCGAAGGCGTTTTCTGCTCCATAAGTAAGAACTGGTACATCTTTTTGTTGATAAAAGTTAATAACCGGTCTTAAGGAGAATTTTCCGTATTTCTTATTTAAGACAGAAGCTTGACAAGCAAGTTGTCTACACTTACTCTTGGCAATTGTTACCCAAGGACCGTCCTTGATACTCGCACTTATTTGCATGCCAAGATATCTCGAACTTTCCACTATTTTCAGGGTTTCCTGGCCCAATGACCATGCAAACTTCTTGCCGTTGACTTTTCTCACTGTTTTAGAGTTTTGGAATAGAAGGATCTCACATTTTTTTGTATTTATGTGTAAGTTCTTCTTTTCCACATATAATTGGACTGCATCTAGTTTTATTTGGAGGCCGATCGGAGTGACGTCTAACAAAATCAAAATCGTCGGCATACAATAGCCAACTAAGGTGCGACCCTTTGATTTTCGGTAGAAAGGAGTGAACTTCTTCTATCACTTCACCGATGTCGGAGATAAAAAGACTGAATATGACAGAGGCCAGTAGGCATCCTTGTTTCACACCCTGATGGGTTTAATCTGTGCGGAGAGAGTTCCTTTTTGATCTAGGCAGATCCTGATGTTAGTGGCCGTGTGTAGGTCTCTAATTGCGGCTAACAGACTAGAAGGGTATCCCCAGATTTCCAATTTGTTCCACAATTTGTCTCTATACTGTCAAATGCATATGAAAAGTCCATTAGCGCAAGGTACACCTTGGAGTTGGTTCTTAATGCCTCAATTTTAAGCAGATTTAAGAGTAGGCGGTTCAGAGAGCAACCGACTTTCTTTACGAAGCCAGCTAGCTTCATATCGACGTGATGGTTCTCCGTCGCCCAGTCAACCAGCTTTTGTTGAGGGAGTGCAGCGTAGACTTTTCCTAATAAGTCTAATAGAGCTATCAGGCGGTAGTCTTTTGGGTTAGCTCTATTACCCTTTTTAAAGATCTGAACTATTACTGCGCTTTTCCAGGATTGAGGCGTACAGCATTGACATGAGATCCTTTCAAATAAGGTGAAGCAAGTTTCAGCCCATGCCTCCGGATTTTGCTTGATTGTGTGATTTGTAAGCCCGTCGGGACCAGGGGCTCGTGAAGTGCTTGCTTTGTTTATCGTGCTCAATATGTCCTCTTTTGTGAAAGTGAGATCCCACTGAAGAAGTGCAGCTGCCGATGCCGTGTGATATTTTTCCCTCCTACTATATAACTCAGTGAATTGTAAGAGCCAGTCAGACACTGATACCAGGTTACTTTGTAAGGCAGCCTGAGTTGTCTTCATTTGATTGATTAGCTGCCAAAACTCAGCTGAGTTTTTTTTTAAATTTGCATTTAATCAATAAAATAGATTTTTACAAAAAGTCTTTTAGCATTCTTACTAAAAAGTTCTGATGAGGGTACTTAGGACACCGCTTTCAGTTTCTTTCTTTGAAAAATCAAATGCCCCGCTGTTGTCGTCAGACTGATCAATGACCGTTTGACACTTGAGGGTTTACCGGGTTCGCTCGTTTCAGGGCAATATCTAGAAGTTTGGCTGCAGCCCTCGACCATCTAGCTGAATCGCCCGAAATAAGCCGACACCAACCCATCTCTTCTCTTAGTACCGATGGATGGGATAGTAGCAGTGCCAAGTACGCCTCTTTCTATAGACATCGCTGGGCAGGACGTCAGGAGGTGTCTCACTTTTTCAAGCTGATCTGGGTTTTCACATAGACGACATGAGGCTATTGCAGATTGAGATCTGATGGCCAAAATTTCCCTTGTGTGTAGGGTGTTTAGCCGAGCTCGCATGTTTCTCAATTTAGCAAGCATTTATTCTGCATAGTTTTGTGTCATTAGATGTTTATGGGCTTTCAGCCAGTATTTATATTTTTGTTTGATAGCCTTTTTCTTGAGTAGAAATGCTTGCATGTCCGCACGAGAGATGTTTCGAATTTCCTGTCGCTTCAACCTTTTTCTTTTTAAGATCTCAAGGTCAAAGTTGTGTTTTGGCACAAACTCAGTGTCTTAAGCCAGTTTTCTTTTCCATAAACTGGGTTAGGAGGTGTTGTAGCTGTCAAGCTCGATTAGCTCCATTTGTAGCATTTCATGATCACTGTGAGTCATGGGGACCACCTTCAAGTGTTTGACTCTAGTGTGGATACCATCTGACAAGAATATGTAGTCAATTGTTGATTTTTGATCAAGTCTTCCCCATGTCAGTGCTGCAGATATATCACTTGGGGTGTTTCCGTTCTGCATGAATAGATTACTTTGATCGATCTCTAAACACCACTCTTGTACTAATTGGGTTAGTGGTCCTTTTGCGTTGTTAAAGCAATCAATATTTAGATCGCCGTACATTATCACATTGGGACAGTTCACGTCCTCGTAGATTTCGTCCAAGATTGCGGTCACTTGGTCTATGAATGCTCTTCTACCTGCTCTTCAGTGATTCCAGTATAGATTGACAACCTTTATCGAGTCCGGGACAATGCCACTCGCAGAAGACTTTCCCAGAGTTGTGACTTGAATAAATGGGGACCAGTTTTTAGTTTCGGTGATCAGAAAACCAGTGTCCTTGTTGACTAAAGTTACTAAGCCGGCCATAGGGCGACCTTTCTCTTTCTTTATGTCCGGGTTAAAAGAGATTTCATATCATTCAACTATTGAACATTGACACAACCAGGTCTCTTATAGACAAATTATCCCCAAGCCATTCAGCCAGTCTGTATGATATGATATGGCATTTGTAACGCGCCTATACACAAGTGTTTCAAGGCGCGACGAGGCAGGGGGAGGGGAACAAAGGGAGACAGACAACGATCCTACTAGGCCAGGTGCCATTCAGATCGAGCAAGTGCAAGGGTAGGGGGAATGGGAGAAGTGCAGGGGAAGGGGAGAGGGGAAGTGCAGCACATGTTTAGTAGAATACAAGATAAATAATAGGGCCAGCTGGTGGCAAGTGCAAGTAAAGTGTGGTACATGGTTAATAGAATACGAGATAAATAATAGGGCCAGCTGGTGGCAAGTGCAAAGGTAAGTGCCGGGAGAAGGGGCTGTAGGATACAGAGACAGTCCCGTAGTGCATGTAGGCAGTGCAAGGAAGAGTGGCTGGGCCAGGACATGAGATCGGTGAGTGGCCCAGTTGCACTTTCAGTGCAGGTTCAGTGATTTTAGCAGGGGAGAGAGGGAGAGAAAGCAGAGTCAAAGAGTAAGGTTTTGAGGTGTTTCCGGAACCGGAGATGGTTGTCCTCAAGTTTCAGGGAGGCAGGAAGGCTGTTCCAGAGGGAGGCCCCTGCTGCAGCGAGAGATCTACCCCCAGCTCGTTGCTTGGAGAAGCTGCTGACCCTGAGGTAGTTGGAGGTGGATGAGCGAAGGGCTTAAGAAGGAAGATATTTAGGAAGAGAGAGTTGCAGGTATTTTGGGCCAAGGCCCCAGAAGGCCTTGTAGACAATGCAGAGGGTTTTGAACTTAATCATTGCAGCCACTGGGAGCCAGTGTAGTGATTTCAGTCCTGGAGAGATACGGTCCCTGGGTTTGAGGCCAAGGACAAGTCTCGCAGTCCTGTTCTGGATGAGTTGCAAAGGGAGGAGAGTAGAGGCAGGAAGATTTAGATAGAGGCTGTTACAGTAGTCCAGCCTAGAGAGAACCAGAGCTCTGGAGACAGTGAGCTTTCTGGGGGAAGGAGAGGAAAGGAAGGATACCTCTGAGGAGGTGTAGCTGGTAGTGTGACTTCTTAGAGACATCAGAGATGTGTGTAGTCGAAGATGACCCCGAGGTTTTTTGCCGTGCAGGTAGGAGCAGGAAGAGGGCCAAGGGAGGCCGGCCAGAGAGCTGCAGGGAAGGAGGGAGTGGGTGTGCCGATAAGTAGAATCTGTCTTACTGGCATTAAGGCAGAGGTCGTTGGCGGCACACCATTCCTGGATAGCAGAAAGACAGTCAGAGATGAGGGAAGTGGAAGAGAAGGCCGAGGGTAGCCTGAAAATGAGCTGGGTATCATCCGCGTAGCACTGAAAGTTGGGACAGAGAGCGGCGATGCGGTGAGCAAGAAGTGCCAGTTACTGGTTGAACAGCCAGGGGGAGAGGTTAGATCGCTGGGGGACACCACAGATAGAGAGAAAGATGTCAGAGATGAAGGAACCCAGTTGGACCTGGGTGGGTCGATTGGCGAGGAAGGAGGACAGCCACGCCAGAGCTTGACCAGTGATACCCAGGTTATCACGGAGACAGTTGAGCAGGATGGTGTGGTTAACGGTGTCAAAGGCAGAAGAGAGGTCGAGCAAGATGAGAACACAAGGGGTGTTAGAGTCAAGGTTTGAGAGCAGGTCCTCACGGATGTTCAGGAGAGCCGTGTCTGTGCTTCTGGCAGCTATGAAGCCAGACTGATGGTCATGAAGACTACCAACAGATTCAGCATGGAGATTAAGCTGGGAGATGGCCAGTTTCTCCAGGGGCTTGCCCAGGAAGGGAGTGATAGAGATTGGGCGATAGTTAGCTGGGCAGGAGGGGTCAGAGGAGGGTTTCTTAAGAAGGGGGTGCACAAGGGAGTGCTTGAGGGGGGGTGGGAAGACTCAAGAGGCGAAGGAGTGATTGCAGAAGTCAGCCAAGGCAGGCGCCAGGGAGTCGATGTGGTCCTTGATAGTTTTGGAGGAACAGGGGTGGACATGTTTTGACGAGACTTTCATAGATCGGACTTGTCTCGAAACCTTGTCAGCAGAAAAAAGGGGAAAGGCAGAGAAGGAGGGAGGAGGGGTGGCTGCCGAAAGGCCAGAGGGGGAGCAGGGAATAGGGGAGGTGATAGGAGGAGAGTGAGGACAGGATGTCTTGAGTTTTTGAAATGAAGTGAGAGGCCAGTGCCGTGCAGAGGGCCTGGGAGGGGACAGGAGAGGTGGAGACTGCAGCAGGGTTGGCCAGCTCCTTGCAGATTTTAAAGAGTTCGGCCGAATTGTTAGATGCCGCAGAGATGCGGGCTTGGATAAGGGCTCTCTTCTTAGTGAGAACGGAGAGCCGGTATTGCCTTTGGAGCAGGCGGCAGGCCAGTTTGTCAGAGGATGAACATGAAGCACGCCATTTCCTCTCTGCCACCCTGCACTTGCGTTTAAGGGTGACGAGATCTGAGTCATACAGGAGTTACATTTGGCTTTGGGCTTCAGGCGGATTCTCATGACAGGGGCAAGGATATCAAGGGTATCAGATATAGCAGAGTGGAGAGTGGAGAGGGCTGTGTCAGGGTGGGAGTTAGCCGAAGGGGGAGAGGGGGGCGAGAAGGTGGTAGCGAAAGCCTCAACTGACACGCGCTTCATGGGTCGGATGACCGCGAAGGTGGGTGGCAGTGATGAGGGTGGCTTTGCCTGTGGGGTAAGGAGGGTGAGGTGGGAGGATAGGAGAAAGTGATCACTCCAGGAGAGAGGAGTGGAGAGAGGGACAGAGAGGGGAAGGTCAGGAGAGATCAGAGCATCAAGAGTGTGCCCTGCAGAATGGGTTGGCCCAGACGGGAGAACAGAGAGTGAGAGTCGCAGAGGTCGCGAAAGAGTCTAGAGGGAGGACAGGAGGCATCAAGGTGGATATTGAAGTCTCCAAGAAAGAGGAATTGAGTGGTTAAGGACAGGAGTGAGGAGAAGAGGTCAGCCCACTCAGAGAGGAAGGAGGAAATTTGACCAGGCGGCCGATAGGTAGTAGCCAGGGTAAGGCAATGGCTAGGAGAGAGAGAGAGAGAGTCGGCAGACAAGGCATTCAAAGGAGGAGTAGGTCTGCGTAGGGGTGACAGTGGCAGGAATCCACTCAGGGAAGATAAGGGCCACACCCCCCCCAGCACGGTTGGGCCTGGGCAAGGAGAGGATCTTGTAACCGTCAGGTAGGAGTGTGTCAAAGCTGGTGACAGAGCTGGCCGTGAACCGTGTCTCAGTGAGACCGAGGATGTCAAGGTCCAGTTCCTCAAGAAGGCGACAGATATCAGAGGAATGTTTGACGACAGAGCAATAGTTGAGAGTGGCAATGTGGAGTAGGTTAAAAAACTTCCAAGAAACAAAGTGAAACCACTTTGCTAAGAAAGGCGCATCTCAGTTAGCCCCAAATAGGTTGCTAATCTTTAATATATTAGAGATTAGGTATCCAATTTATGTTATAAAGGTAATGAATTTTAAAGAAATATTTTTCAAAGAAATATTTTAGCAGGAATTGTTTAATTCACATTCCTGTAATATTTGCCACCAAAATTTGTTCATGTAAATCACACAATGAGTTTGCATCTCAAATTGTCCATAATACTCTAGTGCCAATGCATCTCTGTGGTCACGCTTTGTGCACAACAGAAGCTTAATGGTGTTGTATCCTCGCATAATACCACGATTTCAGCGTTCGGCATGACCAAGTCATGCTATATTAATTGTTTGTTGCTATGATACCGCCCTGAAGAAGGATTAATTCCGAAATGCACTGGCACTAGAGTATTATGGACAATTTGAGATGCAAACTCATTGTGTGATTTACATGAACAAATTTTGGCGGCAAATATTACAGGAATGTGAATTAAACAATTCCTGCTAAAATATTTCTTTAAAATTCATTACCTTTATAACATAAATTGGATACCTAATCTCTAATATATTAAAGATTAGCAACCTATTTGGGGCTAACTGAGATGCGCCTTTCTTAGCAAAGTGGTTTCACTTTGTTTCTTGGAAGTTTTTTGTTTGATTAGGTCCTAGTGCCACAGGACCGTTTTTGAATTGGCAGCTCCAGGCGAGAACATTATGATCAACTTACTGTATAGTGAATTTAGTATAATTTTTTTAATATAAGCAATTACTATATTATGTGGTGCCCTCCTCACCCTTTTCTTCAATGTGGAGTAGGTTGCCATCCTTGAAGGACATCCACGGAGGGGTGCAGATCAGAGGTACACCCTGTGGAGGTGAAGAAGGAGGAGCCAGAGAGAGGGCAGGGTGAGAGGGTGGAGGCAAGGTAGCCGAGGACAGAGAAGAGGGGACAGCAGGAGAGGAAAGGAAGTTGATGAAGCGCGGGAAGCGTCTATCAAAGAGGTGGAGGTTGGCCTGAGGGCCTTTGACCAATACGGTCTATTAGCGTAGACATTAATGATGGCCTTAGAGGAGTGGAAGGGGGCCAAGAGGACATCCCAACGGGTGCCACCATTAATGGGAGAAGAGGAGAAGGGAGAGAGTACAGAGGCCATATGAAGGGTCCATTGGTCAGGGGAAGGCACAAAAAGGAGGATGTCAGTAAGGGTTTCCTTGGAGGAGGCGCTAGTGTAGGTGTCAGCGATAGGGAGGCCTGGGTGGAGACCAGGATATTCTTTTTAAACTTTTTCCTACCAGATTTAGTGAGGAGAGCAGGATAGTCAATGGAGAAGCAGTTAGAGAAGATAGGAGGGATAGAGAGCACCATGGAATAAGGAGGGAGTGGAGGGAAGACAGACAAGATCAAGCGGAAAGGAATGAAGCGGCAAGCCCTAGTTACCACAATTTCAGAACAACAGTAACACAGTAAAAACGAATTAAGTACCCAGTGTAGAGGCCACCTAAATTTGAGAGTCCTGGGGGGGGAGAAAAGCAGACCTAATTTACCACAATTGGCGGTACACACTGAAGTGTAGAAACCATGTGAATGAAAAGGAAAGGGAAGGAGTGGGTTGTTGGGATAAGTGAAGAAAACCTCTTGTGTTCCAGGACATGACAATGATTCCATGGACTGCCCCGTCCTCTGGCATTACTTTTGTGGTTTCAGATGTAGCGACTCGGCCAACCAGTGCGGCTCATTCATGTTGGCTGGCTGTGTCAGTTTGCCAGTGTCCCCACCATCCGTGAACTCTTTGGTTTTGGCTCCTTCTACAGTGATTTTGATGAGTTCTTGTGGGCGGGTTGTGGCGTTTTGATCTTCAGGACCAAATTTGACTCGTCTGTTAGAACAGGTTGTTGTTTCAGCCTCCATCTGTTTAGAGGTTAAATCCTTGTTCACGTCGTGTAATGATGTTGAGAGCTTCTGCTTGGGTTTTTTTTTTGTCAATGACAAGCAGGCGTCCCAATTTGAGATGCTGTTTTAGAAGCCAGTGTGCTTTTTGTCACTTCCCTAGTCAGGCGTGGGGATAAATCCTTTGCCTTGTAGAGCTCAAAACTAAGTGACAGCAACTATGGACTTGCTTCCAGGATAATGTCTACAATGATTTTGGATTGAATGTGAAGGACTACCTTGTCATTTCGAGTTTTATCGAAGAACTCGGCGACCTTTAGGTCTTCAGACACAGTGGATCTCAGATTTGGGACGTGGTGGACGAGTTTTATTACATTACTTCGGTTCAGGGTGAGGTTGTCACTGCTAGCCACACATTCCACTATAATCTTGTGCATCATAGAATTTTTATATTCTCTCTTTGACCCCACATCATGCTTCTACAAATTAAGAGATCTTTTCTCAGAGAACTTTGTTGATGTTAGGGGGGTCCTTTGGCTGCATTGGGCCACCGCACCTGTGCCCTTACCCTTAACCTCACAGTTTCTGTCATCATCAAAGGTGAAGTTGAGCACTGCAAGTCTTGGGTCGTTAGCAGTCTCCTTTTTTTCTGAGCCTGCATTCTATTAGCTAAAGTCTCCCATTTTTCATTAAGAGTAATTGTTCCCGTTTGGACTGATGCTGGGGCAGGGGCTGGCGACACAATGATGTACCGTCTTGTTTGAGTCAGCCGTGCCGCCCCGTTCGCTTTCCTCTCCTGATAGCTTGGCTCTGTTTCTGGACAGCTTTGAGACAGTGATTTAACTGGCATTGATGTTTCAGATTCAATCACATCCTCGTACGCTGACATGTTTAATAGGACTGCTGGAATGTCAATACACACAGGCTCGCTGTCCTGCATCACCTTTTGATCCTCTATGGTTGTCAGGTGTTTCTGTGTTTTAGATTGTGCTAATTGAGCACATTCGGTTTTGTTGTTAACCGTTACATGCACAGACTTGATGTTACGTAAGAATTTCCTTGCACCATTGGCCCGGCGTGTCTTCTTTGGGATTTGATTTTTGGATTTCTTTTGAAGAGTCTGTGGCACAGATTTCACTTTGGGTTTGTTTGGGATTGCGTGATCCACTCATTTAAATATTGAGAAAACTCCATGTTCAGTTCTCGGAGGGGTGTCCATACCGTTTGTTGGGACGGTTCCACCACTAGAGGCTGCTATAAGGACGCCTGATGTAGACGGCGCTTGGACATTTAGACGGGCCAAGTTATCCTTGCTCTGAGGTTGTTGGAAGGCGGTGAGGTTTCGGCATCAACAGTTCCCAATGCCAGCTTATTCATTTGGCTTCCATTGGTGCAGTCGTCAGACAAATAGATGTTTAACTGTTAGTTGCTTTGTTTGTGTTTCCAGAGATGGTGTCAACCCAAGTGCGCTTGACTACTTGTTCCTTCGAACTTGAAGCGTCTTCTGTGACAGACATGTGTTGATTCAATTGTGTACATGTTTTGTCAGAAATTACAAATACTTGCAGAGTTTCACCGGGGCTCGTGTTTTCCTGAGAATTTCGGGCAGAAGTCCTTCCCTTCATTTCGTGGCGTGTACTTAAAGCAATTTGGGAGCCGGAGCCGTGCCCCACAACTGGTTTTCCGTTTTTAAATAGGGCCAAGGCCTCGTTAGCTACTTCAGCAAATAGTTTCTTCCCCAAGTTGTCATTTTGTTTTTGTTCAGTTAATGTTTAAAGATGTAGCACGTTTTTCAGTAAGATGAAGTTGCGCACCTTTGCACAGATTGTGAGAGTCTTCACGTTCCAGGAATTTGGAGTTCATTAGAGCAACTAGTGTGGCCAAGTCTTTAGTGTTGTCATTGATGATTTCGTACAATTTGATAAAGGGCGCAATTGCAATGGACATAGATGACATTATTAGAGCTTGCTACTCGCTTGTGGATGTATTGTCACTGGTCGCCGCTCTTGTGTTTACGTACAGTTTGTTTGATTTAAGGGCCTTTATCCTCCTTATTTTTGGGAAAGGGCGCTCCATAAAGGAGGAATCAGAGGCCCGGCTTTCAGAGGAAACTGACCCCACACTTTCCAGTGCTTCATTTTGTTTCGTCGTAGGTTGGGCTCCTAGGCCCGTCTCAGAAGAGCTGACACATAAGCCGATGCGGGGCTTGTTTTGTGAACAAGTAATTTTTGGTGATGAAATCCTCTCCAACCTTCATTTGAATTTTCCACTCACCCATGTGTTTGCAGTTAGGTTTCTAGGTTGGCATTTGTTCGCCTTTGTTTTAGGAGAATCGCCAGTGCTAGTTTCTGAGGATGTGTGTGATTTATGCTTTAGGTTTTTATTTAGTTCTGTGAGGTTATACGGTAGTTTGTTGACCACCTCCCAGGAACCACGTCTGTTTTCCTTTTGTAACTGCCCCATTGTTATGATGTCAGGCAGCAACTTGTCGGCTAGGCCACCAGTCATGTGCAGGAAGTTGTCAGTCTGACTATCAGTGTCACCGATTTGTATCGCAGTTGAACAAAACACATCATCGTCAGCTTCAGTTGGTGACATGTTCAATTTTGGTTCAAATATCAACGCTTCGGGGTCTGGAACGGGCACGTGGAGACTTGCACGACGTTCCGACAAAGAGGTGGCCTTATCCAACTCGTTTAGTGTTATGTGCCTGAAGGAGGAAGGCGATCGGTCCTCGTTAGGAACATCACGCTTAATCTCTTCAGTACGCTGCCACTTTTCATTTTCAGCTGCAGGATTTAACTCCCTCATGGAAGATTTGCCATAGGCGACATGCACACGCCAAGCAAGGACTCGAAGGGATGGGATCGGATCCAGAAACGCCGTCTCAGGGGGCGAGCTAGACTGTGTTGAGTTGGTATCCAGACAACGCTCTCCTTCGCACTGGTCTGATCGCAAATCAATGCAATTGTGTACTGGTTCCCTCTCATTAGCAGCATTAGTCCTGCAGGTTTCCCTACAATTTGCCTACACACTCACGATAATTGCACATTCAGGGGCTTGAGTTAAATGCTGAAACCAAGCGGCCGCTGCTACGTCTCGAAAGCCGCTCTGTGTCACAGGTGGAAGCTCGCTCTGAATGTTTGACAGCTAGGACCTTGAGCATGTGGGGGCTTGGCATACTACAGGTGTTATCACAGGATTTAAATGTGTCTGAAGTCGCCCATGGGTCAGTAGAGCAGGAGAAATAGTGACTTACTTGGGGTTGCTGTGGGCGAGCGATTGCCTCAGACAATTCCAGGGTCATCTCGGGTTTCCGTTGGGCTCTTGTCCTCGGCCTACTCAACAAGGTGGTTGCAGCATCGCATGTTTCATAAGAACCTCTGGACATGGCGAGGGACAGCCCACTGCACAAGGGGGGGTGGGCACAGAAGGGGCGTAAGCGGGAAGAGGTCTGTACGTCCACACCTCAACTCCTCAATAGACTCTGCGGTGCGAGTCAGCCTTTACAGAGTCTCTGCCCCAACAAAAACAGAAGAAATCCTGCAAATGAACACCAGGTCTGCTCTGCTCACAGTCTCAATAGACTCTGCTGGACTCCGCCATCATACTTGTTAATGTTAAGGGGTACTTGTACCGCACACTATCACCACCAGAGTGGTCCCCAGGTGCTCTGGTGGATCTGAAAAAGGAGGGTGTGAAAAAAAACAGGGGGGTGTGGGGAGGTTTAGAAGGGTATTGAGGGAATAGGAAAGTAAGAGTTGTGATGTCCTGTTGGCAGCTTCAGTTTGGTTTGCACCCTTCGCTGAGCTTGGTGCGATTCCCATGTGCTTTTATGCCACGTTATGTGTTTGTATGTTGTTGCGGCGTGGTGACGTATGTGCGGATTGCTGTGCTAAGAGGTGGTTGTGTGAGTTTCTGTGGGAGAGGTTTATGTGGTAAATTGAGGTTTTAGATTTGGGTTATCAGGGTTTTTTTCTTAACTCTTTGCTTTGGCTTTCTGCGTTCTTTCCCCTGGTTTTTCTTACCTCTTTGCTTTGGGTTCCTGTGCTCAGCATCTATGACCATACTGTGTGTTTTGATATGGTTTGGCAGCCTAGTTGGCAGGCTCGTTGCAGAGTGGCATTTCTTTTCTGTAGGATTCTAGTGGTATGTGTGCATGGTTGACAGTGGCGTGTTCCCCTCGTCCTAGGGTTAGGGAACAGTTGGGTTAGGTATTGTGGTCTCTCCCTGGCCGTCTGGTTGGGGGTCCTTATCTACTATGGTTTCCACTGTAAGCTAGTGGTGTGAGGGCATGCGTGATTGAGGCAACCTCCTCCTCCCTCCGGTTATGGAAGATTAAGCTAGGGATTATGGGTCTCTCCCTGGGATTCTTGTTTCCTAGTCGTTTCCTTTTGGTCCAAGATTGAAGAGCCACTTTTTTAGTCTTTTTCTGAATTCCAGGTTATCCCTTGTATTGCGTATGTTTTTTGGTAGGCCACCAAGTTATTGCTGCCTGGCGAGAAAAGGATGATCCTCCAAATGTTCTTTTATTGTATGGTTTTGGTTGGTTTATAGTCATAATATCGAAAAAATAATGTCGAATTACAAAAATGTCGAAAACACATACATATAATAGAAAAAGTCATTAATTCGAAAATAAAATGTCAAAAAAAAATCGAAAAACCAATGTTAAAATAACTATGTAAAATATCACATATACTAACGTTTTTTATTGGGGGGGTTCCCCCATCCCAAACCCCTACCCCAACCCTCCACTCCTCCCCATCCCCCCCAACACCCCCCATGGATATACCTTTAATTTTTTTAAAAAAGTATTTAATAAAACATTAATTAAATAATTAATTATTTTAAAAAAACCATCCCAAACCCCTACCTCAACCCCCCCCTCCTCCCCATCCCTCCCACTCACCATGGATATACCTTTAACCATTTAAAAAAATATGTTTTATAAAATATAATTAATTAATTATTTATTTAAACATTATTTCGAAAAAAAATTCGACATTTCTGTAATTCGACATTTTTATTTTCGACATTTTTTTTCGACATTTTGACTTTCGATATTATTGTATTCGACATTATGACTGGACACCGTTTTGGTTCTAGGCAAATGTCATTGCTTGATCTGAGTGGCCTTGTCGGATGGTAGATGGTTATTTTCTCATTTAGGAACTCTGCTCCTTGGCCGAGATGGCTCTGTGCGTTATGCACATCGTTTTGAACCTTATTCGTTGTTTTATTGGTAACAAGTGTAGCATTTTCAGCGCTGGGGTAATTTGTTCTATTGATGGTAGTTTGAGCAGGAGTCTGGCTGCTCTGTTTTGGATGCAATGAAGTTTCTTTAATAGGCGTTCTGGCATGCCTAGGTATAGGCTGTTGGCATAGTCTACTCTCGACACGATGAGGGTGAGTGTTTTGTGGGTGAAGGAGAGGAATGGTAGGATCCTTTTTACTGTGTGCAGAAGGAATAAACACTTCTTGATTATAGCGTTTACTTGAGGCTCAAGTGTTTCATTGTCCATCAGTAGTTCAAGGTTCTTTACTATCGTTGATGGTGTTGGTGCTATTCCTAGTTCTGTCGGCCATGGGATGTAGTGGTTGTTTTCCCCGTTTTTGGATATGACCATTATTTCTGTTTTACCCAGAGCAGAGTAGGTTATATTTTCTTGTTGAATTCCATTGCAAGGTCATGCCATTTCTTCACATATGACAGTTTTTGCAATTTTGCCATTCCATCAAGGACAGCTGCTGAATGTTTGCTCTGGTACAGATAATCTGTCCTCAGTAGCAATGAAGAGACCTATGTTATGTTTTTAGAAATCTCTGTATGTTGTTCCTCTTCCAGTATCTTCATCCGCTTGCTTTTTTTCCAGCTAAAATCAATGTACCATCTAAGTTGAACATTGAAAGATGTACTGCAGAGAATTTGTAATTACTCAAGCATTCCTGTAGATCAATCTCAGTTGGAGTTTGTGAAGCAATCAGCAAATGTGTAAACAAAGAACGATCTGGATTCAACTGCACTATGGTGTCTGATACTTTTGTTTTAACAGTCAATGTCATGATCAAGTTGTAGATCTGTGAACCATCTTCCTTGCTTTGGATGCTGTTAGGTGGTGTTGTTTTGACGGGTCCTAAAATTTAATTTGCTTCTGCAGACAGCCTTGACCGTTCAGGAGTGGCTAAAAAGAATCGTGCTAGAGGCTGTGTCTTATGAGTAAAATTAACCACAGCACCAAGTACTTTCATTGCCCTGTTTTGATGTTCCAGAGCTTCATCTGAACCTAAAGCACAAAAGGGTACTTTTGTCTTGCTTACTACCCAATTGCCTCTCTGAAACTCACTCCACAAGTCCTGGTGTTTGCTTTCAAAATGTTTCATTTCTGCTAAGTACCGTGCTATAATACTTACAAAGTTGATCAAATTGATGGAGCAAAAACGTACTTAAACTCTTCAAGAGACGCAAGTTGTAACTCACAGTTTGCCATTCGGACAGATCTGATAAATAAAAGCATTGTGTCCACCTTATGAATGTACTGAAGGGCAACTGAGTGTTGGGTTTCCTTGAGATTCTTTAGCCTCAAATGTTTCCATTTTGGCCATCACATTCAAATGTGTCTGAACTGTCACAACATAATTATGGACTTATTGTGTTTCTTAGCAATCATCCACTTGTAAACTTTTAAGTAACTTCTTAAGCTCAGGTTCCATCTTTTCCTTGATTTCAACATGCGCTTTGTAGAATTCATCGATGATGCATTTGAAAAGTGCAAGCCTTAGTCACGTGTGTGCTTCAACTGCTCTCCTTACACGCTTTCTTGATAGAATCTTCGACACAACATTTGCATCATAAAGTACAGTTAAGGTGGCCTCAATGCCTGTACCATATGCACGATGCCCTTGGGCTGTTTGTGTGCTATACAAATGTAAAAAAAGAAAAAATATATATATTTATTTATAATTGGTCTTCACCATTCAAGAACGAACCAATAGCTTGAAGCATCGCCATTATACTCATACGTTCCATTCCCTCTTCTCTATCCTTGTGGGCGTCCCCCAACATGGTGACTGTACCGGAACCTTTGGCAGAGAAAAATGGAGCTTCCCCTTTAAATTTGGTTTCGCTCGTGCAGGCGGGGCCTCGACCCCGCCCTCCGGCACCTCACTTCAAACCCTTTTTCTGCATGTGCAGTGTCGGACCGAACAACCAGCGCAGAGACCTTTTTAGCTTTCTGCATGCTCTGCGTTTTTGTTTTTTCAATCTTTTTTAACTTCCCTTTGGTGCCTTGCCTCCCCCATCGCATGTCGGCTGCAGGAGGATTCACGAGATGTGCCCCAGCAACTTTCCCGGCCTTGGACCCTTATGCACTCTGTCTTGAGTGTTTGGGGCCGACCATCACTGGTTTCATGTTTGCGTACAGTGCTCTCGGTCACGGAACATTGACAAATTGATTGTCACGCTGGGGGGGATCTTCCACAATTCTCCTCCGCCGCTCCTTAAGGACTTCGTCTCCAGAACCTCTTGTCGATTCAAGGCAGGCCCTCTGTTCAGCACGGCTTTACAGCGTGGCGACTCCTTCCCTGGGGTTCCTCTGATTTCAGGTTCTGGCAGGCCATAGACTTCTAAGGCTTCCGGCTTCCAATCTGAGGGGCTCAGGGGCCCTTCCGGGCTGTCTTCGGAGCGGAGGGGCGATCAAGTTCGTCTTCCTCTTTGACCCCAAACGGTAAGGGATCGTCAAGTCCCACCTCCAAGAATCTGTCTTCGGCGCGATCCAGCACGGTTACCGGCACAGGTGCCGAGGGCATCCAGCCTACTGGAGCTCACTGCAAGGTTGTGAGTCAGGGCGTTAGGACTACCGGCCATCTGGTCGAGGTTCTCATCACCTACCAGAGTGATATCTGAGGTCAACGCTTCCGCTGTGGGTGTATCCTCCCATGTCTGAGGCCTCTCGTGGCTCAGGGCATTGGCACCCTTCTGCCCAGGGCGTTGCGCAAAGGCTTAAGAATGGTGGAGAGGCACATGGCAGAGCCTGCCAGGCCGGCAGCCATCTTGGATCCAACTCCGGGCCCGACTGTGCTCTCGCCCATTGAATGGGCTCTGCAGAAAGATTGCAGTCCCCTTCCCTCTGGAAGCGGTAGTGGATTGTAGGTAGCTGGTCTCTGCAGACGCCCTCTTGGCTGTAGCTAACCAGAAGCTGTGGCGGGAGCATGGGGAACTTCTGCCCAACCTCCCTTCGGACAATCAAGCCTCCTTTAAGGCCAATCTGGCAGATGCCCAGACCATGTAGTCGTCGGCCTCCCACATAGGCACAGCCAGCAGAGGGCTGTGCCTTGGTGTCGAGATGAGAAGGACGGTGTGGATGCATGCCACTAAGTTTTCATCTGACGTGCAGGAGTGGATCCTGGATCTCCCCTTTGAAGGCGTGGACTTTTTTCATTTGTCAACCGATGACGAGTTGAAAAAGAAGAAAACCTCCACTCAAACTTCCAAGTCCTTGGCCATCCTGACAAAACCTGGATGGAAATCCTTCCCTCAACCGCGGTACAGAGACCTGACAGATCGCCCAGCGACAGTAGAAGGAAGCAACAGAGGACTTTGCACAGGTTGTTCTGCTCCCCCTCCTCTGACGACAAGAAGCAGCGACATCAAGGTCAGGGAACACAACTCGCCTGTGGGTGGCCGTTTGGCTCTTTTCCAGGACACCTGGAAACATCTTTTCAACAACCTGTGAATCCTATCCGTAGTATCCATGGGCTTCAGTCTTCCTCTTCCTTTCCCCATACCATCCTCTCCTCCTCTTCGTCAGATCAGGTCCCTGACTCTTTTACGGGAGGTCCTTCCACTCTTGGAGAGGCAGGCAATAGAACCGGTTCCACTTTCAGACCGGGGCTCTGGGTACTATTCCAAGGTTTTTGTGGTACCCAAGGACAACCAGGCTGGCCTGAGAGTTTTCCTGGACCTGTCATTTCTAAATCTATCTGTACCGCTGGAACACTTCAAGATGATTTCTCCAGCGCACATAACCAAGTCCCTGTAATGCAGGGGACTGGATGTGTTCCCTGGACCTCAGGATGCTTACCTGCATGTACCCATCTTCCAACCGCATCAGAAGTTTCTGTGGTTTACGATTATGTTGTACCACTTTCAGTACAAGATGCTTCCCTTAGGCCTGAACTAGGCCCCTTGTGTATTCACGAAGTGGATAAACGCAGTGGGGGGTCTTCTCCACTTGGAGGGCCATAATCTGTATCCTTATTAGGACGATTAGCTGGTGAGGGTGGGGTTCTTCCGGGGCGGTGTTGCACTCCTGCCAGAGATTGGCGGATATCCTTCACCAACTGGGGTTCTCCCTCAACTAGAGGAAGTCACAGTTGTGCCCGTCTCAGGATCTGGTCTTCCTAGGGGTGCATTGGAACACTACCATTCAGCTGGTGTTCCCTATGCCTGACAGGCTCCTGTCCCTCTGCAAAGCAGTTGGGGCACTTTCTCGCCAACTTGACCACCTCGGCATGGTGATTTCAGCACATTCTGGGCCTGATAGCCTCCAGCGTGCTGTGAGTAACTCATGGTGGCAACTGTAAAGACAGACACAAGTGATCACAGTTCAAGGATGTTTATTAAACTGTAAATGCAAGGTGGAAAAACACCTAACTGTTAAGATGGATATCTGAACTCTGACCTGGTGGGCAGAGGTTCAGAAGGCCAGCCTAGTTTCTTGGAACAGCGTAACCTTCTGGACAAGCCATACCAATCAAGGTAGCTATGGCGGCGGTCAAGACTAGTTCTCAGGAGGGGTGAGGGTGAGTGTTAGGCAGAATCCAGTGCAGTTCCCTTGGGGAACACTGCAAAAAAGATTAAGACTACAGAAGTAAGTAGTAAACCCAATTGGTAGCAGTCTGCACCACCCAGATTTACCTGGAAGCTGTGGCTGAGCGGTCAGACTTCTCTCAAGAAGAGTTAGGCAGTATACAGAGGATACACAATAGGGCCAAAAACAAAGTAGAACAAGCAAACACTGACCAGAGCTTTGTATCAAAAGTATATAATTATTTATTTATTTAACACACAATTTAGAAAATACACTAGCACTATTAATCAAAGCAAGTTCAAAACACAATCGGAAAAGTATACACACCTCCCTTAAGAATTATTACACAAGTCTAAGTCAAAGCACCACTTTTTGTCAAAACAGAGGTGAGCGTGTAACTTAGATGGCACTTCAATAATTAAATAAAAGGGAGAGAAAAAGGCAGGTCATAAAGATAAAACAGTTCCCAACACTATTAAGAGACAAAAACAAGTTAGTGAAGGCAGAGTCTACTGTAGAGCCAAAGTTCATAGGCCAGGCCCACTTTTAATGGAGCAAGGTGAAATGTGCCCAAGATCACACAGTTGAGAAATGAATTCAAGTCTTTGTAGAAATGTTCAAAAGAGGTTGGGGTGGTTCAAAAGATGAAGTTAGAAGGTCTGGGGGCCAACCCAGGTGGAAAGCCAAGGATTTAAGGGTTACCTTGAGCAAACCGAAGAAAGGGAGGCCAGGTGGAACACAGTACCTTTTAAGGTTGAGGAAGCTCCAGAGGTGGCAGTTGTTCCTGGCAGCGGGTGCAGTTTGTGGTTTCGACCAGGAGAAGAGATGATCTCGGCGAGGAGGAAACTTAGAGTCGTTGCACTGCCCAGGGAAGAAACCAGCCGCAGAGTTTGTCGGTTAAAAGGTGCGTTCCTGGTATTAGCGGTCACAGTGGTGCAGCTTGGTTATCCGGCCGCCGGGGTGCTTGGCACAGGCGATTCGACCAAGAGACATCCTGGAAAGCGAAATGGTGAACTGGTTGATCCCACCAGCTCAGAGGAAGAAAACTCTTTCAGCAGACGATCTTCTCTTGTCGTCGGGGAAATTGGTGAGGTCGTTGCAGCAGGGCTCCACCGGTGGTGTCGTCGTTGCAGATGGCTCAGCTTCTCCCCTCTTCGGATTGTTTAGGTCCTGTGGCGACTTCTGAAGTTCCAGTCCCTAAAGCCCTGCTTTTATGTAGAAAAACCCCCATTCAACAACCTAGCTGTCACTCAAACATGCTAAGTGGTGAGCCAGGCGGCTCACCACTGGCCCAATCAGAACAGAGTGCGACTTGGGTTGCTAAGGCAACGCAGTCCAGGGTGCCAATTCCCCCACCCACACATCCGTTAGAACCCAGACAGAGTGGCAGCAGTTGGAGGGCTTCTGTGGAGAAGCCCGCCAAAAAGTGGAACAAAGGGCCTGACCTTGGTTGGAGTTACAGAGACGGACACGAACGCCATTTTAGAAAAGCGTTCTGGCAAAAGGACCCAACCGGTGATTTAATATTAAATAAATAAACCAGCGGTATCTTTAACATTGCACCAAAAAGTGGTGTGTTTAAAATCAATGGGAAAATCCCATAGGAAATATTCTGGTGGAATATTTTGCATGGTAACCACTGCCACCAGCCAGAAACTCGACACGTGGGGGACTGGACAGTGCCCCCTTGGAAACAGACCCAGGGGCAATCAAATTAACCCCTACCAGTACTTCCACAATATGATGGTTTGTACTGGTTCTGTTCACAATTTTGGACTAGTAAAGTCAATGGTGACTTTACATGCCCTGAGAGACAGTAGTCAGTCCCAGGGTATGGAGTCTATGTTTGGGGGTCACTATGACACCTCTGAGGGTGCTGTGTAACACATGCACAAAAACAGATGATACCCTATGGAGTAAAAAAAAACATAGCCCACAAGCACATAAAAAGTCAAAGACATACCTCAAATCATGCCTAAGAGTGGGAGGAAAAGAGTCTCACTCTTAGCAGGAGAAAAAACAAACCCCAAAAATCCAGCAAAGCTGCTGGGGGACTCACTAGGTTTGGGAAATTAGCCTTATAAGAGAATTCTCCCTAACAGTGACTGAAAAACCTCAATGAGCACACAGAGCAAAGGACACTTAAAAATCACTCCCAGTCAGGTGTAGATATATTAAAAATACAAATACATTTATTTCAAGGCCTTTCTGTTTCAACACACAAAACAAATCACAGTAATACTTCTAAGCCAACACAATCCTATCTAAATGCATATACACAAGACCAATGGGGTCTAAAGGGTTAATGAACGAAATGGGTCCACAACCTAAAAGGGGAAGGAAACAGGCAGTGCAAATAGTCTTTAGTCCCTTCTGCATTCAACACACTCCTAACTAAGAGGCAGCCCAATCCCTAAGAAGAGTGGAGCCTATTGCTCAAGTGTACTTGCACTGCTGGCGCACACAGTAGTTCAATTGGGCAAAAACGGGGTCTCTTCAAGGGTCTGTAGAAGCTCAGGAAGGTGGGTGAGGTGATGAAGAATAGGTTCACACTATTCGAGGAGGGCCTCCACTTGAGGGCAGAGTCGATTCCAAGAGTTGGGAATAGTTTGCTAGTTTGCACTAGCAGTGGAAAGGAGAGGAACCCTCAGAGGCCAATTGTGCGTAAAAATGGATGGATGCACTAGGGGCCACCGGTTAGGGTTACGATTACTCACCGAGCCCCGGCGCACTCCAGGCCAAACTTAAGCAGTCGAGTTCACTTCAGTTGCAGGTTCAAATGCAGCAATCTTGTGGCTCTGCGACTTTCAGTGACGAAGTTACAGCGTTGATTCCCCAACGGGACAGTGGCGATTTCTCCACTCCTGGTGGATGGACCAGGCCAGTTCCGCTGTAGCAGGCTTCAGGGCACCGAGAACCACAGCTGCAATGAACTTGCAAAGTTCGTCAACACGGCTGGGCGACACGGCAACCGCGTAAACTCTGGTTCGGGCGCACTGACTTTACTCCAGACCTGGGAACCCCAAATGTACGAAATTCGGCATGAGAGTGCCATGTACATAGAGCTTGCAATGTGCCAAGTCTCAAGGGCCTCCTTGAAACGGTGGCGGTATCAGGGCAAAACGTCTGCGCAAGCTGGTCAGTCCACTGGATGGCAGACACTTCCGAAGAGGCTTACTTGCAGGTTAAGATGAAGGTGCCGAGAATAGTTGGTCCCACTATTTCAATGGGTCGGAGAGCCTTCGCAGACCCTCCAGGACGATCAGATGCAGAAGGGTCCAGCAGGACGACTGCGGGCTCATCGTGCCAAACCTTCCAGCGGTTCAATAGCGGTTCCTTGACTCGGCTTCTTAGTTTCAGGATATTTGAATCCTATCCTTCGTTCAGTGAGAACTCCAGAGATGGTATGGGTGTTTGGAGCCTTTTCTTACCCAGAATCTGCTTCGTGCCAAAACAAAGAGGACGCAATGGGAGATCTGCTCACATACAGGCATACCATACATGGACCAATCATGGACCACGGTGGTCCCAGGCATTCACAGCACTCCAGACTCTCTGGCACCCAGGATGTATATTGGAAACAGATGTTCCAGCCCACATCCCGGAAGCACACACAAGGCATGCAGAAGCCTGCAAAAGCTCGGCGCTTCGCGGTAAAATGCATGCCCAAATAAGGACTGACCCGGGTCGGCTCGACCTGGGGAAGGTGAAGGGGCAAGGTGGCCAAAGGACAGGACAAAGAACCTCGTGGCGTGGCCATTTTGGAGCCAGGTCACCTAACCATGCCAAATGCGGTAATCATGGTTTACTTGGCAAGAAAGGGTTAAAAATATGCAAAATAAGCTGCCACCAGCCCTGTTCAAGGCACATCTGCACTTCTCCTAAAAAATCCTTCGAGAGTATATAGGGCCTTTGAAAATGACTAGACCCAAGTGCACTGTACTGTAAAGTACATTGTACACCTGTGACATGGTGCAGAAAAGTTGCAACATGGTCAAGGACTAAGGGGAACAAAGTCTCCCAGTACTGACTGTCTTTAAGGGCATGTCAGTTTCCCTATTTAAAGTGAGCGAAAAATCCCATGGGAGTGCAGCAGAAGGCTGTGCTCTTCTGGTAAAGTCAGACAATGTTGTTCAGATATCAGCAAAAAGTTGGGGGGGTTCACTACTAGAGGGAAAATTACTCATAAAATTGAAATCTTTCCTAACACTCATCCCACCTAGACCAAGGACAGTGGGAATTAATCCACCCCTGAATAAGTCTCATGTTCAGGCCGGCTAAACATTCTGGACAACACATCAGCATTGCTATGTTGGACACCTGGCCTATGCTCAATAGTGAAGTCAAAGCCTTGCAGACTTATGGACCACCTGAGCAACTTTGGATTCTCTCCCTTCATGTTCATTAGCCACTTTAAGGGCTTATGGTCAGTTTGCACAGTTCAGTGGGTCCCATAGAGGTAGGGCCTCGGCTTCCTTAGGGCCCACACAAAATAAAAACATTCTTTCTCTACTGTGGACCATCAGCGCTTTCAGTCCTTAAACTGGCGACTAATGAAGCCAATAGGGTGTTCATTACCCTTCTCATCTACTTGTGATAGTACAGCTCCTATCCCAGTGTTAGAGGCATCTGTCTGCACAATAAAAGGTCTTTGGTAATCAGGGGCCCAGAGGGGCCTGGCACAAGGAGTCTTTTAAGCCAGTGAAGGCCTTCCCACACTCTTCAAACCAAGTTACCTTCTTGGTTTTCTTAGGAGTGGTGAGAGCAGTCGGAGGGGCAGCTATGGTGCCATAGTCTGCCATTAAATCTCTGTAGTACCTATTGAGGCCTAAAAAGGCTCTCACTTGGGTCTGAGTAGTGGGGGTAGGCCATTCATGTACTGCTTGTACTCTACTGGGCAGAGGCTGTATCCTCCCTCCAGCTACTTCATGTCCAAGGTAGACCACTGATCCTTGTCCAATCTGGCACTTACTGGCCTTTATGGTCAAGTGGGCCTTCTGAAGAGCCTGCAACACAATCTTGAGGTCCTTCACATTATCCTTTCAGGTGGCACGGAAAATGTTGTATCATCCAGATATGCTAGACAGATTTATTCATCCAACCCATTAAGGACATGATTCACAAGTCTCTGGAAAGTGGCAGGGGCATTCTTCAACCAAAGTGGTAAAGGCCCTCTGGTGTTGAGAAAGCTGTCTTCTCCTTGACATGTTATGCAAGGGCTATTTGCCAATAGCCTTCAGTGAGGTCAAATGTGCTGAGGTATTTGGAGGCACCCAAAGTGTCCACCAGCTCATCTGTTCTAGGCAAGGGGTGTGCATCTGTCCTGGTGACAGCATTCAGAGCCCTGCAATCCACACAGAACCTCAGTTCCGAGGTGCCTGCCTTTGGAACCAAAACCACAGGGCTGGACCAAGGACTACTAGAGGTTTCAATCCAATGTAAGACCTTACTTTGTCTGACATGCTGTATCCCCTATTTTTGGTATGTACACTGTCTCCTTTGTCAATGTCATGTTTGCACCAAGGTGTCAAACCAGGACACTGTGAGAACTAGGGGGAAAATGGCCTCAGCAAACTTTTCACCTCTGCTTGTAGATCAGCAGTCAGGCTAGGGGCCACTTGGGCACCCTCAATGAAGCTGTCTGACGGACTGCCCTGGAACAGGTCAGGGAGAGGTTCTGACTCCTCTTCCTGAACATCTGAAGCCAGCAGCAGTGCAGCGATTTGAACTCTTGGGATGAAAGCCTTCAGCCTATTTACATGAAACACTTTTGGAGCCTGTCCAGCGCTTCCAAGGTCCACTGAATAGTTGACCTCACCCAGGGACTCCACCACTGTGTAAGGGCCTGACCATTTGTCCTGTAAAGCTCTAGGCCTTATAGGATTCATGATCAGGACTTGCTGAGCTGGTGTGAAATTGATGAGGGAAGCCTTCTGGTCACACCAATGTTTCACCAGTGCTTGCCCTGCCTTCCGTTTCTCACTAGCCAGACCCATCAGGAGTACCATTCTTTTTCTGAGCCTAAGCACATAGTCCACTACGTTGGTAGTAAAAGGGGAAGTGGGCATCTCCCATCCCTCCTTGACTATGGCTAAGGGTCCCCTCACAGGGAGACCAAACAGAAGCTCGAAGGGGCTGAAGCCAACATCCTCCTGAGTACCTCTCTGTTGGCAAACAGTAAGCATGGTAATAGAAGATCCAATTTTCTTCTTAACCCCAATCATGCTTTTTAAGGTTCTTTTAAACCTTTCAATTACAATTAGACCATTGGTTTGTGGGTGGTATGCGGATGAAAACCTATAGGTGACACCACATTCCTTCCACATGGCCTGCATGTACTTTGACATAAAGTTGCTGCCCCATCAGACATAACTTCTTTAGGGAAGCCAACCCTAGTAAATATGCCAAGTAAAGCTTGACCAACTGACTTGGCAATCAGTCTTTTAATAGGACGGCCTCAGTATACCTGGTTGCATGGTCGACCTGCACCAGGATAAACCTATTGCCTGAGGATGTTTGGGGATCAAGGGGACCAACAATGTTGATCCCTACCCTCTCAAATGGTACCCCCACCACTGGGAGTGGTACCAGTGGATCTTGGATTGTTGTGCCACTCTTACCAGAACACTGGCAAGTGGCACAACTCCTGCAGTGACTTTCTACTTGCACCTTCCATCTTGGGCCAGTAGAAATGCATAGATAACCTTTGCTTGGTTCTCCTGATACCAAGATGACCAGCAAAGGGCACTTCATGCGCCAGCTGTAGGAGGAAGGTCTTACAGCAAGGGGAACACCAACCTCCTATGGTCTCCTTCTGTAGACTCTGAAGGCTCACTGTAGAGGAGCCCACCTTCCCAATAAATCCTATGCTTCCCTGGGGGTTCACCCTCAATCTGGGAGCAGGCCTGTCTCCTTAGGCCTTCCAGAGATAGGCACTCAAGTTGGCCCTTACTGAATTAATCCCTGTCAGGACTACCTTCTACTAACAAGTCTTTAAGTTCAGGATGATCATTTGGATCAAATGCTTCAGGTAACACCTCTACCTCGTCAGGTCCAGGTGTTTGACCAGCTACCTCCACCTCAGTTGTAGGTAAGTTAGGGGGAATGTTTTATTTCCCTCGTTTGTCTTTGACTCCTTTAGCCTTTGGTTTCTCCTTTGCCTTGGGCATGGCAGTGGTCTTGGCCAGTGCTGCCTAGTTTGAGAACTTGTGCAGGGTCATTCTGCTGTATCTCCCACAAGCCCTAAAGCTCTGAGATCATTTCCCAGCAAGACCTTTCATGGGACATCTCTCTGAATGCTCACTGGGAACTTGAGAGGTGGGCCATCAGCCAACTTGGTGAGCAACAGAGGAGCCCTGGCAACTTTCTCTGGGTCTACCAAGGTAGAATCCACTACTGTTCTGGTGCACCCACTATCCCTAAGGGCAGGAGTATCTACTCCATTAATCAGCACACTGTCCTTAAAGTAGTGCTTGATATTATCAGGAATCCAATTGAGCTCCCAGGGAAACTAAAACTACCTCAGAATCTATCCCACTGGGGAGGAGTCTGAGGAGACCCTGTAATCTCTTCTTCCTCGTAGGAGGAGAAGGCCAGATTAGCAGAGTGGACCTCAATGTTTTGACCTTACATCTGGGGTCCCCCTTCACATGGTCAATTGCTCCACAAGCCACACAAGATCCACTGGGTTGTGTGACATAGGGAGGCTTACTGTAGCCAGAGTTCTGTTTTGGAGGATAACCTCCAATGCCCTGTGTGTTATCTTGTGACTTGCCCTTATTTTTCTTTTTGTGGCTCTTTTGGGAGGAAGTTTTATCAGATGCCCCACCCTCTTTATCTTTGGACTGTTCCCCCTTCTCCTGCTTACCAGGATGATTCTTGTCCTTATGGGACACTCTGACGCCCACAAATCTGCTGCAATGGCCAGCTTCTTAGGATCTAACTGGTTTGAATCTGCCAAATGCTGCTTAAGCTCAGGGGAACAAGATGCAAAAATATGTTCAAGCATGACAAGACATATCATACCCTCAAAGGTGGAGACCTTCTATCCTTCAACCCAACCAGTCAAGTTTTTTAAAGAATCAGTCACATATGACACCCAAGTACTTCCTTCTTTCTTTTTGTACTCTCTAAACCTCTTCAAGTATTGGGCAGAAGTATTCCCAAACTTTAAGATGGGAGTTTGCTTCAAGATTGCAAAATCTACTCTTTCAGCTTTTGACATTTCCATAATGGCACTGCAGCCAGAATGGGGTAGTCTGCTGAGCAACCATGCAATCTTATCAGCATTTACAACCTCTTGAACTTCACATGCATTCTCAAATGCATTCAACCAGTCCATATCATCATTCTTCTCACCATACACACTGAGCAGATCTTTAGGAAATCTTGGATGAGAGGAGGACCAAGACCCATGTCCAGATCCCTTGGATCCATTTGAAACTTGAAGCTTGGCCTGTTCCAACTGATGATCCCTGTCTTTCTGTTGTTCTGCCTGCTCTATCTTCAGCTTAGCCATGTGAAATTCAAGCTACAGCAGCTCTTGATTCTTGAATTCCAGCATGGCCTCAGCATCAGGGCTTGCAGAGGAAACATTGGACATTACATCATCCACATCCTCATGGGCACCATGAGGGCAGCGGCAGAACTGTCAGTTTTGTCAGTGGGAGCAGCCCCACCTCCTTCTGCACCTTCATCAGAAGCTATGGCACTGAGTTTCAACTATTGCCATTCCATGATTCTCTGGATCATTTCAAATGTTGTACCTTGAGCAGATAAACCCCTCTCAGTACACTTCGAATGGATTGTGTCCTCCAATATATTCCTCATCTTAGATGTATTCCGTCTAGCGTTAGCTGATTCGGAATTTTTTTCTCGGCAAAGGGCGCCGTGCGTCGATGTCATCTAGTCGAAGTCCCTCGAAGGCCTCCGTCGAGGGTGACGTCATCGGGTATACAAGTAGCACGCACAGTGCTGTTGGCCTCAGTTCCGTTTTTTCCACAGTATGTGTTGCTTCGGAGACTCGGTGCACCTCGAGTAGTTCTGTGACGCAGTTATTGTGAAGCGATATTCGAGAATGTCCTCGTCGTCGACCCAGACTACCCTGCGTCTGGGGTTCAAAAAGTGTAAACCCTGCGGTTCGAAAATGTCCGAATGTCTGTGGTGCCTCGGTGAAGGCCACGACATGGAGGCCTGTACAAAGTGTCAGGCAATGATGGGAAAGGCATTGCGAGAGAGGAAGGGAAAACTGCAGGTAGGTCGAAAACCCGACCGAAAAGCCTCTAGTGTCCAGTCGAGGTCCCGTGAGGAGAAATCTCGACGCAAAAGCATCGGTCTAGGTCCCGAAGTGGTTCACACCACTCTTCGTCTTTGATGGAAAAGTCCAAAAAAAGACGCCACCGATCCCCTTCCCCCTCGTCCTCGGACGAATCCCCCAAAAGAATGAAATGCCCCACAAAACATTCTTCCTCCGAAGAGTGGGAAGCATTTAGAATCAAAATGATGGAGGTTTTTGAAAAGGCTAAGCCTCGGTCCGACCCTTCCTCGGAAACCGGCCGGGAGTGTTACCGTTCCGACACTCGCACGCCCTCGAGTCCGGGTGATCGAAGGAGAAAAGATCGGGAACCCTCCAGGACCTCAAGCGAAAAAGATCGCTCGAGTCGAGTTGACCGTTCGAGGTCACCGACGCCGTTCGGAACCTGACACATCTCGAAGGGAGAGCCTTCGAAGAGTGCCTCGTAGCCAGCTCCGTCGGCGACCACTATTTTGTCGAGCGCCATAGACGCCATCTTTGCCCTTATCGACGTCGACCTGAACCCTCGGTGCCAAATGTTTCAAAGGCTCCATTTCAGCCAGAAGCTGTCAAACTAGCAGCAAAAGAAAAAGCTGCAAAGCCTTCAGTCTCTACTGATACACCGAGAAAAAAATGTCAAACCTCTTCCAAGGAAAGAATATTTTAAATCCTTAACTTCAATTTTTGAAGAACAAGAGAGGTCTAAGGAGGAGGAATGTTCCTTTTGGCCTGGAATATGGCACCCCGAATGTCCCAGAATGCCTGATTTCTGAGGAAAGCAGAAGGAGAGATCTGGTGGAAACCTTGTATAATGCAAGTGGAATTGACACTTCACTTGAAACAGATTTTGGCAGGCCAGAACCAGGGGAACATGCCAGTCCCTCATCCAGGCAGCTAATGACAAAGGTGGTCGAATATTTAGGATGGGCTAGACCACCGCCTCAGTTCATCCAGGATGATCTGACCCATATATTGGATCATCGTCTCACCGAAGATACGATTTTACCCTTCCATGTAGCCTTACAAAATAGGGTGGCCAAAAATTGGGAGACCCCGGACTCTGTTCCTCCGGTGAATAAGTCCCTCACTTCAAAATACCGCCCTTCCAGTAGCGTCCACAGTTATCTGTCCAAACACCCTACTCCTGAGAGTCCGGTGGTCCAGGCAGCCACAACTTCAAATAAGGTGGCGTACCCAGTGGTCAAAGTGGGCGGGAGCGGTGCTCCTCTACTTCTTCTAATTAAGTTTTACCGTTCCTATTATTAAAAATATTTTTATTTTAAAAAGAAACCGTCCAGCACGGTTTAGTTTTAAAATAAAAGTCTAGGAAAAGATTGGAACTTGAACTTTCAGTGCACTGCACAGGACGTTTCCTTAAAGAGCAGGCACATGTGTTTTGGGGTTTTTATTGTGCGTGGAGGGGGTGCTGCAATGGGGTCTGTGGGGAGCAGTGCAAGCCAGGTGCAAGCCAGTAGGGAACATAGTTCCACTACTTCTTTTCGTACACTTCGACCACTGGGCGTACCCTTCCATTCCTCCGTATAGGGACGTCAAGCGTGTGGATGATTGGGCGGGCAAGATATTTTCAGCTGGGAGTATGGCTTTAAAATGGGCCAACTCCACTTGTGCCTTGGCAACATTTTTTTACACTCTGTGGGAGAGCATTGCAATGGTGGGGGAGCACATTCCAGAAGGGGAAGGATTCCTAGCCATTGTTGGAGATGGAAAGTGTTAGGGAGAATTCTCTGTTTAGGCTGAATTTCCTAACCTAGTGAGTCCCCCAGCAGCTTTGCTGGATTTCTGGAGTTTGTTTTTTTTCTCCTGCCAAGAGTGAGTCTCTTTTCCTCACACTGTTTTACATTATTTGAGGTGTTCCTTTGACTGTTAATGTGTTTTATGGGCTATTGGGTCTTTTACTCCATCGGGTCTCATGTGTTTTTACTATGTGTGTTAAAAAAAACAAAGAAGAAATCCAATATGGATAGCCACGTCCCCTGCACACTTTCTAGACGGCCAAGATAGGCCTTTTGAACATTTTTTGTAAATTTTTTGAAATACAATATTGATAACTTTCAATCAATTCTGTAGAAAATGTCCATAAATGATTCAGTTGAAACTTTCTGTTTTATAAAAAACAATTTTTGCTTTTTATTTGTCTTTTGGTGAGCCCAACGCGTTTCGAGTATAAAAAACTCTTCATCAGGGACGGCATATTTCAACAAATTAAAGTCTACAAAAGAAAATACATATATACTTCAATTAGTTTGAACTTAAAGCAGTTTTTACACAATTTTGAAAAACATCATATCAAACTTTTAGATCAATTTTAACAGATAAATTGTTTACAAGGCAGTCAGCCTAGTCTATAGGGCAACATCCCATTTTTCAGTACTCATTTTAAATCCATCTCCCACAGGGCTACAAGCTATAGGATTTCGTCAAAAATCAACAATTAAGGTTGATATGCAAATGACCTAAGTCTAGTATGGGCATATAGTTTCTTATTAAATTTCGAATGTGGGGTAATGTGCCTTATGTATCCATAGTTGTGGTACACAGAATTGGAGAACGTGCTATAATATTTTAAGCAACTGTGAGTATACGGAGGAAGTGATGAGAGAAACAGGCTAGGAGAGGTGGGTCAAATAGTAGCGTTCGGAATGTAAAAAATGGGCAACCATCTTACCCAGGAACATATATTAGGCTCATGGAGTGGTCCAATATTAGCAGAGCTGATCCAGGTGTCAAAGCGGACACTATGTAGTGCATCTCATGGAAAGAAGACTTTGGTGAAGCCTTGATGGGTATGGATATCTAAATGGGATAATGGTATAACCAAGCAGTTATTAAATTAGCTGAGCAGAATAATAAGTGCAAAGGAGAGGGTCCAGCCTCTAACTCAAAAGGAACTTACAAATTCAGTATCCATCTGCATCCAGGAGTAGTCCGAGTACGATCGGGAACCGCACCAGAGTGATGTATTCACTCGGCATCCGTATTTATATACTGAAAAGAAGCTGCGAGGTCATCGCGCGCAAGTGCGTGCAACATCACCAAAAGCGTGCCGTCACGCGCGTCAAGACTTAAACAAACCAAGTAAATACGTTTTAGGTGACCGGGTTGGATTTGAGCCATAAAAGAATTATGAGTGCTAAGGATGGTCATGAAGTTGAACAGTATTTGTAAATACTAGGTGATGTAAATCACGATCAGAAGGTATGTAAAAAAAGAAAGAGTTAGGCACATAACGAACAATTAAAAACAATGTTATTAGTCCCATAGATTATTGGGTGTGCTTTCTGGTGTTCGTCTAAATGGCAAAAAAAATTGTCTGGCAAGGGAATTATCAGAATGCAGACAGTTTAGATAAATCTAGAGAATGTCATTTACCTTTCAATTTGAAAACCGAATATGTACACAAATCTCGAGATGCCAACAGTATAGATATCCTAGGTATACAGACTAGTACCTGTAGGAATAATTTATGTTTAGAAAATGGGGTAGCATATAATACACAATATCAGTCAAAAATTTCACAACATTAGTCCCAAATTACAATTGTTGTGAGTTTACATGACATGAGTAAACTGTACATTTATATTACAAAAACCGGGTACAGGTGATCCCTTGTCTAGACAAACAGGTGCTAAAAGTGAATAAAGTTTTAAGGAGTGTCAGGCCAAATCTTGAATTTTGATATTTGAGCTCCTATTATGGAATGAGATGTTTGGGCTCAAAGTATTACAGGGGTAATTTACAAAAACGGTCCTAAATAGTAATCTTCATTGATTCCAAGTGGAGTCATGGAATCAAGTTTGTTTATCCAAAAAAGTTCTCTTTGGGCCAGAAGTTTTGGAAGGTCCCCACCTATACTTAGGGGTCGTAGGAGTACCACAAATCTCATCTGTGATACATTGTGTTTTTCGTCCCGGAAGTGTCTGTACACGGGGGATTTGCAATTTTTCGTCCTCACACAGGATTTGTGCTCTGTCCACCTGTCCTTAACCTTTCTGTTTGTTTTGCCTACGTAGTACATACCACATGAGCAGCGGATTGCATAGATTACGTTCTTTCTATCACATGTAGCAAAGTTCCTTAGCATTATTTTTTTGCCATTTTGTGGGTGTCTAATATTGTCACCTTTGATCACGTTGTTACAATGTTGGCAATGTAGACAGGCAAAAGTGCCTGTTTTTTGTTTGCTGAGGGTCATCTGAGTTGTCTGTTTGGGTTTCTCTGCTTTTATCAAATGGTCTCTCAAGTTTCTGCCTCTTTTATAGGCCATCATAGGTGGGTCCGGGAACAATTCAGATAGTGTACTGTCGGATTTGATAAGGTCCCAATTTTTGTGTATTATTCTTTTGATCTGGAAGCTTTGACACGAGTATCTTAGTGTGTGGATTAGTCCTTTTGTCTTTTCTTTTTGGGTTTCCTTCCAATAGTGTATTTCTGGCTTGAGTTTTCTTGCGTGCTATGGCACTATCGACAACCTCCGAAGGAAAACCTCTATCCAAGAATCTTTTCTTCATTGTGCTGTATTCATTATGCAGCGTGTCTGCCTCTGACGTAATTCTCTTTACTCTTAGTAACTGGCTGTACGGTAGGTTGTCTTTCAGATGTTTCGGATAATGGCTTGTATGGTGAAGACAACTGTTCACGTCCGTAGGTTTTCTGTATATCTTGGTTTTCACAGAGGAGCCTGTGATTTCCACTGTGACATCTAGAAAATTCACATGTGGCTTGCCGATTTCCATGGTAAATCCGATTTTTGGGTTACAGCTGTTAAGGAAATTCCAAAAGTTTAGCAATTCTGTTTCGGTGCCACTCCATATCCCGAAAATGTCGTCAATGTATCTCTGCCAGCATTTGATTTTATCTTTCCAGAGTATATTATCAAGTACAAAGGTCTTTTCATAGTGGTACATGAAGATGTTTGCATAAGATGGGGCCACTGTGGACCCCATTGATGTTCCAGAGATCTGAAGATAATATTGACCATTATGTCTGAAGTAATTGTTATAGAGGATGATGTTCAATAGTTCCAATGCGAAACATTTTTGAATGTTTACCCGTCCATGATTTAGTAAAAACCATTCCAGTGCTTCAATGACTTCTGAGTGTGGGATGGAAGTGTATAGACTGTTGACATCCATAGTAAAAAGAATCAGGTTGTCCTTTGTAAGGTGTTGAGATTGTAGAATTTTCAAAAAATGTGTGGTGTTCTTGAGGTATGTTGGAGTGGCTTGTACTAATGGTTGAAGTGCTGCATCAAGGTATATAGCAAGTGGTTGGAAGATGCTATTTGTTCCTGCGACAATTGGGCGAAATGGTGGGTCTTGTAGGTTTTTATGTATCTTGGGTAAGCCATAGAAAACTGGGGTTATTGGATATTTTTGTGTCAAAAATTCTGCTGTTTTCTCCGATATCCAATCCATTGTTAATGCTTTCTCAATCGTTGTTTTGATCATGTTGGGAATCCCCATAATTGGATCGCTGTCAAGTAGTGTGTAGGTTTGAGTGTCATTCAAAAGTTTGCCACAGCCAGCATCATAAAGGATTGTGTCCATGAGGACTAACGCGCCTCCTTTGTCGGCTTGTTTTAGAGTGAGACTACTGTCTTCAGCAAGTTGCTTAATGAGTCTTAATTGGTGTTTTCGGATATTTCGTTTCTTTGGTGGCACATATTTTAGTCTTTTGTAGTTTTCTGTTTAAATAAATTGATCAATGGGTGATTTACCTGAGGGTAAAAATTACTTTTATTTTTCATTTCGAGGTATCTTGGTGTAGGCTTAGGTTGCAGGTTGTCCTCAATGTTGTTAAAGAATACCTTCAATTCCATCTTTCTTATTAGTTTAAAGAGATTGATTTCTTCTTCAAAGTAAGAGGTGGAGTTTGTAGGAATGAATGAAATTCCCAGGTTAAGTGTGTCCATTTGTGCCTGAGTGAGGGGTTTGGAGGAGATATTGATGACAAGATTCTTCTTTATTTCTTTTTCTGCCGTAGTTTTCTTCTGTCCTCTTCTGGCTTTCCGTTTCCTAAAAAAGGAATTTGTGGGGTTCCAGTTGTTGGTCTACCGGTAGTCTCAGAAGACTCTGTAGGTGGATCAGGGATTGTCCCAGTCTGGCTCCGGGCTGCTGATGTACTAGGTGTTTCTTCAAATTCACCACTAGTTACTTCGCTGCTGTCTGTTTGATTTTTGCCCCTGTTGGTTGCCTGGGGTGTCTTCTTGGTGTTGGTCGGCTGTTTGCATAAAACTCTTGCCACGCGTACACTATATCCCGGGCGTAGTCCAAGGTGTATCTGCAGAATTTTCTAATTTTTCTTTACTCTATCCAGTTTGTAGGATTCTAATTTCGTATTGGTATCTTCGAGGATTTGTGCAAGTTCTGCTTCTGTCTTGAGTTTAGATCGTTGAGTTTTTACTATGTGTGTTACACAGCACCCTTAGTGCAGTGACACAGGAGTGTCATAGTGACACCCCACCATAGACTCCATACCCAGGGACTGACTACTGTCTCCCAGGGCATGTAAAGTCACCATTGGCTTTACTAGTCCCAAATTATGAACAGAAACCAATACAAACCATCATATTGTGGACGTACTGGTCGGGGCAATTCGATTGCCCCGGGGTCTGTTAGTCGAGGGGGCACGTCTCTGTCCCCCCTGATCGAGTTTTGGCTGGTGGCAGTGGATACTACTTTTTATATTCGACCGCGAATATATCTCTATGGGATTTTCCCATTGTTCGAGGCTACCAACTTTAATGATTTAATTCTCATAGCCTCGAACATACTGCCGGTTTATTTATTTAATATTAATTCGCCATTTGGTATTATTTGCCAGAACTCGATTCTAAAATGGCGTTTGTGTTCGCTTCTGTGACTCCAACCCAAGTCGAGCCCTTTGTTCCACTTTTTGGCGGGCTTCTCCACAGAAGCCTCCAAAAGTGGTGCCACTCTGTCTGGGTACCACAGAGGGTGTGGGAGGGGGTTTAGGCACCCTGGACTGAGTTACCTTGGTAACTCAAGTCGCACTCTTGTGTGATTGGCCCAAGTGGTGAGCTGGCCGGCTCATCACTTAGCATGTTTGAGTGACAGCTAGGCTGAGTGAATGGGGGGGTGCTGCATAAAAGCAGGGCTTTTGGGACTAGAACTTTAGAAGTCGCCACAGGACCTGAAAATCCGACGGGGGAGAAGCTGAGCCAACCTGCTACGACGACACCACCGTGGATCCCTGCGGAACCGACTCACCACTTCCCGACGACGGAGATCATCTCCCGGCTGGAGAGTCTTCTTCCCCTGACTGGTGGGCACAACAGTTTACCTTCTCTTTCTCGCATCCCAGGACGTTTTGTGGTCGAATTGCCCGTGCCAAGCACCCTGGCAACCGAATAGCCACTTACCACTGGACCGCAAATAAAAGGACCGCTCCTTTTTGACTGAGAACTCCGCGGCTGGTTTCTTCCCTGGCAGTGCAACAGACTCCTGTCTTCCTCCCCGACGAGATCCTCTCTTCCCCCGGTCGAAGCACCGACTTGCACCCGCTGCCAGGAACAACTGCCCCCGCTGGAGTATTGTCACGACTTTAAGGTACCGTGTCCGCCAGGCCTCCCTTTCTAAAGATTGCTACAAGGTAATAATAATCCCTTAACCTTCTGGACTGGGCTGGCTGCCTTGACTATCTAACTGGTCCCTTTCTTTTGGTCCAACTCTTTCTGAACTGATTTCGAGACTTTTGGGCACTTTGAACCGTGTGACCTTGGACACATTTCGACCGGAGCCTCTTAAAGTGGGTCCGGCCTTGTTAGCTTTAACTTTACGCTTTTAACCTGCCTTCTTCTCCTACTGTGTTCTTCTGAAAGTGTTGGGATCTGTTTCTATATTTGCTCTGACTTTCTCTCCCTTGTAAACCGATTGATTAGAGTGCCATCTTCGTTAAGCGCTCACCGCTGTCTGAAAATAAGTGTTGCTTTACTTAAGACTTGTCTAATCGTTGAAGGGAGTGTATATCTTTTAGTGACCGTGTTTTTGAACTGCTTGATATTAGTGCCAGCGTGCTTTACTAGATGTGGTTTTAAATAAATAATTAAATCTCTTTTACACCAAGCTCTGGTCAGTGTTTGCTTGTTCTACTGTGTTCTTTTGACCTATTGTGAATACTCTGTATACTGCCTAACTCTTCTTGAGGGAAGTCTGACTGCTCAGCCACAGCTACCAAGTGAATCTGTGTGGTACAGACTGCTACCAAGTGGGTTTACTGCCAAACACCTGTAGTCTTAAACCTTTTGCAGTGGTCCCAGATGGAACAGCACAGGTTTCTGCCTAACATAAAGGAGGCCATGCAGGAATCCCTTCAGTCTAGATTGGACCATGCAGATACCGTGAGCAGGTCTGTGGCCACTAGCACGGTAATGCGCAGATTTGTGTGGTTGCGAAAGTCGGGTTTCACACCAGATGTGCAAAACCGTCTTTTGAACATGCCCTTTGATGGGTCGCAACTTTTTGGCAACAAGGCTGACGATAGCCTTGAGAGGTTGCAGATCTCAAAAGCGGCTGCCAAATCTTTAGGAGCTGCTATTAGGCAACCTCCTCAGGACAATCTTATCCTATCGTTATTACTCCTCGTATGGAAAGGCGAGAGGAATGGCCAGTCAAAGAGGCCAGAAAAAAGCCACTTGTGGTGGACGAGGAAAACGTGCAAAACCAGCCCCAGATGCAGCCTCTTTGCCATCAGCGGCCGCAGCAACTGCCACAAAACCACTTTGAGGACTTGCATCACAAGACACCTGTGGGAGGCAGGCTGTCACAGCATCTGCAAGAATGGCGAGCCATTACTTCAGATGTTTGGGCTCTAGAAATAATAGCCCAAGGTTACTGCATTCTTTTCCTAACGCAACCTCAAAGCAATCCACCAGGGAGACACTCTTTGAAGTTTCCAGACCCGCTCCTACAGCAGGAAATCTTAACCCTGCTGGAGAAAGGTGCTATAGAACCAGTACCTGTAGCGGAAACTAACAAGGGATGGTACTCCCCATATTTTTTTATTCCCAAAAAGGACGGAGGACTGAGACCCATCTTGGACTTAAGAGGCTTGAACAAGCTCCTCAGGAAGGACAAGTTCAAGATGGTCACTCTTTCTCAGATCCTTCAGGCCCTTCAACTTCAGGATTGGTTGGTGTCATTGGACCTCCAGGATGCTTATTTTCATGTGCCAACCCATCTCAAGCACAGAAAATACTTGAGGTTCGTAGTTGGCGATCAATTTCGAGTCCTGCCATTCGCGTTGATCTCCGCCCTGAGGGTCTTCACCAAGTTAATAGTAGTGGTGGCAGCGCACCCCAGGAGAGGGGGTATTCACATCTACCCCTACCTGGACGATTGGTTGATCAGGGCACGTTCTGCCGAAAAAAACCTGGATCATCTGAAAGTCACCTGCCACTTCCTCCACAGACTGGGCTTCTCCCTCAATTTCAAGAAATCCCAAATGACACCTTCCCAACAGCTCCAGTACATAGGGGCTGTATTGGACACATCCTTGGGAAAGAGCTCGCCTCCCAAGTCGAGAACTCAAGACATTCTTCAGATGGTTTCCAAATTCCAAAATGCCCAAAATCTCCAGGCCTATGACTTCTTGAGGTTGCTCGGCCTCGTAGCATCCTGCATTTTCCTAGTGCCAGAAGCACGCCTGAGGATGAGATCCCTTCAATGGGATCTAAGACTTAATGTCCCAGTTTTCAGGTCCAATGACGGATCTCCTTCAAATTCTGAACGAGGTTCGGCAGGATCTTCTATGGTGGACTTGCACAGAGAACATCCTAAAAGGAGAACATTTTTGGCAACCATGGCCGGAGATTACAGTAGTGACGGACACCTCACTCATGGGGTCAGGAGCTCATGCCAACAATCTGACAATCAGCCGTCGTTGGTCTTCATCGGAGTCCAAACTACACATTAACCTTTTAGAGCTGAGAGCAATCAGACTAGCGCTAAAGGCTTTTCTGCCATCTGTCAGAGGAAAATAATTCCTGATAATGACGGACAACACAGTGGCCATGCGTTACCTAAACAAAAGAGGAGGTGTAGGGTCACTACCCCTGTGCAGAGAGGCAATGCGGCTCTGGTATTGGGCAATTCAAGAAGAAATCTCCTTAACAGCAGTTCATCTAGCCGGAGAGGAGAATGACAGGCGGACGCTCTGAGCAGGCAGAGTACAGTGTCCCACGAGTGGTAACTGGCTCAGGAAGTCCTTCAGGAGATCTTCACCCTTTGGGGAACCCCTTGTTTGCGACTTGAATCAATTGGAAGTGCGAAAAATATTGCTCAAGGGAATTTCCCCCGAGAGGAGCCCTAGGGGATGCGTTTGTGGTGGAGTGGAACTTCCCACTGCTATACGCGCTCCTTCCGATTCCCGTCATTCCTCAAGTCATCAGGAGATTGAGATGGTTCGGAAACTGCATGATACTAATTGCCCCGGATTGGGCCAGGAGAACGTGGTACCCGGACCTTCTAGACATGTCCATCTGCCCTCCGTTACGTCTTCCTCAGAGAGAGGACCTTCTCTCACAAATGGGGGTCCAGGTTCTCCATCCAGAGGTCAGGACTTTCAACCTTCATTCTTGGTATGTGAAAGGCTGAGATACAAGGATTGGAACCTTCCAGATGATGTCGCAAGAAGGCCAGCAACAAAATCTCTGTACCGTTGCCGTTGGAAGAAGTTTTGCAACTGGTGCAGGGAAAAGAATGTTGATCCTTTTCTGTGTTCTATCCCGGAAGTATTGTCCTTCCTCTTGTCCCTGGCACATAGAGGCCTCAATGTTGTGACCATTAAAGGTTATCTTGCAGCGCTTTCCATTTTCAAGCGCTCTTCGGAAGAATGTTCCTACTTTAAAATTCCTTTGGTAATACAATTCTTAAAGGGACTCACCAATGTGTTCCCTCCTTCTCCTTTCCAAGTCCCAGTTTGGGACCTTAATCTGGTTCTAAAGTTTTTAATGTGTGCCCCTTTTGAACCCTTGCACACTTGTCCATTAAGATTACTAACGTTGAAAACCGCTTTCATGGTTGCTTTAACTTCTGTACGAAGAGTGAGCGAATGGCAGGCACTGTCTTCTGGGCCACCCTATACTGTGTTCCACAGGGATCGAATGGTATTGAGGGTTAAACCCTAATTTTTACCTAAAGTTGTCTGATTTCCATTTAAATCAGAAAATTATTCTGCCCGCGTTCTATCCTCCACCTCATCCCAGTAAGAAGGACTAAAGATTCTGGACCCGAGAAGAGCTCTAAGCTTTTACATTTCTAGGCTTTCCAAGCTTAGAGTGGATAATCAACTTTTCATTGGCTACAACAGAAGGAAATTGGGTAAATCGGTGTCAAAACAAACCATATCACGTTGGATTGTGCTTTGCATTTCAGAATGCTACAGATTGGCGGGCAAAGATCCACCAGAAGGCTTAAGGGCCCATTCTACCAGAGGCATAGCCTTTCAAAGAGGTGTTCCCATAACATCTCTTTGTGAAGCAGAAACCTGGTCATCGCTGCACACTTTTTCAAAATTCTATAGTCTGGATGCTTCCCATTCTAAGGAGCTTGCTTTTGGTAAAGCAGTGCTATATTCGGCTATATAATAATATTAAAAATCTACTCCCTCCTCCGGAGAGCTTTCTACACTGCTTTGGGAGTCTATCTAAGATGAGGAATACGTTGGAGGACACAATCAATTCGAAGAACAAGTTATTAACCAACTGGTAATGTTCTTTCGACTGGATGTTCCTCCAACGTATTCCTCATCGCCCTCCCATCCTACCCCTCTGTAGATTTTCCTGGTTATTGCCACTTCAACTCTCGCAAGGCTGTCACCTGGCTACCTACACTATCTATACAACAGAGCAAGAGGGGGAAAACAGAACTGGGGGCAACGGGCGCCGCGTGTGCTACTTGTATACCTGAAGGCCTTTGAGGGATTTTGACTCGACGACATTGACTCACGGCGCCCTCTGCCGAGACAAAATTTCCGAAACAGCTAAAGCTGGATGGAATACATCTAAGTTGAGGAATATGTTGGAGGAACATCCAGTTGAAAGAACGTTACAAGTTGGTAAGTAACTTGTTCATCTTTCTCGATGTTTTGAACTAGAAGCATTTAGGTCATAAAGGTACTTGCTTCCATTATATTAGGTAGGTCTATGGGCTTTACAGTTATCACTACAAAGTCACTGTGTCCTGGGTAGGAATAACTTGAAATGCCTTCACTAGTGTGCAACACGGGATACCTTCAGTCCTATCCCATGGCTGTACACCAGTTTGTTAAGATGGATTTCTGAACTCTGACCTGGTGGGCAGAGGTTCAGAAGACCAGCCTAGTTTCTTGGAACAGGGTAACCTTTTGGACAAGCCATACCAATCAAGGTAGCTATGGCAGCAGTCAAGACTAGGTCTCAGCAGGAGTGAGGTTTACTGAAAGACCTCAATGAGTACACAGAGCAAAGGACACTTACAAATCACTCCCAGTCAGGTGTAGATGTATTAAAAATACAAATACATTTATTTCAAGACCTTTTGAGTTTCAATGCACAAATCAAATAACAGTAATACTTCTAAGCCAACACAATCCTATCTAAATACATATATACAAGACCAATGGGGTCTAAAGGGTTAATGCACGAAATGGGTCCACAACCTAAAAGGGGAAGGAAACGGGCAATACAAATAATCTTTAGTCCCTTCTGCATCCAACACACTCCTAACTAAGAGGCAGTCCAATCCCTAAGAAGAGTGGAGCCTACGGCTCAAATGTACTTGCACAGCTGGCGCATGCGGTAGTTCAAATGGGCAAAACAGGGTCTCTTCAAAGTTCTTTAGCAGCTCAGGAAGGTGGGTGAGGTGATGAAGAAAAGGTTCCCACTATTCGAGGAGGGCCTCCATTTGAGGGAACGTCGATTCCAAGAGTTGGAAATAGTTTGCTAGTTCGCAATAGCAGTGCAAAGGAGAGGGGCCCTCGTGGGCCACTCGTGCTTGAAAATGGATGAATGCGCTGGGGGCCACCGGTTAGGGTGGCGATTACTCACCGAGCCCTGGCGCACTCCGGACCAAACTTCGGCAGTCGAGTCCACTTCGGTTGCAGGTTCAAATGCGGCAATCTCGCGGCTCTGCAACTTTCAGCGATGAAGTTACAGGGTTGATTCCCTTACGGGAAGTGGCGATTTCTCAGCTCCTGGTGGATGGATCAGGCCAGTTCTGCTGTAGCAGGCTTCAGGGCAGAGAGGACCACAGCAGCAATGAACTTGCAAAGTTTGTCACCACGGCTGGACGACACTGCAAAAGCATAAACTCCGGTTCGGGTGCACTCACTTTACTTCATACCTTGGAACGCCAAGTGTACGAAATTCAGTGTGAGAGTGCCGTGAACACAGAGCTTGCGATGTGCCAAGTTTCAAGGGCCTCCTTAAAACGGCAGCGGTATCAGGGCAAAACGTCTGCGCAAGCTGGTCAGTCCACTGAATGGCCCAGGGACAATTCCGAAGAGGCTTACTTGCAGGTTAAGGTGAAGGTGCCGAGAATAGTTGGTCCCACTATTCCAATGGGTCGAAGCCCCTACACAGACTTTCTAGGACGATCAGATGCAGAGGGGTCCAGCGGGACGACAGCGGGCTCAGGGTGCAGAGAGGTCCAGCGGGACGACAGCAGGCTCAGGGTGCCAAATCTTCCAGCGGGTCACCAGCAGTTCCTCGACTCAGCTTCTTAGTTTCAGGATACTTGGATCCTATCCTTCCTTCAGTTAAAACTCCAGAGATCGACATGGTATGGGTGTTTGGGGCCTTCTCTTATACAGAATCTCCCTTGCGCCAAAACGAAGAGAACCCAATGGGAGATTTGCCCACATACAGGCATACCATACGTGGACCAATCATGGACCACGGTGGTCCCAGGCATTCACAGCACTCCAGACTCTATGACACCCAGGAAGTGTATTGGAACCAGACGTTCCAGCCCACATCCTGGAGGCCACACACAATGCATGCAGAAGCCTGCGAAAGCTTGGCGCTTCGTGGGAAAATGTATGCCCAAATAAGCTCAGCTCGACCTAGGGAAGGTGAAGGGGCAAGATAGCCAAAGGACAGGACAAAGAACCTTGTGGTGTGGCCATTTTGGGGCCAGGCCACCTAATCGTTCCAAACGCGGTAATCGCGGTTTACCTGGCAAGACAGGCTTAAAAATATGCTAAATGATAAGCTGCCACCGGCCCTGTCCGAGGCACATCTGCACTTCTCCTAACAAATCCTTCGAGAGTATCTAAGGCCTTTGGAAATGAATAGATCCAAGTTCACTGTGAGGCTGTCCAGAGTTTGCGCAAAGGAGCTCAGCGGTGGTGGTGCCCGACACATCCAGGTAACACCACCGAGGGAGGTTGGGTCCAGAAGGCTTGAGCATCCATCAGCAGGTTTCTTCACTCCCTCTCAACTGCCAATTGCGTAGATGTCACCCGGTGTGGCCCCTCTGGTGTTGGAGCTCTAGTGAGAGGTGGAGCAATAGCGGCAGCACGCCTGATGCTGCAGCAGAAGGCGCTGTGGGGTAGTAGACGCCATAGGTATCCTAGCTGGCTGCCGCAAGTGATGCACCGAGCAGCACTAATGGTTGCCAGATGCAGTAAATCACCTGGCTTAACAGCTGTGAGGAGCCAGGAATGAGACGCTGACACAAAGTACTCATAGTTTTGGCTACAAGAATGTATTCATCACTAGTCAAAACAATATGCTCCACCTATTTTAATGGGTTGGTGGGCAGCATAGCCAAACGTTCCCTTTCATCCCCCACGTCCTAACATTATCTAACGCAGAAACAGGAACATAAACATACACATCTACACAATAAGCAAAACTTTTCTTTCTTTTCACAAAAAGTGTAAAAAATGCATATTTCAAAGAAAATGGCGATAATCTGAATGGTAGCAAGTACTTTTATTTGTGTCATAACGCTAAAAAGGGGAGATTATGACTGCAACAATATTTTATAATGCCGATTCCGTTCGCAATCTTTAATCAGTCTTTGTATTGTTCACAGAAAGTTCTTATTTTCCATCATCGATTTTGGATTGAAGGAATATTGCGATCCGTTAGTGAGAAGAACAGAGCAGTGTCAATTTCACATGCAACACTTTCACATCTGCACGTTTTCATAATCTATAGACAGCCATTTTGCTCCTTGTTACTGCAACAGCAAAAGGATGGATTGGTGTCTGGCGATCGTTTCAAATAATGGTTATCACAAATGCGTTGTTCACCAAAATTGTCCAATTTCGGTTGAAGAAGCCGCCAACTGGAAGACTCACCTCATGACAGGCGCACATCTGTACAATGTAGCTTTGTAAAATAAAGAATAAAAAAATAGATTTCAGTACCCATTGTTTCATGTAATATGCACATTACATAAATATGTTAACTATGAATTCAAGTCATAATTAACACATACAATGTCTATTCTTTGCATCAAATTGAACATTCATCAGTGACATCGTTAATCGTGTAGCATACACCATACTTGCCATCCTCACTTGCCTAAACATTAATTTTGCTTCCATTGTGCATTGAGTTTCTATTCTTTCTGTGACGGATGAGCAACCGCTTCGAAAGACAGATCTCAGTAATAGAAGCCTAACTTTCCTATATCCACTTTCAATACAGTGAAGCTTATCAATTCTTTGTGGATATTTGACACATTGGCCCGCATTACAAGTTTGGCGGCCGAAATCCGGTGTTAACATGATGACAGTGACACCGGCACCGCATGGATGTGGAAACAAGGTTGAATTGTGGCTTGTCAGCCGCGCGCCTCAGCAAAGTGCGGAACGACTGAGACGGATGCACTGGCCCAAATGCCTGCGGTACATCTGTATCCGCTTCGTGCATATCGTACATAGCAGAGGCGTAAGCACTGGTGCCAGAAATACCGTTATTGCGAAAACTGGAAAAAGAGCGGCGGTGTTAGGCAGAAACCTGTGCAGTTCCCTTAGGGACCACTGCAAAAGATTTAAGACTACAGGTGTTTGGCAGTAAACCCACTTGGTAGCAGTCTGTACCACACAGATTCACTTGGTAGCTGTGGCTGAGCAGTCAGACTTCCCTCAAGAAGAGTTGGGCAGTATGCAGAGTATACACAATAGGCACAGAGACACAGTAGCACAAACAAACACTGACCAGAGCTTTGGTGTAAAAGTATATAATTATTTATTTAAAAACACACTTGTAATTTACACTAGCAAAAACGAGGTGAGTAAATTCAGCACAGAGCCACTATCATATATACAACCCTATTCACTTATTAGACAAGTCTTAGTGAGAAACACCACTTATTTTCAGACAGAGGTGAGCGCTTAACATAAGGTGACACTCTAATAAGTTGTAAAGAAAGGGAGGAAAAAGGCAGGGTTAAGGAAGCACACAAGTTTCAATACTTTTACAAAGAACCACAGTAAGGCAGGATAGGCAGAGTTCTACTGGAGAGCAAGGAAGTCAATTGCAAGGCCCACTCTTGGAGAGAGCAAACAGAAGGGGTCCAGGTTCACACAGTGGGGTTATGCCCAAAGAGTCTTGTAGATAGTTTGCACAAAAAGGATGACATTCAAGTCAGGAAAAGTTAGCTAGGTTGTCCCAGGCTAGCCCAGGTTAGAAAGTCGAGGCTTTACTGTCACCCCGAACGATCTGTCGCAAGGGAAGTCAGGCGGGACACAGTACCTTAAGTGTGAAGGAAGTTCCAGCGGGGGCGGTTGTTCCTGGCAGCAGGTGCAAGTCGGTGTTTCGTTCAGAGGAAGAAGAGGTCTCGCCGTGGAGGAAAGATGAAGGTCGTTGCACTGCCAGGGAAGAAACCAGCCACGGAGTTCTCCGGTTAAAAGGCACTACCCTTCTCTTTGCGGTAGTGGTAAACCGTGGTATTCCGGTTGCCGGGGTGCTTGGCACGGGCAAGGCGGCCACGAGATGCTCCAGGAAGGTGAAAAGAAGGCGAAACTGGTTATCCCCACCAGTCAAAGGAAGAAGACTCTCCGGACTGGAGATCTCCTCTGTCATCGGGAAAAGTGGTGAGACGGTTCAGCAGGGCTCCACCGGTGGTGTCGTCGTTGCAGGTCGGCTCAGCTTCTCCCTCCTCAGATTCTTAGGTCCTGTGGCGACTTCTGAAGTTCCAGTCCCCAAAGCCCTGCTTTTATGCAGCACACCCCCATTCACTCAGCCTAGCTATCAAACAAACATGCTAAGTGGTAAGCCGGCCGGCTCACCACTTGGGCCAATCACACAAGAGTGCGACTTGAGTTACCAAGGTAACTCAGTCCAGGGTGCCTAAACCCCCTCCCGCACCCCCTGTGGTACCCAGACAGAGTGGCACCACTTTTGGAGGCTTCTGTGGAGAAGCCCGCCAAAAAGTGGAACAAAGGGCTCGACTTGGGTTGGAGTCACAGAAGAGAACACAAACGCCATTTTAGAATCGAGTTCTGGCAGAAAATACCAACCGGTGAATTAATATTAATGAGTAAACGCTTACTAATGCTGTCTTTCTTTCTCCTCTTTCAAGGTTATGGTATTCCAGGATGCATGCAATGCCGGATGATGGAGTTCGTACCTTCAGGTGAGTGGAACTGAAGTCGGCGATGGATTGAAGACAGGATACTGTTCCAGGTAAGTTTTGTAGTGTTCTTTCTCTCTCTGCAGGTCCTTGGTTTCAGGTAAGCTGGCATCAAAGAACTGGACACGGTGAGCGTAACTCTGCCCACAGCAGAATAACGCAAAGCATGCTCTGCTGTTTGGGTGTGGTTTAAATAGTCTCAGGTAAAGTAGTCCATGTAAAATAGTCCCAGGCCTGCCACACCCAAAGTAGTCCAGGTAAAGTAGCCCGAGGCCTGCCACACCCAAAAGACTAGACCGCATAGCTCAGTTCCTTGTAACCGAGCTATGTGTGTGCCTCCATGTTGGCTGAACCCCCCAAGTTAAATAGTCCCAAGTAAATACTCCCATTCTAATGTTGGTATTCATGATGGTTATGAGCCTGGCGCCAAAGGCGCCAGGACTGACTCCAAGAGAGTCTTGGATGAGGTTTTAAGGCCTTTAACCTGGCCCTAACTGGAAAGCTGACTTGCCAGTGAGGGCCAGGGGCAAGGGTCATGGCAGCGAGACTGCCCATAAGGTCTCAGCTGTGGGTGTGACCCCCCCCCCCCCTCTCCCCCTCCCCCGTTTGGTAAAAGTCTGCCACAAGAGGTGGGATGACCTGCGGCTGAGGGTGTGGAACATGCTGGCAGCCCACAGACAGCAATTCAGTGCCACAGGAGGCAGACCACATTCCCCACTAAAGCTGCTACCGTGGGGGGAGAGGTGTAGCAGCGTGCTGCACTTCGAAAGAATCGAGGGAGTTGGACTAGCCGAGGCTGTAGCAGTGACACGTGGTGAGGCCGTTAAGTACAGAAAGTGCAAAGACATGATTGTGAATCAAGGTATACCTGCACCCCCAAGCAATGCCCAGAGAGCCACATATCACAGTCCCCATCGACTCTAGCACACCCAGTACCCCCATGGGACACTCCCCCTCCCCAGCCAGCCAGATGGCGTGCACAAAGTGGAACCCCCGACTCACACACATGACTGCAGCACACATTAATGCATGTAACAGCATCTAGATGAAGCTTGAGGAGTGTCTTGCATGTGAATGTACCATACACATCCTGTGACACCACTAACAGCATGCCTTACAATCCTCTACAGGAACATCATCTAACACTGAAGGGGGTCATCAGGTAACGTCAAGGTGGACGGGACGTAGCCATCGTCGGAGACAACAATTGTCATCCGGCGCAGGCACCTCTGACACCCATGGTGTAACTACGGTCCAGGTGCACCACGCTCAGGAGACTGCCATCCGTGCAGCACCAGCAAACCAGGAGGCGCTGCCGGAAAATCCCCCTGCAGTGCCAGCAAACAAGGAGGCACTGCCTGAAAATTCCCCTCCTACCACTCCAATCACACCTGTAAGTGCTGCAGCACCTACAGACTAGCCAGAGTCTGATGGCGCGGAAAGCACACCAGACCATCATGCTAGTGAGGCACCAGGGTCAGGGAATGAGGCGTGCACCGGCACACTGTTGGGCAGAATCCTGTGCAGTTCCCTTGGGGAACACTGCAAAAAGATTAAGACTACAGGAGCAGCAGTAAACCCAATTTGTAGCAGTCTGCACCGCCCAGATTTACCTGGTAGGTGTGGCTGAGTAGTCAGACCTCTCTCAAGAAGAGTAGGGCAGTATGTAGAGTATACACAATAGGGCCAAAACACAGTAGAGCAAACAAACACTGACCAGAGCTTTGTATAAAAAGTATATAGTTATTTATTTTAAACACACTTTAAGCAATACACTAGCACTCTCAATGAAAAGTAAGTTAAAACACAGTCAGGTAAGTATACACACCTCCCTTGATAACTATCAGACAAGTCAGGGTTGAAGCACAACTATTAGTTAAGACAGAAGTGAGCGCTTAACCTAGATGGCACTCCAATAGTTTAGGTTAAAAAGGGAGAGAAAAGGCAGAGCATAAAATAAAACAGTTCCCAACACTTAAGAGTTCAGAGCAAGGGGAGAAAGGCAGGTTATACTGTAGAGCCAAAGTTCATAGGCTAGGCCCACTTTAAATGGAGCAAAGCGAAATGTGCCCAGGATCACACGGTTTAAAGTGCACTGAAAGTCTTTGCAGAGTGTTCAAAAGAGGTTGGGGTGATTCAGAAGATAAAGTTAGAAGGCCTGGAGCCAATCAAGTTTAGAAGCCAAGGATTTAAGGGTCACCTTTACCAATCTGTAAAAAGGGAGGTCAGGCAGGACACAGTACCTTAAAGAGAAAGGAAGCTCCAGCGGGGGCAGTTGTTCCTGGCAGTGGTTGAAGTTCGTGGTTTTGACTAGGGGTAGAGAAGATCTCGTTGAGGAGGAACGTGGAGTCGTTGCACTGCACAAGGATGAAACCAGCCGCGGAGTTCCCGATTAAAAGGTGTGGTGCTTTTATTCGCAGTCAAAAGTTGTGAGCTTGGCTATCCGGCCTCTGAGGTGCTTGGCACGGGCGATTCGACCAAGTGACGTCTTTGGAAGTGAAAAAGGGCGTACTGGTTGGTCCTACCAGCTCAAAGGGAGAAGACTCTCCAGCAGAAGATCTTCTCTTTTTTTGTTGGAAAAGTGGTGAGTTTGTTGCAGCAGGGCTTCACCGGTGGTGTCGTCGGTTGTAGGTGGCTCAGCTTCTTCCCTCTTCGGATTCTTAGGTCCTGTGGCGACTTCTGAAGTTCCAGTCCCAAAGGCCCTGCTTTTATGCAGAAAAACCCCCATTCATCAGCCTAGCTGTCAATCACACATGCTAAGTGGTGAGCTGGGCGGCTCACCACTGGGCCAATCAGAGTAGAGTGCGACTTGGGTTGCTAAGGCAACGCAGTCCAGGGTGCCAATTCCCCCCCCCTCCAGCCTTCCTGTGGAACCCAGACAGAGTGGCACCATTTGGAGGGCTTTGGTGGAGAAGCCCGCCAAAATAGTGGAACAAAGGGCTCGACCTTGGTCAGAGTCATTTTAGAATCGACTTCTGGCAAAAAGACCCAACCAGTGATTTAATATTAAATAAATAAACCAGCGGTATCTTTATCATTGCACCAAAAAGTGGTGCCTTTAAAATCAATGGGAAAATCCCATAGAGAATATTCCGGAGGAATATTTCGCATGGTAACCACTGCCACCAGCCAGAAACTCGACGAGGGGGGACGGGACAGTGCCCCCCCAAAAACAGACCCTGGGGCAATCGAATTACCCCTTACCAGTACTTCCACAATATGATGGTTTGTACTGGTTCTGTTCACAATTTTGGACTAGTAAAGCCAATGGTGACTTTACATGCCCTGGGAGACTGTAGTCAGTCCCAGGGTATGGAGTCTATGTTTGGGGGTCACTGTGACACCCCTGTGGTACTGCACTGAGGGTGCTGTGTACCACATATACAGAAAAACAGATGATACCCTATGGAGTAAAAAGAAACCCCATAGCCCATAAGCACATAACAAGTCAAAGACATACCTCAAATCATGTTTAAGAGTGGGAGTAAAAGAGTCTCACTCTTAGCAGGAGGAAAAAAACAAACCCCAAAAATCCAGCAAAGCTGCTGGGGGACTCGCTATGTTTGGGAAATTAGCCTTAGAAGAGAATTATCCCTAACAACTGGGCACATTCAGCCCAACGGACCTCCACAGTTCAATGCGCTCCCCTATGCCATCGCTGCAGGAGTTGACCTTACGCCTGCAGCGCATTGAACAAAGTCAGGACAAGCGGAGCAGACTTGTGGAGCAACACCTAGAGGAATCAAGGCTCCAATGTGAGGAGTCGCGGTTGCAGTGGGAGAGCAATGAAAAAAGTCAGTCCGCCGGTTATCGCGTGCAATTGCCTGTTGTGCAACATCAAACATGTTGATGTCCAGAAAGGTACTAGAGGGCAACAGTGTGCACTCGAACATTGCAGAGACAATGTTGCGGGCCCTTCAGGCCATTATGAGCTGCCTGCCCCCACCGAACCCCACTTTGCCCTCCACCAGCACCACTCCTTAAAGCTCCCGGGCCGGCAGCCCCAGGAGGAGGTCTATGCGGCTGTCTGGACCACCAACTCCAAGGGACATTCATGGGCCCAAGCGTGGTAAAAAATAGGGTGTACACTGAGACAGTGAAGTTACACATGATTCCATTGTGTTTTGTGCCTGCATGATGGGTGGGTACATTGGTTCAAAGTAGCTAGTTGCGACCTGGGCAGTGGGTGGGTATGTTGGGGAGGTGGTCCTTAGTGGGGATAGCTAGTTGGGGCCTGGGCAGTGGGTGGGTACGTTGGGGAGGTGGGGTTGGTCCATAGTGAGGATAGGTACGTTGGGGAGGTGGGGGTCACGTGTGGGCATTTTTTCTTATTGCACCTTTTCCATTTGTTCTTTTCTTAATACACTGGTTTTCAAATGTGAATTACGAGTGGACAATCTTCTTCTGTGTGTATAAATCATTTAATGTAATTGTCACAAATTGAAGTGCACCATGTGCATTTGAAGTTTATCAGAAAGAATTGTCAGTATGTGCTTCCCGTGCAGGTAGTCCATCCATAGCACCCGGCCTGGTTGTACTCCCATCATCTTCATCCTCATCTGCTGGCTCCATGTCCGAGGGCAGTGGAATGTTCCTGCGTATGCACATATTGTGCACCATGGCACATGCCAGCACAATTTTGCCTACCCTCACAGGGCTGTGCTGCAATGCTCCGCCAGATCGGCTGAGGCAGCAGAACCTGGCCTTCAGCAGTCCAAAGGCCTGCTCTCACGCCCTGTGTCCATATGTATGCCCAGTTGTAGGCCTCCTCATTCCTGTTCCATGGCCGTCGGATGGGTGTCATGAGCCATGGTGTGAGTGCATATCCGCCATCACCTGCATGGGAGTGACAGTAAGGAGGCATGTTTGTTTTTGTGATTTGTTGTAGCAAATGATAGCATGTACAGACTCTGTGGATGCGATCAGCACAGAACTCAGTACAACCCACAGATGTGCCATCTGGTATGACTCTGATTAACATTTCTATTCTGCAAACTTGGGTCACACATTCCTAGTGGGATTGTTTTGGCTGATGTCTCAATTCGTGATGTGCTGCTAGACATCGACATGTCTCATTCATTGCAATTTACACAAATGTGTTTAGATGTAGTAGGTGCCTCATGTATTGTGAGGTGCTGGCAAGATCTGTGTCAGGCAGACGCAGCCCACACAATTGTAGGGACTACTGCGCACAGCACGATGTGTAGCCATCGTTCACATGGGTGTAGCTACTATTTATTCACTGGTGGAGATATTCGCACCCACATGTTAGCATTGCATGGTGTGCCACTCCATGGTTAGGGTATTTTTACGATTAGCCAGGGAATGTATTTCCGTGACGTGGCATACTGCCATTTGCCTGTTGCAGCGGTAAGCTGGGTGGACTCTGGTGGTTGTCTATTGCCCTCCCCCCCCCCAATTACACAGAGGTCATGCATTGGTAGTTCTGCTCACCCAACAACCAGGGACACTGTGGTGGTTGTCTATTGCCCCCTCCGCCCCCCATTTACACAAAGGTCATGCATTGGTAGTTCTACTCACCCAACAGGCAGGTCCGTTCTCCCACATAACGTGCCATGTACCAAGGCAATGTGGAGGTCCGCAATACCATTGAGTCGTGTGTGGACCCCGGGAAGCGTGCACAGCAATGCGCGATGAGTTGTTGTGCATCACAGTCCATCTGCACGTTGAGTGAGTGAAATTGCTTCTGATTGCGATACAATGCCTCAATTGCATGTCTGACCGTCAACTCCACATGCGTACAATCTAATGCGCCAATGCAATTGGGCATGCCGGCAAGGACATGGAAGGCCACTTTGGTGACATTGACCTGTGCAGTGGTTCGGGGTAGGGCAATGTGGTCTGACACATGGCACAGCAGTGCATCCAATACCTGGAAGTTTATCCTTGAAAAACAAGGTTGTGACAGCCCGTGCAGGTCCCCAACAATGTGCTGATAGGTTCCAGTGGCAAGAAAGGGCAGTACAGGGACTACCTTCAGGTGGGGTGGAATAGCAGTCCGGATGTTGATGATGATGCTGCTGTCTTCTTCAATGAGGGTGACAATTAATATTGTGGCCCTGTCAAGCCGGTATAATGTGTGTATTTGACTTGGGGTCAGGTTCCAGGGTGAGGCCCTGATGCTGGGTATTGCTGGCTGCCTGCATGGTGGTACCAGCTGTACATTGATGTTTCGGATGGTTACCGGGTTCCTTATTTGCCTCTTGCACCTTTGCAGCCTCCTCCTCTACCTCAGTGCTGCTTCTAACTCAACTGCTGATTGCAGGTTCCCCCTCACAATTGCTGCTAGGCAGACTGCCAGCATGGTTTGTTGGAAAGTGGTTTGGGTGTGGGCTTTTTGTAGGTTCCCAGTGGCCTATGATGTGCAGCTGGCCTAATTGTGCACACCTGGGGCTTGTTGCAGCTCACCCGGCACTGTTTAACACCTAGTCCGCGGTGCCGGTGTTACAGGCACAGTGTTCACAGTACTACTGCCATATTTGTGGCAGTGTTTCTGTGTACGTGGTACTCGTAATGTACCTGGTATTCCGCTGTGCCGGTAATTGAGGGAGCTTCCCCGAGTCGTCCCACTGTTTGCGGTAGCACAGTGGGGGGCGCTTTGCAGAGATGGTGTTTCCGCCATTGCGGGTCAGAATGTGCCGGTCCGGACCGCCAAACTTGTAATGAGGCCGATTGTGTCCTTCGAATTATTAGTGTGGTGGATTGAAGGCCAAATAACAATGAGACCCTTTATGCAGTGTTCACAGCGAGCCACAGCAAGTTTATCTTCTGAGGTTGCCTATGCCACAAAAATGAACAATATTCATGGCAAGCTTTGCACTGAAACACGATGAAATATTTCAAGTATTCCGCACAGCAAAATATTTACTACCATTGTAACGGTAACAACTTGCCTTGTGACACAACATTTACGGATTCTTTCACAGATGCGCCTAGTCCAGGTGCAGACAGGAAAAGACGGCCCTGTTCGGCAACAGTATATTCCTCATAAGGCATCCGGGGGACAAATGAGTAATAGAACTAACACACATAGGGGAGTCCCCCAAATGAACCATTAACCAACTGGTTCAAAGACCAAGTTTTTACATCAGCTTGTTCCTATTCCATGGGTTGCTAATTCATCTCAAAGAACAGTGCACACAGAGAATAGTGTTTTTTGTTCAATTAAAAAATTCATGATTTATTGCATAGGCCATAGGTCCTACAATTTCAACCTTTAAAAGCTAATTAAATCTTTTTGTAATTATGCAGATGAATCAAAACATAAATACATTGAACAGTATGGAAAATTCATACAGTCACACGTGAAGATATCGAATTAATCAATTCATACCTAAGTGACACAATATGGTAATACAGTTCGAGGAGGCACAAACAAGGACTGTTTTTCTGGCCCTATCTGTCTAATAAATCACATGCATCGTCAATTCAACAGTGCCACTTAGTCTAAATTCTAAAAATGCATTATTCTTGACTGAAAACACATCCCAGGTCCTGGGATGTGTTTTCGCTCAAGAATAATGATTTTCATATTTTGTCACTTAGGTTTGAATTGATTAATTCGATATCTTCATGTGTGAATGTATGAATTTTCCAAACTGTTCTATGTATTTATGTTTTGATTCATCTGCATAATTATAAACAGATTTAATTCGCTTTTTAAACGTTGAAATTGTAGGACCTATGGCCTACGCAAAAAATTATGAATTTTTTAGTGTAACATAAAAAAATCTTTCTCTGTGTGCACTGTTCTTTGAGGTATATTAGCAACCGATGGAATAGGATCAGGCTGATGTTAAAACTTGGTCTTCGAACCAGTTGGTTAATGGTTCATTTGGGGGACTCCCCTATGTTTGTCTGTTCCGCAACAGGGCAATGGTAGAAAAAAAAGTGAAACTATACTGTGGGGCAGTTTTTTGGGTGAAAGTGGGGTACATCTTTAGGACAAAAAACAGAATTAGAATAGACATCAGCAAATAGGCTTTTGCTCCCTGACCCCAAGATGCATCCTTGTGTCCAAAACCATGGACACGTGTGATTCTTGAAAACACTGAGGTCTGCCTCCTTGAAAACAGAACAAAAGGTTTTCTTTTTTTCTTTTTTGACTTATTGTAGGTTGACACTAACCCCAAGCTTTCAAGTATCGTGATGCTAAAAGCCAATGCTGGGCTTCACAAGCCCCAGGCTATTCCAAAAGTCTGGTTCTGTGATGTCTTCTCTTTTATTATTGTGCTGGGGTAGACACAAGTGTGAAATCAAGAATGTTAATGGCCCCTTCCCCTGACATCCGACAGCTAACTGCATTCCGAAGGCCCTCATTCTGTGTACTCTTCACAATAAATGCCTGCATCACATAAGTCTGAAACAGTGTAATGCATGCACACTTGCATATTATATTTACAAGATGCTTGTGTGAAACAATTCTGTCATGTGAACACCAGTAGTGCAATACCCAGAGATGTCTGGTTGTCTTTTGCATGTAAGAATTTTTCATGTAAGAGTTTTTTCAGGCGTCATGGTGTTGTAATTGTTTAGACTCCTTGATTTCAGGAGGAAAGGGTGTTTTGAACGAATGTTGAAAACATGAAAAGGGGTTGTTTTATCAAAATGGGGGCTACCATAGTTAAACTTTAAAAAGAGAGTGCCACCGCCGGGACACCGACGCATTCGGCCATTTTCTCCATTGCTTAAATAATTTTACCTTTGACTATGCAACCTATTTCAACATTAATCAATGCACCTAGTTCCCAACACCTGATAAGTATGTATTGCTGTTAGCCAAGTAGCTAATCACTACCCACCTTAACTGCGGTTTGGACCGGGAAGGGGGCACCAAGGGCCGAACGGGTGGATAAAGGGTCTATTTCGCACCATGATGCGTGCACTGTTGCACCCAGGGCCACACGTGCACTGAGCAACTTAAAAAATACACTTGCATCACTACAATTCTTGCATATCTAGTGTGAGTTCAGTTTTGAAAGGCTTACTGTCTTATATGTAGTTCTATTACAGCAATCATCTTCCTTTCTGCATCGATTTGAATTTGATTTGATTTTATGAGTATTTGTTAGGTGCCTATAAAACAAATAGTGTCGCACGTCGCCACAAGACATAAAGTGGGTAGGGAAACAAGGGCAATAACTAAACAATAACGATAAACAAACAATGGTAGTCCTAATAGACCTTGTTACATTCGTATCGTACAAGTACAGTTAGAAGTGAAGGAGAGAGGGAAGTGTGCGGGGTGGACCAAGGTATGGGCAGGTGCTACTGGGAGCCCAGGAGGGGAAGTGCCAGGGGTGCCATGGGAGGAGGATACTGGCTAAGTGCTTTTGCGGAGGTGTCTCAAGGGGAAGATGCCGGGCCAGCCAGCAGTCAGGTGGGGGCACCAGGGCAGTGCTGATGGGGGTGGCTGCTGGTGTCGACTTGGCAGCATGTAAGACTCATGAGGGACCAGGTCGCCAGTCACAGCAGCTGGGGGCGACCACCGAGAGCCAATGGAGAGAATTTAGAGCTGGAGAGATGTGGCCCCTGGGCTTGAGGCCAAGGATACGACTTGCAGTCCTGTTCTGGATTAGTTGAAGGGGGTGAAGGGATGAAAGAGGCAGATTGAGGAAGAGGCTGTTGCTGTAGTCCAGCCTGGATAGGACCAGAGCTCTGAAGACATTGAGCTTCTGGGGGAAGGTGAGGATAGGGAGAATGCCTCTAAGGAAGCGAAGTTGAAAGTGGACCTTCGTGGAAAGATCCAAGATATGAGGGGTGAAGGAGAGAGAGAGGAGTTTTAGATGACCCCAAGATTTTTGGCCTCACTAGATTGTGAGAGTGGAGGGCACAAAGAGGGCAGCCAGGGGACTAGAGGGCCCAATCAGAAGGATCTCAGTCTTACTGGCATTAAGACAGAGGTCATTGGCTATGCACCAAGCCTAAATAGCGGTCAGACAATCGGGAATGAGAGAGGAGGAAGAGGAGGTAGCTGAGAGAAGGTTGAAGAAAAGCTGTGTGTCATCAGCATAACACTGGAAATGAGGAGTGAAGGAGATCAGGTGGCACATAAACCTTTGCTCTATTGCAATCTGCAGCCACTTAGTATGATTCCTACTTGCCAATGAAGTTAGACTCTGTAGCTTTAAAGACAGTTTGCACCCCCAGTAATAACCTTGAGTAATACAACTATGGTAGATTGTGGTACTCACTTGTGTGCACCGTTCAATTACACAAGCAGATGGATGTTACAGTCTGGTATTACATATTATTTTAATAGTACCATTAATGGTCATATTTTATGAATATAATATACAATATGCATCAAACCTTACAAGAAAAATCAATATGTCAGCCAAATAAAAGTCAAGTCCGCTTTGCGTCTTTCAATGTGTTGTGCATGAGAAGTGCCAATAGCTACAATTACCATCAACAGCCCGACCTCAACTTATTCTCGTTTCTTGCATAACATGAATGGCAGATACATATAATCTGGCATGTACATGTGAACTAGGGCAATGGAAGAGTGAGATTTACAAGCAGTTACTCAAACGCCAATTTAGGCAAATGAAAGGGATTGCTTGCCAGGTAAGGGAAGGTGAAGTCAGTAAAAGATGGATTGTGAAAAATGATAACACAAGTTATAGTTATTGTTGGGTCAATCCATGTCCTGGGTGCAAGATAGATTTGGAAGGAAGTTCACATATTTGAAATAATCAGACTGACAATTAATGTAGAAATATAAATCAATGTACTCCTACATCCCTTTCCTCCATACTGCATGGGCGTCCCTCGCTAGGGACGGGAGACGGAACCTTTTTCACCAGAAAAAACCTTCTTCCACATTAAATTTGTTTGTTTGTTTTGTTTATTTATTTATATAGCGCAGACCAGGCCCAAAGGCAACCGGGTGCCACGCATATCTTGGCAGAAAGTTACAGGTATAACATATCATCACATTGGTACCAACAGATTGTGAACAAAATATACAGAATATACAATTGACGTTACAATTGTACAAACAGAGCAATAAGTGGAACAGTAGTGCCGGAACAAAGCAGAGCTAGGTCCCAGATGGCCCATCAGAGTCAAAAGGCGGTTGTTAGTGAGATGTAACTAGCCAAAGCTTGGCTTTGTGTTTGAATAGGTTAAATGACGGTAAGGATCTGATAGTGAGTGGTACAGTGTTCCAAAGCTTGGCAGCCTGGACAGGGAAGCTGGCACCCCCAGCTGTATGAAGCTTGAATCTAGGGATTTCAAGACCGTGGGACTGTGCAGATCTGAGTATTCGCGTTGGAATATGTTGAGTGAATCGAGAAGCTAGATATGAGGGGGCCTGGTGGTTAACACATTTGTATGTAAGAGTGAGTGCTTTCAGTGAGATCCTTTGGGCGACTGAGAGCCAGTTGAGGTTCTTCCTGGTTTCTGAGATGTGGGCAGATCGGGGGATATTAAGAGCCGCTCTAATGGCGTTATTTTGGGTAGTCTGCAGTTTAAGATTGCCCTCGTTAGTGCCTTGGTACAGTGCATTACAATAGTCCAGTTTGGACATAACCAAGGTCCTGGCCAGGGTAATGCAATTCTGGGCGGTAAGGAATGGGCGACAGGCTGAGATCAATTTGCAGGTGTAGGCAGCCGCGGCAGCCACTGCATTGGTTTGTCGGGTGAGATTCAAGGAGGCGTCCAAGTAGATACCCAAAGTTTTGGTATCTTTAGATACTTTAATTAGATTACCGTCAATGTTAAAGGAGCCGAACACGGGACCTAGTTTGTTAAGTCTCTGTTGCGTGCCTAAGATGAGAAGCTCAGTCTTGTCGTCGTTGAGGCACAGCTCGTGCTGGGCCATCCATGCTTGAATGACAAGGTAAATGTCATTGAGGGCTTTGGAGTCAGCAATGTAGTCACCAGTAATGGGTATGAGTATCTGGGTGTCATCGGCGTAGTTCGTGTAGGTGACACCCAGATAGTCAAGCACATCAAATAATGGTTTGGTGAAGACATTATAGAGAGTAGGGGAGACACAGGACCCTTGCGGGACTCCACACGGGACTGGTGTAGGGTCTGCCGATGCGGCAGGTGAGAAAACTCTCATGTGCCTGTTGTCGAGGAATGACCTGATCCAGTTGGATGCGTTGTCAGAGAAGTGGGCAGCGGACTTCAGGTGCCGACATAGTATTTGGTGGTTGACCAAGTCGAAAGCAGCGGATAAGTCCAGTAGTAGTAGAAGGGCCAGTTTACCGTTGTCTTTAAGGCCCTCAATTTGGGTTTTGAGGTCAAGAAGAGCTGTTTCGGTCCCATGCTTGGGTCTGAAGCCAGACTGTCTTGTGCCGAGGAGGTTATTAGTTTCTAAGTAGTTCTGAATCTGCAGGTATGCTGCTCTGTCAAGTATTTTAAGTAGGAATGGTACATTGGTAATAGGTCTGTAGTTAGTTGGTGTTTCAGGGTCCAGATTTGTTTTTTTTTAGGAGAGGGATAACCCATGCATCCTTTAAATTGTTGGGTACCGTTCCTGATAGGAATGAAGAGTTGATGAAGGTGGTTATGAAAGGAGCAAGGCCCTGTGCCGCTTCCTTAATGATAGGTGCTGGGCAGGAGTCACCTTGGCAGTTAGAGGGTTTTAGGTTACGAATGATGTTTACAACCTCGAGGATGGTGAGTGGGGTGAAGCTGAAAGGGGTGTGAGTAAAGGAGGCCTTTGGCGTAGTGGAGGGTTTAGTGGGGGGGTTGGTGAGTAGGGTAGTTTGTTTGGCGTTAATCTTTGATTGCAGGGTGGTGATTTTGTTGAGGAGAGCGTTTTGGATGTTATTGCACCATTGGCTGTCTTTAGTGCAGGCATCAGGGACGGGGGAGGGGGCTTCCAATTCTTTAAGGATTTTAAACAACTCCTTAGTGTTGGATTCTGCTTGTGTGATACGTTGGTTGTAAGTCTCCTTTTTTGCTTGTAAGATTGCTTCCTTGTAGTTGTGGGTGGCGATGATGAGGCGTTCTTTGTTAGGGTCGCATGGGTGGCTCTTCCAAAGTGATTCAGCCTTGCGTTTTTCTTTGCGTAAGGCTCGTAACTGCGGGGTGAACCAGGAATTCAAATGGGCTTGTTGTTTAGCTTTCCGTAATTTAAGCAGAGCTATATTATCAATGGCTTTGAGAAGTGTTTGATTGAAGATGTCTACTAAGACTGTAGGGTCGTTGTGTTGGGACACACATTTATTCAGGATAGGAAGGATGAGTGGGAGAAGTTTATCCCTAGTGATGTCTTTTTTGTTCCTTGTGGGAGTGGCTGGAGCTATCGTGGGAGTGGTGAGAGGGTTGGTCGCTGGAAGGTGGAAAATGATGATGTGGTGGTCGGACCAGGCACAAGCGTGGTTGGAGCTTATGGTAGTGTTGCAATTGAGATCAGAAATCCAATTGAGCGTTCTACCTTTGATATGGGTAGGTTTGTCAATGCGCTGTTGGAGTCCAAAGTTAGCTAATGTGACGGCGACTTCAGAGGCCAAATGATCCTTAGGGTCATGTAGGCCAAGGTTGAAGTCACCTAGAAGCAGTACCTGAGAGTTGGGTTTCGTATTGGCAGTCAGAATGGCTGTGATCTCATCTATGAAGGAGCTAAGTGGTCCTGGGGGTCTATAGATGAGGTGGAGGGTAGCAGTGTTAGTTGGAGATAAGGTGAGTTTCACAGAGAGGGATTCTGCACAACTGAGCTCTGTGTTGGGGATGATTCTAAGTGTGATGTTATTTCTATGTATGAATGCGACTCCACCTCCTTTGGATGTTGATTGTCGGTCAGCTCTAAGGATAGAGTAACTGTTGGGGATAGCGAGGGAAAGAAGTGGGCCAGAGGCTGCGTGTAACCATGTTTCGGTAATGGCCACAAAATCGAGGTTATGAGTGGTGATGAGGTCAGAGATGTCCAGTTCGTGGGCTGTAATGGATCTAGCGTTAATGAGGGCACCCTTGAGTTCTTTGGCAGAGATAGTGCTGTGGGATGATGGTGACTTCTGTGAGGTAGTGGTGACGTGAGTGTGCTGAGTGCAGTGGGCACGAGGCAGTCTGGATCCAAGTCTAAGATTCCTGGCTTGGAGTGTGCACGGTTGATTGGGTGTGGGTTTAGTGGCAAAGTGATGGAGCCAGAGGGCAGGGTCATTGAGGTATGGGTTACTAAGGGGCATTGCGGTATGGTGAAAAGTAGGGTGATGAGGGTCGGTCTTAACGGTGCTGGGAGGAGTGGGGGGATAGAGGGATGTGGCAATGATGAACCCTACGATGATGGCGAGAGAAAGGTGGCTGGCAGTTGGCAGTGGCCGCATATCGTGAACCAAGTGCTCTAACCGTCAGTGCGGTAGTGTAAGCGTGCACTGGAGGGGACCTGGAGGAGTTGTACGCTGGGCAGAAGCAGGATCAGCCAGGAAGTGGCAGTCCAAGTGCAGCTTGCTAGGTAAGTACATGTGCAATTATGCAATCAATGACTCAAAAGGCAAAAATTCAGCTACTGGGTAAGTACATGTGCAATTATGCAATCAATGACTCAAAAGGCAGAAATTCAGCTACTGGGTAAGTACATGTGCAATTATGCAATCAATGACTCAAAAGGCAGAAATTCAGCTACTGGGTAAGTACATGTGCAATTATGCAATCAATGACTCAAAAGGCAGAAGTTCAGCTAGTCTGACGAGTTGAGTGCAGCAAGTTGCGAGCAGTTAGCTTAACATCAAACGCTATGCGACTACAGAACATAAGGGAAGGTGCAAGCGTACATATGAGGAATTACAATAGGCGGTGATTCGAGTGGTGAAAGATGTGACACTACGTAGTGAAGGTGCTCCCGAATGAGAGAGGAGAATGACCTTAATATCCAGTCGGAGCAGCAAAGGACGACAGGCTGGGTGAGTTAACCATACTGGGTTCAGCTAGGTCAGGTCCGCGAGGAGTCTTACCGCATTTCTAGACAACGTTCCGTGTGTGTTTTGAGGAACAGGAGTACATCAACAGCTGAGAATGAATGTGCTGCGGAGCGGTGACCACCACCGTAGCGTACCAGTGTTATATATAGGGGTTCAGCATAAAGCGCTCCCTCACGCTCCACGGCGCGAACAGGGAGCAAACAGGGGCCTTAGTATGGGCCTTCGTGTGGCCGCCGGCGCTTCCGCCTGCCGGCGGATGTGGGTAGAGGAAAAAGGCTGCTAGTTGCTTAGCAGTGAGGCATCAGCCTCGGTTTCATGCCGCGCTGCGCCCGGCATTAGTACGTCGGGCAAGGTAGGTCAGGCAGAGCGTGCTCGATGGCATCTAGATAGAGATTTTTCTTAGTGCAGGCAGGTGTATCTGATCCTTACCGCAAGGATGGCTCTGGGTGGGCTTTCAGTGCGGCTGGGCATTGAGGATGGCGGTGACCACGGCACGTAGAATGCTCCTGCTGCTGCTGAATGGAGGCTGCTGCAGGGGAGGAGGGGCTCCTGCCCTCTCCTCAGGGTGGCTGCTGGCGGTGATGAATGGGGCTCCAGGGGCAAACGGGGGCCTTAGTATGGGCCTTCGTGTGGCCGCCGGCGCTTCCGCCTGCCGGCGGATGTGGGTAGAGGAAAAAGGCCGCTAGTTGCTTAGCAGCGAGGCATCAGCCTCGGTTTCATGCCGCGCTGCACCCGGCATTAGTAGGTCAGGCAAGGTAGGTCAGGCAGAGCGTGCTTGATGCTCGATGGCATCTAGATAGAGATTTTGCTTAGTGCAGGCAGGTGTATCTGATCCTTACCGCAAGGATGGCTCTGGGTGGGCTTTCAGTGCGGCTGGGCATCGAGGATGGCGGTGACCACGGCACGTAGAATGCTCTGCTGCTGCTGAATGGAGGCTGCTGCAGGGGAGGAGGGGCTCCTGCCCTCTCCTCAGGGTGGCTGCTGGCGGTGATGAATGGGGCTCCAGGGGCAAACAGGGGCCTTAGTATGGGCCTTTGTGTAGCCACCGGCGCTTCCGCCTGCCGGCGGATGTGGGTAGAGGAAAAAGGCCGCTAGTTGCTTAGCAGCGAGGCATCAGCCTCGGTTTCATGCCGCGCTGCGCCCGGCATTAGTAGGTCAGGCAAGGTAGGTCAGGCAGAGCGTGCTCGATGCTCGATGGCATCTAGATAGAGATTTTTCTTAGTGCAGGCAGGTGTATCTGATCCTTACCGCAAGGATGGCTCTGGGTGGGCTTTCAGTGTGGCTGGGCATGGAGGATGGCGGTGACCACGGCACGTAGAATGCTCCTGCTGCTGCTGAATGGAGGCTGCTGCAGGGGAGGAGGGGCTCCTGCCCTCTCCTCAGGGTGGCTGCTGGCGGTGATGAAATTTAGCGGTGCACGGGTCGCAGCCCTGGAAGCATGCGCTCCCCTGACTCCGCCCACTGGTGCCACGCCTCGGTCCCCTTTTATATGTCGATGGGAATGAGCCAATGTCACCAGCGCTCCTGGGTTTGGCTTCGGCCTTGCAATATTATGCGCTCTTCCCTGGATACTTTCTTCTGTCTTATCAGGTACTCGGTCCTCTGGCGCCATGCTCCTCTCCGGCACATGCCGACTTCACCGGGCTTCAATAGGTGTTCAGCCTGCGAAGGGCTCATCCCTACGTCCGACTCCCATGCTCTTTGCCTCCACTGCCTTGGGCCGGACCACAGCTGGGAGGGTTGTACCGTTTGTGACGCGCTTACACCGCACGCTCTGAAGAACAGTTTAGCTCGATGGAGGGAGCTCTTCGAGAAGGTGCCTCCAGAGGACTTGAAGGACTTTGTCAGACACAAGTCAATGCCCAGGGTAGGGGCGCTTTTTTCCATTGCACCCCGCAAGGGCGACTCCTTCCCAAAGAAACGCCGAGCGGGAGGAACGTTTTAGGTTCTCGCACCAGCACTGTTACCAAGGCTATTTCAGCTACCAGACACCAGGTCGAGAGGTCATTAGATACTTCCTGGGACAGTGCTGAGGGACTGTAAGGTTCTTTTACCGGGTATACACCCGAGGGGCCACGCCCTAGTACCGATCAGATGGCTGAGGGGGCGCCTGCACGGAGCACTACCAGTGCTACTGCTGAGGGCAATACGCCTACCAGGCCCCGTCCTGAGGTGCATGGTATAGCTCATGCTCCACCACCAAGAGTCTTGGAGGAGGCCAGGTGCAGCAAGCCAAGCACCACAACTTTGGCATGTGGCATGCAGCTCGAAAAGATGGCCGCCGCCACGCCAGACAAGATGGCCGCTCGTCCGAGACCGCCCCTTAGTGTTGAGCAGGTGGGAGAACGAGTTACAAGGTGGGACTAGTGTCAACCAGGTACGTGGCCTACAGCTTAACCATCAGTATTGCAGGGCAGATTTACTCCTCAAATGGCCAGACAGAGTATGCACCGGACCCCGCAGCTGCCCGCTACCCCGTCAACATCACCTGCCACCCCACTGGCCTGTGAGGACAGGTTTTTTGAAAAGTTCCTCACACTTATGAGATCTCTTCAGATGGGTGCCATCCTTCGGGATGTGATCAGGGACATGCTTCCTGCGGCGCCTACGACTATAGTCATTCCTCTTATGGCTCCAGCGTCGCAGGCTCTAGTGCAGCCCCTGCAACCCTTGCCAGCTCCATCGATTCTGGCTCCCCTGCCTCCCACAGTTCAGGTGGTCCCACACCAGCCTCTGCAGCAGCCACCGGCTCTGGTTTCCACGCTGCAGCTCTCGGTGCCCAGCACTCCTCCACCCACTCTGGACCAGCCGGACACCCTGGTGGACACTGACGAGGAGGAGGACTCGACACGCTGTTGTCAGCCAAGGCCTTCCAAGAACGGCTCGCAGGTTTGGCAGAATATTTGGGGCTTCCTCAACCCGAAGTTGATCAACCTGAGGCGGGGGTTCTTGGCAAGGTCCTCACTACGCCCCACGGCTATAACCGGAATCCCGATGCAGAAGGACGTTGTCACCTTCGCCAAAAAGGGATGGCTTAAACCCCATTCGGCCCAGCCTGTCAATCGGTGCCTTGAGACCAAGTATAGGCAATTTGGAGGAGGATCCACTCTTGCTGTCGGCGCACCCTCAACCGCACTCTTTGGCGATCGCTTCAGCGTCACTTTACTCTACGCCTCAGTCATTCTCAGCCACCTCGGTCTTAACGCTTCTAGGCAAGGAGGAGAAGATCTTGGAGGTGTATGGAAAGAAAGTTTATTCCAACGCCTCACTGCACCTTCGTCAATCCAATGTGGATGCCATGTTGGCTGCCGTTAACCGGAGGCTTTGGCAGGAAATAGCTGACTTCCTTCCAGAACTTCTGATGCAAAGCCAGGTACATTTCAAGGCAGGGCTAGCAGAGGCTACATTGGTGGCGCAAGACATAATGGAATACACCGTGGCCTTCATTGACACTTCAGGCCGGGCCCTCTGCATCGCCACAGACCTGAGAAGGACTGCTTGGCTTCAGGTTACCAAGTTCAGCCCAGACGTCTAGGAACACATATTGGACCTTCCTTCCAAGGGTGGCGAGCTCTTTCACTCCACCACCGAGCTAGATAAAAAGAAAAACAGTTCCCAAACTGCAAAGTCTTCATCTATCCTTATGAAGGTCATGCCCAAGGCGTACACCCAGTCGCATCAATGCTCCGATAAGTGGCGGGCTTTTGGCAGGTTTCTGGGGCTTCCATGAACAGAGGTGCAGGCAGCCTGGCTGTTCTCAGAGTCAGCACCGGCGCAAGTGAAAAAAGGGGGAGAGCAAGGGCTTCTTTCAGTCCCCTTCTTCAGCACCAGTCTCAGAGGTAAAGAAGGCATGACGCGTCCCTTCGGGTTCACGTGTCTCTGGTGGGCGCAGGCTTGCCCTTCATGCACAGTTCTAGCATCAGAGGTTCGCGGACCCCTGGATCCTATCCGTAGTTTCCACGGGGTACCGTTTACCGATCCCTCCCTATCTTCCAGTTGAAGTCCCAACCTCCCTGCGAGGCTTGGGCTTCTACTCCAGGATTTTCGCCATACAAAAGAAGAACCAGGCTGGCCTGAGAGTTGTGTTGGACCTCTCTACCCTCAACCTCTCCCTTCCTCTTCAGAAATGCAAGGTGGTTACGCCATCACTAATTGCAGAGACACTGTGCAGGGGAGACTGACTGTGCTCCCTGGATCTGAAGGACACTTACCTAGACGTCCTGATCTGGCAGCCTCATCGCTCCTTTCTATGGTTCAGGATCATGGGCTGCCATTTCCAATACAAGGTTCTACCCTTAGGCCTCAACTCAGCCCCTAGTGTATTTGCCAGACTGATAATGCAGGGCCGGCCCTCTTCAGGGCCCAGGGCTACCACATCTACCCATACCTGGATGACTGGCTCATCGGGGCAAATTCTCCGGAGGCAGTTCACCACACTTCCTCTGCCCCTATGCTCACACTCCACAAGCTGGGATTTTCTATCGACCTCAAGAAATCTCAGCTGCAGCCTACGCATAGCCTGATCTTTCTGGGCCTCATATGGGACACGAGTTCCGAGAGAGTTTTTCCTTCGGAGGACAAGGTCATGGCCATCAAGAGGGCCGCAAGGTACTTCCTCAGCTGAAAGGTGACCTCGGCCTGGAGGTACCAGCATTTACTGGGGTTCATGGCAGCGGTTGTACTAGCCCTCCCTCACACGAGACTACAGCTGCACTTCACAGCCTCATGGAATCCGGAGCGGGGCTCCCAAGCAGAGTTTGACAGCATTCCTCCTCTCTCCACCCGAACCTCACCTAGTGGTCCAGGGACTGCAACCTGCGGACTGGCAGGCCCTTCCGGCAGGCACCGCCCTCATGTCCAACCACAGTGCCCATGGAGTCTGGTCCATGCAGGAGCAGGAATCTCATATCAACTGGCTGGAGCTGAAGGCTATCTGGCTAGCTCTCAAGGCTTTCTTTCCGCTCATTGGGGCAAGGTCGTCCTCATCCAGACGTACAACTCAACCAGCATGTATTATATCAACAAGCAGGGTGGCACCAGGTCGCCTCTGCTGTGCAGCCTAGCGGTCAGCATGTGGGAATGGCCCTGGAGAACAACATCTGACTGCAATCCACCTCCAGTGGGAGTCCAACCTGGAAGCGGACAGGCTCAGCAGACTGGGAATGGACAATTACAAATAGCAATTGAACGATCAGGTTCTGCTCTGGGTTTTCAGTAGATGGGGGCATCCTCAGGTTGACCTCTTTGCCTCCTGGTCCAATAGGAAGTGGCAGCAGTCCGTGTCCTTGGCAGGGGCAAGGCCCTGGCTCCCTGGGCGACGCATTCCAGATACAGTGGAATGGCAGGTCAGTTTATGCATCCCCTCCCGCACCCCGGATCCACAGGGTGATCTGCAAGATAAGAGAACTGTGTCGCCTCCGCATCATTCTGGTAGCTCTGTGGTGGCCGGCAAGAGCATGGTTCTCGGAGCTCCTCAGCCTCTCGGACAGGCCACCCATTCACTTGGCGTTGGGCCCAGCTCACCTCCTCTCGCAGCAGGGGGGCAGGGTCATCCACCCCGCTCCACAGAAATTAGCCCTTGCAGCGTGGTTCCTGAACAGGTCACACTGAAGCATCTGAGCCTGTCTCAGGCTAACCTGGACATCATTCAGGGCGCTAGGAGCAGGACTACTACGAGTCAGTACAAGTGTAAATGGACCAGGTTCTGTCACTGGACGGACTCTGAGATCGACTCCTTACTTGCACATTGGACAATGTGCTCTCATTCTCTGCACACCTCGCTCACTCAGGGGTGCAAATAGACACCTGCCGCACCTACTTGGCAGCCATAGGGGCCTACAGGACGTTTGAGGAGGAGGTCTACTCCTCCTCCAACCCAGTGGTTAAACGGCATCTGGCGGGCAACACCAGGCTCTACCCACCCATAAAGAAGCCACACCCTTTGTGGGACCTCAGTGTAGTATTGGGCGCCCTAGCGCACAAACCTTTCGAACCAGCGGTGTCCGCGGACATCAGATTGGTCACAATCAAAACAGATTTGTTGGTGCGTCTCACGTCTGCGTGCAGAGTCAGCGAGATGCAGGCTCTGGTGGCATCAGAACCCTATACTACCTTTCACAAAGGTAGGGTGGTCCTGAGAATGCACCCTGCATAGTTTTTGCCGATCCTAAGGACGATGCTCAGAGGGTCTTACACTCTCTGGATGTCAGGCACGCTCTGAAATTCTATCTGGACAGGACCAAGAGCCTCCGCAAGTTGGACGCTCTGTTTGTCACTTAGGGGGGTCAAGGCACTGTTATCGGGCATCCAAGGCCTCTATAGCAAGGTGGATGGTTTCGGCCATCAAGGAGGTCTATGCGGGGCAGCACAAACCACTTCCAGCTAACATGCACGCCCACACTGTTGGAGCCAAGGCCACAGTTGTCGCATTCCAGCGGCAGGTCCCGTGGCAGGTCATCAGCAGGGCGCCCAACTGGGCCACCCCTTCGGCTTTCTGTAAGCACTACTGTTTGGACTCCGGCTTTAAATCAGATGAGGCTTTCGGACAGGCGGTTTTGTGGAACTTGTTCGCTTAAGGAGGGTCTCCTTTCCAACTTGGGGCTACATTCAGTTGCAATCGCCCATTCATTATGGAGCAAAGGGGAATGGGACATGAGAGTAATTAATAGTTACTCACCGTAGTGACTAACGTACTCCTAGTCCATCCCTTTCCTCCATATGTCCCACCATCCTCCCCCTTAATAATACTGGTGTAATTAGGCAATGATAATATTGATGACGCGTCAATGGGGACTGAGAAGTGGTGCCGGTGGAGTCAGAGGAGCGCATGCTCCCAGGGACGTGCTCCCACGCACCTCTAAATTTATAGAGGAAGGAGATTTTTTCTGGTGAAAAAGGTTCCGTCTCCCGTCCCTAGCGAGGGACGCCCATGCAATACAGAGGACAGGGGACTATGGACTAGGATTACGTATATTTTAAGTATACCTCCGGTCCATGGATCTCTTCAATTTCGACCACTTCAGTAGTACATTCCTTAGACATAAAAAATACAACAAAAATTGACATGAATTCGAACACTGTGTTTCTGATGTTTGTCAATCTGCTTAGAATCACATGCTGTGCATAGTCCAACATCCAGTGATAACCGCAGAGTATTGCATCTTGCCTTTCGAGAATCGAAAGGGGACGTCGACATGGGCGTGCCTGGAACACTATCCCTACGTGACGTGTAGTGTACCCAAGATCCTTCATGCGTCGAGGTCCCTCAGATTGTTTTTTTCCACCCAGATAACTGGTCGCCCTTATGCAGAGTTCGTATAGAACATTACTATTGTCCAACCAACCTTTGGTCGAATAATTCTATAAAGAGTTAAGATCACCCCTCCTGTCCCTTGTCACGACGGCTGTTCCAGTTCCGCCGAAGACCTGCGAGAAACTTGACGGACGGTGATCCTGTCGGCGTTGCCGACCAAGTGGCCAGCCCTTCCGCCGGCCTATACAGTAGCGAGAGTGGGGTCGGGGTGGACATTTCTTTTCAAACTGAAAATGCCTTTCCCTTCCCTCCCTTTTTCCCGTTTGGTCTTAGTCACTCTGTGTAACCACAGCTATGGAGAGGACTCCATTTAGATGTATCCCTATTTGTAAGGGCATATTCCCATGGCAGGATAAGCACAGACGGTGTAACCGGTGCTTGCCGCTCGACCACAAAGAGGAAGGGTGTGCGGCCTGTAAGCTCCTCCACCCCAAGAACTTAAAGGAGTGTAGGGTAAAACGGTGGCCGGCCTACGGTATGTCCAAGGCCGGGACTTCTCCCACTGCTGCTACCACCAAATGTGATGACGGCGAAAGTGACTATCAGACCTCCGAACCGGAGGTTGTTGACCTTTTGACGGAACGCTCACGTTCCGCATCGTCTGTCCCCGGCCCCGATAAACAAGGTGTAAGCTGTGCCATGGGGAAGTCACACCCCGGCGACAAAGACGCGCATGACACTAAGCACACAACCTCTAGCCTTACTTCGACTACGCTGAAGAAGACTTTGGCGCTAACGGGTGGACTGGTAACTCCAGTCATACCTGCCGATCACCGAGATCGGCAGCCCTCGCCGCATCCGAATGCGCGCCTATCGACTGGGCAACCCAAGACAAAGGGCGCTACCGCAAAAACACTTAGTTCCGTCGATACGCATCACAAGAAGGCGTACAGCGACGATAAATAGAGTAAGGCCTTATCGTCGAAGATTACGGCACTACCGGAAAAGGTGGCCGAAAAGGCAAGGCCCCGGTTCCGCCGAAAAAGACTTGCTTACAATCGGCACGTCCCGACTGGTGAGGACGTCGAGTACAGCCTAGCAAGAATTGTGGCTGCCGACTCTCACAGACGGCAATCTAAGGACTCTCTAAAAGGCCTAAAGATCTGCTGAGATCTAAAGAAAGTTTTCAAAAGTCGAAAGAAGGACACAGGAAAACCCCACATTCAACGGTCCCGCAGGAGGACTTCTCTGAAGGAGAGGAAGGACTTTCTTCTGCGTTAAGACAAAAATATCTGCGTTTTTCGACAGAAGAAAGTGCTAGAGACACTTTTTCGACGGAAGACTATGACAGGGACACCTTTCCACCCCTAGACAGTTCTAGGTTGTCAGTCTGGACTAGGGAAAAGTTTGAAGACTGCATGGAACGGCTGGATAGGTTTGTTTCATGTGCAGAACAACCTACACCTAGAAGGCCAAGGGAGGAAAGCCCTGTTAACCCTAGAGCTAAATTCCCAAGGCTTTTTGAGCCCTCTTTAGAAGAGGACATATATAATTTGACCTTACTGAAGAGGACATTCCACCAGTTAATTTAAAGGAGAATCATTTCACCAACGAGGAGGAACATGAGCCCATTGAAGATGAGCCCATTGAGGGCTGGGGGAAGACCTGGATATGGGGGACCCTCAACCATGGCAGTCCCCAGAGCCACAAGACCCAGAGATTCTGGCTTTGGACTCTCCTCAAAATACCCCTACAAGGAATCCCTCTCCTATTGATGATCAGCTGACATTTAACGTAATGGTACGGAAGGCAGCTGAACACTTTAAAATTGCCACTGAAGAGGCAGCACCTGAAGCCGACGTTGTGGAAGATATACTTAAAGAGAAGCCACCAACCAGCCAAGCCATCCCTCTACTCAATTCAATTAAAAAACGCCTCTCTCCATCGTTGACTACACCAGCTCTCACAAGAGGGGTAAACCCAAGAATTGAAAAACTCTTTCGCCCTTCTCCCTCATATCCTCTATATATTAGAGGTCATTCCACCCCAGATTCTTTGGTTGTCACTTCCACAAGGAAAAGAGCAGGGGTACCGTTGTCAACCGGCTAGGCACCCCCTGACAAAGAAGGGAAAAGACTTTATGCCCTGGGTAAGAGGGTCACCACAGCAGCCGTGTACTCTACACGTATTGCCAATAACACCACTCTATTGGCCAGTTACGCAGATGCGCAATGGGCTTTAATACAAGAAAGCCTACAAGAGTCTTCAGAACCTCTACAAACCCGTCTCCTTAACACAGTCTCTGAAGGTAGGCAAGTTAACCAAAGCATTTTAAAAAACACTTTGGATTCTGCCGAGACGGCCAGTCAAGCCCTCGCTCAGGGCATTCACCTCAAAAGACATGCATGGCTTATAAATTCAGGGTTTAAACCTGAAACGCAAGCGTCGCTTATAAACAAGCCTGTGGAGGAATTCAACTTGTTTGGGAAGGCGGTCGATGAGGCCCTACAGACTGCGAAAAAAGAACATGAAACCCTAAAAAGTCTAGACCAAATTACTCAAAGACCCTCCACAAGGCGTGGATTTGGAAACAGAAGGTTTTTTCGTGCACAACGTGCCACTTATCAACAATACTCTTCAGGAAACAACTTGACCTTTCCACAAGGGACCAACACTTATACCACCCCGTACCACCAAAGGGGACAGCGCCGTTGTAAATGAAGGGGCAGGACCCCTACGCCCAGAGGGTCTCCTGGCTCAGGTTCCAAATGACTCGAAGATTCGGGTCCCCTCCCATGCCTCCCCGGTCAGGGGCCGGCTTACATTGTTCCTTCAGGCATGGGAGGGGATAACCACGGATCAGTAGGTGCTAAAAACCATAGCCCGCGGGTACTGTGTAGAGTTCAACCGGTCCCCAAAATTCGGACCTCCATGACAACGAAGACTAACACCAGAACATCTTTGCATACTTCTTCAAGAAGTCGAGATACTGGAACAAAAAGGAGCCATAGAACTCGTACCTCTATCACAGGTAAAAGAAGGTATTTATTCAGTGTACTTCCTTGTACCCAAAAAGGATCTAACCATTCGCCCTGTGCTAGATCTGCACCCAGCAAACAAATTTGTAAAACCACAAAAGTTCTGCATGGTCACCCTGCAGGAAGTAATTCCCCTGCTCACAGAGGGGGATTACATGGCAACTCTGGACATGAAAGATGCATACTTTCATATTTCAATGATGCCAGCGCACAGAAAATACCTCATATTTATGATACAGAACAAGCACTATCAGTTCAAGGTACTACCCTTCGGAATAGCATCTGCACCAAGGGTATTTACAAAGGTACAAGTGGTAGCGGCAGCACACCTGCGCAGGCAATCCATTCCAGTATTCTTACCTCGACGACTGGCTCATAACAGGGGAGTCTTACGAGACATATCTGTCAAATACCCAAAAGATGATAGATCTTTTATTCAGTGTGGGATTCTCTATCAATGAGAAAAAATCCAATTTAGACCCCAGTCAAGTCAAACAATTCCTAGGGGCTCTAATTCGAACAAAGGACGGCCTCGTCTTCCCCTCCAACGAGAGGGTTCAAAACATGTTATTTCAAATCCCTCACTATGTAGCCAGTTGAGAGGTAACAGTACGCAAGGCTATGCGTCTGCTAGGAATGATGTCATGTACCTGCTTAGTTCCTAACGCACGCCTGTGAATGCGCCCAATGCAAGAGTGGCTAAACAGCCAGTGATGTCACGCCAACGGACAGTGGGAGGATTTAGTAGTGGTCTTGCCGGCCCTAATTCTCTCGCTGAGGTGGTGGTCGATGGAAAACCTCTTGCAATGAAATCCTTCACCAACCCCGCAGTGGAAGCCACTCTAACTACAGACGCCTCCCTTACAGGGTGGGGAGCCCACCTGCTTCAGCAAACAGCAAGCAGATTTGGGTCGTCAGGCATAGCGTCCAACCACATAAATATTCTGGAACTGCTGGCAGTGTTCAAAGCAATGAAAGCTTTCGAAACACAGCTGCAGGGAAAGACGATCTTAATTCTCACACACAGCACCACGTCCATGTACTATCTGAACAAACAAGGGCGCACTCATTCTCCAGGGCTGTCCAAACTGTCTCAGAACATTTGGAAGTGGGCTCTCAAATGCAACATGGTTCTGTTATCACAACATGTTCCAGGGGAACTCAATCTTCTGGCAGACGTACTCAGCAGAGACTTTCGTTGCCCATGGAGAACGAATTGCGATTACACAGAGACATAGTCACCAACGTTTTCGCACAATGGGGTTTTCCAGAGATCGATCTGTTCGCAACCCTGGAAAACACCCAATGCCAAGATTACATCTCCGGGTACCTCCAGAACCGCTCCAAGGGGAACGGACTCTGGATAACATGGTCAGGGACATTTGTCTACGATTCCCCCCCCCCCCGACACCCCTTCTCAATAAGATCTTGCACAAGATGCACCAGGAACCAGTCACGATGATACTGGTGGCCCCCGTGTGGGCCCGCCAACCCTGGCCCCCCTGTGGGCCCGCCAACCCTGGATCGTTCATCTAATGGAGATGTCCCTGTCTCCTCAAGTCAAACTGCCTTGCCCGTACAACATGTTGTCGCAAGACAAAGGGGAGACGCTTCACCCATGCCTGCAGACATTGAACTTCGCGGCCTGGCTCTTGAGGTCATAGAATTCGGACACCTGCAACTCGCTCAAAGGTGTATGGACATCCTTAGGGAGGCAAGGAAACCTAAGACTAGATATTTCTATTCTAGTAAATGGAAACGGTTTGTCATCTGGTTTAATCCAATCGACTGCTCTCCCACTCACATTGTCTTATACCTAACTCACTTACTTGATTCAGCCCTAGTCTTCAACTCAATAAAAGTGCACCTAGCTGCACTTTCGGCATACACAACATCACAACAAAAGGTGTCATGGTGGAAGATACCAGTGATTAAGGCTTTCATGGAAGGAGTAAAAAGAATTCACCATCCCATTTCTAAACCGGCTCACGGATGAGACCTAAACGTGGCGTTAACTAGGCTAATGGGAGCCCCTTTCGAGCCCATGTACAAAGCAAGTCTTAAAAACCTCACCCTCAAGACTGTTTTTTTAATAGCAATTACCTCCATTACGAGGGTAAGTGAACTACAGGCATTCTCTATTCTAGATCCCTTTGTAACAGTTCACAAAGATAAGGTGGTTTTGCGCACTCACCCTAGATTTGCACCTAAATTAATTTCCAAGTTCCATGTGAACCAGTCAATAGAACTACCAACCTTCTTTCAAAATCCTTCAAGCCTGGGGGAAAAAACCCTGCACATACTGGATGTATGCAGAGCTGTCATGTACTATATGGAAAGAACTCATCCACTAAGGAAGACTAATCCGTTTTTCGTGTCAGTGGCCACAGGAAAAGGAGACGTAGTCTCCAAATCCACTATTTCTGGATGGATTGTCAATTGCATTAGACTCTGCTACTATCTTGCTAAGAGAGAACTGCCCTTCAAGCCTAGAGCGCATTCCACTTGCGGCACTGGGGCATCCATAGCATTCATTACAAACGTTCCTCTTGAGTCCATTTGTAAAGCGGCAACCTGGAGTTCTGTACACACCTTTACAAAACACTATTGCCTAGACACTCATTCTTGATCTGATTCTGAGGTGGGACAGGCGGTATTAAGACATCTTTTCACTACTGTTCCTTCTCACAACCCACCTCCAACTCCGGGTACTGCTCGCTGGTCTATTCACAGCATGTGATTCTAAGCAGATTGACAAACATCAAAAGACATGCATTACTTACCGTAAAAGCATTTCTGATGGTTGTATCTGCTTAGATTCACATGCAGCCACCCTTCCTCCCCGCTCGGATGGAAGGAACATAGACATCTTACTACTTTCTCTCTTTTCTGTGCTCAGTCACGATAGTCATGAGTCTCCCTCTTGGAGGAAAAAATACAATCGGAGGGACCTCGGCGCGTGAGGGATCTTTGGTGCACTACACGTCACGTAAGGATAGTGTTACAGGCACGCCCATGTCGACGTCCCCTTTCGATTCTCGAAAGACAAGATGCAATACTCTGCGGTTACCCTGGATGTCGGACTATGCACAGCATGTAAATCTAAGCATTTTACAACCCACAGAAATGCTTTTACGGTAAGTAATGCATGTCATGTGTAACATCTAAAAAAGACAGATTTGAACGTGTACCTGATAACCTTCAGAGATGTCGCTGGGAGTTGGTGTATGATTTTCCTACAAAACATATTCATTAAATGATGCGTTGAATTTTTATTTATAACAGTAACAATCTTTAACAATCAGCTTAAAGTGTATGAACAAAACTAAACTACATTCATGTAGTTACTGAATTACCGACACTTTCAATAACAAAGTCCGTTTTTATGAAGTTTTTCTTTAATAGTGGCTTTTGTGTCTGTGAGAAATACATCAAGGTTGTTGATTTAATGCTTTGCAATTTGCAGACAGTATTTCAAATTTAATTTCTTTTTTTTTTTTAATTCAATACATTCTCAGTAGGTATACCTCATCCATTAGACCGGTTGTAGTAGAAGAGCAGTGCGTTGTAGATGTTCCAGCCTTCCCCTATATCAAAGTAATACCAATAATAAAGATGTAAAAGGAAAATACCCCCAAAAATTAAATCCAAAAGATGGTCGATATTTACATGCCACTTAGACAGATTGCTGGGTTACTATGCACTTGGGTGGATTTCCAGTTATTGCAACAACAATGCGTACTAATAAAGTCACTAATCTGCATACACCCTCAAACTGACTCTACAGCACTGCAGTGCGCTAGATTGCTCTTTTTACGCTCAACCCTACTAGCCACCCACCCTCTTTCCTTGCATTACAGATCCATCTGAGTGCCTGGAGACCACACAAGTGGCATCATTGCGCGTTAACTTTGTTTTGAAGGCTAAAATTGAAGATGACAATAATCAATATTGTATGTATGCCTAGGATAGGCCTGGCTCATTGTCCAGCCTTAGCCTATGCAGACGATTTAGTAATTCTCAACCACACATTCAGCGGGCTACGTAGATCTGCAGAAGCGCTATGGACATATGCAGAAAGCTATGGACTCAATAATTAATCGAGAAAAAACTCAATGGTATTTGCCAACAAGAAAACTGCTCGTTCTAGAATAACGGTCCGCGAATGAGAGATCTTACATGCGCCTCATTATAAATATCTTGGTAGTATTGAATTCAACATCTGTGCAGGGCCATCTTAAGCATTTCTGGATAAATAAGTAGCATTTGAAGGCCAACGTTAGCAGTCTACGAAGTGGTTACTTGTGTTCTGGTATAGATGCAAGATACTTTTTATCAATAACATCCAGGAAAGTTTGCAGCCTGTAGTATTAATTCAGAACCGTATATAAATGGTAAATGTAACCCAGAATAGAGAACTTGCATTATCTGCCTTCCAGAATGCAAAAGTGTTCAAGCATTGATAGAGGAGACCAATTGGAGGGAAGGAGAATGCTACACATACCGTAGCATGGATAGTGGATGCAGATGAGAAGCTATCTGTATCCAGACAGACTGAGATTAGAAGTTATGTTATGTTATTTTGCATTTATATAGCGCCTTATATACCATTGGTATGGTCTGAAGGCGCTGGTAGGTTGAACGCCTTTGGGAACCGAAGTTCAGATCAGTAGAGAGAGTAGAGAGAGTCAAAGGTGCGTGTGAGCACCGGGTATGTGTGCAGCTGGTGCGGTATTCGTGTGATAGCTGCTTCTTAGCGGTAGGTGTGGCGGTTGAGAGATCAGGAGTATGTGTTCGTTCTGGCAGGATTTATCCAGACCGAATGGGGCTGCGTTAGGCCTGAGGAGAACGCCTGGCTGGGGGTTTACTTAGAGTGATGGGGAGTGTGCGGCAGAATGTTAGTATGAGAACAGTTGTACCGAATGGTGTCATAGTATCTCTGTGTTCTAGTTGAGTGGTGGTGTAAAGAGGAGAGTAAGTGTGGTGGTGTGATATGCTGGGTTATATGCACTTTCATGCACTTTCAAACGTTCTCTGCACTCCAAACCATACTATATACGTCACACAATTCTATGCGCTCTAGTCCGTTCCATGCGCTCCAGTCCACTCCATGCACCCCAGTCTGCTCCACACCTTCAGGTCCGCTCGATGCCCTCACGCACTCCAGTCTGCCCCACGTACTCCAGTCTGCCCCACGTACTCCAGTCTGCCCCACGTACCCCAGTCTGCCCCACGTACCCCAGTCTGCCCCACGTACCCCAGTCTGCCCCACGTACCCCAGTCTGCCCCACGTACCCCAGTCTGCCCCACGTACCCCAGTCTGCCCCACGTACCCCAGTCTGCCCCACGTACCCCAGTCTGCCCCACGTACCCCAGTCTGCCCCACGTACTCCAGTCTGCCCCACGTACTCCAGTCTGCCCCACGTACTCCAGTCTGCCCCACGTACTCCAGTCTGCCCCACGTACCCCAGTCTGCCCCACGTACCCCAGTCTGCCCCACGTACCCCAGTCTGCCCCACGTACCCCAGTCTGCCCCACGTACCCCAGTCTGCCCCACGCACTCCAGTCTGCCCCACGCACTCCAGTCTGCCCCACGCACTCCAGTCTGCCCCACGCACTCCAGTCTGCCCCACGCACTCCAGTCTGCCCCACGCACTCCAGTCTGTCCCACGCACTCCAGTCTGTCCCACGCACTCCAGTCTGTCCCACGCACTCCAGTCTGTCCCACGCACTCCAGTCTGTCCCACGCACTCCAGTCTGTCCCACGCACTCCAGTCTGTCCCACGCACTCCAGTCTGTCCCACGCACTCCAGTCTGTCCCACGCACTCCAGTCTGTCCCACGCACTCCAGTCTGTCCCACGCACTCCAGTCTGTCCCACGCACTCCAGTCTGTCCCACGCACTCCAGTCTGTCCCACGCACTCCAGTCTGTCCCACGCACTCCAGTCTGTCCCACGCACTCCAGTCCGCCCCACGCACTCCTATCCATCCCACACACTCCTATCCACTTATTTCTTTTTAAAAGAAACCATTCTGGAATGGAAGTGTAGGAAGAAGTTGGAGCTTGCACTGCAGTGCACTGAATGTTCCCTTAAACAACAAGCACATCTGTTTGGGGGGGTTATATTGCGCGTGGGATAGAGCTTGGCGATGGGGTTTGTGGGGTGTGGGGGCAGGACAGCAGGGAACATAGTTCCACTATTTCTTTTCATACACTTGTTCCACTGGTAATGGGCTAAACAATGCCACCAGCATGCGAGAAGGCAAACATCACAGAAGACAGCACAGTAATGTAAGAGATATTGCATGATTTGACCAGGATCACTGTATCATCTGCTGGCAAAGCCGGGATACAAGCATGAACGCTTTGGTTGCACAGTCTTGAATTTGGATACTTATTCACCACTTGGTCTAAACGTTTATGCTCATCATTGGAGGTGATTGCCTAGGTTTTACAACACCCCATCTGAACAAACCAGTTTCTAGACCTTCATCATACAGATGACATGTTATTTTGTTATTTTGTATAGCAACTCCTATCTGGTGCAGGTACATTGCTGATAATAGCACCTGTTGCGTTGCAAAACAAAGTACATATGCAGGCAGGTTTATAAACTTCAAACATAGGACAGGCTCAAACTTCCTTGCTGGAATGTGCTAATCCAATCTTGCATATGAACATACATCTCTGCAATGAGTGCTTAACACACTGAGCTAACTTCTGAACCATTGTGGCACTCAATATATCAATATACATTTCAACTTTGGCTACTACACATGTTCAGCATAATTCCCTCAGGAAGGAAAGAATGCTACAGGAGTTGTGCCATAAGGAACACACATAGTATGTATACCAGAATGAACACAGGAAGCATTACATAATTAATTGATCAAGGCAGAATGTACTTGTCAAAAAAGAAAGGCAATAGGTTTATACCCTCAGCAGCATGCCATAACATATCCAGACAAGAGCTATTTAAGCCTGCTGAACATTGGATCTTACTTCTTTAGATCAGGCAACCTTGTGGGGCCCCCCCTCCAAGGTGGGGGCCCTGGGCAAGTGTAACGCTCACCTGACTCCCACGGAGGCGCTGGCCTGGTTCGCGCTGCTGCGACCTCTTCTAAGGTGATGCGCAGGGTTCGGAAGACGGACTGGACCGGGCCCCCAAATCTGGCTTGTCTGGCTCGCAGAAGTATCCTTCTGTAGGCGAAAATAGGGGATTAACTGTCTGCGGGGTAATGCAATCGGCCTCCCACTTTCCCCTCTTACCCTCCTTGAAACCCTTCTGTGATTCCCCGTAGCGTCTCACCTTAGGGTCTGGAAGGACAAGCTCTCCATCCTGCTTCTGATGCAGGGGCGCGTTGGTATCCAGTTACTTCACTGGATTTTCGGATTGGTGAGAACCAAACTTGCTTGGCTTCCAGGTAAGTTTTTTGATAAGAGTTTCCCCTTGTGTCCATGCATTAATGTACTAATGCTAGTGTCTTTTTCCCCATAGGGGCCAGGGTACGGAATGCCGGGGAACAGGCACCGACCCGAGATGAGAGGTGAAATCTTTGTAGAAATCAGGTAAGTCTTTAATGAGCGTTTTTGGTAATGTCTTTTCATTCGCTCATTAACGCTGATGTCTCTTTTTCCCCTTAGGGGCCGGGGTCCGGAAATGCCAGGATGCGGCGCGGACCCGAAATGAAGAGGGAATGAATCAACAGGTAAGTTCTAACATGGAGATTTAGCTTTCCTTATTCCCTTCTCTCTCTCACCTTTTGTTCTTGCCTTTTTCACCCTAGGCGCTGGGGCGTGACTGCGAATCCGGATGATCGCTGCTGAACATGGAGGCGCCCTGTAAAGGTGAGTGGAATGCGGCGCTGCAGTGATTGACGCGATGAGCTTTTAAATAAAAGTCTTCCTTTTCAGGATTGTTGGCGAGATGTCTCCGGGTTGCGGATTTAGCAGGTAAGGACTTTTCCTTCTTCTGTTCTCTTCTTCTCTTCCTTTGCAGGTGATCCAGGATGCTGGCAGGCGTGGCAGAAGTCAGGATGCAGGAGCAGACACGTTGAGCATCCAGCTGCTAGATGCAGAACAACGCGAAGCACATGTGGCTGTTCGGGTGGGGTTTAAATAGCCTTGGAAGAAGTTCCAGGTATGTATCCTTCCTCCAATCAGGTATGTATCCTTCCCGACCACGCCCGGATGGTAAATTAGTCCCACAGGTAAAGTAGTTCCTTTCAGGCCTCAAGGAGGCCGGGATCCTGCAGCATTGTTTGCATCAGGTAAGTGCACCGAAGCACTCCCATAATGAGCCTGGCGCCTATGGCGCCAGGACTGATGTCCAAAGGGCCCCTATATGGGGTTGCTGGGTCTTTCCTTGGGGACTGGATGTCCGCTTTCGGGGACGCAGGGCTTGAACCGGCTCCCCGGGAGCGGGCATCATGACAGCAAGTGCCCCTTTTGCCCTCCCATAAAAAAGTCTTTGCATCTGTGGCGATTATACCACCTGCAAACAAGCACGAAGCATTAAAGCTACTCAGGTCACAGCATTGATTCACCACTTTACTGCCAAACAAGGTGGTTTCACATGGTGGGGCACACGTCAATTATATATCCAGGTCTTTGTCCCCATGATAACCTATGGATTGGAATACCTTTTCCAAATCGACCTGAAATAGCTTCAAGTTATTGAGGGCAAATTCTGGCATAAGATCCTTGACCTGCTGGTATGTGTCCCAATGGCCTTTAAAAATGTGTAATAATACTAATAATGGTCTCTTAACAGATGCAACATTCACTAGCCAAGCAGGTTGAACTATAGGATTGGCTAGATAATTATGCTCATTTTAGCGATTAGAAAAAATATCAGTTTGTGACATGTGTTATATACATTTAAGAGCCCTCAGCACTACCTCAATCTTTGACCTTCTAATAGGCTTAGACCATTTGTTTTACTCATGAGACTTGCACAACTACCTGTATTAACAGTAACGGGCACCATTAGTAAAACTCCTATCCTTGATCGATTCTGTCGAATCTGTAAAAAGCACGAAAACTTAGAGACAGCTAAACACCTACTGACCGAGTGTCCTAATATGCTAAGGATATACAAGTTTTACTTGGAAACTATAGGTGAAATGGCCTTCTGGCTCTAATGCATTAATACTAAGAACATCAAATAGCTTATTGCAACGTATAATGTTTGGTTAAAGATAGAAACCATATTGGGAATCTCTATATAGGGAAGTGGGAGTATGCTTGGTGTAAGACTACCATTGAGCTGGGTTGACGCTGACAAGTGGACTATGACACGAGGATAATAGTCGAGCACAAGAATGAACTGGTGTAGAAGGATAGGTAGTTGAAATTGTTCTCCGTTCTCTAAAGTGTTATGTAGCACTATGAGAGGAATTAAATGTATTGTCAATGGTGTAAATAGCACATAGTTGATTATTACAAGAATTACTAAGGGAGAACTATGAAAACACTATTTATTGTACATTGTGAATATATGTGATTTTGAATTATTTTATCTTATTTATTATTGATTTTAAAAATAAATCTTGTGTTTTTTGGTATTTACTAATTATTATCTAGTAAATGAATGTTATGTTTTATGTTTTGAATATATGTAAATATGTGTAAAGTTTGTTTACAAACTACATCACATTAAATTAAATAAAACATTTAAAAAATAATCAATATTATTTCTGTTGAACTTAAACAAATACATATTTTGTATAGTCGCATCTGAAGGATTCATATTAAAAAAAATACTTGAATGGTGAGTGCGGTTGCTGTTGACACCAGAATATTGGTAGATGTACAATATCCGTCCTTTAATTGATACATATATTAAGACCATTCTTAAAAAGAAAATGTACATTTGTATTATTAATTAGACCACATCAAAAGCGATGAAGTAAGTTTATGTGCTAGTCACTCGGCCTTACCATGTGGATGTTGGATGTGTCTGTGGTTTCCACCATGGTAACGGTCTGTACTTCCATCAGAGCGGTCTACGTAAACACAGAGATGATAATCAACACATTTAACAAAATGAACGATTTGTAAAAGATGCAATGTATGTTTTTTGAGAAGCTCACATTGCACCGAACTATTAGTGTATCCCTAAACTAAGGATACACAAAGTAATCTACAGTTATAATTGTATAAACAATATTTGTGGCATTTGTTTCTGTGAGAAATACATCAAGGTTATTGATCTAATGCTTTCCAATTTAATGACAGCATTGCAAATTATAAAAATAACTATTAATATAATGCAATACATTTTCAGTTGTCATACCTCATCCTCCAGACCATTTGCAGTACAAGAATAATACGTTGTTGAAGTTCCAGCCTCCCCCTATATCAAAGTAATTTGAATAATAAAGATGTAAAAACAAAATCGAAAACAGAATTTACACGAAAAAGTTGGTAGATATTTATATAGAAGCCTAAATACAACTTGGAAAGATGCCGGGATAAGGATGCACTTGGTTGGATTTCCAATAATTTCACCAACAATCGGTAATAATGAACTCGCTCCTCTGCATACACCTCTCAAACTAACTCAACAGCTCAATTGCTCTTTTCCCGCTCAACCCTTCTAACCACCTACCCTCCGTCTTTGCATTACAGATCCGCCTGATGGCCTGGAGACCACACAAGTGGCATCGTTGCACCGTCACTTTGTTTCAAAAGCTAAAATTGTACATAACAGTAATCAATATTTTTTAAGTTGAACTGATACAAATAAATATTTTATATAGTTTAATCTGAAGGATTAGTATAAATAGATTGCTTGAAAGGTGAGTGAGGTTGTTGATGACTGTGGAATAGGGTTGATATACAATATTTGTCCTTTAATTGTTGCATATATTCATACCAGTGTGAAATAGAAAATTTACATTAGTATTATAAATTAGACCACATCAAAAGCGATAAAATAAGTCTATGTGCAAGTCACTTGGCCTCACCAGGTGGATGTTGGACTTGTCTGTGGTTTCCTCCATGGTAACAGTCTGTACTTCCATCAGCATGGTCTACGTAAACACAGAGATGGTAATCAGCACATTTAACAATTTAACAAATTTACATATTTGTAAAAGACGCAATACGTTTTTTGAGAAGGCTCACATTGCACCAAACTATTAGTGTATCCCTAAACTAGGGATACCCAAACTAATCTAAAGTTATAATATTATTTACTATTTTCTCCTAGATTGTCAGAGAAGACTCTGTCCTCTGGTGCTACACTCCTCCTTAGCGCATGTTGACGGCGGCGGGTTTTAGCAGGTGTCCGGCCTGCAAGGGTACCTTTCCCACATCAGATCCCGACACGCTCTGCCTCCGGTGCCTTGGGCCCGACCACGGCTGGGGCGGCTGATCGGCATGCGACGCATTGACCTGCGAGCACTCATTCGCCCCGAGCTACTGGCCCATAGGCCAAGGAGTCGCAGACTCTCCCAGTCCCACCACATAGGGGCCGCAAGGCTCTTGTACCGGGGACATCCCCAAGGGGTTTTGCTCTACTTCCTGGATCACTCCCGAGGGGGCACCTTCACGCAGCACTACTGCCTTCATGTGTCACGACTCGCTCCCTTCGCTCCCGTTCCCGCCACTTGGGGGCATGTTTTGGGGCTTATTCCTTGCTGGAAATTTCCTTCGAACTTAATGCCACAGTGCTGTAATGAATTGGGAGCGCAAAATCCCTATTTTCCAAACTACTTCCCTTCCGGATCCATTCCAGGTCTTTGGCAGCCAGCATGCTTCTTTAACCAAATGACTGTGTTTCCCAGAATGCCTGGCCCACTGCTCCACCTCCACCCTTGCAGGACTAGGTTGGGTGGAGGATAAGCAACACCTGTGGCTGCAGGTGCAGCAGTCAGCACACCTGAGGCGTGTGCTCGTTTAGCAGCTTTAAAAGCCTCAGTCTCACTTCAGTCCAGCGCTGGTCATCGTTTGCAGTGTTCCTGTTTTTGACTAGTCCCTGGTTTCCTGGTTCCTTGCCTTTGCACCTACTTCCTTGTTCCTGTTTTCTTGTTTCCTCCGCCCTGAATCTCTGATTCATGCTCTAATTGAATTCTGCTCCCTTGTTTCCCTTTTTTCCTTCCTCTGTTTACAGGCAGCATTTCACAGTGCTTTCCCTATTCAAATGCAGCCCAGTTGGTATTTCTTTGACTCTGTCCTTTGCTGCTGTTAACCCGTATGCCTTAGCCTTCCTCTTGATTAGCTTCCTGTCTTTTCCTTGGAAGGATAGGGAGAAGTTTGCATTGGTTATTTAGCTTTTTCCCTGCTCCTGATCCTTACTTCTATTGGGATCCATTCCAGGTTTTCCTTAGCACTTCTGCATTTATTTTCCCATTTGATTTTAGGTGTGGTGTGCGGTTGTTAGCTAGCTCCTGTGTGAATGCTTATGTTTTCCTCACTATTTGTTATCACTATTTCAACTTAGGTATTTAGTTTACTGCGGCGGATCACTCTCGGCTGCCTTCCAGCCTTCACCCTTGCCCTGTCGGGCTCCCCACATAACAGCGGATCACGCTCTGCTGCATTCCAGCCTCCGCCCTTGTCCTCTGGGCTCCCTGCCCTGCAGCCTGCCTCGCTCCGGCTGCCTTCAGCCCTTGTCCTCTTGGGCCCCCTGTTCTACAGTCTACCTCTCCCTGGCAACCTACAGCCCGTGCCCTCTGGACCTTCCTACTTCTCCCATTGCTGTTCTAGCCTCTCGGGGTCCCAGTTCATCAACAGGATTCATGGGCTAGCTGACATTCAAGAGGTTTATTCTCGTCCTTGTGAGTACAGTTCTTTAGTTCCCTTATTTGATACCATCAGAGTGTTAGTTCACAGATCCTGTCATTGCTTGCCCTCCACGTGGGTTTAGCGCTGTCAGTACCTGTAACAGCAATTGGGGGTAAGGCGCTTGCCGACTTTCCTCGCGGTCAGGTGCTTACCCCACATCCCTTTTCACATATTGGGTTTAATATCACACTCTGTTTGCACTCCTGGCTTCTAGCATACATGAGTCGTTGTTCCTATGTGCACATTTCCCTTGCCATATTCGCTGCCTTAGTATTCGCCTGACTAATCCTGACAGAATGACCAGCCCAAAATTCCCATTGAATATGGCAAGTTTAAGAAAGAAAGGCAGCAAGGCCTCTAACAAGTTTGTACAGAAAGCTTCCCCTACATTTACCTGTGACAATCAAATCACTAGTCTTGGTTTAAATGAACTCCTTGTCACGAATGGGCATTTACGAGCAGAGTATTTTTCCCATAGGATGGCTCATCCTACATTGCCTGATCCTAGTTCGATCTTTTGTTCTGATCCCGATTCTATGTCAGCGCAAGCCTTAACCGTAGAAAACAACACACTGTCAGACTTATTATACAAGAGTACCTCGGTTGTTGAACCCCATGATTCCAGTTGTGCTTCACCTCAGATAGAACAGTTTCATGGTACAAACATAAAGAATGGAGGGGTTCCTTGCATAACTTCTGTTTTCTACCCTCAGTCCAAATACTTCTTTGCACAAGTACATACGGTAGTCCCTAATGTCAAGAGGTCTAAGGTCAATAGTTTGCTTAAGGGTAACACAGGCCAAGTTAGTATGAGAAAGTATAAATCTCAGAACCTGATAGCAGTAGAGGACAGTGCACAATCGGTGCACATCCAGATTGCTAGTGCAGGATCCAGCCCTGATGCTACTATGCCTCCTCCTGTGCCTACTGATAGTGATGTACAGTTAATGCAGGGCATGATAAGAGCCAAGCTTGAGGAGTTAACACAAGAATTCATTTCTTTACAAGAGGAGAATAAGATCTTGCACGCATTCCTGAATACACCTCAGACTTTATCCATTGATGTTGATGAAGTGAACACAGTTCAGCCCCTGAGTGCAGAGACTTTGGTAAATCATGATAATTGCCAATATGTTAGATCTATTGGAAGTGAAGGTCTTTCTTCTAGCACAGCGTTCAACCTGGGCACAGTTTCTAACAATTGTTCTGCTGATTATCAGGGATTGCAGTTAGCTGAAGATTTACAAGCCACTCCTTTACCTAAAGTTTCCTGTGTAGCAGTCTGTCATAATTCTGAGCTAGCACACATACAAGCTTCTGATCTCCAAACACAATACACAGAGGTGGCATACACAGATTCAGTCACTACACTAGGCTTAGGTCCTGCTCTTGATACAGCTGCTGAGACTGAAGTAGAGTTTAAAGCTGATGTGGAAGACGATCTTACCTCTGGGTTCACTCTTCCTTCTGCCAATTCTGATCAATACAAACAGTCAGAGACTGTACAGATTGCATGTTCTGATGAACTCATTCCACAGTATACAGAACCAAAAGACCAGCAGGCGAATCCTGAACTGTTGATTGTTAATCTGCCTCTTTCAGAAGCTAAGACAGAGGAATGGACAATTGACGAAATCCTGATTAACAGAGACTTTACTATGGTGATTCCACTGGTTGATTTTGACTTCCACAAAGAAAGAGACTCTGTGTCACCCACTAAAGAAAAGGACCGCAAGGGTACAGTTCAGTCCTTGGGTACGGGATCCAAGGAGTCTAATGCCCTAAAGGTGCCCTCCATTCCTGAGACACCAATGTGTCTATCAACTTCTGAGACTTCTGTGTGTCCTCCTACAACCATTGACTCTTCTATGATCCGATCCACAGCCCTGCAGTCATCTTTGGTACACGTGTCTTCAACCAATGAACCACTGCCATGTCTGCCATTTCATCAAGAGCCTCCACCATGCACGGGGTTAGTCCCAAAGACCCTGACATGTTTGGATTCAGCTACCGAGATGGCTCCAACTTGCATGCCTTCCGCTTCAAAGTTTCCTCTGGCCTGCCTGTCTACAGTGACTCATCCAGAAGATCATCCTTCAGCCAGAGAGCCTCCGGTAGTCCATCATATGTGCATGTCTTCAGTTCCAGAGTCTATTGCTTGTTTGCCTTCAGTTCATGAGACACCGGTATCCTGCTTAGCTTTGCTTCCAACATCAGAGGTATACCTGTCTACACCATCAGATCCTGCTGTATTTTCTACTGCTCCAGACAGTCCTCCTGAATCCCAAACATTTACTGTCGATGAACGTTTAGATTGCCTTACTTTTGCTTCAGGAGGAGCATCAGAATGCCTGCCTTTTCCACAAGACGATTCTCCCAACTGCTTCACTTTAGCATCAGAGCCTCCAAAAAATGCAGCATCAGATTTTGAGACTTTTGCCAGCTCCCGCTTCAGAGTCATCAAGCTAGACCAAGTGGTGAGTCAGAACCACTCATCTGGGTGTGCACAGGGGGTGGTGCAGACCGGCGTATTACCTACAGAACTTGTGCAACAGAATTCCGCCAAGAAGCACCAGTTGGGTGCTAGTAGCCAAAGGAAGGGAATGACTGCTGCAGTTCAAGATGTGTCTGTTATTGCTCCTTCTGCAAGTGTGCCTGAAATACCAAGTACTGTGTCTATCACTCCTATCAGTATGCCAAACGTCCCTGCGGTTGTATCCAACGTGCAATCAAACCTTAATCATTTTCAACCACAAGCCTTTTCCCAGATGGATGACAGAAAAAGATCTGAACCTCTACCTCAGCCGCCACCTTCTCTAATGGCTGAACATGAACATTTCCTGAAGCCAGCAACTTCCTTACCTCCCGCATGTCCGCTCTCGGCAGAAAGGCTAACAGCACTTCTACCATTGTCTAAGGCAAGTTGCACCAGCCTGCCTCCCTCCTCAAAGACTTACAAGGGTCCACTCCCAGTGACTGAGCTTCCTGGACCTTTCAACTTTGCTTCAGGTCTTGCAAGTCCTTCATGCCTTTCTTCAAACCATGAGTCTCTTCCTCACCAGAAGCCATCGATTCCATCAGTATCACCTCCAAAGACAAAGCACTCCTATCAGGGAAGCCCATCTGCCTTTGCCCACAAGCCACCATTTCCATCAGTGCCACCTCCAAAGAAAAAGCACTCCCATCATGGAAAGAAGAAGTTTCGTGCGGGTGGCGGGCACCCGAAGAGGGCCGTAGGAGGGGGTATACTGTCACGACTCGCTCCCTTCGCTCCCGTTCCCGCCACTTGGGGGCATGTTTTGGGGCTTATTCCTTGCTGGAAATTTCCTTCGAACTTAATGCCACAGTGCTGTAATGAATTGGGAGCGCAAAATCCCTATTTTCCAAACTACTTCCCTTCCGGATCCATTCCAGGTCTTTGGCAGCCAGCATGCTTCTTTAACCAAATGACTGTGTTTCCCAGAATGCCTGGCCCACTGCTCCACCTCCACCCTTGCAGGACTAGGTTGGGTGGAGGATAAGCAACACCTGTGGCTGCAGGTGCAGCAGTCAGCACACCTGAGGCGTGTGCTCGTTTAGCAGCTTTAAAAGCCTCAGTCTCACTTCAGTCCAGCGCTGGTCATCGTTTGCAGTGTTCCTGTTTTTGACTAGTCCCTGGTTTCCTGGTTCCTTGCCTTTGCACCTACTTCCTTGTTCCTGTTTTCTTGTTTCCTCCGCCCTGAATCTCTGATTCATGCTCTAATTGAATTCTGCTCCCTTGTTTCCCTTTTTTCCTTCCTCTGTTTACAGGCAGCATTTCACAGTGCTTTCCCTATTCAAATGCAGCCCAGTTGGTATTTCTTTGACTCTGTCCTTTGCTGCTGTTAACCCGTATGCCTTAGCCTTCCTCTTGATTAGCTTCCTGTCTTTTCCTTGGAAGGATAGGGAGAAGTTTGCATTGGTTATTTAGCTTTTTCCCTGCTCCTGATCCTTACTTCTATTGGGATCCATTCCAGGTTTTCCTTAGCACTTCTGCATTTATTTTCCCATTTGATTTTAGGTGTGGTGTGCGGTTGTTAGCTAGCTCCTGTGTGAATGCTTATGTTTTCCTCACTATTTGTTATCACTATTTCAACTTAGGTATTTAGTTTACTGCGGCGGATCACTCTCGGCTGCCTTCCAGCCTTCACCCTTGCCCTGTCGGGCTCCCCACATAACAGCGGATCACGCTCTGCTGCATTCCAGCCTCCGCCCTTGTCCTCTGGGCTCCCTGCCCTGCAGCCTGCCTCGCTCCGGCTGCCTTCAGCCCTTGTCCTCTTGGGCCCCCTGTTCTACAGTCTACCTCTCCCTGGCAACCTACAGCCCGTGCCCTCTGGACCTTCCTACTTCTCCCATTGCTGTTCTAGCCTCTCGGGGTCCCAGTTCATCAACAGGATTCATGGGCTAGCTGACATTCAAGAGGTTTATTCTCGTCCTTGTGAGTACAGTTCTTTAGTTCCCTTATTTGATACCATCAGAGTGTTAGTTCACAGATCCTGTCATTGCTTGCCCTCCACGTGGGTTTAGCGCTGTCAGTACCTGTAACAGCAATTGGGGGTAAGGCGCTTGCCGACTTTCCTCGCGGTCAGGTGCTTACCCCACATCCCTTTTCACATATTGGGTTTAATATCACACTCTGTTTGCACTCCTGGCTTCTAGCATACATGAGTCGTTGTTCCTATGTGCACATTTCCCTTGCCATATTCGCTGCCTTAGTATTCGCCTGACTAATCCTGACATCATGGCAGAGGGCACCCTGCTTCCCAGGTCTCTGCTTGAGGTGCAGGGTAGGCCTGAGCCTTTGCTTCTAAGTGTACAGGCGGAGACTGGGCCTGTCTCTTCAAGCACCACGCAGCAGGCGCGGGGGCATGAAAAAATGGCCGCCAGACCAGATAAAATGGCGGCTCGCCCAGAGCCGCCTCCTTCTGGAGAGCAGGCATGGGAACGTATGTCTAGGTGGGACTGGACCACTCCTGTGACCTGGTCCACGTCATACCCAACCACACCTTCACAGGGGAGCTATGCCACTCCCAGCGGTGTGTGGCACAGACAGCCAAGGCCTCAGCAACCACTGGGCACAGCTCCCATGCCTCCAGGCCCTTTCTTCCCCTGCATGCAAGCATGGGCGTAATTTTAGAGGGGACAGGGGTGTTTGTCCCCCCCCCCAACTCATGGCACACCATTTTGTCCCCATTCATTTGGCTGGGGTACCTTTTCTTAAGATGTCATGTCCCCCCCACCCCCCAACATTTTCAGCAAAGTTACTCCACTGCATGCAAGGATAGGTCATTCAAAAAGTTCCTTACGTTCAGGAAGTCACCGCAGATGGGCACCATCCTTACGGGGGTCATGAAGGACATGCTACCCCCGGCACCACCTCAGGCTTCAATGGTGTTGCAGACCCTGGTACTGGTTCAACCCTTGGCTCCCATGCTCACACCAGTCATGCATGCTCTGCCTCCCGCACAGCCTCTGCAGCAGCCCGCCACAGCTGCCCACACCCAGCGCGCCTCCCATCAGCTCCGGACTTTCAGGACACAGCAGGTGACACGGACGAGGAGGACCACCAGGATACTCCCTCGTCAGCTACGGCTTTCTACGAGAGGCTGGTGGTTATAGCAGAATGCCTGGGAATTCCGCAGCCTCAAGTCGAGAAACCTGAGGCAGAGTTTCTGGCAGAGGTGCTGACCATTCGCCCTGCCACAAGAACGTGTATCCCTCTGCAAAAGGATGTAGAATCCCTTGCCCAGAAGGGATGGATGAAGCTGCACTCAACGCAGCCAACAAATAAACGCAAGGATGCCAGGTATAGGCAGGCGGAAGGGGACTCACTCATTCTGTCGGTGCACCCTCAACCGCATTCATCAGTTATAGCTGCGGCCTTCCTTTACTCCAAGCCACAGTCTTCGTCAGCTGCTCCAATGTGAGCGCTCCTTGGGAAGGAGGAAAAGTTGTTGGAATCATACGGCAAAAATATTTACTCTAATTACACACTCCATCTGCGCCAGGGCAACGCTGACGCTATCCTGGAAGCAGTGAATCGGAAGCTGTGGAGGGAGATTGCAGACTTCTTCCCAGAGCTCCCAGCGTAGAGACAGGGCCGGTTTGGCAGAGACCAAGATTGTGGCCCAAGATATCATGGAGTCTACAGTGGCTCACATCAACACAGCAGGTAGAGCGATCTGTATCACCACCGATATGACGAGGATGACTTGGCTCAAGGTGACCAAGTTTATCCCCAATGTGCACGAGTGCATTCTAGACTTGTCATTTGAGAGAAGGGACTTGTTCCACTCGACCACAGACAAGGAACTTCACAAAAAGTAGAATAGCTCTCAGACAGCAAAATCCTTGTCAATCCTGACCGCGCCAAAGGCCTATAGCCAGAGTCACCAACGCTTAGATAGAGCATGTACCTTTGGTGGCTTCAGAGGCTTTGAGAAGCGGCATGCCGGACAGCCAGACAGGTCTCCTAGCCAGCACAGGAGCAAGCAGCACAAATCCTCTCACAAGGGTTTTTTCCAGTCCCCCTCCGAGGCACCAGCCTCAGAGGGTAAAAAGTTGTGATGACGTCCTGCAGGTCCACGAGTCTCCGGTGGGTGGCAGGCTTGCCTTGCACTTCTGTTCATGGCAGGCAAGGTTTGCAGACCCATGGATCCTCTCTGTAGTCTCCATGGGTTTCCGCCTGCCAATCCCTTCATTTCGTCTTTCCTCCCCTCCAGTCCCACAGATTGGGACAGCACCTCTTTTGACGGAAATCCGCTTGCTCATCATGAGTCAGGCGGTGGAGGAGGTTCCAGCTTCGTTACCAGGCATGGGCTTCTATTCCCAAATTTTCACCATTCAATAGAAGAATCAGGCTGGCCTGAGAGTTGTTCTAGCCCTTTCTTCCTTGAACCTTTCCCTACCCCTTCAAAAGTTCAAGATGGTTACTCCAGCTCTTATTAGGGATACTCTTTGTGGGGGAGACTGGATGTGCTTGCTGAATCTGCACGTCCCCCATTTGGGAGCCCTATCATTCCTTCCTGAGGTTCAGGATCATGGGCTTCCATTTTCAGTACAAGGTCCTCCCCTTTGGCCTTAACTCGGCCCCAAGGGTATTTGCGAGGTTAATGAACTTAGTAGCAGCCCTGCTCAGGGCAGAACGCCACCACCTTTATCCATACCTCAACGACTCGACAACAGGTTTCTCCGAGCAGAGTCTCCAAATTCTTTTCTGTGGTAAGGGCACACGGGATGCCGGCATGTCGTCCCATCCCGGGGGTAGCCCCCCCCCTCCCCCTGCACCATAATAGCACGACTCCTGAACTCCTGAACTACCGGGACACCCTTCTGCAAATGGCGCGTGCCACCGGCCCAATCACGTATAATGGCTACCAAATCGGATTCTTCCCAGACTATACTAGGAAAGTCCGGAAAGCACATCAATCTTTTGCTTCTGTCAAGCGGAAGATGCACTCACTCTGCATGGAGTACGCTCTCTTCTTCCCAGCGCAACTTAAAGTTTACCACGCGGGAACCGTGCCCCTTTAAAACATCCTGAGGGAGGCATGGACATGGCTGGAGACGAACGTTCTGTCATCTTCTGGACCTCAGCCGCTGAAGGGGCGGCCCAGACAAGTTTGAATCGCAGGCTGTAGAACAAACTGCGCCCTTGGAGCCCGTGCTTGGGGCAGCGGGCAATGGCTGACTCTGTGGCTCGAACGGCATCAGCACACACTCTTGCCGATGACATTGAGGGGAAAACAGTCATAGCGGCTACTGATCAGGAATGGAGTTTCGCACAAACAGCATCAGCAGGCACCCCAAAGATGGTTGACTTGGTTCGTTCGCACCCTTTTGGTGCGGTGTTAGGGCGACAGGTGCTTCAAGTTGGGGAGGAGTACAGGGTGGAATGCAGGGGAAGTTGGTAAACCGTTGTTGGCCTGATTTTGGTTGAACTTTGGTTCACAAGCTACGCAGGGCATAAAGACACTCAGCTAAGGTTGGGCATGAGGAGGGGAGCGCTAACGGGAGGCAGGGGAGGGAACGGAAGGGGGGCGCAAACCAGGTTGAAGTACGGTTTCTCTGGGATGATGGCTCAACGGGAAAGTCTCAGTCATGACCTGGAATGTCAACGGGTTATGTTCAGGTGATAAAAGAAGGCTGGTGCTACAGTTCCTTTATAGGTAGTCCCCTAATATTGTATTTCTTACTGAGACACATCTAGCGGGAACAGAGTGCGCATTTTTTCTGAGATCCAATTAAAGGGTGGCATTCCACAGAGGCCTTGCTAGGGCCTCCCAGGGGACGCTCAGACTCCTGCTTAAGAGGGTCCCATTCCAGCTCGAAGAGGAGAAGTCTGACCTCAGGGGGTGCTATGTTCTGGCAAGGGGAGTGTTGTGGGGCACCACTTGGGGAATTGTAGCGGTATATGCGCCACCACCGCTCGCATCCGATCTCTTAGCAGAGCTTCAGGGGCTTTTGCTTCAGAATCACGCTGACATTTGGATCTGGGGAGGGGCTTCAATGAGATGATGGACCGGGGCTTAGACAGGACATATGCTGGCACTAGAAACCCGGCGGCCTGAACCGAATTGCGCTCATTCGCTGAGGCCTTGGGGTGGGTGGATGCATGGAAGTGGCTGCATACAACTGAGAGAGGTTACTCCTTCTTCTCTGTGGTGCATGCCTCCATGTCAAGGATTGACTACTTTTTCGTCCAATCTAACATGACCCACAACCTACTATCTGCCAAATTTTTGGCCAGATGGATATCAGACGACTCCTCGTTAGTCATGGAGTTAACGAATGGGATAACTAAGTCCAATGAGAGCTGGCGCCTCAACACCTGTTACCTATGGGACGATGAATTGGTGGACGGCTTGGCTGCTAAAACCGGGGAGTACTTTGAAATGAATACGGTACAGTCGACAGCCCAGTCACACTTTGAAGGGGTATAATGCCTTGCTATGGGGGGATGTGCTCTCAATGGTGGCAGCTAAGCGCAGGACGCATTTACATGAGGTGGAGGAGGCAGAGAGGGTGGCACAACAAGCAGAGGAGGAATTTCTCTCCTGGGTCACAGAAGACCAAGCTGGCACTAGTTACGGTGCAAGAAACACTGCATAATGTGGCACTAGACAATGGCAGGAAGGTGCACTGGGCTAGACAAAGTCAAATCCATGAAGCCAGGGATAAATCAGGGAAAATGTTGGCCTGACTTGAAAGGAGAGATAAAGAAACTGGATACGTGCGCGCCTTATGTGAAACACAAGGGGAGGAACTGACTAACGATGCAGACATAGCCAAGGTCTTCGTGTAATACTATGAGGCGTTATATAGCCCGGGGAATGAGAATGGTGAGTTGGATGGGCCGGACGCACTAGTCCAGGTGCCTCTCCCAAGGTTCACCACACAACAGGCTCTGGGTTTGGAGGCAGACATTTCAGCGGAAGAAATTTCCTCTCCATAGAATTCGAGAAGGCGTTTGATTCTGTGCAGTGGTACTCGCTTTGGGAGATTATGGGTCGCATGGGATTTTGCAGAAATTTCCTGGCGGGTGTTCACCTGCTAAATGCTAACCCCAAGACGGCAATAAGAGTAAATGGGGTCACCTCTCGGGCCTTCGTACTGGGACGAGGCACGCGCCATGGATGCCCCTTTCACTGCTACGGTTTACTCTAGCAGTGGAGCCATTAGCGATACAGCTCAGGGAAAGCCCGAAATGGGAGGGATTTAAATGACCCTGGGGTGGGGAAGACAGGGTCTCACTCTACACAGACAACCTCCTAATATACATGAGCAGCCCAACGGTGACAGGAATATTGGCAGGCATACCAAAGCTTCAGCGGGCTCAAAATAAATTAGCAAAAATCAATTATCTTCCCCGTGCAGGGAGGGGTAACAATGCTCCCTCAGGAATGCCCATACACAATAGCGGTTTCAGGCTTCAAATATCTGGGTGTCCACCTTAGCCCATGCCTGTCCGACTTCATCCAGCTCAATCTCTCCCCAGTGGTGAACACGTTTTTACTGGATATCACACACTGGCAATCCCTCCCACTAACCTTGCTGGGCAAAGCAGCCCTTTTTAAGATGTTGACACTACCTACATTTCTCTATGTCCTGCAGAACGCCCCGCTCCCGAGTGCCAAGTGTGGGTGATATGATATGATATTTATAACGTGCCTAAACACAAGTGTTTCGAGGCAAGGGATGGGGAACGGAGGGAAGACAGACAACGGTCTTACTAGGCCAGGTGTCAGTCAGATCGCGCAAGTGCAAGGAAAAAGGGTGCAAGACTGGAGGCGCACCAGGACATGGGGTGGGGCGGAAAACTGAGACTCGACCAGTCCATTTGGCATAACACGCACTGGACGGAGCTGCTGAAGATGGGGTATTTTGAGAGCTGGGCAGCGAGGGGGATATAATAAACGAGGGGCGCCTTCGGCCGTTCGAAGAGTTGCAAGGGTCATATGGCCTGCCGGCAGGGGAGAGATTCCATTATATGCAAAGAACACATGCCATGAAAGCCCAATTTCCCTCTCTGGGAGAGGTCCCAAGGTGTTCTCTGCTGGAGGCTAATCTGTTCTCATCTGGCATCCCTGCCAAGGTTACATCTACACTGTAACGAGTGCTCACAGAATTTGGGACCGCAGAGCTGACCCACCTAAGGGGGAAATGGGAGCAGCACTTGGGGTGGTTGGAACCGGGGGAATGGGTGGAGGCCCTGCTGGTCCCGAGGGAGGTGGGAATAGCGACTGTAGTTACTACAATGCAAGATCTTTCACAGGGTGGAGTACTCCCGTACTGCATTGACCATCTGGGGCATGGTGGATAGCAACAAATGTCTTAGATACGGTAGGGAAGGAGGCACGTTCTATCACATACCCTGGGACTGTGCTCAGATTCAAGTCTTCTGGGGGAAATGTATGCATAAACTGTCCACTTTAATGGGTGCTCAGGTTCCTCTAGAACCAAAACTGGCATTGCTCAAGATATGGGTAGACACCGGGTTCACGAAATATGAGAAATCGTTCCTGGCTGTAGTACTGGGGCTTGCTAAGAGGCTGATTGCAGCATCCTGGGGCTCTGCGTAGCGTCCGAGACTAAGCAAGTGGGCTGTGTAAGTGGACCGTTGTTTAGCCTTGTAGAGGAGAGTGTAAAAGGCTAGTGGCTGTCCCCAGAAGTTCTTGAAGCTGTGGGGGAAGTAGGGGGGGAGATGGCTGAGGGGCTTGACAGTATGGATTGCTCTAACCCTGATCCTTCTTGCTGCCAATATAACTTGTTAGAATCCTATGCTAGATGCGCTCCCATGGTAGTAATATTATATGGAATCTACTGTATTATGCTCAAGTTGTACCTATGCTTGTGTTTGTTCTGTTCCCTTTTTATGAAAATAAGAAACCGATTGGTTAAAAAAAAAGGAATGTCACGAGGCATTTACTCAGCAGACCAGCAACCTCAGCATGGTGGTACCAGCACCTGCTCGGAATAATGGCAGCTTGTCTCCTGGCTGTGCCACACACAAGACTCAAAATCAGGAGGCTGCAGATGCATTTCTCAGCCTCTTGGAACTAGAAGACGGGCTACCAATCAGCCCTAGTCAGCATACCACAGCACCTGCACCCGGACCTGGAGGGGCGGAGTGCAAAGACCAACCTGGTAGCAGGCAGACCGTTAAGGCAGCCTTCTCCTGAGATCACCATTACCATGGACTCATCCCTAGAGGAATGGAGGGCTATGCTGGACAATCACAGTGAGCATGGAGTGTGGTCACAGCAGGAACAGCTGGAACACATCAACTGGCTCGAGTTGATGACCATCTTGCTGGCTTTCAAAGCGTTCCTCCCCATTATCAGCAGCAAGTCGGTCTGCATACAGACAGCTCCACCTGTATGTACCACCTGTATGTATTACATCAACAACCATGGAGGTACCAGGTCCACTCCTCTCTGCAGGCTGTCCATCGACATTTGGGAGTGGGCACTGTTTAACAGCATTTATTTGTCAGCAGTCCATCTTCGGGGGGAATCCAACTTGGAAGCGATGGGCTCAGTACAATGGGGATCAACAACTACGAGTGGCAGTTGGACGAGGAGGTCCTGAGGGAGATCTTTGACAGGTGGGGTCACCCACAGGTAGACCTATTCGCGACAATGAGCAATAGGAGATGCCATCTGTTGGCTTCATAGCTGGGGCAAGGCAGAGGGTCGCTGGGGGATGCATTGCAGAATCTGTGTAACAGCATGATTGCATATGCTTTTCCGCCCACACCGCTGATTCACACGGTCATCTGCAAGGTCAGGGAGACACAGGGCCTTCGGCTCTTCCCAATTGCCCCTTGGTGGCCGGCAAGACCTTGGTTCTCCTAATTTCTCTGACTGGGGGATCAGCCACCAGTACGACTCCCGTTGGGACCAGCCCACTTAACATCCCAGCAGAGGGGCCCTGTGGTTCACCCCACTCCACAGAAGTTAGCCCTGGCAATTCGGTTCCTGAACAGATCACTCTGAAACATCTACACTTGCCACAGGACTAACTGGCTGTCATACAAGGGGAAAGAAGCGACTCCAGCAGCAGTCAATACAGGAGCAAGTGGACAAGGCTCTGTCACTGGGCCAGGACCAAGAAGATTGACCCCCTGACTTGCTCATTGGACAATGTGCTATCCTTCTCTGCACATCTGGCCCTCTCAGGTGTGCAGGTAGACATCTGCTGTACTTAATCTGGCGGCCATAGGGGCATACAAGATCTTCGGAGAAGACATTTTCTCCTCCTCCAATCCAGTGGTTAAAACACATTTGGCAGGTCTGACAAGATTATGTTCCCCTGTCAAATGTCCACATCCAGTCTGGGACCTTAACGTGGTACTGGGTGCCGTGGTACTGGGTGCCCTGGAACACAAACCCTTCGAGCCTATGGCGTCAGCAGACATCAGGCTGGTCCCTATCAAGACTGCCCTACTGGTTGGCCTTATCTCAGCACGCCGGATCAGCGAGATCTAGGCCCTGGTGGCTTCAGACCCATATACAACATTTCACCGGGACAAGGTAGTGCTCAGGACACACCCTGCCTTTCTCCCTAAAGTCGTGATGTCAGGCGTGCTCCGATATTTTACCTGGACAGGACAAAGAGCTTCTGCAAATAGGATGCCCTGTTCATCATTTTTCGCGGGTCCAAACCAGACTGTCAAGCCTCCAAGGCTTCCATAGCAAGGTGGATGGTGATGGCTATGAAGGAGGCGTATGAGGGGCATCCAGGCCTGTGCCAGCAAGCATGCACGGCCACACCATCAGAGCCAAGGCCATGGCAGTGGCTTTCCAAAGACGCGTGCCATGGCAGACGATCAGCAAAGCGGCTACTTGGGCTTCCCCAGCATGGGGTCTTGCATGGATTCACATGCTCATGAATATTCCCCGTCGTCAAGCTGGGAATCCTCGGTAAAGAAAAAATCAGTATCAGTTTTGTTTCTGATCTGTCTTTCTTAGTAGTAACCAATCACTGGTCTCTGGGTCATACTGCCCCCAGCCAATGACTGCCCTCCCACTAAGCCCCGCCCCTGGCAGCCATCCTCAGATTTTTACCACATATTCAAGTCTTCGGAGTCTTGTGCTATAGCTCTCGAGCTTTTACTGCGTTTTGCGTTTTTTCAACGAGTTTTATCTCTTTTCTTCGAGCAATTGAGCCTCAAGCTCCACCGTTTCTACTTCCAATCAACGGGGACCCGTTTCGGGATTTTCTACGCCCCTCAAGTGCGAAGTTTTCATCGAGTTACGCTTCTTGGAGGATTACAGAAGATCTGAGGCCTACCTTGTGGACATGGCCCAGGACAAGGGAAGCTTGACACCCGGATCCAAGCTGTTCAGGAACTGCCCTGGATGCGGATTACAGAATGTTTTCTAGGAGGATGAGCATTCGAGATGTCTCTACTGCCTTCACAAAGACAAGACACACGTGGAAAAGGACTGTGCGTTTTGCAAGAACCTATCGGAACGGACTATGAGGGATCGTCAGACCCGCCTCGCCAGTTGGCTGGAGAAGGGCCCAGCAGGTGAGAAGAAGAAGAAGTCGGAGCGGTCTTCTAAGTCCTGTGAGGGCACCCTGGCGACGGGGGCCCAACAGAATGCAAAGCACCGCGAGTCAGCGGGCACCGGGAGCGCCGAAGGGTCGGGCTCCTCGGCTGCCAGGCAGGGTGCACTTTCACCAACGCCATCAACCACGAGCCAATGCTCTGGCTCGGGGAAGAGAAAATCCGAGAACCCGGCTAAGCTTCTGGAGTGGCCCCGGTCGATCTTGAAGGGATCAGCCAAGGGGGAGCGAGGCGGTGACTCCTCCCCCAAGGTGAAGGCCTCAAGCGCGCCTAAGGTGGTGAAGGCCTTGATTCACCCGGTGAAGGCCTCTATTGAGGGAGTCGCGGCGGCCTTGGCGAAGCCTGTGGAGGCTAACCCAGTGGAGGCGACCTCGGGGCCCAGAGTTTCCCTGCCGCCACAGAGGGAATCCTCTTTTCAGCCCATCAATAAGACCCCCGTGAAGACCCCGGTGGAAAAAGAGGGGGGCGGTGGCCGTCACGGACACGGATACAGCCTCTGAGGAGGAGCTGGTTGAAGTCGTGAAGGGCCTCAACAAGAGGTTCGAGGAGGTCCAGTCCCACGGGGGGAACCCCGAGGAGGCAAACGAAGAGAGCGACGGGTGCACCGACAAGACCGTGGAGGAGCAAATATTGCGCCTGTCGCAGCCAGTACCCGAGCCTCAGGACAACTCAGTGGCCATTTTGATGGCAATCCAAACCTTATGCATGGAGATAAGGACGAGATTGCCCCTCACCCAAACGGATGACCCAGCAGAACCGGGACTGTCGGGAACCCCTCCAAACAAGCGGAGGCGAGTTCACCCCCCCTGCCCCCTGCCTTTCCAAGCCCTTGCGGCCGGCTCAGCCTTCATCTCCTTCCCCTGATCCCAGGGATGACATGGGAATGGATACGGCCACGACGGGGACTGATGACGACGGTGGTGACGACGGGATGGGCCTTCCATCACCACTCCCTCGGGCCGCCCCGTCCGACGAAATTGGCTTCTTCCATGCCATGATTGCCAGGGCATCTGAGCTCTTTCAGCTTTGCCCTGAGGAACAGAAGAAGGAAGGTTTCCTCTATCAGCGGCTCAAGGCCAAGAGGAAGACGGTCCTCACGGTACCATTGATTGACGACATCTGGGAGGAGGGACTTGCTCTCCTGAAGAACCCGTCCACGACGCCTGCCAAGAGGGATCGTTACGAGAAGAAGTACCGGGTGCCCGATTCCACCCCTTTGTGCCTTAGGACACAGCCGACCCCGGATTCGGTCGTCTCGGCAGCGACCAAGAAGAAGGCGGCGGGGGTGTCATCCTCAACTTCGACCTCTCCACCTAACGGCGAGGGAAAGAAGCTGGACGCCATGGGACGACGAGTCATCTTGTCTGCAGCAACGACAATTAAGGCAGCCAACTCCCTAGCGATTGTGGCCCGCTACGACAGGGAGCTGTGGTACAAGATCGCTCCCCTGCTGGACTTCCTATCGGATGACCAGAGGTCTGAGGCCCTGGAGATCCTGCAGGAAGGTGAGGTGTCATCGGACCACGCCATAACGGTGGCCACGGATATTGCTGACACCGGATTCTGCCAGTTGGGCAACAGTGTTTGCCTTCGACGGCGGGGATGGCTCAAGGCAACTGATTTCCGCCAGGACGTGCAAACCAGAGTTTTGGACATGCCCTTCGATGGGAACAACCTCTTTGGAAAAACAGTGGATGAGTCACTACAGGCCATCAAGACCGACACAGAGACGGCTCGGGCCTTGGGAGTGTTGCAGCAACGACGGCCACCCTTGTGGAACGCCAGAGGCAGACAGGGTGCCTGCAAGGGATCTGGCAGCGGCTCCTCGACGTACCACCAGGCGGCCCGCTCCTCGTCGCAGGAGGCCTACAGAGGACGCGGCAAGACAGGAGGATCTTGTTGTCGTCGCCAAGGAGGCCAAGGCGGCAAGGCCGCCTCCAAGCAGGACTGAACCGGCCGTAGCGTCGGGCCCCCACCTGAGCACCCTGGTGGGAGGCCGGCTTGTTAGGGAGAATTCTCATCTATGGCTAATTTCCCTCCCCTAGTGAGTCCCCTAGCAGCTTTGCTGGATTTCTGGAGTTTATTTTTTTCCACTTGGTAAGAGTGAGAGCTCCCCCCCCCCTCCCTTTTACCTGTGTTTTGCTATGTGTTTCCACCTGTTTTTGTGATTGTGATCTCTGAAGTACACCACATCAGTAGCCCTCTTCTTTTTGTGTCACAGAGCACCTTCAGTGCTGTGACACAGGGTTGTCTTTGAGACTTCCCTCGCCTCCATTTCTGAGGCGACTACCGTCCCCCAGAAAAGGGTAAAGTTACCATTAACTTTACTTAGTCAATCTACCACTGATCCAGTACACCCCATCTTCCATGGAGTACTGGAAAGAGTTAATTCGTATCCCTTTTTATCTGTACCTCCTGGAGCATTGTTTCGCTCTTTTAACATTTAGACTTGGCTGGTGGCAGTGGTATCTACCTTAACTTTTCTACCGCGATTATATTAGATAAACGTGGTACTGTTCTTGGCTATTATGTTAGCCTCGAACATAAACCCGCTTGACCAAATCGTCTTTCTTTTGGCTCTGGGTGGGTTTATTCGCCATTTCTTTTTGTTAAAGTCCTTCTTGTGTTTTACTTTGCGCGGCAAACTAGGTTTGCCTTCTTTGTTCACTGTCTTTTGGCGGGCTTCTGCTCAGAAGCCCTCCTGAAGGTGCCTGGGTGTCTAGGTGGGCTGAATGTGAGGGAAGGGTGTAGTCACCCCCTACAAAGGGTATCGTAGGAAACCCAAGTCGCACTTTGTCATGATTGGCCAGGGTAGTTGTCCAGGCTGGACAACCCCCCCCTGCTGGGGGATTGACAGCCAGGCTCTGTGAATGGGGGTTTTCCGCATAAAAGGCAGGTCTCTTGGGCTAGAAGTCAGAGAGTCACCACTGGAACTACAAGGAACCGAAGAGAAGCAGAGAGAACGACGGCTACTGCAACTACCCCGTCCCGGTGAAGCCCTGCTGCAGTCCTGAGCTATCTTCCCTTCAACGACTCAGAAGATCCAGTCCGGAGTCTTCTTCCCTTGAGCTTGGTGGGGATAACCAGCTCATCTTCCACAGCCAGAGGATCCTTTTCCGTGGTCGAAATCGCTGCACACTGCTGTAGTGGTCCGGATAGCCACCTGAAGAGCCTCTCCTGTTTTTAAGGAGCGCACCTTTTATTCCTCGTCGCTGCTGCCGGCTTCATCCCGGTGTGGTGCAGACCCCCTTCAGACGTCTTCTTTCACAACGAAGCTCCAGGAATCGTGGGTCTGCGGGAAACCAACAGGAACAACTACCAGGGCACCAGCTGCACCATTGGAACAAGGTACTGTGTTCTACTTGAGGAAACTGGGTGAATCCCTTTTTCTTCATTTCCAAGGCTTGTCCTTGTCTTCCCTCCTTCTTATAACTTTTGCTTCCGAACATTGACCATATCGAATTACTTTTGGCTCCATTGAATCGTGAACTGTCCGACTGTGTGATCTTCGGTAACAGGCCCCGGTGTCTTTCGACCCTGGTGTCTTTCGACTTTTGAACTCCTGTCTGAGTGTTTCTTGATTCTGCCTGCCTAACCAAAATATTGCCTGTGATTTTTTTACCTCAAACTCCCTCTGGGTATCTCAGGTGCCAAGTGTGTTTTTGCCCCGGTAGCATTTCTTGTCAGGGATATGCGTTTATTTAGTAGACCGAACTGTCAAAAAGTGATCGCAGTTGTATTCACGGTAACGTGTTTTGTTCGTAACACCGGTTCATTCAACACAGGGTACTTACCATGAGACTTACTGTACAAAGTGAATTGGTTAGTTGTAGTATATTTAACGTGTGGTTTTTATTTGAGTTTAATAGAAGTGTTTTGTTTATAACAAATGGTTTAAAAATAAAGGTACTTATATTTTGTTACCTGAAACCTTGAGTCAGTGTTTGTTTGAGTCACAGTAATTGTGGTCCCTTTGTGTAATCTCTGCTACTGCTCATATACTCTTGAGATGAGCCTGGCTGCTCCGCCACTGCTACCACTCTGACATAGTAGTGCAGGCTTGTACCAAAGGTAAAACTTGTATTGCCACCTGTAGTCTTAATTGTGTGTAGTGGTCCCTAAGGGCACTGCACAGGATTCTGCCCAACACGGCTGGCGAAGTTCGTCAGCGTGTGGGAGTCCATCTCCACCGACCGTTGGGTGCTGATGCCCTGGCCCACGGCACACTCTCGAATTTCAAAGGAAGTGCCCCTGCATTCCTCCCGTGGCCAGGAAGGAAAATCACGTCCCTCAACTGCTGTTAGAAGTAAGGGCGATGCTCAAGAAGGGTGCCATCGAGTTCGCCCCGAAGAGGCTCCGGGGCTCCGGAGTATACTCAAGGTACTTCCTCGTAAGAAAGAAGACAGGCGGTTGGCGCCCCATCCTGGACCTGCGGCGGTTAAACAAATACATCAAGGCACAAAGGTTAAGGATGGTGACCCTCTAGCACGTGCTGGAACAGCTGGAGGAGGGCGACTTCCTATCGTCGCTGGACTTGGAGGATGCTTACTTCCACATCCCCATTCTAAAAGGACACTGAAAGTTTCTCAGATTCGTAGTCCAAGGGCGGCACTACCAATTCAAGGCCCTGCCATTCGGGCTGAAGTCGGCACCCAGGGTGTTTACCAAGTGCCTCGCACCAGTGGCGGCGTGGCTGCGTCTGCGGGGGAATCCACGTCTACCCCTACATGGACGATTGGCTCATCCGTGCAAGGACAAGAGAACTCGCCGTCAAACACACAGCAGAGACCGTCCAACTTCTCACGGACCTGGGATTCTCCATCAACTACTCGAAATCCCACCTGGTCCCGTTGCAGGTTGCAGTTTCTGGGAGCCTAGCTCGATACAGTGGCGCGATTGGCCTCGCCGTTTGAGGAGAGGACTAAGGCCATCTTGGGCAAGGTGCAGCGCCTGCTGGCCCCGGACATGGCCAGGGTGAGATCCATCAAGTCCCTGCTCGGAATGATGTCCTCATGCATCTACCTGGTGCACCTGTGCAGGCTACGGATGCGTCCTCTACAAGAGTTCCTCAACGCCCGTTGGATACAAGCGACAGGCAGCTTCGAAGACAAGATCCCGCTCAACAAGGCTTTCCGCCAAGCAATTCGATGGTGGGACACGCGCACGCATCTCGCGGCGGGCAAGGACTTTCAGACCCCGGTACATCAGGAGACGGTGATGATGGACTCCTCCCTGGAGGGATGGGGAGCACACACCGGAGATCTGCACGCGAGAGGCCTTTGGCTCTCTGAGGAGAGGTCACTCCATATGAAGAACCTGGAACTCTGAGCAGCATTCTGGGCCTTCAGGTCGTTTCTCACGTCCCTCAAGGGCAAGGTGGTGAGGATCTTCACCGACAACACCACCACGATGTTCTATATCCGGAAGCAGGGAGGCACAAGATCCCCAGCCCTGTCCAAGGAGGCCCAGGATCTGTGGCACTGGGCCGTTGCCCAGGTGATGTTTCTGGTGCCCTTCCATCTAGCAGGAATAACGTCATCGCCGACTCACTCAGCAGGGAGCTGCGCTCGTTCCACGAGTGGGAGCTGCGACAGGATCAAGTGGATCGACTTTTCCAACGATGGGGCAAACCCCAGATCGACCTGTTGGCGACGGCGATGAACTCCAAGTGCCAGAGGTTCGCCAGCAGGTTTCCCCAGCCGAGGAGCCTGGCCGATGCTTTCTCATTCCCCTGGGACGGCCTGTTCCTGTATGCGCTGTTGCGTTGCTGCTGCGACTCATCAACCAGCTCTAGAGGTCCCGGTGCATGATGATCCTTGTCGCACCGGCGTGGCCGAGACAGATCTGGTTCCCGGACCTTCTAGACTTGTCAGCGTCCCTCCCCCCAGTCAGACTGTCGACGGTCGCAGATCTTCTCTCCAGAGGAGGAAGCGCCATCCTCCATCACGACCCAGAGTCGCTGAACTTGCAGGCCTGGCTCCTGCAGCACTAGTGTTTTGAGGGTATGATATCCCGGCAAACTGCAAGGAGGTGCTTGCAAAGGCCAGGGCGTCCTCAACTCTAAAGTGTTACAAGTGGAAGAGGTTCTCTGTCTGGTGCCGTGCACAGACGATTAACCCTCTGCGAATTACGGCCCCTCAAGTGCTGCCGTACCTGCTGTTGCTGGCCAAGGCAGGGCTAGCTCACGGTTCCATCAAGGTCCATCTTGCAGCGATTTCCCGTTACACCAGAACTACGGGACGGTCATCCCTGTGGTCTCATCGCCTGGTGAAGTAATTTATGAAGGGACGGTTCCGATCGTTCACGCCGGTGAAGGCTCTGGCCCCGGCATGGGAGCTCACCGTGGTGCTGACCAGGTTCATGGGGCCGCCATTCGAGCCACTGCATTTGGCACCGTTAGAAAATTCTGTTGTGGAAAACAGCATTCCTTGTGGCCATCACCTCCGCACGACGAGTGGGAGAGATCCAGTCCCTATCCTGCAAGCCTCCATACTTGACTTTCCACGAGACGAGGGTGGTGCTGAGGATGCACCCCTCCTTCATGCCCAAGGTGCCGTCGGACTTCCACCTCAACAAGCCATTGGTGTTGCCAGTTTTCTTCCCGTCGCCTTTGTCGCCGGCCGAGAGGACTTTGCACTCGCTGGATGTAGCTAGAGCGCTGAAGTTCTACCTGGACCGCACAAAGAGTTTTCAGAAGACATCACAGCTTTTTGTGAACTTTGGACCTGTGAATCGAGGGAAGGCCCTCTCGAAGGCTTCCATTTCCAGATGGCTCTCCGGCTGCATGATGCACTGTCATCGGTTGGCAAACCGACCGTTGCCCGGCCGTCCGAGAGCCTATTCGACCAGAGCGATCGCTGCTACTATGGCGTTCTTGTCTGGTGTGCCACTGCTGGACATCTGCTGAGCTGTTACGTGGAGGTCGACGCACACCTTCACGAGATTCTACTGCGTCGACCGGGATTCCAGGGAGGAGTCCAGAGTCGGCCAAGCAGTGCTGCGCAACCTGTTCGCCTGAAGGTAGGCCTGGTGAGGAGGTAAAAGTTGCATAATGTTGAGTTTATGTAATGCTTAATGTTGAGCCTTGCCACCTCCCGTGGTTGTGCATGTGTGTACTGCTATGTATTCTTATATTCATGAGCATGTGAATCCATGCCAGACCAGGAACAAGTTACTTACCTGTAACTGTTGTTCTCCAGCATGGGTCTGGCATGGATTCACATGCGAACCCTCCCTCCTACCCCTCTGCGGCTCTTCACTTGGTCATACTGCCACTTTACGTGCTACCAAATCTGAGGATGGCTGCCAGGTACGGGGTTTAGGGAGAGGGCAGTCATTGGCTGGGGCAGTATAACCCAGAGACCAGTGATTGGTTACTACTAAGAAAGACAGATCAGAAACGAAACTGATACTGATTTTTTTCTTTACCGAGGATTACCAGCCTGACGACAGGGAATATTCATGAGCATGTGAATCCATTCCAGACCCATGCTGGAGGACATCAGTTACAGGTAAGTAACTTGTTCCTTCTCCATCTGCCTTTTGCGAGCACTACTGCTTGGATGCCAGCGTCGGATCGGACACAGCATTTGTCCAGGTAGTTCTGAAGAACTTGTTTTCTTAGAGGGGCAGCTCTTCTCCCCAGGGCTGCATTCAGTTGTAATCGCCCATACAGTATGTAAGAAAGGAGACGGGACGTAGGAGTAATTATATGTTACTCAGTGTAGTGACTAACATACTCCTAGTCCATAGTCCCCTTTCCTCCATACTTCCCACCATCCTCCCCCGTGATAAACCGGTGTCATTAGGCAATTGTGATATTGTCGATGCATTAAAGTTCACTGAGGAGTGACGCCGGTAAGCAGATTCAGTGGAGCGCATGCTCCCAGGGCCACGCCCCCGGGCGCATCTAAATTTAAAGGGGAAGACAATTTTATTCTGTTGAAAAAGTATCTGTTTCCCGTCATTAGCGATGGACGCCCATACAGTATGGTGGAACGGGGACTATGGACTAGGAGTACATTAGTCACTACGGTGAATAACTTATAATAAACACATTACATTGTGCTGCAAAGGCAACTTGTGCTGTAAAATATCAGTGGAAGTATTCCACAAAAACTCCAAGCCGTTCATTATGTCACCTGTTCAGACTATTTCAAAGTATTGAATGATCATTTGGAAAACATGTTATATTGAAAAATGTTTAAAAAAAAGTCAAATACATAAAAAGATTCTGCCCCCACTACACTACTTACCTGGGTCAGCATGTGCTGAAATTCAGTAGGCACTCAATTGGGAAGTCATTTGCAAGGGATTCTGGGGTGACACTTTTTAGTGAATTTTGACTGTTTGTGCATATCTTCAGAGAAGTACATGCAGCAGATGCAAAATCGATTGCCCCTCATATCAGTCAAGATATAGTTGGCTCTGCTTTCAATCTCAGACACTGGAAATTCGCAGTTCGACAGCCATTTTCTTTTACTAAATGTATATCCTTCGGAAAGACATGCAGGACTGTTTTTTCACTTTTGGCATGGCTGACATTGGGGCAACCGAAAACGATGCATGAAGGAATTTGTGGATTTTCCTTATGATGTGTTAAAAAAAAATACTATAAAAAAATCACAGTGAGTACATCAAACATCACATTGCATTGATAATAAAAGTACATTTCAAAAAATGCCACCTAAGGCAAATATGCATTGAAAACATGCGCTATGAAATATTAAATTTGGAAGCAATACTCTGTAATGATATTTTATATGATATGTCAATTATAACACTCCTGTGCACAACCGTTTCTAGGCGCCGCAAGACAAGGGAGGGAAGATAGGGGGAAGCCGAGACAAACAATCCTACTACGGCTTGTGTCATTCAGATTGTGCAAGTACGACAATGTGAAGTGCAGGGGGAAGGGAGCGGGAAGTGCAAGGGAGAGGGTAGGGGGAAGTGGGATCAGGGCAGCATGGCTCTCAGTAAGTACAACCAGAGCATAGCAGCTCTAGGTAAGTGTAAGTAGGCATGGGGAGCTGTAGGGGTTACATATATAACCCATAAGTGCGCGATCGACCCGAAGGTAGTGCAAGGAAGACTGTTCATGGAGGAGCCTGTTACCCAGTGAGACTCTTAGGGTAGCCAAGCAACCACTCAGCACAGCTGACCGGTAAATTAGCAATGAAGCGAGAGAGTTAAGGCAGAGGAAAAATGTAAGGTTTGACGCCTTTCTTCCCTTGTTCAGCTGCCGTCTGGAAAACGCTCTTGCTATGTGTGCTTTGCCTCACTCAGAGTGTGCTTTCGTGCTCCACCTTTTATCTATGTGGGCAAGATTAATGGAAGTCGGGTGTGAGTTGTTCAGTATTAATTGCTTGACTTTGCCTGACCATAGTAGTGGGACATCTCGCATACAATGCTCGGGTTCGCAGGCTGTCTGTGTGAAAGTGTTTGTGTGGGGAAGGGGGGGGGGAGTTTACAGTTCCCAGGTATCCTACCTGGTAGGATGGAGTAAAAGTGTTATATGGGGGGGATACTGCCTCTCGCCATCAGGTATCCCACTTCCCGAAGACCCCTCACCTAGGTGATCGTCACGCACTGGTCCACCCCCAGGGTCTGGATCCAAAGGTGATGTCCGTGCCCTGGCCACCTGAGAGAGAGAGAGATCCCCAGGGACTAGCGGGTGAGACAACTTCTGTTTTCTCACATATCCTTCCCCTATGCGATGTAGCTGCATCTGCTTCACAGGGAAGCCGGGAAAGGAAATCGACGATCCCCTGGTCTTTACCTTTTCGGTGAAAAAGTAGGGTTGCAGATCTAAGAACCATTGCATGACTTGAGGACTATATGGTCTATATGGTTTCAAATGGACCACTTTTCCCTTTGGAGTTCTGATATGCTGATAAGTACCATGTTTTTAGTACTCAGGTGACCAATTCGCCTTGAAACACTTGTGTATAGGCGCGTTATAAATGCCATATCATATCATACAGCGAATCCTCGAAAGATAAGGAGAGACCTGCCGTTGAAAATGCTGCAGCTAGCCAGCCCACTGTGGGCCTCCTCTGAGAGGGCAACCTTTCCTGTGAAACACTGCCCTGTCCTTTTGATTTTACGGACAGGGCTGAGGTTCAGATGAAAGAGCAAAAATACCACCAGGTATTCACCAGGCTGTAAGAAAACGAGAAACCAGTTTTAGTATTTCAATACAATGAAGATTAAATTAAACAGATTGATATGGCACTAACCTGATTCGCACTGGGAATGGACTTCAATGTAAAGTAGACTGGCTGGTGGCAGAAAAACTCCTAACTTGATCGAAGATTATTGAAGGGGATTTGCAAACAGCAAAATGAAAAGGGAAAAAGGGTAGGCGCAAAAGGATAGGTAATTAATAGGGTTGGTATTGACCTGTTTTCCGGGTGGCACGAGGACGCACTAACGATGTAGAGGGTGTACTCGTCACAGCGTAGCGTCCAAAGTTCAGTTGACAATGTCGAGCAGAAGGCTGGTAAGGTTCCACAATACCCGTGCAGCCCAGACCAAAACAACCAAAAACCTACAAGGGAAATCCAATAGGCAATCCGTGTAACAGAAGAAGAGTTCGTTCAACCAAGATGTCAGTAAACTACCAAAAAACATGATCCAGGGAATATTCAGGCAATCACAAGGCACAAGTCAGCAACGGTAGCCAAGGGACGTTTAAGTTTACAGGAAAAGGAGACAATGAGGACTTACTGTGATCAGAAGCACTGGCGCCATGGAGGTTCACTGCTTTATATTTCTGTGTTGTTTCTGTATTACGTATTAATGTACAGGTGTGCACTGTGTATTCGCTGTATGCCGCATATTCATGACAACAGGGGAGAACTCACAGCGTTGGTATAAGAGCCATTGCAACTGCCAGGAGCACAGGTTGTAATGCGAGGGACAGCGCCGCTTATGTGGAAAGTGGGTACTCCATTCTCAAACCGTGACCCGTGTACTCTCCCTGGTTTCTTGCAGAATACATCAGGAATGCCATAACAAGGTTGTCTTTTTCCTCTGGTACCAGACAAGACAATATTGAGGCGTTGGTAGCGGAATTATTTTCTTTCCACTCCTTTAAGAGATGTACGTGGTAAAGGTGGGTCTTTTGCTTCCTATCAGGTTGGGCTATTTTATAGGTACAGGTCCCTGTTTGCTCTATAACCTCATATGGCCCATGCCACTTGGAAACAAGTTTATTTTTAGAGGTAGGTAAGAGGGCTAATACCTTTTGTCCTACCAAAAAATATCTTAAATACACCTTCTTGTCATAGGATCTTTGTTCATGTGAGTGTGGACTAGATTCCGAATGAGTTTCTTGCACTCTTGCAATCAGGTTGCTGTTTGTGAGAGGGGAATAGGTGCCTCTTCTCTCTATTCCCAGGTCTCCCGGAGCATGTCTAAGACATCTCTTGGTTATCATGGGTACGGGTCTGATTAGCACTACCAAGTCACCTCCATCCTTAATTCGTGATGGCAGAGGAGGAAAACGGGCAGGAACAAGGTGGGTGAGAGCCTGGCGAGCAAGGAATGGGTTAACATCCATTTCACCCATGGGAATTCCCCACGCCCATAGACTAACATGAGACTTCCTGTTTCCACCAAAATGGATCCTTATTTGCCAGTTCAGAACTATGTTGCACGCTCTAGTCTCCGGGCGTGGCTGTCTACAAAAGCCACGCCCAATGAACAAACCACGCTTCGTGTGCATTCTGTAATCTTCAGGCACACGCTTACCTGTTCCTGACTCCAGAGTCTTCTGCAGCATTTTAGCAGCGCTCACGGGCCGGCAAGCCACTTCTCTGCTCTGCAAACTCTTACATCTGAAAGAAGGAGGAAAGAAGATGTTGGTTCCGCTGCTAAAACGCAGCTGTATCCACTTACCTCTCCAGCGGCCGTTTTCGGTACTCGACTCTGACTCCCGCAGCTCCCACTTTGGCTTGCGGTCCGGCGAGTTTCTTCCACTTCTCCTCCTCTTCAGCCGCCTTCAGGCATCCGTCTCCACAGCAAACCTACGAAAGCCTGTAAAAGAGAAAAGTAGAGACAACAGGTTAGAACTTGGAGCGCATCGTTAAATTGCAATACCGTAGACCATAATATTACGTACCTGAATAATTCATGTGCCCTAACCCAGTGAGGCAACTGGGGGACTGCAAAGAAACCGCACTTACCTAAATTGAATTCAGTAATCCAGTTGTGTTCATCTGCTTATCCGGCAGCTCTGAAGATCCAGTGAGGTAACTGGCTCCAGGGTCATTTATCAGGAGAACCACAGAATTCCTCAAAACCAGCACATTCTTGCTACAGTGGCTCCTTCGCCACAACCAAACAGCAGTGCTTTACACCGCAGTGCAAGCGCATTAGCAAGCAAAACTTGCACCAAGCCAGAGCATCGGCCATCAGGTTCCGAACCATAGCGCCCCTGCAGATGCAGGACGGAGAGCCCACCATGCTAAACTAAGAGGTGAGCTATTCAGCCACAGTATTCCAGCACACAGGGAACTAGGGGAAGAGGGCTCCCAGGGTCTAATTAACACCACTCACTAACCCGTTACTATCCTTACAGGCAGACTTCGCATTACCCCGGGTGGAGGGGAAAAGTAGGGCAGAGATCGGCGGACTCCATCGCTCCTTCAGAGATTCAGGTGAGCGTGACATTGCTTCTCTACCATAAAGTAGTTCAAACGGAGCGAATCCGGTGGATGCCTGAGGGATCTTTCTTATTGCAAATCCCAGTCCTTCTCATCGTTGTCTACCAATTTTTCTCAAAATCATTTTAAGGGTTTTGTTAAATCTCTCCACCAATCCGTTCTTTGTGGGTGGTAAACTAGGGTCCTTAAGGTGGTAATTTGTTCCTGTGGAGCGGGCAGGAGCCCCTCTTTCAGTCGTAGCAGGAGCCACCTTCACCATCGCCATCTGCACCCTACGACCACCACTACCTTCAGAGACACGCATCCACACTGCTGGATCCACCAGCTGTAAACCAGCCTTAGCGACCTACCTGCTAGAATTTATTGGTAAGGTCCCACCTTGCACGCACCATCGGAGCAGCTTCTTGACCGAAGCTTCGCTCCACACCCTCCTGGGCTTGTCCTTTGTTAGAGCGCCTGGCCCCAAAATGGCGGGCGCAATGCGGCCCGACAACGAGGCTGAGGCCTGTTGCTACAATACCAGTCTGTATATCCTGATGACCAATAAGTTTTGCCGGCAGACGGAAGCCGGCGGCCTCCAGAAGAAGGCCAAAGAAAAAGGCCCTGTTCTGCCCCTGTTCGCCACAAATTGCTACCAGCCACAGCACACGGCACGGCCAATCCATTTGGCCCCACCCATATGAGTACACTGTAGCACCCGTTGCTGCGCTATGGTATTATTGTTACCTTACAACACACGTCATTGTTACCAAGGAGAGCAGTTAACAGACTACTGTACAGCCTGATGAAAATTCACGGCACCCCTCCCTGCCGTGACACACATACTTCCTTAATGCATTGTCACTTGCTTATCACATACTGAAAGCTCCCTGAACCGCCGTTTGTTCAAACCCTACAGTTTGACATTGAATAATGCTGACCCACATATGCGACCAGCCTAACGGGTATCACCATATCACCACGTCATACTGACCCCCCACAGACCCCTACTGTATATTGATGTACTCTGCAACCTATAGCACACGGTAGCCTGACAGCATTCGCATATCAAATGCTGTCAGCCCACTGTGCCTGGGACACTAACCTCTGCTCTCTCAGCCCACTGTGCTCAGCCTATGCTGCCTAAACTATTGATTACTACACTAAATCACTTAGCTAGTGCATTTGTGCCTAGACCATTGATTGTTGCACACAGCCTATTGTGCCCTGTTACTAGCCACTCCATTCTCAGTCTATTGTGACCCGTTGCTATCTACTGCATTTTCAGTCTACTGTGCCCTGTTCTAGCCATTGCATTTTCAGCCTATTGTGCCCTGACACTAGCCACTGCATACCACAACATAACTAAGGTTTCAGACTTACTGCTTCAGACCCATCCCACCAGTAGCAAATCCAGCTGCTCAGACATGTACCATGAGCACTTTAAGAAGAGTGACACTCACCATGGCCACCCTCCTTCCACTACTTCACAACATATCACCTTTGAACTATCCACCTTCCACAGGACCTAATATCTTACCCAATACACATACTATCGATACCTTCTTCATAGAACCATGCCTGTCACCTATAGAATGGATCACCAGATTTGCCAACCCCCCACACCTCTTGTCCCCTGCCCTACGCTCTTAAGAAACACTAGACTAGGATCTCGCTTTAATCTAGCCAATAACACTATTCATTTTATCGCTTGTCCTACTCGCCTGAGAAACGATAGACTAAGCTCTCACACCAGCCCTGAGAGCGTATGCATCTCAGGTTGCCTACCCAACAGACCAGAAGTAACAAAGCCCTGTTGACATTCACAAACGCTCCCAACAGCCTCCATCTCTTCATACCTGCAGGTATCCCACTAGATGACCTCACTACACCTACAACTACTATAATCCAAGGCGCCCTCATTAAACTCGCTCCCTGGTAGCTCATTCTCATGACATTGCTGACCTGATCATCGCTAATCATTTAGACCTCCTTGCGGTCACAGAAACATGGCTCCATTCTGCAGCCTGCCCTGCACTTTCAATTGCCATCCCAGAGAACTACAATATTATCCGAGCTGATGGAAAATCGGGGATTGGGGGTGGAGTGGCCATTATCGCCAAAACTAACCTGAACATTAGAGAAGTCACCAACATTGACCTACCATCAGCTAACTCCTCTCTATCAAAATACCATTATCTCACACCCGAACTATACTTCTACACCTCATCTATAGACCGCCTGGTGCCATCTCTTCCTTTAAAGAGGACATCACCCACTTACTGATTTCTAACACTAAACTGGGCTCACAAATGATCCTTATGGGTGATTTTCACCTTGGCCTCAATGACCCTAATGATGCCAACACTATCTTACTCAATGATACTATCACTCATTTAGGCCTTACACAACACATGACAAACCTCCAAACTCAAGAGGGAGATCCCTGGATTGGCTGACTGATGCCAATTGTGACCTATCTTTGACTGACATCATCCCCTGCGCTTGGACAGACTACCATCTCATCACCTTCTCCATACACATAGACGCGCACCTACTTGCATGACACCACAAACCGCGACCAGCAATAGACGCAATATCACTATAGAGAATCTAAGACCGCTCCTAAACCCAATCACCAATGCTAACCATCCTATCCCTAACTCAAATCCAATTGCCCTCGTTAAACTTTATAACAATACGCTGGAACAAGCCCTTAATCAAATAGCCCTGCTTAAATTAAGAAAGACTAAACCAACTGCCCACATGTATAAATGGTTCTCTGCTGAACTAAAAGCTCTCTGCAACATTAAAAGAACAGCGGAATCTAATTGGAGAAAAACCCTGTCTCTCGCATCCAAAGATAAGTTCTCATCGGCAGCAGCCACTTACAAAACTGCTATATTGAATGCCAAAAAAGAGATCTTTAATTTGAGAATACATAATGCCAAATCCAGCACGAAAGAATTATTCTCCATCCTAAGAGAATTGGAATCACCTGTGCCTCCCACAGATGACTGGATCAAGGACAAAGCTTGGTGTGATAATATCCAAAAAGCACTCTCAAATAAAATAGCTCTTTTACAAGCTAAGATTGATTTTAAAAAAGCCAGTCTTGCCCACAAAGACCACTAGAACATTAAAAGAAGTTCCTCCAGACCTGATTGCCCGCCCTTTTACTTCGCCCCGGTAACCGAGGATGAAGTAATTAACATAATTGCCAGCCTTAAACCTTCAAACTGCCAAGGTGACATATGCCCTGCTACAGTCATCAAGGACAGAGCTAAAGACTTAGCCCCCTTCATCACCACTCTGATCAACTCCTCATTTAAAAACTTGTCTGTACCAAACAACCTCAAAGAGGAGTGGGTTTTACCTCTCCTCAACAACCCAACCTAGACCCTAACATACCCACTAATTATAGGCCCATTACAACCGTCCCTTTCTCCTCAAAATACTTGACAAAGTGGCATACCTCCAAATACAACAACATTTGGAAGACAATAATCTCCTAGGCCTGCAACAATCCGGCTTTAGACCCAGGCACAGGACCGAAACTGCCCTCCTGGATCTAAAAATCCAAATGGATGAAGACAAGGGCAACTTGGCCATCTTGCTCCTTTTGGATCTTTCTGCAGCTTTTGACTTAGTTGACCACCAAATCCTCACTCAACACATTTCCTCGCCTGGCGCATTCTCACAGAATGCCACCAATTGGATTTGGCCCTTCCTTTCCGATAGGTCGACTAGGGTCTTCGCACCTTCGGCTGCAGCTGACCCTGTCCCAATCCAATGTGGAGTACCCCAAGTAATTGCCCCACGCTTTACAGCATCTTTAACAAGCTCCTCTATGACTGACTTGACAAACTGGGTGTCACGTATACCAATTACACGGACGACACCCAGGTCCTCATTACACTCACTGGGAATTATGAGAAAGATGTTTCAAAACTTAATGAAATCTACCTTGAAATTCAAGCATGGATGGCCACACATAGCCTCTGCTTGAACGACGACAAGACAGAACTACTCATATTAGGTTCCCAGGCACGACTTAACAAATTGGACCTGAGGTACCAATCATTTACCATTGATGGCAACATCATTAAAGTATCAAAAGAAGTCAAAACGCTGGACGTATATCTCGACTCGACATTATCGCTAAAAAAACAAATAAACGCCACTATCTCATCCACGGCCTACACTAACAAACTAATTAATGCCTGTAAGCCATTCCTCTCAACCACCAGCTGCCTTACACTATCCAGAGCATTGATTTTGTCCAGACTAGACTACTGCAACACTCTCTTCCTGGGCTCCACTAATCACAATTTGAACAACTCCAGGTCCTTTAGAATAATGCCCTTAGATGTGCCCTTAACCTTCTTCGCAAGGCCCACATCTCTACCATTAGCAAGGAAGTCGGCTGGCTCCCCATCCGAGATAGAATTAAACTAAAATCGTTTGTCATTACACATAAATGCCTCTCGCTGACTGCCCCACGCTACTTATCTGACAAATTCTCCAAAAACAGTTCTTCCAGACCCACCAGAACACCTTACATGCACCAACTGAACATTCCCAAATTCAATCTCAAAACAGCAGGTGGATCTCGCTTCCCTGTGCTAGCAGCGAAAATGCTGGAACGCACTCCCCATGATAATCAGGGCTGAAAAATCATTCTGGGCATTCAGAGCTAAAGTAAAAACATGGCTCTCATTGCAGTAAGAATTCAATTCCTACATACATATGATGTAGTTTGTACTGAATTCTGCAACCATGTCTTGGACCACTATGTAACCCGGTCCTCTTGCTACTTACTGTACCTTGCATGTGCAACCTCTATGTAACTTGTGTTGTTCACCATGTCTATGCACCCAGTTACCCTAGGGTTTGGCTGCGCTATACAAATAAACTAACTAATGTCTAGTAATTCCTTGACTTCACCCATGAGTTTACTCATAAAATTGTATCCCTGATCCGTTAGAATTTCCTTGGGAAAATCAACCTTAGGAAAGAATGGTAGTAGGTGTTTTAGGATTTGCTGGCTTGAATTGTTCCGCATGGGGAAAGCCTCTGGTACCAGGTATCATAATCAACAATTGAGCATTGACTACTCAGTCTAGAGGTTTACAACGGTCCAATGATATCCATCCCAATTCAGGAGAAAGGGACTTCTATTATTGGTAAGGGGTCTTGAGGAGCAGGTAAGGGAATATGTGCGCTGGTTTTCTGGCATACTTCACATGTCTGAATGAAGTTATTTATGTCAGCATGGATACCTGGCCAGTAACATTTCACACTGATATGAGCTTGGGTTTTAGATTGTCCCCCTGCCAAATGAGAATGTGCAATCTCTAGCACGATCTTGCAATGGATTTTGGGGATTACTGAGTTTTACTTAGGCCTTCTCTGGAGGTTTCCTTTCTATATAGTAATCCCTGTTGCAGGAAGAAAAATGGGCTCCCCTTTTCCACTCCTTCCCCCTGACAAATCACTTGTAAGAAGTCCTCTTTGAGTGCTGGATCATTTTGCTTGGCGAAGGCTGGATCGGCAAGGATGGTAGGTTCTTCTTGCCTCTTTGTCTCAGTGATAGATGTTTCATCAGCCTCTCCAAAGCCTAAGTTACCGCTGTTTCCTCTGGTTCACTTTCTTCCTTAAAACAGGGAAATAGAGCCTTCTCAAGAATTCCCTGTGCAATTTTGTCCCCACTGTGTATTTCAAATGGATTTTCGCCATGGTTCTGTAGAAGAACTTTTATTTCTCCCCGAAGGTCTGGATCTATGATGCCTGCTAGGACATCTAGACCAAACTTCCAGGCCAGGCTAGATATTGGGGCCAATCTTATATAACAACCCACAGGGGTATTAAGACTAAGTCTGTGGAAATCATCCCTCTTGTCCCTAAAGGGATAGTAGCTTCTCTGATGCTACAAATATCGAAGACTACAGATTATTTTGTGGCAGTAGAGGGATCTGAGGCTCTGTGACTACGTTTACGGAATTGTAGGGTCCCCCAATTAGTCTCAATTGACTCTCGCCCCACACCTGAAAGCACATTTAAGGAAAGCATGGTATCAAACAGTGAAGACAGACACAAGTGATCACAGTTCTAGGGTGTTAATTGAACTTCATTTGGTTGATTGAACTCCTATCTAACCCTAAAGATGGGAGCAAACTACGAACATCAAATAATAACCCAGTACTAGTGGAGTCTCTGTCAAAATAAAAGGGGCCTATACTAATAAACCTATTGCCAATCCTTACTTCTAAATACAAATGGTGTGGGAAAACGATATATGCAAAAGAAAAGTGTTCAAGAAACATTGCCAGGATAGTTGAGCAGTTGGCTTCCATTCCCCACGGGAATAGGTGGTGCACTCGAGCTTCGCACACTCTCTGGCTTCTCTGTCACGAGGATGCAGTTCAAAACATAGGTATCTGGGCCTTCTGCGCCAAAGTCTCTTTGACAACAAAAGTCTCTTATTACAGAGTGCCTGTCGTAACAAACAAGTACAAAAGTTCCTTTCTCATTAGGATTTTCACATTCACAAGTTCTCGGGTTTGCTGTTCAACACGGATCTCCCTCAATCGAGCTTGGACCCCCGTAAACACAAGTTCCCCATTGGTCTCCCTCGATTGGGCTCGGACCCTATAATCTAACTTTTTTTGCTTTCTTTTTGTTATCAAACTTCAAAGACATTTGACTGTGCAATGGGTTTTTCTTAAACCATCGCAGGACCACTTTGATTCACTTCATCCATAAGTTTCACTTTATTGCTTTTGTTTCTGCCACTTCTTGGCTGGGTACATCGCACAGAGACCTTTGATTGAGCACACCCTCGGTGCCGGACCATTCTGTTATTTTGTCTCGTACCTTCTCTGATTCATAATATTAAAGTTAAAACATTCGTCAGCAGTTGAGCTTTAGTCGCGTCTTTCACCACACACGTTAATATTCTTCGCTCTGGCGCTCTGCATACAATGTTGCCGCTTGCATTCTTGACTTCAACACAGACCGGTCTTGCATCGGTCTCCCCAACTCACTGGCTGTGTTGATCTCTCTGATGCTGCTCTGATTCTGGAGACAAAGATGGTACCACAGCGGCTGCTGCTCCTCCCCGACTCAGCCAGTCATGCAGGGGGGTCCCGGGTATCTCCAACACCCAATGCAGGATTCTTCAGTCTGGTTTCCTGTCCATACGCCTTTTAATCTGAAGGTTTCTACAAGGTAACAATGTCTCGCCAGAAAGGTCAAGGTTATCTCCCTCCTTGCTCTCCCTTCTCGGTTTGCTGCCTTAAACCCCTCGTTCAGCTGCCGTCTGGAAAACAGGAGGGGGTTACAGTGCCCAGGTATCCTACTTGGTAGGATGGAGTAAAGGTGTTATAGGGGGAGGCAATACTGCGTCTCGTCAACAGGTGTCCCAGTCCCCGAAGACGCCTCACCCAGGTGATCCTCCCGCACTGGTCCGCCCCCAAGGTCTGGATCCAACAGTGATGGCCTTGCCCTGACCACCTGAGAGCGATATCCCCAGGGACTAGCGGGTGAGACACCTTCTGGTTTCTCACACCAGGCAGCCGTTTTCGCATGTATAAAAGTGAGGTAAACTAAGTTAAGATGCAGAGGATTTTTTTTAAGATGGATCGATGTATGATCCAAATACATACCGATAGATTGGGACATTACGATTTCTGAGCGAATTACCATTTTATTATTCCTATCCTAGGAGGTACTTCCCTACCTCAACCAAAAACGAAGGGGATAGTCTGAAATGTTCGGGGCGGAGAATACCAAAAGTGGTTTCGGTAAAAAAAACTTGGTCTTTTCTCCCTCGGACATTTCAGCTTCGTGAAAATCATGGTTAATAGTGATTTACTAAGGATTCTCCTGTAATTTAACACGCACTTGATTTGCCCTGGTATATTCTTCTGTCAGGACTTTTTTATGGTCTTTTCACATTTATCTTCACCTTGTATAGTATACTGCCAGGACTTTCATATCACAGCTGTATTAGACTTCTCTTTTACCCATGAAACAATACCAGCCCAATGTTAGCATATCATTTCTTGAATGGTTCTCTCCTTCATATATCAGGCTTTTGCTCCTCTCTGAAGTTTGTTCAACTTTACTCGGCTTTCTCTTTCTGTCCCTTTAAGATGTGGGTTCAACGACCCGTTCTTGGAATCGCTTATAGTCCTTTTAGCTTCTTTGCATGCTTCAATTCACTGACTTGTGGTATAACTTTTATATTTATTAGCTTCACATATTTCACTTTGTTTACTGATAGCTACTTTGAAGCAGCGCACACTTTCAGGCAACCTAGTAACCCTCTCTGCTTCCCTCAGTTTACCAGGTGCTCCAAGTGTCTCTGGTGCCTCTCTGCTTCTGTTCTCGTCGGATTGTGGGCTCAGTGTGGAACCTGTCATCTGCTATGCCTCTGCCATGCCGGCCTTCGGTTTCTGCTGCCTTTTCCTTGCAGGCAGCGCATCCTCTGCACCCGGGTTCCTTCTCCTGCTGTGCGGATTAGCTTCTGCAGCATTTCCTGCAGCGTCTTCTCAACCCAGCGTTCCAGCCGGTGCTTGTGCAGGTAACTGCGGCGCTCAGTGTCTGCAGCCCTCTCTCATTGGCGCCGGCTGTGTGGGTTTTAAATCTCCTGGTCTGATTATAGAGTTTCCCATGACTAGACCGCAGCGTAGGCTTCCCGATCTTAGTGATCTTTACTGATCCTTCTATTCCCCGTCTCATTAGTTGATGGATGATTCTTTGTGTTCTTGAGAAAGCTGGTATGGGATTCTTTCAGGAGTAATCATTACTGCTCCCTGCATCTTAATCATCTCAGTAATTAATGTATTGCTCTGGTTATCATGTCAGGGAATATTAATACTGGATTCAGTACATGGATGAGGATGAGTGGTGCAAAAAGGCACTAAGGCCTGAGGAATTGAGGAAACATCCCTGAAGGCAAATGGGGGATATGTGTCTTTCCCAAAGATACCCCATCCCTCCCCCAAGGTTCGCCTTTCCATATGTGGTGCTCACTCATATAGCAGCCCCCAGGGTTAGATCACGGAGCAGCTGCTGTCGCCTGGCCACATAGGGAGAGGCTACCTCAGGGAAAACAGTGATGATACCCTCAGATTCATCACACAACCGAGAGCGGTACACAGTAAGAGGAACGCAATACAGATGACGCTACTACAGGACAGGCCCAAAAAAACAGAGTTAACGGCCTTAATACATAGTGAAGCCCCTTGCTCTGACGATACACCTCTGTCCGGAACAAAGACCGATTTGCAGAACCTCTTCACTGAAATTAAAAAAGCATTCCACAACAGTATGGTGGAGTTAATGCATACACTATTCTCCCTGGACAAGAGAATCAAAAAATCAGAAAACCGCTTGGAAGAGTTGGAATCTATAATTTGCAAATAGTCTTTTGAAATGGCGGAATGGTCGCAACGCATAGAAGCCCTGGATACACGTTGTGAGGAACTGGAATCATCCCAAGAGGACCCCGAAAACAGATCACAATGTAATAATATTGGGATCTGGGGCATTCCGACCCATATACTGGATAAGGATCTCAGAGTTCAACCAAGGCTTATTTTGCTCTATTTTAAAGCTTGCTGATGACCCAGACATGGAGCTAGATTGAAGGCACTGTATCCACCAGGGAGCTCAGCTGCACCCTAGTCCGTTTCCTGATGTACTCACAATGGTTAACTTTTGACATAGTCAAGGAGAGAATGATGTTTCAACAAGAAATCAGTCAGAGATCCTCTTCAGAGATGCAAAAATCTCATTGCTTCAAGACCTCGCCTCAGCGACCCTCATAAAAAGGAAAGCCCTTAGGCCTATGACCGAACGTCTCCGAGACAAACAGATCCCCTACAGATGGACCCTTCCATCAGCTCTAGTATTTAGTTTCAAAGTGAAAAGCGTGAGGTAAAATCTCTGAAGGAGTGGGGAAGCACCTGCTTTCGCCTACTGCGTTCAAAAACCTACCAGCCCCAATACTTCACAGAATAATCGGTGGTCTACAGCTGGGAAATCCCAGAAATCTAGAGGCCAGTACTCAAAGAAAATACTGAAATACGCAAGGGACAGAACTAGCAGACAGAGTTAAGGATGACGAAGTGCACAAGCAATTTTTAACTTGGTTTAAATTCCCAAGATTTTTTGTTTATTTCATTCCAGCAAAAATGCTATATCTAAAAGCGTATTAAACATTACTTACAACACTATGGCCCATTCGTTTTACCATTCGTTCACATTCATAAAATTCTCATCAATCTTTCATTCCACAATTCATTTTTTAGTAAAATGGTTTATAAAAAACAGTTGACATCTGCTATATCTCGATGTGGTTATAATTCATTATAAACTATCCCCACACATTTGGGGTATCACAACAGTCTGTGTTCTCTTATTCACACAGATCCACGTCGACATGTGTTCCAGTTGCTCTCTGCGAGCATCACCATTAGTACTCTCTCTGTACGGCAACCTTCTTCAGGACAAAACAACCCATTTTTCAAGCACAAATATTGGCATGGGCCACACCATCTATAAAAATACATAAAACACCAAATGAGTATAGTGCACTATCGTCAATCCTTTTCAAATTATTTGATTACATATTAATATGGTGTGCTATAGAATATCATCCCACTCACCTCCTATCCAATGGAGTCAGGAGGGGCAGGATGTAGTAATCAATTTCAATACATCGTAATTAGAATCTCGGGATGTAGCATTCAATTTCAATACATCATGGTTGGAATCTGGAGGATGAGTGTCCTCTGATCTAAAGAGTTAAGGCATATATCTGTTACCATCTATTATAGCCAATTCATTAGATCATAAAAGCCAAATAGTTTATATATTTTAGCACATTACGGTTGTTACCCATAGGTGTAAAGAGGGCTCTGTCACTCACTCGAAAAAATGGAAACAGCCGTGGGTTGCAATGTTGATTTATATTTACTGGAGCAAGTGGTTTATATTGCCCAGGCTTCCCTTCTTTCCACAGACTTGTTTTCGGTTCACAGGCACGTGAGTCTGTAAAAATATAAATATAAAGAGCTTAATTAGTTATATAAGCTCATTCAGACCAGCTTCACGTTTAGACACTGTCCCTTTAAAATGTATTTCAAAACGCACTGGTGCTCCCAATAATCGGAGTAAAAGGTGAGCACACGCATTTAGTAGATGGTTCTCACACGCGCTAAGAGCGCATGGATCTCTAATATTTCGATCACGGAGCAGTCTATGTAGTTGATTGGGGAACATCACACTGTAGTTGTCCCCATCATTACTCATATTCAATCATTGGGGAGTTGATTCCTCTTATTCTTAGTTTGTGACTAGGGCACAGGCCCTCTCATATTAAGAACCGCATAATTGCCACTCTTGCATTATTTTAACTAATTATATCCAGCGGCTGTTACATCTATTCCAGCTTACCTGACTGTCGCCGTCCGGGGGATTTGTGTACCGGGTGCGCCGCAGCGTTCAAGACGCAGCCGGCAAGTACGCGCTAAACAAAAAGCCACGCCTCTTCGTGTTCGTGCTCATAGAAAGAGGGCTACGGAGCACACGCGTACGTGAGGGATATTCTCCTCACTTCCCGAATTTTACGTCAACTCCTCATTTTGCGTATTTTATTTATTTTACTTTGTTTTGCTTTCGGCCGTCCAATTCTGATATGATAAAATTCTCTAACAATTATTCTTCGCCGAGGGCACGGATTTATAACGCCTCTATGTAGGTCATAGAGATCAAAAAAGGACTGTTCATCTGTCACCTGCCGGATATTTGCATTGCCTTCATACTGTGGACACACACGTTCCACTTCTGAACATACAGTTAGTTTGAGTCTGGGTGCGGACAAATGTAGAAAATGTGAAAAAACAGATATTGAAAAAACAAAACAAAAATGTAACAATCAATATCGCATCTCTCAGGTACACTTAAGAGGTGGCATGTATATGTCAGAAAATGTTGTGTGGGGAGTGTTCTCCTGAACTCCTTATTCTTAATTCCTTATCCGGTGCCACCTGCAGAATATTTTACATATTTGTAATTAGGTAGTTCCACTCCACTGCTAGATTCAAACCTTGTTTGACTGTATCTAGAGTATGTATCCAGCGTTGTTCCTTTTGGTGTAGAAGGGTGCCCATGTCGTCACCGCTCTTGGAGGGTTTTATTATTTGTAACACAAATCAAGTTAGGTCTGTGTCTTTGTGCCCATATCTCCAAAAATGTTCCACAAGCGGCTTGTCCGCCACTTTATTCCTTATACATGATCTGTGTTCCGAGATGCGCTGTCGTACCTCCCTGGTAGTCTTACCTATATATAATAGGTCACAAGGACATCTAATTACATAAATGGCATTCTTAGTTTTACAGTTGGTATGTGTTTTAAGTTGCCATTTCACTTGTCTGTATTCAAAAACCGTTCTTACTTCTACCATTGGACAAGCTACACATCCTCCACATTTGTGATGGCCTATCACCGGGGGCAGTCCCCATCGATTTAGTATTGTCTGGTTATTTTTTGGCTCCACATATGTGTGTACCAATTTTTGCCCAAGATTTTGATTTCTTTTGAAGGCAAACATAGGTCTCTGATATAATGACCCCTCTTGTTTTACAAGCTCCCAATTGTGATTGACTATCTTCTTAATCTGGTTGCTGATTGGATTATAAGTAGTCACACACACAAGTCGCTCTTCTTTTTCTTTGGGGCAATGTGTTAAGCATAGGTCTCTGTTAGTATTTTTTGCTCTCTTGAGATTATGTTTAACCAGTTTTGTTGGATAGCCCCTCTCCACCAGTCTGTCTTCTAACTGTTTTGAATGTTGCATAAATTCTTGGTTGGTACTGCAGTTGCGGCGTATTCTTAGAAACTGCCCATACGGTCAGTTATATCGCAGACCTGCAGGATGAAAGCTGGTGTAGTGCAACAAAGTGTTGCGATCTGTTGGCTTTCTAGAGAGTGTTGTCTCCAGTTTGGCTCCTACTTTCCTGATAATTAAATCTAGGAAGCTCACCTCAACCGTACTTGATTCCATGCTAAACATTTGTGGAGAAGATGCCAAGCTACGTTAAGGATTCAACAAGTATGATCAAAATTACACAAGAAATTGAGTGTCCCCCGGGACTGATTTTGGCAACAATGGTGAGCTTCCTAGATTTAATTATCAGGAAAGTAGGAGCCAAACTGGAGACAACACTCTATAGAAAGCCAACAGATCGCAACACTTTGTTGCACTACACCAGCTTTCATCCTGCAGGTCTGCGATATAATTTACCGTATGGGCAGTTTCTAAGAATACGCCGCAACTGCAGTACCAACCAAGAATTTATGCAACATTCAAAACAGTTACAAGACAGACTGGTGGAGAGGGGCTATCCAACAAGACTGGTTAAACATAATCTCAAGAGAGCAAAAAATACTAACAGAGACCTATGCTTAACACATTGCCCCAAAGAAAAAGAAGAGCGACTTGTGTGTGTGACTACTTATAATCCAATCAGCAACCAGATTAAGAATATAGTCAATCACAATTGGGAGCTTGTAAAACAAGAGGGGTCATTATATCGGAGACCTATGTTTGCCTTCAAAAGAAATCAAAATCTTGGGCAAAAATTGGTACACACATATGTGGAGCCAAAAAATAACCAGATGATACTAAATCAATGGGGACTGCCCCCGGTGATAGGCCATCACAAATGTGGAGGATGTGTAGCTTGTCCAATGGTAGAAGTAAGAACGGTTTTTGAATACAGACAAGTGAAATGGCAACTTAAAACACATACCAACTGTAAAACTAAGAATGCCATTTATGTAATTAGATGTCCTTGTGACCTATTATATATAGGTAAAACTACCAGGGAGGTACGACAGCGCATCTCGGAACACAGATCATGTATAAGGAATAAAGTGGCGGACAAGCCGCTTGTGGAACATTTTTGGAGATATGGGCACAAAGACACAGACCTAACTTGGTTTGTGTTACAAATAATAAAACCCTCCAAGAGAGGTGGCGACATGGGCACCCTTCTACGCCAAAAGGAACAACGCTGGATACATACTCTAGATACAGTCAAACAAGGTTTGAATCTAGCAGTGGAGTGGAACCACCTAATTACAAATATGTAAAATATTCTGCAGGTGGCACCGGATAAGGAATTAAGAATAAGGAGTTCAGGAGAACACTCCCCACACAACGTTTTCCGACATATACATGCCACATCTTAAGTGTACCTGAGAGATGCAATATTGATTGTTACATTTTTGTTTTGTTTTTTCAATATCTGTTTTTTTACATTTTCTACATTTGTCCGCACCCAGGCTCAAACTAACTGTATGTTCAGAAGTGGAACGTGTGTGTCCACAGTATGAAGGCAATGAAAATATCCGGCAGGTGACAGATAAACAGTCCTTTTTTGATCTCTATGACCTACATAGAGGCGTTATAAATCCGTGCCCTCGGCGAAGAATAATTGTTAGAGAATTTCATATCAGAATGGGACGGCCGAAAGCAAAATAAAGTAAAATAAATAAAATACGCAAAATGAGGAGTTGACATAAAATTCGGGAAGTGAGGAGAATCTCCCTCACGTACGCGTGTGCTCCGTAGCCCTCTTTCTATGAGCACGAACACGCGAAGGTGTGGTTTTTTGTTTAGCGCGTACTTGCCGGCTGCGTCTTGAACGCTGCGGCGCACCCGGTAGACAAATCCCCCGGACGGCGACAGTCGGGTAAGCTGGAATAGATGTAACAGCCGCTGGATATGATTAGTTAAAATAATGCAAGAGTGGCAATTATGCGGTTCTTAATATGAGAGGGCCTGTGCCCTAGTCACAAACTAAGAATAAGAGGAATCAACTCCCCAATGATTGAATATGAGTAATGATGGGGACAACTACAGTGTGATGTTCCCCAATCAACTACATAGACTGCTCCGTGATCAAATTATTAGAGATCCATGCGCTCTTAGCGCGTGTGAGAACCATCTACTAGATGCGTGTGCTCACCTTTTACTCCGATTATTGGGAGCACCAGTGCGTTTTGAAATAAATTTTAAAGGGACAGTGTTTAAACGTGAAGCTGGTCTGAATGAGCTTATATAACTAATTAAGCTCTTTATATTTATATTTTTACAGACTCACGTGCCTGTGAACCGAAAACAAGTCTGTGGAAAGAAGGGAAGCCTGGGCAATATAAACCACTTGCTCCAGTAAATATAAATCAACATTGCAACCCACGGCTGTTTCCATTTTTTCGAGTGAGTGACAGAGCCCTCTTTACACCTATGGGTAACAACCGTAATGTGCTAAAATATATAAACTATTTGGCTTTTATGATCTAATGAATTGGCTATAATAGATGGTAACAGATATATGCCTTAACTCTTTAGATCAGAGGACACTCATCCTCCAGATTCCAACCATGATGTATTGAAATTGAATACTACATCCTGCCCCTCCTGACTCCATTGGATAGGAGGTGAGTGGGATGATATTCTATAGCACACCATATCAATATGTAATCAAATAATTTGAAAAGGATTGACGATAGTGCACTATACTCATTTGGTGTTTTATGTATTTTTATAGATGGTGTGGCCCATGCCAATATTTGTGCTTGAAAAATGGGTTGTTTTGTCCTGAAGAAGGTTGCCGTACAGAGAGAGTACTAATGGTGATGCTCGCAGAGAGCAACTGAAACACGTGTCAACGTGGATCTGTGTGAATAAGAGAACACAGACTGTTGTGATACCCCAAATGTGTGGGGATAGTTTATAATGAATTATCACCACATCGAGATATAGCAGATGTCAACTGTTTTTTATAAACCATTTTTCTAAAAAATGAATAGTGGAATGAAAGACTGATGAGAATTGTATGAATGTGAACGAATGGTAAAACGAATGGGCCATAGTGTTGTAAGTAATGTTTAATATGCTTTTAGATATAACATTTTTGCTGGAATGAAATAAACAAAAAATCTTCGGAATTTAAACCAAGTTAAAAATTGCTTGTGCACTTCGTCATCCTTAACTCTGTCTGCTAGTTCTGTCCCTTGCGTATTTCTGATTGATTGACCTGTAGAACTAGGGACGTTAAAACAGGTACCCCTTTTATTTTGCACTCAAAGAAAATACTGACAGGACACTGGCAAATGGTAATACTGTTTCCACCACTTGGTCTGTCGGAATTACCGGCAGACTCCAATTGGCGGAAACGCTGTTAAATCCCCATTCCATGTAGTTCCATAGGACTCCATGGGGGGGATTTGCCTGTGTTACTGGTACCAGTATTATCGGGCCAGTAATACCGGCAGCTTTTTGCAAGTAGGGTGGCGGATATACCTCCAGCTCAGAGCTGGAGAATAAATCACCACCCTTCCACCAAAGTTGGAGTGTGCCAGTGTGGTAACGTGGAAATATGTGGTAATACCGGCATGTTATTACCGCACCAGCACACTCATAATGAGGCCCATAGACAGTCTTGCTCTGGTTAGAATTCTAGGAATACTACGCCCTGTATGGTTTACTGCTGGTCTTCTTCTTCCTGATAGCTTGTTGAACATATGGTGGATGTTTTCCCGAGCGGATGGGACCACCTTCAGCTGGAAATGCTACTGAGTCCCTTCTGTCTTAGGCAGGCCCCACTAATCAACCCAGTTATGTATTAAAGCAACATGTTTAGGTTAATCATGTTAATTGTAGCACTAGAGCCAGGGGGGAATTATTGGGGTTATTATGTTTGTAATAGGCCATGTTAATCCACCAGATAAGTTAATACTCTTCCTGCTACAGTTACACTTTACTGAAATCACTGCGTTAGTACTGTCCTGCAACCATGATTGAAGCACCAGCCCTTGGCTGTCCTACATTATAGCCACTCCACATCATCACTTGGAATGTGCAAGGTTGGAACTCTCATTTGAAAAGGAAAGGGTCACTAATGCAGCTCCAAGACCTTGGTGCTTCCCTGGTCTTTCTTCAGGAAACCCATCTTCTCCCTGGGGATGAACATAGACTTCGGAATAGACATTTCTCCATTAAATATTTCTTGTCGGCAGGGGAAGTGTGTAAAAGACAGGAGGGGTAATTCTAATAGCAAAAGGGGCCCCTTTTGATAGTACTAATATACTGCGTGATTGTATAGGGAGATATATTATATTTGTCAAGGGCACCTCCTAGGACACAAGCTCACCTTGATTTTGATATGCGTGCCCAATGACAAGTCCACTATTTCACTTGTATCCTCCGGCACCTAGCTGTGTTTATAGAAGGGCAAGTGGTTATAGGGGAGACTGTAAACTTGTCCCCAACCCACTGATGGATAAAACCTTATCAGCTATGAAGACTGATTTTAAAAACACAAATATGGGGGGCGTGGCCAAGAGCGCCGGCATGCGGACGCTCTTTTGATGGCCTCGGTAGGGGACCCGGTGCAGCGTAACTTTTAATAACATGTCAGCGGTCCACTACTGCAGCACTACGCCTGGTCCGCGGTAGGAAGGTCCCGTGCCCCTCCGGATGGATTTACAGCTCCTGGCAGACCCATGATTCTACAATTTGAGCCCAATGAGAGCCGTGCTGCACCTTTTCAAAATGGCAGGCAGAGCCGGGAGGCGGCCCTGGGACGCGGTCCGCACTCTTGCAGCTTCTGCCCCCTCCCTCTCCTGGTGGCCCCCACCGGGGCCAGACCATACCGCCATCCAGGGCCTGCCCGGCGGGAGGAATGCCTGTGGGGATTGGCGCCGCCTCCCCTCCGCGGTCATGGTAAGTGTAGGGGTGGGGGGCGAGTGGGTAATCCGCTGCTGCGGCCCACGTCCCGGAGTGGGGCCTGGTGCTGGGGCTGTGGCGGAGGTGCTGGCCCCCCTTAAATGCCCACGCCCACAGCTGGGGGCGCGAAGTCTGGGTCGGGGAGGTCCCCGAGCTTCAGCATAAGTGGGGCCATCCCCAAGTGATTACATGGCCGCAGCCACACTGCACAATTCAGGAGGAGGATCAGCAGGTGGGCCCCCCACCACGCCAGCCATATTCCACGGCTTGAAGGGCCGCATTGCTGTGGCTGGAGCTGGCGGGGGGCCTAACAAGAGAGAGGCTCCCCTTCTTTGTTTCCAGGGCAGCAGACTACGCCAAAGGCTCACCCAAGATCTAGGAGGACCCCTGCCCACTCATCACCCTCCTCCCCATCACCTGCAGACACCCCTCCCCCCTGCTGGGGCGCCAGCTGGCCCTCACCACTACAACCCTCAACTATGATGGGGAGATAGCCTGACCTACAACTTCTGCAGACTCCCCCACATCTGGCTCCTCCATGATCCCTTACGGGGAGCTGCATCTCGCTATTCCTGGGCACCCTGGCCCACCGCAACCCTACTTGGCATCATCTGCTCGGGAGCACCTAATCACCACCTCAAGTCTCCGGGAGGCTCCGGGTAGATTCCAGCACCAGCGGTCCCGACCCATGCAACCACTTTGGAACCTTACTAGCCCCCCGCCTCTCCTCCGGGCTGGCCTTCTGTTCTCTCACAGCCTCTGGCCTCTTAGGGCCATACCGCCTCCTCCACTCATAACCACACACCGAGCCCAGCAGTCCTCACGAGACTAAATAATAAAGGCTAGAGGCCTTTTTCTTCCCACCCCTTATCTGAGATTACTGCAAGAAGGACCCTGCTGTCTCTTGCGGTTGCACCTCCCCGCGCCTCAATTCACAATGTCCAGACAATCCAAAACCACCAAAAACCCAGACATTGCCGTAATGCTACTTTCATCAGACAAATGAAAGAAGACGGAGCCTTTGAATCTCTGTTAGGGAGAATTCTCTGTAAAGGCTAATTTCCCAAATCTAGTGAGTCCCCCAGCAGCTTTGCTGGATTTTTTGGGGTTTATTTTTTTCTCGTGCTAAGAGTGAAACTCTTTTACTCCCACTCTTAGACATGATTTGAGGTGTTCCTTTGACTTTGTATGTGTTTATTGGGCTATGGGGTCTTTTACCCCATAGGGCTTCATGTGTTTTTTGTATGTGGGTTACACAGCACCCTCCGTGCAGTAACCCAGGGGTGTCGTAGCGACCCCCAAACATAGACTCCATACCCTGGGACTGACTACTGTCTCCCAGGGCATGTAAAGTCACCATTGGCTTTACTAGTCTCAAATTGTGAACAGAACCAGTAAAAACCATCATATTGTGGACGTACTGGTCGGGGCAATTCGATTGCCCCAGGGTCTATTGTTCGAGGGGGCACTGTCCAGTCCCCCCCGACCGAGTTTTGGCTGGTGGCAGTGGATACTACTTTTTATATTCGACCGCGAATATATGTCTATGGGATTTTCCCATTGTTCGAGGCTACCACTTTTTAAAATAGCCTCGAACATACCGCCGGTTTATTAAATTAATATAAATTCACCGGTTGGTATTTTTTGCCAAAACTCGGTTCCAAAATGGCGTTTGTGTTCGCTTCTGTGACTCCAACCCAAGTCGGGGCCTTTGTTCCACTTTTTGGCGGGCTTCCCCACAGAAGCCTCCAAAAGTGGTGCCACTCTGTCTGGGTACCACAGGGGGTGCCGGAGGGGGTTTAGGCACCCTGGACTGAGTTGCCTCGGCAACTCAAGTCGCATTCCTGTGTGATTGGCCCAAATGGTGAGCCGCCCAGCTCACCACTTAGAATGTTTGAGTGACAGCTAGGCTGAATGAATGGGGGTTTTCTGCATAAAAGCCGTGCTTTGGGGACTGGAACTTCAGAAGTCGCCACAGGACCTAAGGAATCCGAGGAGGGAGAAGCCGAGCCGACCTGCAACGACGACACCACCGGTGGAGCCCTGCTGAACCGTCTCACCACTTTTCCCGACGACAGAGGAGATCTCCAGTCCGGAGAGTCTTCTTCCTTTGACTGGTGGGGATAAACAGTTTGACCGTCTTTTAGCCTTCCCGGACCATCTCGTGGCCGCCTTGCCTGTGCCAAGCACCCTGGCAACCGGAATACCACGGTTTAGCACTACCGCGAAGAAAAGGGTAGTATCCTGTAACCGGAGAACTCAGCGGCTGGTTTCTTCCCTGGCAGTGCAACGACCTTCATCTTTCCTCCATGTCGAGACCTCTTCCTCTGGACGAAACACCGACTTGCACCCGCTGCCAGGAACAACTGCCCCCGCTGGAGCGTTCTTCCCATTTCAGGTACTGTTTCCCGCCTGGCTTCCCTTGCGACAGATCGTTCGGGGTGACAGTAAATCCTTGACTTTCTAACCTGGGTTAGGCTGGGACCTGTTAACTTACTTTTCCTGACTTGATCTCATCTTTTGTGAACTATCTACAAAGACTCTTTGGGCATAACCCCACTGTGTGATCCTGGACACATTTTGCTTGCTCTCTCTAAGAGTGGGCCTGGCATTTGAACTTCATTGCTCTCCAGTAGACTTTGCCTAACCTGCCTCACTGGGATTCTTTGGAAAGTATTGAGATTGTGTGCTTCCATAACTCTGCCTTTTTCCTCCCTTTTTACATAACTTATTAGAGTGCCATCTTAGGTTAAGCGCTCACCTCTGTCTGAAAATAAGTGGTGTTTCTCAATAAAACTTGTCTAATAAGAAATTAGGGTTGTGTGTATATATATATATATATATATATATAATAGTGACTGTGTGTTGAATTTACGTACCTCTTTTTGTGCTAGTGTAATTTACAGGTGTGTCTTTAAATAAATAATTATATACTTTTACACCAAAGCTCTGGTCAGTGTTTGCTTGTGCTACTGTGTCTTTGTACCTATTGTGTATACTCTATATTCTGCCTAACTCATCTTGAGAGAGGTCTGACTGCTCATCCACAGCTACCAGGTAAATCTGGGTGGTGCAGACTGCCACCAATTGGGTTTATTGCTAACACCTGTAGTCTTAAACTTTTTGCAGTGGTCCCTAAGGGAACTGCACAGGTTTCTGCCTAACAATCTCACACCTCCTAAAACCATGGACGACGGAGGAGCTACAAAAGGAGACATACTAGCATTCAGGTTGGACATTGGGGCGGAATTTAGATCCTGCATGACCGAACTCACAAAAAAGCTAGAACAGACCGACCAAAGACTTATAGAAGCGGAACAGAGGCTTGGGGAGGTGGAGGATCGCTCCCAGGATCATTCCACTACCTTAGGAGAGGTTCAACACTCAATCCGGGGTTCTCCAGGATAAGTATGAAATCCTTGAATACAAGCAAGAGGACCTCGAGAACAGGGCGCAATGCAACAATCTTAGGATCCGAGGTATTCCATCCACGGTGCCAGACAAAGATTTGGTGGAGTACGTAGGGGAGTTCTTCCAGTCCCTCTTGCCTCTGCTAGATAAACACCAACTCCTGCTAGATCGCACTCACAGATTGCCCCCACAGCAGGGAGAGGACTTAGACACTCCCCCCAATGTCGTCATAACACGCGTCCGCTTCTACACCTCGAAATAAACTATCTCTGCAATAGGTCGGACTCAGGATGAGCTCACGTTCCAGGGCTCCCCCTCCAAATATACCAGGATCTCTCACTTCTCACCCTACAGAGAAGAGCCCTTCGATTATTAACCCTCTTCCTGAAGGACCGCCAGATCTGCTACAGATGGCTCTTCCCAACGGCACAGCAATTTTCTTATAAAGGTGCTCTCTCTCGAGAATTAGCCACCTAGAAGACGCAGAAACGATCCTACATCCTCGCTCCGCTGAAAACTCTCAGAATCAGATTCCCGAAGGCACGGAGGGAGAATCGGTACCTACACTGCCGAAGCCAAGAAGGGCCGCATGGTCTAAAGTACATAAGAACAGGAGGGGGCGATGATCCACTGAGACATTTCCAGTAAACTTACACCATGGCATTTGAAACTTAGTAAAGCTGACACATGAAACAAGAGAGGCTGCCCCGGGCTGCCCACGGCCCATGCCCACTTCCAGGGTACACTCCACCATGAAGACCTTGGAAGGGAACACAGTCTCCCCAGCCACGTTGGCGAGGGGGGACTTTTGGCCCCGTTGGCCAGGGAGACCGCCGACCCCAAAATGTCGGCTCCCTGAACAGTTACAGTTTTGGTCGCATGTTGGAGACCGAAGCTACCTTTTTCCCTCCCGTTGGAGACCTGGCCGGAAATCCCAAGAGCAGAGTGGCGAGCAACTACAGGCTCTACCAAATGATGGTTGATTCATACTCATCCCACCCGTCACCCCCACTCGAATCCAGCAGCGGCCGTGCTTCCCACCCAGGAACATCACACCTTAAAATTTGTTTCCCTTAACGTCAGAGGACTAAACTAAACCCCCCACACCCCTCCCCCCAGCGTAGATCGATCTTACAAAAGCTCCAGGATGAAGATGTTGCCGTGGCTCTGTTTCAGGAAACCCACCTATTACCGGCGGACCTTCGGTGCCTACGCTCATGACAATTCCCAAGGCAACGCTTCGCCTCAGGCGGCACCAAGAAAGGGGGGACAGCGGTTCTCTTTAGGAAGGGGCTAAACCCCCAAATTCTGGAAACAACTCTGCCCAGAGGGGCGATTTTTGGCAGTGAAATACCTACTGCTCAGGCCAGCTATACACTTTCATCTCGGTGTACGCCCCAAACACGGGTCAAGTTGCCTTCTATGAGGCTCTAGGTGCCACTTTGTCTCCCTTTATAGAGGGCCAAACGGTAATGGGGGGTGACTTCAATGGAATCCCAGATCCTATAAAGGACAAATCGCACCCACCCACCCTCCCCCGGGGACTTTACGCTAGCTCTTGGACTGCTACACCTATTTAGAACCCTAGAGGTGGTGGACTCATGGTAGATGCTTCATCCCTCAGAGAAAGACTTTTCCTTTTATTCCTATGTCCATAGAACTTTCTCGAGAATCGATATCCTTTTGACATCCCCGCAAGTACTCGCCTATGCCAATGAGGTGTCCATAGGATCGAGGATCTTATCCGACCATGCCCCGGTTACCCTGGAGATTCGCATACATGAGCCAACCCCCACTGCTCGACGAAGATGGACCCTATACGGCCCGATTGTTAACGAGATGCCGCCAAGAGATGCAATTGCAACGTCAATTAAGAACTTCTTCAAAGAGAACCCTAGCGAAGACACCTCCCTAGCAAATACTTGGGATGCTATGAAAGCGGTAATCCGAGGAGCGCTGCTAGCTCGAGGAGTGGCGTACCACAGGAACAAGCGGCAAGCTCGCCTGACCCTTGAGGAGGATCTCCGGAAAGCAGAGGAGACTCGCAAAGAAAAGGGCTGGTCCCCAAAGACACAACAAGCTATCCATACTGCATAGAAAAAGATCAAAGCCCACTATGCCGAGCATACCGCACAACTACTGTCAAAAGCCAAACAATTCTATTATGCAAAGAACAATAAAGCAAACAAACTACTGGTGGCTAAACTCGCCAAACTAAAGAGGAGCAATACATACATTGGACTATGGGATCCGCAGGGCAGAATACAATACTCTGAACCGGAAAAACTACAGCTGGCAACGAATCACCTGGCACAAGTGATGGCCGCACCATCACGAGACCTGAAGGAGCAGACAGAATACTTGCAGAAAGCAGCCCTTCTCCGGCTGAGGGACTCAGCCCGAGACGTCCTGGACCCTCCGATCTCGGGCGAGGAAGTGGAGGAAGCCATAAAATCCCTTAAAACCAGAGCCCCCGGCCCTGACGGATATTCCACCAGATTCTACAAGATTTTTAGGTCCAAACTGCTGACACCATTAGTCAAGCTCTTTAACTCTTTTAAGGACGCGGGCACCGTAACCCCCCTCTATGCAAGAATCTATCACCGTCCTTCAACCCAAACCTGGGGGGGACCCGAGGAACCCGGCCTCTTGCAGACCAATTGCCCTGCTGAACATTGATGCCAACATTTATTCTAAGATCCTTGCAACATGCCTTTCCCACATATTGCCTGACATTATCCACCCTGACCAGACCGGGTTTATTAGGAACAAGTCCACGGGCGGTAATATCCGTAGAGCACTGGACTTGGTGGACGTGGCCACCCAGGACTCCCAAGGGCTAGCACTTCTGGCCCTCGACGCCACTAAAGCATTTGACAAGGTGGACTGGACCTTTTATGAGGCTTACCCTGGAGGCCTTTGGGTTCGGACTGGAGTTTTGAGCCATGGTCCTGGCGAACTACAAGTCACCAAAGACCCTCCTGAGAATCAATGGCACCCTTTCCGACCCGATCACGCTGACCTGTCGGACTAGGCAAGGATGCCCGCTATCCCCGCTCCTATTTGCATGATTATGGAACCCTTCGCCCAAAGAATCAGGCTGCATAACGTTATCAAGGGTCTCCAAGTGGGCCCCTCGCAACATAAAATTGCCCTCTTGACGTCTTGTTCACTGTCTCGGAGCCCTGTACCTCACTGATACATGCCCTAGCTGAGATAGATAGCTACAGAAGGGTCACTGGCTTCTCCATCATTTTCAATAAGTCTGCCGCCCTGATCCCACTGTGCCCTATCAGTGGAAGACTAAGACCATCTCCTACCTGGGTATCCAAGTCCTGGTGAACCTGAGGAACGTGTATCGCGTAAATTTACCCCCACTTTTTAAAGAACTGGAAGATGACCTGAAGCGCTGGAATTCCCAAGAAATATCATTAATGGGCCGCATCACTGCTTGCAAAATGAACCTCCTTCCCAGATTTCTATATGCCTGTTCATCTCTTCCGGTCCCAATCCCGAAGCTGGCACTCCGCGCCTTGCAGAGGAAAATGCTATGATTCATCTGGGGGGGGAGGGAGCCCAGGATCCCCCAAAAAACAATGCAAGGTAACGCTAGGCTATGTGGTCTGGGGGTCCCTGACCTGCAAGGATACCAGATGGCAGCTCAATTGGCGTGCATTCAAGCATGGCAGGTATCCACTGGCCGGCCCAGATGGGTGGAGCGCGAACAATCCCGCTTGTCTCTCCCCCTACAATTTCTTGCACACATCGCACCCCTAATGCGGCGTAAATGGGAGAAACTACTGCTATCCACCAGACACTATAGATTCTTGGGACAGAGCCCTGAAGCAGAAGGGGATACCTAAAGGACTGAGCCCCTTATCCCTGGTGTTCCATAACCCAGCCTTCTCACCTGGGGCAAATCTCCAGAACTTTAAGAACTGGATCTCGGGGGTGTCTGGAGTCTCTGGGCCAGCAGTTTTTTGGGGGGAGCCCCACACCTTCGAACAATGCAAGGAAGCCTTCCGGCTCCAGGAAAAAGACAGGTTCTCCTACATTAAGCTCTGCCACTGGTGCTCCCACCCACAAACCCGCCAAGCAGCAACCCGCACCCCTACGGCCTTGGAGCTCACCCTTACGGATCTCCCGACCCGAAGTAAGATCTCCACTTTATACAGACGCTTCCAGGGAGGCTTCCTCGCCTCCAAAACCCGATGTATGACACAATGGGAGGCAGACCTGGGCCACCCTATAGAAGATCAGACTTGGGTAGATATATGGACCCGTGCACACTCATCTGCCTGTGTTACTAACCGGGAATGTGCCGACAAAATCCTGCTGCGCTGGTACTACCCCCTGCCCCCCACCGAGGCTCCACCATATGAACCAGGCACTCGACCCAGCTTGCTGGAGACAATGCGGTCATCCGGGGTCCTATTTCCACATGTGGTGGACTTCCCCAAAAGCCCAACAATTCTGGAAGCAATACCTAGCCATCATTGAAGGGATCACCCAAACAACACTTCCACTAGAACCCAAACTCGTCCTTCTGGGCACCCCAGTTCCCGGGATCTACCCAAGGTCCAGAGCCAAAACTAAGCTTCTGTCTCAGTGCCTCCTGGCAGGAAGAATAACGATCGCCCGCTCATGGAAATCCAAGGAAGATCCTCTCCTGCCCCTTTGGTGGATAAAAAATATGGGCCATACTAATCGCAGAGAAGGTAACGGAAGCCAGAGCAGGTCTCCTCCACAGTTTCCAGAACATTTGGGGCCCATTGTTTGATTATGACTTGAAATTTCCAGCCTTAACCTATAAACCCCAACAGGCCAGGAGGGTCCTATACAATGGGGGCACACTCCGGGAGGGGGAGGAGAGGTAAAGCAAGAGGGGGAAACCCTGGATTTATGAAACTTTGATCCGGCAGGCAACCACAGAGGGGGTAGAGAGGGAAGGAAGAACTGAAATGTTGAGTTGATGCATAACCATATTTGTTTTGTTACCACCCTGCCTGGGTTTAAAATAAACATATTTTTTTAAAAAAAAAGAAATGCAAATATGTACATCAGACTGTTGAGGGAGCTGGGAGTGGTAGATACTTGGATAGTCCTGAATGATGAAGCGAGGGAATATACCCATTTCTCTCATGTGCACCTAGATACCCAAGGATCGCCCTCCTATTGACCTCTGCACCATTAAATAGCATTTATTCCATAAGCTCATATATCGGAACATGAGTACTCTGACCATGGCCCAGTAGTAATGACCTCAAGAATATTACGGAAAGCTGCACCACATAGACCCATTTGGAGGTATATGACCCGATACTGTCAGACTTAGACATAAGTCAAAATATCAACACAACAATCTGTAACTATTTCCAGAAAAACCCCCATAGAGAACAATCCCAGGCTATCACTTGAGATGCCATGAAGGCAGTGGTGTGTGGCAAGCTCATGATTTGCACAGCAGCCCACATGAAGGTCCACGCCCGGCGTAAAGAGGCACTAGAAAAAGAGATCTTGTCTAAAGAAACAGATTACAAAGGTCAGGGATCCCAGAAAGCGTATAGAGCTTTAAAAGAGGCTAGAGTCAAATTAGAAGCCCATGTGGCTGCAAAGATTTCCCTGGCCAGTCTCAAAACTAAGCCGTTCTATTATGCCAAAGGAAACGAGGCGAAAGGGTCCTTGCGTATAAACTAGTATATCTAAAAACTCTGAATAATATGCCAACATTCACAGATGATATGGGAGATGTGTCTCTGAGGAGGATAGTAAAGTCAAGCTCTTTTGGAGATGCACCTCCCTTATCTCAAACTGGATCTAGTGGCCCTTATCCACACAAGCAAAGTCCACGCGGTGATTAAAGCACTGGAAGAGAAAACGCCAGGTCCGGATGGCTTCACAGCCTTATTTTACAATACATACCTGACATAGCTATCCACACACCTGACTTTGCTATTTAATTTGTTCTTCACCACTGGATTGATTACCCCTTCGATTAATGAATCCTTAACCACCCTGGTCTTGAAACCTGGGAAGTACCCCTTTAACTTTGAATCTTACATGCCTATCTGTATAATGTATGTAGACTCCCAAGATCCTCGCTAATCGACTTTCTGAGATGCTGCCCTCCATGATCGATGCTGAACAAACAGATTTGGTTTATCACTGATGGATCTGCCCATGTTAATAAGACACTCCCTTCATCGTATAGATACAGGGACAAGGAAAGGGCTTGAAATTGGCATCTTATCTTTGGACACCTGTAAGGCTTTTAACAGAGTTAACTGGCAGTATATCAAATTACTCCTCAAAATCCACAACTTCTGTCCCATATTCACGAGCTTTGTCCTTGAGAATTATGGCTAACACTAAAATTAGGGTCAATGATAGGCTCACCCCAACCCTACCAATCACAACAGGCATTGGCCACTAATTTTTGCTCTATCCGTTGGGCCTCTCACCCCAAGAATTGGGGCATATGGGCAGATAAGCGGGATAACTTGTATGGCGTCAGAATATGAGTTTTCCCTCTATACGTATGACCTGCTATTGAAGCAGTATTACCCAAATTGACCTTTTCAAATGGACCTTTTGACCTAATAATAGTGATCCTAATTGACCTTCTCACAATTGACCTTTACCTTTATTTTCGTTCTTTCATATATGTGTGGGGTGGGTGTGGGATAATGAATAATATAAGGGGATTGGGTGGGGGGTAGTGGGGGTTTTTGGATTGGGTGGGGAGTTTGGGGGCGTTTCCCCCCACCTATATGTCCTAATTGACCTTTTAAATTAAATCAATTCTTCCACGATCAGTTGTCATTAGGCCAATTCGTATACATCCATTGAAGCTGACCGACGCTCCCACCTCACTTAAGGCATTACTAGAAATGCTGTGTACATATAATCTAGCATCAGGATTTCCTGTCAACTATACAAAGTCCAGGGGACTTTATGTTTCCCTATCATCTAAAGTAATCCACCAACTACCCATGATCTCACCAATTGGGCAGTTAAGAGGGGCTATAGATTATCTCAGGGTCAATATTACAGCTAAACTGGATGACCTATGCCAACCTATCTTTAACCCACTATTTAAGCAACTGGTGGAAGATGAGCTAAAATAGGGGAACCAGGAGATATCCTGGATTGGGCGGGTCACTGCGGTAAGATTAACTTGATTCCCAAGCTCCTCTACCACTGCCTGTCCTTACCAGTGAAGATTCTGGAACCCATTGTTTAGGGGCTACAAAAGAAAAAAATGTCATTCCTTTTGGAGACAAAAAAAGATAGAATCCTAAAGATAGTCCTCATGCGAAGCGTGAAATTCTGAGGAATGGGGTCCCTGACATATATAGGTATAACTTAGCAGTGCAAATCTCTCCCTCATTGATCTGGGTACTGCCCAATTATCTGGCCAAATTAGGGAATAAAGCACAGACGACATCTCCAATACCCCTCCCCCCGACTCCTGTTTATTAGCCCCAAGGCCCTGAGAGAGATGCCCTTTCTCCTAAAATCTAACCTTAATATTATATACTACTGCAATAGAGGGACAAGGCATTCGGGAACCCCATTGGGTCTTGATCCGCTGTCCCCAGTCTTAAATAACCCTGTGTTTCAACCAGGTATGACTGCAGCGCACTTTGCAAGTTGGAATGCTGGAGGAGATGAAACCCTAATACAGCTATACTGAGATGGCTCTCCCCTGACGTTCACTGAATCCAAAGCCACATTCCAGCTGAAAGAGACAGATATCAGTATATACTGCTTAGACACTGGACCACAAACCCTATGGTAAAAGTTGGGGGTACAACACCCCTAAAAGTGCTCAAGCTCACCCTTTAGACCGGAAAAATGCCACTGCATATGAACTGCTGGAGCGCGCTGACCCCTCCAAAAAGCTACTCTATAAATCCAGGTGGGAAGAGGACATAGGCACAGCGCTGAATGAAGAAACCAGAGGCTGCATATGGTCTGTGCCACCAATAAAGAATGTGTATACAAGCCTCGTTACAGGTGGTATGTACCTCCAAGTAGACTTCATAAAATTAAGAGTGCCTACTCTCCAACTTGATGGGTGGTGTGCAGACTCTGGTACCCTATATCGCATGTAGTGGTCAGGCCCTAAATCGGCACCTTTTCTGGAAAGAGGTTTTAACACATGTTATGGCCATTACAGAGGAAAAATTACCTTTAGACCCACAAGTAATACTCCTTGTGGATACTGAAAGAGAGGTCTCACCTAGCTCGGGGCATCTGGCAACTCATATCACTCACTTCCTGATTGTGGCCAGAATTACAATTGCAAAAATTGAAAGTGAGAGGAGGGCCCACTTTTGCAGATGTGGTGGGGTAAAATATGGGACATCTTGGTGGCCGAAAACATCACAGCACTGACCCTGAACCGATATTCAAAATATGTCAACGAATGGGTCCCTTTCATCGAATACACACCGGCCTACTCTCAGATGACGTGTAGACCGAGATTTATGGTGCACTTTGATTTATTGTAAGCCAAGAACCACCCCTGTCTCACCCCTTCAGAGAATCTTAATTGTGCTCACTTAGGTGGAAGTGGCATAGGACACAACATTCAGTGCTACTTGTATCTGACAGCTAATGGGAAAAGTATTTATTCTGTTCTTATACTGGCATCCAGCTGATATTTATTTTGTTGTGCCTTGTAAACTTTAGACTGCAGATATTCATGTTGTAAAAAACAAAGTGACCTCTCTTTTTTTTTATTATAAAGTTGTTTAAAAAAAAAAAGATTGAGGACACAAGGGAACCATTAATGTTGGAGGAGAAAATTATTCTTTGTACTGATGAAAGACATACTGAATAAAGACCTAGAATTTGACTCTTTGGAAATATAAATAGGGTTTAAATGTATTGTTATTATTATAATTATAATTGGTTATTTATAACGCGCCTAATACCCAGAGGTTTCTATCGAACCTCCAGATACTGTACAGTTACTATGAAACCAATATGAAATGTGTATTATTTGTATTTATCAAGTTTATATAGCGCTTTACGCCAAAGCGCTTTACATTACTACAACAATGATACATTAGAATACAATAGAAGCATACAATTACAAAACATGAGACAAACCATCAAAAACAGTATATAGAACAATTTATCTAGGTCAATAAAAGAGAAATAGAGCAGAGGAAGAAAAGAGGGAAGTAGTGAGGGAAGTCGGTGCAGGGGAAGAAGAGTGTTCAAGGGGGAGGGGGAAGGAGGTATAAGAGAGAATGAGGATGCTAGGTAGATGTAAGAATGAGAGATGTAGGAGAGAAGTAGGGGAAGTAAGGAGGGAAGTCAGGACAGGGGCTGAAGAAGAAAACCTTTCAAGGAGCGCAGAAGGAGGAGTAAGAGGAAATGGAGAGGATAGAGAGATGTAGAGACTACCACTGTAGGGGGGCAAGGAGCTGAAAGGATTGGAAACAAGAAGAGGCACAAGGAGGTGGAGGAACAGTGAGTAAGAAGAGATCAGCAGATCGGAGGGAGCGAGAAGGAGTGTAGAAAGAAAGAGAGGAAAGGTAGGGGGAGCGAGATCATGAAGCGATTTAAAAACGAGACAGAGGAAGTTAAATTTAAGTTGGGAGTGAAAGGGAAGCCAGCCAAGATAAGAAAGCAAAGAGGAGATGGAATCATGAAGAGCAAGAAGACAAAGGTTACGAATGGCTGAGTGGTAGAGGGATTTGAGGGGAGCAAGATGTGAGGCGGGGGGTCCAAAGAGGAGAGAAGAATGATAGAAAAGACGGGAGAAGATGAGGGAAGAGATAAAGTGCTTAGTAGCATGGAAGGCGAAGGAGGAATGGATTTTGTGAACATTGAATAGATGGTAGCGACAGGCGCGGGAGGTAAGAGAAATGTGGTGGGTAAAGGAGAGGGTGGAGTCGAGGTAGAGGCCTAGATTGCGAGCAGAGGCAGAGATAGGGAGGTTAATACGGGGAAAGAGAATAAAAGAAGGGGGGTCGGAGGGGGAAGCATGTTGGAGGGGAAGAATAAGACTTCAGTCTAATCGGTGTTGAGGGAGATAAAGTGGGATGACATCAGTTTTTGATGGCAGTAAGACAGGAAAAAAGATTAAGGTGAAGTTCAGGTGTGAAAGAAGAGAAGGAGAGGTAGAGCTGGGTGTCATCTGCGTAGAAATGGTGTGATATGCCGAATGAATAGATGATGGGGCAAGAAGTGAAGTGTAAAGTGAGAAAAGGAAAGGGACGAGTACAGAGCCTTGGGGAACGCTGAAGTCCAGAGGGAGAGTAGAAGAGGTACGACCGCCCCAGGAAACCGCAAAAGAACGGTTGGAGAGGTAAGAGAAGAGCCAATTGAGAACAGAGCCATTGAAACCAAAGGAAGAAAGTGTTGAGAAGTAAGGGGTGATCAACGGTATCGAAGGCCGAAGAGAGGTCAAGGAGAACAAGGACAGAGGATTGCTTAGAGTAGCGAGCAGTAAGGAGGGAGTTGAGAACATAGGCGAGGGCAGTTTCAGTAGAGAGTTTAGGGCGGAATCCAGATTGAGAGGTGGGAAGAAGAGAGAGATTGGTTACAAAGGTTGAGAGCAGACTAAACTTTTGAGAAGCTTAGAGAGGAATGGTAAAAGCGAGATTGGACGGAAGTTGGATGCAAGGAGGGGGGTTAGCAGAGGGTTTCTTCAAAATAGGGATGATAGTAGCGTGTTTGACGGCGGAAGGGAAGGTGGCAGAGGAGAGACAGATATTGAAGAAGGAGGTGAGGTAGGGAATGAGAAGAGGGTAGATTTTAGGAATCGGAGAGGTGGGGAAGGGATCAGAGGGGGCAGCAGTAGAGTGAGTTTTGGACAGGAGGAGAGAAACATCAGAAGGAGTAACAGGAGAGACGTCAGACAAGTAAGAGGAAGGGTTGGTGGGAGGAGGGGAGTAGGAAGGGGAGCAAAGAATGTTTTGGCATAGAGAGAGTATTTTGGAATAGAAAAAGTTGGCGAAGTCAGAAGGGGAGAGGGAAGAAGTAGTAGAGAGATCAGGAGTAGGCGGGGAGAGAAGACGAGATAGGGTCTAAAAGATACGACAAGGATGGGAGGCTTGGGATTGGAGAAGGTTAGAGTAGTAGGTACGTTTAGCTAAGATGAGGCATGAGTCATAAAGAGAGTGGTATGAGAAATAGGAGGCTTGATTAGCAGGAGAGCGGAGCTTGAGCCAGCGTCGCTCAAGGCAATGGAGGAGGCGACGCATAGAAGATGAGGGGAGAGCCAGGGTTGAGTGGGTTTACGGGTAGGGAGGGGGGATGAAGGGGGTAAAGTTGACAAGACTGGAAGAGATAGAGGAGGACATAGAGGATAAATCTTTGTTGGCAGAGAGAGAAGAGAAGTCAGAAAGAGGGGGGAGGGAGGAAGAGCAGGTCTTGAGGAAGAGAGAAGGGCTAAAGTTACGAAGGTCCCGTCGAGAGAAAGAAATGGGGGAAGAGGAGGGAGTGGCCAGAGGGGGAGGGGGAGTGAGGGAGAAAGAGTAGTGCATGGTCAGAAAGATAGTTGGGGAGGGTAGAAACTAGGGAGGAGGAGAAGGTTGAGATAAAGATAAGGTCAAGAGTGGAGCAAGAGGAGTGAGTAGGAGAAGTAGGGAGGGGAGTAAGGAGGTAGGAGTTAAGAATGGAAAGAAGAGGGGAGATGAAGGTTGAATTTGCTGAGTATAGTAAGGGGAGGGGACAAGGGGGAGATGAGAGAGAGAGAGAAGATGGTCCAGGTCATCATAGAAGGAGGAAAGGAGACCAGGCCATCTGTAGATAATTAGAAAGGAAATAGCGTGAGGTGAAGTGAAGGATTTGTACAGGTATTCAAAGGAAGGGAAGGTAGGAAGAGGCGTTGTAGAGGGGGAGGATAGACATTTAGGGTGATAGAGGAGACAGATGCCGCCACCACGACCAGAGGGGCGCGAGACATGAGAGAAGGAAGAGGAGGAGGAGGTGGTGAGGGAAGCAGGTACAGTAGAGTTGTGAAGGGGGATCCAGGTTTCAGTTATACAGAGGAATTGAAGGTTAAGTCGCAAGAAACATGTCGAGAACAGCTGCGGTCTTGTGGCAGAGGGATCTTGCGTTCCAGAGTTCGATATTGATGAGGCTGGAGGGTTCAACGATGGGGGGATAGATGAGGTCGGGACGATGAGGGAGGGTAGAAGGAGGATGGCGTGAACAGGGGAAGAGGTTGAGCGTGGGGATGGTCATGGAGATAAGGGAGAGGAAAAAGAAGGGGCCAGAAGTAAGGGTGAGAAGAGGGGGAAGAGAGCAAAGAGTAAGGTGGGAAAGGAGAGTGGTATTTAGAAACACATGTCAAGAGGAGGGAGGAGAAAGTGATGGACCCTGAGGTATGGTGAGAGTACTGGTGTTGGAGGCTAAAGAGGGGAGAGTGAAGAGAAGGAGCGCTGGGGGAAAGGGGGAGAAGGGAGATGGGGGAGAAGAGAAATAGGGGGTCTCGGGAGGTGAGAACACAGAGGAGCTGGAAGAGAAGGAGGTGTTGTGGGAGATGGGGCAGGGAGCTAGTAGAGTTAGGGGGCAAAAAGGAACCAGTCGAGGCAGTACTGGTAAAGGCGTCCTAAGGTGGTAAGCTAGCAGAAGCCAGCAGTCAGGAGGATTCAGATGAGAGTCCGGCAGGGCCCAAGCGGGTGAGGAGGGAAACCGCAGGAGGTGGACAGGCCCAAGGGGAGAGGGCCGTAGAGTGGGGGAGGAGAGGATGGAGGCTCTTGGGAGAAGACACAGTGCCGGGACGCTGAAGGTGTGATGAAGCAGCAGGATTAAGAGAGGCTGGAGGGGTCAGAATGTAGCAGAGCAGCCAGTGTGCCCCGCAGCAGTTCAGGCCAGCAGACAGGAGAACACAAATGGTCCGCTGGGAGGACCAAGCAGGTAAAGAGGCAGGGCGCTGGTGGTGTGCAAGCCCAGGGAGGAGGGGACCTAATGAGATCCGGGTGCTGCAGGGAACGTGAAAGTGTCAGTAGAGGAGGAAGTCAATAGCCAGAAGGGTAGCGCAAAGGCCCGGGCACAAGCACTACTCTGGTAAGACCCACAATGTTGAAGAGGCAGGCCGCAAGAGGCAGGCGGACTAACGAAGGAGAGGGTCCAAATAGATCCAGTTGCAGCAGTGATAGTTAACTTTCAGTCATCATTGATAATTAACTTGGAGTCAACGTGATAGTCAGTTGCAGGAGGAGTAGTACTGTAGTGCAGGCATGCACAAACGACCGACAGAAGGTCCCATGTTGAAAAAAGCAGATCGTAGAAGGAGGGCAGATCCAGTGAGAGGGCTAGCGGAGAACAGGACCCCTTGATCCAGCAAAGAGGAGAAGAACAGTCAGTAAAGTGGGAGGAGGCAGACCAGGGTGGAGAGGGTCAGAGGAGGTACGAATCCGTGGACAAGCAGGTGTTAAGACGGATTTCTGAACTCTGTCCTGGTGGCGCAGAAGTTCAGAAGGCCAACCTAATTACTTGGAACAGGGTAACCTCTGGACAAGCCAGACCAATCAAGGTAGCGATCGCGGCGGTCAAGATTAGGTCTCAAGAGGGGTGAGGGTGACTGAAAGCCCGCAATGAGCACACAAAGCAAGAGCGCTTGCAAACTACTCCAAACAGTTGTTATATCAAAAATAGATACACATTTATTTTAAGGCCTTTAAAAACAATGACCGTAGCGAGAAAATCACAATATCACAATATTAAACCAACACATACCATATCAACACAATATATATACAAATACACAGTCGCAAGCGTTTAAAGCACGAAATATGTAGTCCACCTGAAAGGAAAGGAAAACAGGCAGTGCGATAACGCTTTAGACTCAGTTTGCCTTCAGAGGCACCTAACTAGATGGAAGTCCGAGCCCTGCGAAGAGTGGAGCCTTGTGCTCAAAGTACCTGCCACGCCGGTGCCAACGGGCAAAAGGGGAAGCTCTTCGGAGGAAGTCAGGCAGTTCGGGTTAGTGCACAGCAGAAGGAGAACAGGTTCCGCAACTCAAGCGCAGCCTCCACAGCGGGCAGAAGCAGAGCGCGAGTACGGCCAAAAGGGGGCTGTTTTTACACAGCAGGGAAAAGCAATGGGATACTGCAGGAGGGCGACCAGATCCTAGCTAAACTACTCACCGGTCCCCGAAGCAAGCAGACCCAGGCTTCTCCACGTTAGTTTCAGCAGCTGGCAGGTTCAGAAGAGCAGGGAACGCCTCGTAGTCGTGTAGAGCAAAAAGACGTCCCAATCGACGAAACCAGCACAGTTTGTTGCCGCAGCAGGACAACGGAGCGGCCGTGTGTATTCAAGCCAAATGTACACTCCTCCCTTCAGACTTGGGAACGCCAAGTGTACGAAGCGTGGGAGAGTGACAAGGACTCGAAATACAACACAACCTGGCGGCGGTTACAGAGCAGGACTCCCTTGTAAACTGGTCAGTCAACTGGATGGCCCAGAGACACTTCCGAAGGCTTACTTGGCAGGAGATGATGAAGTCGCCGGGAATAGCTGTTCCTGCTATTCCAAAGGTCGAAGCACCAGTACAGGCCTTCTGGTTCGATCCAAGGAGGAAAGGGTTTCACAGGACGACAGCAGTGCAAAGGAGGATTCCTTCAGCGGGTCACCAGCGATTCCTCGGTCTAGCCTCTTGGTTGCAGGATACTTGGCTCCTGTATTCCTTCGTTCGTGAGAACTCAGGAGATCGACATGGTAGTGGTGTTTCCAGCTCCCTCTTATCCACGTTTCCCTTCGCGCCAAAACGGAGGGGAGCCAATGGGAGATCCGCTCATCAACACACATACCATACGTGGACCAATCACGGACCACGGTGGTCCCAGGCATTCACACCACCCTAGACTCTCTGGCACCCAGGATGTGTATTGGGACCAGACATCCCAGCCCACACCCTGGAGGCACACAAACGACATGTAGAAGCCCGCGAAAGCAACCACGTTTCGCGGGAAAGTACATGCCCAAATAAGGAAGGCCCCGGGTCGCTCGACCTGGGGAAGGTGAAGGGAGCAAGACTGTCAGTGGACAAGACAAAGGAGCCTCATGGTCTGGCCATTTTGGGAGCCAGGCCACCATTTTGGGTTCAGTGCGAAAAACGTGCTCAGAACGCCAAAATGAGCTCAAAATAAACAAAACTATCGCTGCCACCATTCCAGTCCCTGAATGACTTGCACCGATCAAATACAATCCTAAAAGAGTATCTAGGGCCTGTAGAAGGCTAGAGACCCAAGAGAGCTGTAACTTAGCTTACAGTGCCCTCTTGTGTCATGTTGCACTAAAGCCGCAACATGATAAAAGAAACTACGGGAAACAGCGTTCCCCGGTACTGACTGTCTTAAGGGCATGTCAGTTTCCCCGTAAGAAAGGAGCGAAAGCCCAGAGGAGTGCGGCAGAAGGCTGCACTTCTCTGGCAAAGTCAAGAACAAGGTGTAAAACAGCAAAAAGTTTAGGGGTTGCCACATGGAAGGAAAATTACTTACAATTACGAAATCTTTCCTAACAGCAGGTGCGCAGCAACTGACGTGGTTGGGGTCTAGAAGTTAAAGGCGCAGCCTGGGGGAGCAACATGCAAGAGGACAGGAGATCAGGAGCGGGAGGACCAATGAGGCAGTCAGGGCAGGTACAGGCGTCCAAACGAAAGACCCACGCAGGAAAAAGCAGTCTTAGGAGGAGGGGAGCGCCAAGGAGAAGGCATGCGTAGATCTGAGCCATTTGAGCCAGTTATGGAGGAGAAGAGCAGTCGGGAGGAGGCAAACCAGGGTGGAGGGGTTTGCGGAGGCCAGATTGCTACAGGCGAGCGGATGAGTAGCAGCGGAGGAGGTGGGGCTGGAGGTAGGGGTGGTGTCCGGTTGAGCACAGCCCACACCAGCAAGTCCAGAGGAGAGGGGGAGTTGCCCCGCAGGAGGACCAAAGCAGAAGTCTCAGGGGCAAGGGGGACCAGTGCGTGCACCTGAGAGGCAGAAGGGACTAGGTACCGCCTGACCTGGCCCAGTGGCGACTCACCAGAAGGACCGGAGCAGAGGCAATCTCTGGCAGGAGGGGACCAGCCACAGCCGCTGCACGTCCACGAAGGTAGATGTTGAGAGGACCGGTGTTGGCCAAAGGAGGGCCCTGGTGTTGGCAGGCGGGCCACAGTCGATGCGGAGCAGGCAGGAGGGGTAATCCAAGTGCAGCAGGAGGCGGTTGGGATGATCCAGGTGCAGCAGGAGGAAAACGGGCACGCCCGCTCTAGGAGTTGAGCAGGAAGAGGCCTAAATGCCGAAGACGCGGCGAGAATCTTCAAGCTGGAATCGGGTGAAAAGAAAATGCTATTTGGAGAGAAACTTGACCCGAAGGTGCCCCAAGGGTGAAGAAGCAGAAAAGAGAGCGGCGCTCCGGAAAATTGTATATAATGAATTCGTTAAGGTTTGAATCGGCCTGACAGAGGGAGACGCCGGTTCAGGCGACCGAGCTTCTGCGCCCTCTGCTGGTAATGCACATAAAGAGATGCCAAAATTACAAATAAAGAGATGCCAAATGAAATAGGGCACGTTAAATGAGTGTACGTTTGAAATGTAAAGTTCATGCGGTTACACTGGCATGTTTCCCATGAGCCCACGTTTTACAGAGAAAGAAGACAAATGACCCCTTTCTCCCTGTTCCAATGTGATTTTTTTTTTTTGGTTTATTTTTTCTTTTTTCGATTTCTTCAAAAGTATTGCGCATTTGACAGTGGCCTTTGTGATTACATGTGTTTCGACCGTATTCCCGTCTTTCTCAAATCAGGGGTGGTCGTGTTTCATTTGCAAATTATAATTTCAATTTTTATATAACAAAAGGTCATATTTTGTATATGATATAAAAGCATTCACGTTGACCATTAGATGTAATACGCATTTAAAAAAATATATTAATACACAGCCATATTTGTATATTTTGTAATTATGTTATTCTTTACAAAAATCCCCATTAAAAAGATTGGCCGTTGAGGGAGGGTTAAAGGGTAGGAGTGTTTGAGGGTGGTAGAGAGAACATCAAAAAATAAAATAAAATGGTAAAAGAAGGTTAATTAGTTTCAAAATAAACATTCAGCAATAGTACCACATTCGATCTTTCTTTAAGTTTACTTTTAGGTTCTTTAAAAACATAGTTTGTTTGGTATTTAGGTTCAATCCGAATTTGCTTACCCATGGTGCTTGTTTGATTAGATAGTCTTTAGGTCTTTGGTATCAAGTCACGGGTTAAATCCCAGCCTATTCAAGGATGAAGAATAAAAATAAATAAGGACATATGTGTTTTGTACTAGAGCCTGAGTTACAAATGCCCACAATCTTAAGTGTTTAGCCCACAAATCGTCTGACTCTTATTTTTTAAACAAAAAATAGAGTGAAGTAAATTGCACCTCGTCTGTTGCAAACCGCTTTCAAAGGTTCAATGTTTGGTGTCTTAGAGATACGGAATTATATTAGTTCGGTTTAATGGAACCAAGTAATGGAGGTAAGCGGAGTAATGGAGGTAAGCGTGCATGTGGGGCTCCCCCAGGGAGACACTACTTACACTGACACACTTGGATTCAAATGGGGATCTGTTCGCAGATAAACCGAACGAAAACAGACTGGACCATCGAACTGTTAAAGGCCATTAATTTGCTGAGACATAAGAGTACACACGCAGCGTATCCACGTTATATTAATTCAGGGGAAGACCGTCACTTTCATGATGAAAACTTTGAACGATTGTCTAAATACGGATTCCTCTTATAACAGTTTGGAATTTTGAATAGAGGGTTATTTAATTCCGTATCTCTAAGACACCAAACATTGAACCTTTGAAAGCGGTTTGCAACAGACGAGGTGCAATTTACTTCACTCTATTTTTTGTTTAAAAAATTAGTCAGACGATTTGTGGGCTAAACACTTAGATTGCGGGTGTTTGTAACTCAGGCTCCAGTACAAAACACATATGTCCTTATTTATTTTTATTCTTCATCCTTGACTAGGCTGGGATTTAACCCGTGACTTGATACCAAAGACCTAAAGACTATCTAATCAAACAAGCACCATTGGGTAAGCAAATTCAGACTGAACCTAAATACCATACAAACCAGGTTTTTCAAGAACCTAAAAGTAAACTTAAAGAAAGATTGAATGTGGTATATTGCTGAATGTTTAATTTGAAACTAATTAACCTTCTTTTACCATTTTATTTTATTTTTTGATGTTCTCTCTACCACCCTCAAACACTCCTACCCTTTACCCCTCCCTCAAAGGCCAATCTTTTGAATTGGGATTTTTGTAATGAATGACATAATTACAAAATATACAAATATGGCTGTCTATTAATATTATTATTTTTTTTAAATGCATATTATATGTAATGGTCAATGTGAATGCTTTTATATCATATACAAAATATGACCTTTTGTTATATAAAAATTGAAATTATAATTTGCAAATGAAACATGACTAGCCCTGATTTGAGAAAGACGGGAATACCGTCGAAACACGTGTGATCACAAAGGGCACTGTCAAATGCGCAATACTTTTGAAGAAATCGAAAAAAGAGACAAAAAAAAATCACATTGGAACACGGAGAAAGGGGTCATTTGTCGTCTTTCTTGGTAAAACGTGGGCACATGGGTAACATGTCAATGTAACCGCATGAACTTTTATTTCAATTAAACGGAGTGGAGGAACCAGATACTCCGTTGTTACCCTCCCATGTGACCCGGAAAAGTAGATAACTAAATACACACAAGGGCGCTGAGGTCCAACTACAGGAAAAACCCTCTTAAAAGGTTCCTCAATTTTGCATCAATACATTTGAAATGTGTTAATATGTCCATTAGTAATTGTCTGTCCCATGTTTTGGTTTTAAAGAAAAGATGATGTAAAATGGTTAACATAATTTTAAGGAGAATTAACATTAGTACATTCTTTTTGTGAATAATGGATTTATATACCCTTTTGACCATTAGTGGAATCATTTCCAATTAAATAGTTTTAATCACTTAGAGGTCTATGTAAAGCAAGAATATTTGTCTTGTTATCCAGCTTTCCGACTATTGGGGAGGGCGGCTGTTTCTCTTCTACTCTTCTTTTGGACAAAGCGGTAGAGGTCAGCCTGCATAATGAGGGCAAAGAAGATTCCCAAGTGGCTCTAGAGGTTGTGGAGGAGGAACAACCCAGGCAGTCTCCTCCTCACTAACCTCAGGCACAGGCCAAAACCACTTTTGAGCGCTTCACGCACAGGACTACGGTGGGAGGCAGATTGACTCAGCATCTAGAAGAATGGCATTATATTACTTTGGATGCTTGGGTTTTGCAGACAGTAGCTCAAGAGTACTGTCTCCCTTTTCTAAAAAGACCCCAGAGTGAGCAATCCCTTCGGGAACTAGACCCCCTCCTTCTGCAGGAGATTCTCTCACTGCTGGTGTCATGATCTCTGCTTCCAAAAGATCAGGACTTGCCCGACTCCCTTGGAAGCAGACCCATAACCCCGTTTCCGAGTGCCAGCCAGTCCCAATTGGGACCTTTTGGACCCTGTCCTGGCGCCAGTGGCACCAGGCTCATAAAGATGCCCAGTCCCAGCGCTGGAAGCGCCGGGCTCATAATGCTTGGGTGGACTTACCTGCAGCAGACCATGCTGCTTACTTACCTGCCAGTTGAACCCCTGATCCTCTTCTGTTTGGGACTACTTTTCGTGTTGGGTGGGGCAGGAGCCACTCCCTAGGTCCAGGACACTGGAACTCTTCTGGAAAGCAGGAACTCTTTTCTTACCTAGGCGTGGCTTTGGAAGGAGACACCTAAGCACTACAGGAGGCTATTTAAACCGCACCCGATGGATGAATCTTGCTTTGTGTTATTCTGCATTCTCTGCAGCAGAATGCTCATCGTGTCTTCTGCTTCTGATCCTGGGCCTAAGGGAACAAAGGCTTACCATCCTGGAATCCAGTCTTCAGCAGCACCTGTAAAGACAAAGAAAGAACAGGTTAGCACTGCGGTCTTCAGTGGCAGCACATCTCTTACCTGGTCCATCGGCTGTCACCAACGCCTCGCGCTGCATTCCGGCATCTGAAAGACAAAGGCTTACCTACTCTTCGCATGCTCCGGAGGTCTTCGCACTGCATTCCGGCATCTGAAAGACAAAAGCTTACCAGCTCTTCGCACGCTCCGGAGGCCTTCGGCGCTGCATCCCGCATCTGAAAGACAAAAGAAGGTGCGTTTAAAGACATTGGGCAACTTTATTACTCATGTGCCATTCCTCCTTCCCACGCCAAATCCAGTGGGTACTCCAGCACCCTTCAGCTTCTCTAAAGCTCCGAACTTGTACCTGCAAGATAAAAGGGACAGTTAGTGCGCATCGTGAAGCAGGCTACAAGCGCTTACTTACGTGCTTCCAGGCGCTTCTATTCCTCACGCGGGTTCGATCCTCAACTCTCATCAGCCCGCCATCCTCCATCGCTGGAACCCTGCAAAACAAGAGATATCATTACAAAAGACTTTTAAGACATTTGAAGTGCCCAGAACTTACCGTTCGTGCAGTTAACGACGGACAGCAGTCCTCTGAGGTCAAGAGGCCTGCACCCTTATCCAGTGAAGAAACTGGTTACGGCACCCTGCCCCGAGGCAGATGGAGAGCTCGGCGTTCACTTACCTAAGGTGAGGGCGTTAACCTTTGGGGTTCTACAGGAGAAGAGAAAGGGAAGAGGAGAGAGGCACCCAATAACCCCAGTTCATTAATCCCATATTTTCTATCTGCAGACATCTTACTCTTCGAGTCAGACATACAGTGCACAGAGGTCCAGCCCAAAGAGCCAACCGTGTGTTACACATCACCTTTGAAGATACGGCATTCACCCAGTCAAGACCGGCGCCTCTGCGGGAATCAGGTGAGCGTTACAGCTGGAGAACAGTGCTGTGGAAAGGGTACCTGCAGTGGAGTCATACCAGGGTTGGTACTTCCCCTTTTTTTCTGATTCCAAAGAAAGACCGAGAACTATGATCCACCTTCGACCTGAGATGCTTGATCAAGTTCCTCAGGAACGACAGATTCAAGATGGTCACTCTTTTGCAAATCATTCAGACCCTTCAGCTCTAGGACTGGATGGTGTCACTCGATATTCAGGATGCTTATTTTCATGTACCTATACATCCCAAGCACAGGATGTACCTGAGGTTTGCCATTGGTAGTTTTCACTATCGTTTTCAAGTACAGCCATGCAGGCTGACCTCTGCCGCGAGTGTCTTGAAAGGAAGGCCTGGTATCAACAGTAAACCGCAGTCCTAGTGGTGTCTTGTCAAATTAAAAGGGCCTATACTAATAAACCTATTGCCAATCATTACCTCTAAATACAAATAGTGTGGGAAACAATGTTATTTAAAAGACAGAAGTGTTCGAGAAATGATATGTCAGGCTATTCAGCCCGTTGGCCTCCCTTCTCCACGTTTTCAGTATGGGACAATGCGGCACACTCAAGCTCAGCACAGTCTCTGGCTTCTCTAGCACAAGGGTGCGGTTCAAACATTCGCATCAGGGCCTTCTGTGCCCAAGTCTCTTTGCTTTTCAATGTCTCCGCTTTCAGAGGGCCCGATGCGACAAACAAACAATAATGTTCCTTTCCTCTTAGGATTACACACATAATCAATTTCTCAGGTTATTTACTATTCACCTCGGATCCCCCCTCAGCCAGGCTCAGATCCCATTTAACACAATGCTTGTAGGATTTTACATTTTCAATTTCTTGGGTGATTCACGGTTTACCCCGGATCAGGCTCAGATCTGTTTTAACACAATGTTCAATCAGTCTCCCTCCGCCGGGCTCGGACCAATTTTATTCACTTTAACACGAACTTGCTTAACCCAAAGCTTTCAATTGATCTCCCTTGTTTGGGCTCGGACCAGCTTTATCTACTTTGTCATCAGCTTTCTTGGCATTGTCAACATCACAGACTTTCAATTGTGCACAGGATTTTGCTTGACCCGCCGCAGAACCACTCCGATGCACAGTTCTTTGCCACTCTTTCACCTTTGTCAACTCTCAGTTGGATACCTTACAGAGACCTTCGAATGAGCACGCATGCGGTGCCAGACCACTCTGTCAAAGGTATTGTAGCTTGGTTTCAAAGTTCAATCACTCATCGGTTGCTCAATTTTACTCGCCTTGGTTATTACATGCGTTTCATACACTGTTCGCTTCAGCGCTCGCCATACAATGCTGTCGCTTGTAACCTTGGCTTCAAGACAAACCGGTCTGATATTGGTCACCCGAACTCACCAGCTGTGTTGATTTCAATGGTGCTGCTTTGTTGTTGGAGCCAAGGACAGTACTGCGGCAGCTGATCGATTCTCCCCGCCTTGATTATCGATGCAGGAGAGCCCCAGATACCTCTGACATGCAATGCAGGATTCTTCAGCCTGGTCTCCTGGTCTTACACTTTCTATTCTCAAGGTTTTGTGAAAGTACGGTTCCTTGTCGAAAAAAAAGGGCACTTCCCTCCCTGCGGTCCCCTTCTGTTTCGCTGTCTTTCTCCTCGTCTTAAACTGCCGTCTTGGAACTGCTGTTTCCTGGTGTGCTTTGTCTTGCTCTGAGTGTGCTCATGCTCTGCCTTTTATCCGTGTGGGCAACTGTAATGGAAGTCAGGTGTGCTTGATGGTCAATAATTGCCTGACCCTGCCTGACCATTGTATTGGGACACGTCAGAACAGAGGTTAGCACAGTGACAGCATGCTGGTCTTAGAAGCAAGACCACGCAGAGCAACAGAGGTTCGAATCCCAGATCCGTGCTTAGAAACCAAACTTGGGTATTAAGCGTGTTATAAAAAAACAATAAAATAAATAAATAAGGTAGACGGCTCAGGTGTTAGTCCGTTTTCTCTCATAGCGGGCTCTCCGCGAGAAAGTGTTGTGTTGTGAAGGGGGGAGAGGAGGGAGTTAGTTGAGTTCCTAAGTATCCTACCTGGTAGGATAGGGTAAAGGTGTTACAGAGAAGGGGATACCGCGTCTCACCATTCAGTGTCCGACTCCCACTTCCCGAAGACCTCTCACCCAAGTGATCCTCCCTCACTGGCCCACCCCCAGGAACTGGATCCAAAAGCGATGACTGTGTCCTTGCCACCTAGATGACAGATCCCCGGGAACTAGTGGGTGAGACACCTTCAGGTTTCTCACAGAACCCAGCTGAGTCTCTCATGAATCTAGGCCTTCACCCCACGGTTTGATTCCACGAGGGCCTCGCTCACCAGGACAGCTCTGTACCTCTCCTATCCGGGCTCAGACACATGTGAGTCTTTGAAACTGCCAAGAGGAACTCTGCCTAGCACATGCCAAATCTCAGTGAGTGACCTGCCGCCGACACCACACAAGGAGCTCCTTCGCTACCGTTGGAGCACCCCCCCCCCCTCCTCTGTAAGGTTAGAACTGTATAGGATTTTAGAAAGTTGACCGGAGTTCCGAAACTATATGCCCATTTTGAGCATGGCCCTCTAGTGCCCCCCTATCATAGCACTCATGTTAGGCAGAAACCTGTGCAGTTCCCTCTGGGACCACTGCAAAAGATTTAAGACTACAGGTGGTTGGCAGTAAACCCATTTGGTAGCAGTCAGTACCACTCAGATTTACCTGGTAGCTGTGGCTGAGCAGTCAGACTTCTCTCAAGAAGAGTTAGGCAGTATACAGAGTATTCACAATAGGTCAAAAGAACACAGTAGAACAAGCAAACACTGACCCGAGCTTGGTGTAAAAGAGATATAATTATTTATTTAAAACCACATCTAGTAAAACACGCTGGCACTAATATCAAGCAGTTCAAAAACACGGTCACTAAAAGATATACACTCCCTTCAACGATTAGTTAGTCAAGTCTTAAGTAAAGCAACACTTATTTTCAGACAGCGGTGAGCGCTTAACAAAGATGGCACTCTAATCAATCAGTTTACAAGGGAGAGAAAGGCAGAGCAAAGATAGAAACAGATCCCAACACTTTCAGAAGAACACAGTAGGAGGAGAAGGCAGGTTAAAACCGTAAAGTCAAAGTTAACTAGGCCGGACCCACTTTAAGAGGCTCTGGTCGAAATATGTCCAAGGTCACACGGTTCAAAGTGCCCAAAAGTCTTGCAATAAGTTCAGAAAGAGTTGGACCAAAAAGAAAGGGACCAGTTAGATGGTCAAGGCGGCCAGCCCAGTCCAGAAGGTTAAGGGGTTATTGTTACCTTGTAGCAATCTTTAGAAAGGGAGGCCTGGAGGACACGGTACCTTAAAATGGTGTGAACGCTCCAGCGGGGGCAGTTGTTCCTGGCAGCGGGTGCAAGTTAGTGCTTTGTGTGGAGGAAGAGAGGATCTCGTCGGGGAGGAAAGCAGGAGTCTGTTGCACTGCCAGGGAAGAAACCAGCCGCAGACTTCTCAATTAAAAGGAGTGGTCCTTTTATTCGCGGTCCAATGGTAAGTGGCTATCCGGTTGCCGGGGTGCTTGGCACGGGCAATTCGACCACAAGACGTCCTGGGATGCGAGAAAAGAAGGTAAACTGGTTGTGCCCACCAGTCAGGGGAAGAAGACTCTCCAGCAGGGAGATCTCCTCTGACGTTGGGAAGTGGTGAGTCGGTTCAGCAAGGCTCCACCGGTGGTGTTGTCGTAGCAGGTCGTCTCAGCTTCTCCCTCATCAGATTTTCAGGTCCTGTGGCGACTTCTGAAGTTCCAGTCCAAAAAGCCCTGCTTTTATGCAGCATGCCCCCATTCACTCAGCCTAGCTGTCAATCAAACATGCTAAGTGGTGAGCCGGCTGGCTCACCACTTGGGCCAAACACACCAGAGTGCGACTTGAGTTACTAAGGTAACTCAGTCCAGGGTGCCTAAACCCCTCCCACACCACACCCCCTGTGGTACCCAGACAGAGTGGCACCACTTTTGGAGGCTTCTGTGGAGAAGCCCGCCAAAAAGTGGAACAAAGGGCTCGACCTTTGGTTTGGAGTTACAGAGGCGAACACAAATGCCATTTTAAAACAGAGTTCTGGCAGAAAATACCAATCGGTGAATTAATATTAAATAAATAAACCGGCGGTATGTTAGAGGCTATGTTAAAAAGTATTAGCCTCGAACAATGGGAAAATCCCATAGAGATATATTCGCAATTGAATATAAAAAGTAGTATCCACTGCCACCAGCCAAAACTCGACGAGCTGGGACGGGACAGTGCCCCCTCCAATAACAGACCCTGGGGCAATCGAATTGCCTCTACCAGTACGTCCACAATATGATGGTTTGTACTGGTTCTGTTAATAATTTGGGACTAGTAAAGCCAATGGTGACTTTACATGCCCTGGGAGACAGTAGTCAGTCCCAGGGTATGGAGTCTATGGTGGGGGGTCACTATGACACCCCGGTGTTACTGCACGGAGGGTGCTGTGTAACACATATAGGAAAAACACATGAGACCCTATGGAGTAAAGGACCCCATAGCCCATAAAACACATTAACATCCAAAGGAACATCACAAATCATGTCCAAGAATGGGAGAAAAAGAGTCTCACTCTTGGCAGGAGAAAAAAACAAACTCCAGAAATCCAGCAAAGCTGCTGGGGGACTCACTAGGTTAGGAAATTCAGCATAAACTGAGAATTCTCCCTAACAACTCATTAGGCCCAGTGCAACTCTGAAAACCTGGAATTATGCAGATTGCCCTAAATGCATTGTAGACTTTTGAATATAAATTGCCCAAATTATATAAATGAGTGGTGCCAGGAATATGTCCATACCCATTAACCTTTGTAGGCTAAGCTTATGATATTACAATGTTACTGTCCATTTCGGAGTAATGTTTGCACTTCTAAAGTAGGAGAGGCTAAACATCAAATATGCCTATAGAAAATCCACAGAGGACAAATCAATAGGTTCATAAATTCATCATTGTCTAGTTGGGGTAATGTGAACAGGGCTTGCCCCAGAATATGAAAACTAGTTAGTATAATTTAGCTTTCTTAAAAGGTAAAACAAAAGGCAGGTTTCTGCTGTGACTTCTACCTTATGAATGCTAAAGAAGGTATAATTGACCCACGTGCCTTAGACAGGAGATCACTCCTGGTCTTACTGGCTTGAAAGTCTCAGTGGCTGGGTGTGCTCCACCTCAGCTCCATTATGGGACATATGGGGTCATCTCTGCCTGTTGCCTTTATAGTGGGACCATTTTCTTGCTGGCTGGCTTGTACCCCTTTGCTCCTCTGAGCTGACCCAGAAACAGTTGTGGGTTCTTGCATTCACGTTTCACTGTCTTCATTGCTGCTGCTTAGTCTTCTGCCTTGTGGGTCATCTCTTAAGGGGTCTTCTTCGCTGGGCCTTCTTCGTGTAGAATCTTGCTGGGTTATTGGTTTGAAACCCTCCATTTCAAGCCTCCAACCACTGATAGCCGGACCTAAACCCATCAACAAAGCTCACCTGTGCACTCCCCATTTCTAATGGATTCTTTCCTCCCATGGATTCCTCATCTATGATATCTCTATCCCAGTGCAGCTGTTCTCCGTAAACTTCTTTACATGACGTTGGGGCCATTATATATGTTATGTTATTTGGCATTTATATAGCGCTCTCTATATCATTGGTATGACCTCAAATCGCTGGTGGGTTGAACACCCTCGGGGACTGTAGTCCAGGTCAGTCGAGAGAGTAAGGTGTCAAAGGGTGCTTGGGTGCACCGATTATGTGTGCAGCTGGTGCGATTGCGTGATGCTAGCTGCATCCTAGGATTAGGTGTGGTGGGTTTTGTTATGAGGTGTTCATGAAGTATTGTTTGTATGTGAGCAGCTAGGCCGAAATTGATCGAGTGGTGTAGCTGCGCTCTATTGTGTGTTGGTGTAGAGTAGAGAGTGAGCATAGTGATAGGAGAGGTGAGTGTCTGGGTCGGTTTTGATCTAACAAGCTCACTATTCCGGATTTCAACTGCACGTTTGCAGTAAACTTCTTAGTGACTTAATAGTCGCATTCAGTGGCGTCATTGCTCGGGATCTCTTTGAACATTTGTCATAAAGTTGCAAGGTCTCAGCAGCCTTAGATGGTCTTAATCCGCATTATGGAAAGAGCCAGGTTTTTAAGAGCTTTGCGGAAGGCCATGTAGTCTTCGGTGTGTCGAATATGTGATTGAGAAGACTGATCCTCCGACCCTGACAGAATTAGAGGTTGGAATCACTAGAAAGAGGGCAGTGCTTGATCTTAGGGTGCGAGATGGGAGGTAGGGTTTTATCTTCTCTTGTGAGTACATTGGGCCAGTCTTGTGCACTGCTCGTTGGGTAATGCATAAGGTCTTGAAGGTGGCCCTTCGTCCGACTGGGAGCCAGTGGAGGGTGCAGAGAGCGGGTGAGATGTGGTCTCTGTGTCGCAGGGCGAGGAGGAGTTTTTGGGCTCTTTTGAGTTTGTTGAGTTGGTATGCCGGTGCTCCCAGGTATAAGGAGTTGGCATAGTCCAGTCTTGACATAACAATAGACATAACAGCGGCAAGTCTCTTGGGGTAGGAGAGATAAGGAAAAATGCATCTAAGAAGTTTGAGGTGGTAGTGACAGCATTTTGAAACATTATTGATCTGATGGGAGAGGTTTAGGCCTGAGTCCATAGTGCAGCCTAGGTTTTTGACTATATTCGGGGGCGGGTTAAGAGAGGGAGGCCATGGGAGTGCTTGTGGGAGAAGGGCAGTATTGCCGCACACCATGATTTCTGTTTAATCCGGGTTCAAAAGGAGGTGGTTACTTGTCATCCATCAGTCAATATCACAGAGACAAGCTTCAAGGTAGGGACGTGGGTTGGTGCTTGTCTTGGGAATTCTTAGAATAATTTGGGTATCGTCAGCGTATTTGTAACAGGAGAGGTTGTGCGCGTGGATGATTCCTGGTACATTGGTCAGATAGAGGTTGAAAAGGAAAGCAGAAAGGCATGCGCCTTGGGGTACTCCAGTGTTCACAGCGCAAGCAGTTGAGACAAAAGGGGTGAGGAAGGCGATTTATTTCCTGTTGCTGAGGAAAGAGGCAATCCATGTGAGTGCCGAGCCATAGATTCCTAGGGTGTGGAAGCGGTCAAGGAGGATTGTATGGTTAATGGTGTCAAAGGCTGCAGAGAGATTGAGGAGAATCGGGGCTGGGCAGCCCTCAGAGTCTGCTGTGACCTTGAGATCATACCAGAAACAGATCAGAGGCACAGGTAAAGCTCTTTACGTTCGTCCACAAGGCGAAGAGTGAGGCTCTGCAGTTTTGTTCGGGGTCGCATGGCGCAGACCGGCACTCCAAAGAAAAGGCAGCTCCTCGCAAGAAAACGTATAAGGAAAAGAAGCAGCATTGGAAGAGGTCCCGCTCCTAGAGTGAGACCTCACACCGACATTCCTCTTCCTCTTTGAGAAAGAGAAGCCACCGCTCCAGGCACTCTTCTGAACGGCCGGCGCAGATACCTTTTCCCACCCAGTCCTCCAGCCCGGAGGAATGGGAGACTTTCTGCCTGAAGATGTTGGACATCTCCGCCAAGGCACCGGCAGCTCCGCCTCAGCACCTGTGGCTCAGTCAACAGCGCTGTCAGCTTCGGCTTCTTTGCCAACATATTGCACTGTGTCTTTTGTAACCAGCAGGGTACCGGCTGTGGACCACTCCCGCACGTCTATGGGCTCGGATGAGGACCAGAGGACAGCCAAGTTGCCTCTGCGCCAACACGCCCCGCCTTCAAATGCTTTGGTGCCAGCTCCGACTGAGTTTTTGACACTGCAGCTCTGAGAGACTATGCCCTGCTCCCTATGTAAGCCTTCATGTCTAAGATGTATGTCATCTATGGCGAAGAGGGCAACCAGGTTCCCTTTGGGCTAGAACCTCTGGGTTCTCGGGAGGTAAGGGATTTCCCAGAGGAGTTCTATGGGGAAGGTGAGGATGTGCTTGGAGTAGCTGAGGATCTGCAAGTCGCCAGTGGCCTCCATACCTCCTCGGAGATGGGCATTTTGCCAGGAAAGACTCAAGCTGCCTTCCAGCAATTGATGGCTAAGGTGGCCAGTACTCTGGGGCTATCCGCCCCATCCAGGTCGAAGGTTCAGTATCAACTATGCAACACTTTGGACGATGCTCGCAAGAAGGAGACTCTCCTGTCGTTCAATGTGGAAGAAGACACTCCTGTACTGGAGGTGTGGGACAGACCTGCCTCTGTTCCAGCAGGGGATAGGGAACTGGCAAATAAACACCATACTGCCTAGTCAGACAGTGTTTCTTTCCTCACATGCTTCACCAGAGAGTTTGGTGGTTCAAGCAGCGACAGCTAGCCTAAAGACTTCTACCTTCCCGTCCCTACCACCGGACAGAGGAAGTAAGAGGTTTCATGCATGGAGTAAAAAGGCATTTGCATCGGCATTCTTTCACTCCATGCCGTGAATGCCTCGTGTGCCATGCAATATTCACCTTTGGCCTTTGGGTGGCTCTGGCCAGTAAGGATGAATACGTTCCCGGATGTAGAAATGACAGGACGGTTTCCTGTCCTTGGTCACTAATGGCAAGGAGGCAGCACTCCAGATTTTGCAATCAGGCCTTGACTCTGAGGACTGTGTTTGCAGATCCATGGCCACAAGCACTGTGGTCATACGCCCTTCTTGGCTGAGGACATCCGGGTTTGCGGCCAAGCTATTAGACATGCCATTCAATGGCTGGAACTTCTTTGGAGATAAGGCTGATGACGCCCTCCAGAAGGTCCAGTCATCAAAGGCAAGGGCTAAGTCTTTGGGGCTTGCCATGCAACAACCCTCTGCACAGTCTGCCTCTCGAGGCAGGGCTTTTCGTCCCTCCACCGCCTATGCCCAAGATTAATAATAATAATAATAATAATAAGATTCTGTGGTCAGTCTGCCCCGGGAAGAATGCAGGGCAGACGCTTCTCTACGAGGTAGAGGTGCCCACAGAGATGGAGTGGCCGCAGCCACTGCACCCCAGGTCGCAAAACCTCAGTGACAGACTGTCACGCAACACCAGTGGGAAGGAGACTTTCCCTGTTCAGCCAGGAATGGTTAAGGGCCACGTCCCACGCTTGGGCCTTACTGATGTAGGCCAACAATGGTATTGCCTCCCATTCGTCCAGCACCCTCTGGACTACAGTCCCCAGGACATCCCCCTTGTCGCTGGACCCCATCCTCTTTGAGGAGATCCGTCCGCTTCTGTCAAAACAGATAGTCTAACTGGTACCGTGATCGAAACGATGCAGGGGGTGGGACCCCAGATCTTGCATGCCCTCGATCTGCAGGACTTGTTAGTATTACTGGACCTTCAGGATGCCTAATTTGAAGTGCCAATTCATAGAAAGCACAGGAAGTACCTGATGTTCGTGGTTTGCCAACACCATTACCATTTCAAGGTTTCTGCCATTCAGCCTTTCTTCTGTGCCCAGGGTTTCTCCCGAGCTACAGTCGGTGGTAGCGGCCCGCCTCAAGATGGAGGGCTTTCATGCATTTCCCTTCCTGCTCAACTGGCTCGTCGTAGATTGCTCCCCAGCTCTAGTGTCAGAGCATCTACTTCGCACATGCACGTGTTCGCACAGCCTGGGCTTTTCCCTGAACTTCAAAAAGTCTTAGGTGTCACCGTCCCAGTGCCTCTGATTTATCAGAGCGGTCTTGGACACTCGCCTGAGCAGGGGCTTTCCTACGAGAGGATCGAGTGGCGAGCATCTTTTGGATGGTCCAGGTCCTCTGATATGGGCCAAATGGCCGCCTGCATTCTAGAAGCGCTGAAGGCAAGGCTGTGCATGAGATTGCTTGAGTGGCATCTCTGTTGCTAATGGTTACATGTCGGACCTTTTGCAGGTCTCGGACCAGGTGGCTCAGTATCTTGCGTTGTGGGTCATATGAGACAACTTGCTCAGAGGCTCACCGTCAACTTTGGCCCCAGGTAACGGTGGTCATGGATGCAACTCTGAATGATTGGGTTGATCACCTGTTAATCTAACGGTGAGCGGACTGTGGTATCCAGCTGAATCTCGGGAACACATCAACTTGCTGGAGCTGAGGGCAATCAGGCTGACCCTGGTAGCTTTTCTACACTCTGCCAAACGCAAGACTGTGCTGATCCTGATGGACAACACAGTGTTGATTCACTACCTCAACAAGTCAGGTGTTGTGGGGTCATTGCGTCTGTGTAGAGAAGCAATGCGACTGTGGTTCTGGGCTCTGGAGATCTGTCTCTCTGGCAGGAGGAGAGAATGTCACAGCGAATCTTTGAACAGACAGACTTGGGCCTCCCACGAGTGAGAACTCTGCCAGGAAGTTCTGGAGGAGATCTTCTCTTTTTGAGGGACTCCTCAAGTAGACCTCTTCACTTCCAGTGTCAGCAGTAAGTGCAAGTTATTCTGCTACAGAGAATTTCCACGCCTGGGAGCTCTGAGGGACACACTGACGGGCAAGTGGACTTTCATCCTCCTTTATGCGTTCCCGCTGATCCCCGTCATTCCACTGGTTCTCTGAAGGTTGCACCTAATCAGAACTATGATGATCCTGATTGCTCCAGACAGGGCACAGAGAACGTGGTATCTGTAGTTGCTGGACATGTTCATCTGCCTTCCCTGCTGCCTTCCAAGGACAGTCGACTTGCTTTCCCAATCGGAGGAGCGGGTCCTCCACCCGAACCTCAGCAGCCTGAACCTTCACGCTTGGCTATTGAGAGATGCTGAGGTACAAGGAGTGGGACTTGTCGGACGACTTTCTCGATGTGCTCCTTTCAGCTTGTAGGCCCGCCACAAAATCTATTCATGCCTGCAGGTGGCATACATTTTTGGTTTGGTGCCGGCAGAGGGAACCCGATCCTTTATCCTATCCTCCTTCTCCTTGTATTGGATTTTCTGCTTTCCTTCGCCCAAGCAGGCCTTCAGATTGGCATTGTGAATGGTTATCTTGCTGCTATTTTCAAGAGGTCCCCCGAACAGGGCTTGTTCTTCGCATTCTCCACTGCTATGCAGTGTTTGCCAGGTTTGTGTAACCAGTGTCCTTCCGCCAGTTTGTGGTTCTGGCATGGGATTTTAGTTTGGTTTTAACATTTCTTATGTGCTCTCCGTCTAAGCCCCTTCATTCATGTTCTATTAGGTTACTCACCATTAACCTTAACCTTGGTTACCGCGACCCTAATGACGCCCCTGCTGCATCCTTAGCTAATGCCCTAGCAGAACATGGCTTTGGACAACTCACTGTCCTCCCCACCCACCAGAAAGGCAGAATTATCGACTGGGTAGCGACCTACAACTGCAACACAATCTGTAAGGACCCCCAACCTCTTGCATGGACGGATCACTACCTCATCCTTCTTGAGGTTAACATTAATCATGCAGCACCCAAAAAGTGCCCCATGGCACCAACCTGTCCTACCAGAAACAAACGCAACATTACTGCTGAGGCCCGACTACCCCTGGTCCTACCCACCCTCAACGCACTTCCAGCCAATGCTGATCTAAACCTACTGATTGACACCTTCAATGACTCCATGGCCAATGCGATGGATACCATTGCCCCTCTGAAATTGCGCAAAGATAAACCTAGAGCTCATCTGAACTTGTGTTACACCCCTGAACTCAAGTTACTGAGAGAAAAGAAAGCTAAGGCACAACTCATATGGAAAACCAATCCCTCTACGGAAAATAAATCAAATCTTACGAATATATCTTCTTTATATAAAAGTGAGATAATTTGCACCAAAAAAGATGCATACAATGTCAGGATTGATCAGGCAGGGTCCTCCACTAAATAACTATTTAAAATTCTAAAAGAACTAGAAAATCCCAATCCACCTACAGACACCTGCTTGCAAGGCAAACCTTGGTGTACCAGCATCCAAAACGCCCTTAACAACAAAATTACAGGACTCCAAACTAAAATTGAGGACAAACACCAACAACTCTCCAACAACAAGATTACCAACCCTGGGTCACAAACGCCCATCGATTCCAAATCTGGCTTCACATTCAAGAAATTAACTACGGTAGAAGTTCAAAAAATCATCACCTCCTTAAAACCCTCGAACTGCAAAGGGGACAGCTGTCCTGCCCAGATCATAAAAGACGCAGCTAGAGATCTACCCCCCTTCATCACTAAATTTATCAACTTATCATTCATCAATAACTCAGTCCTCAGCAACCTAAAACAATCTTGGGTTCTCCCACTCTTGAAAAAACAATCACTAGACCCAGCCATACCAACCAACTACAGACCCATCACCACAGTCCCATTCCTATTAAAAATCCTGGACAGAGTCACCTACCTCCAAATTCAGGAATATCTGGAATCCAACCAACTGCTAGGAATACGTCAATCTGGCTTCAGACATCAACATGGAACAGAAACTGCCCTTGTTGATCTCAAAAGTCAAATTGATTAAATCGAAGACAAAGGCAATGCCGCAATCCTACTCCTCTTAGATCTTTCAGCGGCTTTTGACCTGGTCGGCCACAAAATCCTCTGCAGCCACCTAGCCAGCACAGCTCACTTCTCCTCCTCTGCCGTCACATGGATTCAATCCTTTCTGGCAAACAGAACAGCTGCAGCAGACCCCATCCCCATCTCATGCGGGGTCCCACAAGGCTTCTATGTCTCCCCCACTTTGTATAACATATTTACAAAGTCACTATTTGACCAACTGGACTGTCTGGGTGTCACCTACACGAATTATGCAGATAACACCCAGATACTCCTCACCATTACAGGCAACTACCAGGAGGACGTCACCTGGATTAACAAAATATTCTCCATCATTCAGGCATGGATGGCCTCTCATGGCCTTTGCCTGAATGATGAGAAGACAGCGCTCCTCCTTGTCGGCTCTCCCAGTAACCTGTCTAAACGCAATCCTAATTACATCATTATCGATGGTCACACCATCCCTATTGCCAAAAGCTTGAAAACTCTCGGCTTTTACCTTGATGCCAACTCTAACCTCTCCAAACAAACTAACATGATCGCCTCAGCCTGCGCCTACACCGGTAAGCTTATTAGGGCCAGTAGACCCTTCCTATCATCTAATAGCTGCCTCTCTCTTGCTAGAGCCCTCATACAGTCCAAACTGGACTATTGCAATAGCCTGTACCTAGGTGCTAACCAATCTATAATTAACAAATTACAGGTACTTCAAAACAGCACACTACGTGCAGCGCTTAACATCCCCAGGCGAGAGCTAGGAAATCGTGCAAATGGCTCTCCATACGACAAAAAATTGATTTGAGAACCATTTGCCTCACATACAAGGCATTAAACCATGTAGCCCCACCATATCTCACTAATAAATTTACCATGAAACCCACCACCAGAACCACTAGATCCTCTAACACTTTATGCTTGAAAGTGCCTAGATTCTCCATAAAACGAGCTGGAGGGGCCAGCTTCACAGTACTTGCCTCCCAACTCTGGAACACCTTACCACTCAACATTAAAACTATTGAGTCCTTCCAGATCTTCAGGAAACATGTTATCGTTTGGCTCCTGAACAAAAAGTAGCACCACAGATATGTGGGTACACCTCCTTCTGCTTAAATATGTCTGTGAACTCTGCAAACTTTTGTATTTTGAAATTGCAGTACCCCCCTAGATATGTGTGTACACCTCCCACTGCTTAACTATGTGTGTATACTCTGTAAATTGTTGTATATTGAAATTGTATACATCACACTATGTAACCGTCTTCTTTAAGCGCCCTTCTACCTCTGGGTTTGGAGCGCTATACAAATAAATAAAACAAAGAAGCAAACAAAGTGATTTTCCTTGTCGCTAACTCTTTCCACAAGACGGGTGAATGAGCTCCAGGCATTGTCTGTTTTACCTCCCTATTTGTTTTTTTCCAAAAAGAAGGTGATGTTGAGAGTGAGATCTTCCAATCTGCGGAAGGTGGTCTCGGATTTCCATCTTTCCGAGAAGGTCCATCTTCCTGTGTTTCCTCTTCCTCACCCTTCCAAGGCAAAAAAAACGATTATATCGACTGGACCCAGTACGGACCCTTAAGTTCTATGTCTCTCGTACTAGAGAGGCTAGTGTATTGCTCTCCCAGAGTGCATGGACAGTCATTAATCACCAGTACAATTACAGAGCCAATACTTTAAACGTAGGTAGATGCAATACCTTGCAACCACACACACTCTTAGAAAATAATGAGCACTGATACGGCTATTTATTCAAAGCTTGGAAGCAACAAGTGATAACATAGAAATAACTCACAGAAGAAACAGAGAGTTCAAAAGAAAATACATCACTGTGGGCGTAACTGGATCCCTCATCTCGCCAGAAGCGGCTGGAAGACCCCAATGACAGCCAGGCCGAGAGCACAACAGCCCACAGGTATGCTGGACGAAAGCGTCCTCCCTCCGGCTGAGGTCTCACCTGACTGCTAAGGGGTTCCGCATATATACACTCCTCAAAAAGGGGTGGCAATTTCTCAAACCTTCTGGCAACGCACTTGCGCATTGATGAGCAGCCGTTGGTTGCCAGCTGAGTCAACCGACAGTAACCTCAAGGAGCAAAGTGCTTCCCTTCTCTAAAAACAAGCACCATGGAAAACAGTCCCTTAACTCATAACAAGACATAACAAAGCTAGCTTTCCCAGCAGAAATGTCATTGACTGCATACCAGGTTTGGAAAGCATGTTTTCTTCAGCATCGTGAATCTAGCTCTCAGCAAAATGAGTACAGCTTTTCACTGCAGCATGAAGTAAATATCCATCATGGCTCTGAGTGCTCCCAGAATACACTGTGCACCAGCGCCATGTTTTAGCTCAAGCATAACAATTCCACCCTTGGATATTTATCTTCCATAGCCCAGTGGCAGAGGAGCCGGTCTCTGAAACCGACGAAATATTAAAACTAAGTTGGGCATGCATTGAATACAACAACAACAAGCTATTATGATAGCTAATATAATGCAAATACAAGCAAACGCATAACGCAGTGTACCCCCAACATCAGGAATCCATGAAAATAACCAATCCCACCAATTCCCAGTATGATCTTGGGACACTTGAGAAATGAGATCCCTCAAACCTTTCAATGGATCGTGAATGGTCACTTAGATTGAAACAACACATACCTTCAACTGCGTTACAACCTAAATTATGCTTTAGCAATAGATAATCAACAGAAGCTCTGTTTTGCAAAGTTGCTTTTCTAATAACTTTGCTATCAAGGAGTAACTCTTCTAATGCTTGAGAAGTATGATTAAGTTCTTTGACTACTAAACATGCTAATTTGATCAAAGATTTGTAACCCCCAGCAGCTAAACCCCAAACCCCCACTAATGAAAGGGTTAATGCTAGAACCTCAGCTTCTGATAGCAAATGCACATGTGAATCACAATCGGGGGATAGACCCACAGACTCAAAAGTTGACCTTTTGCCTCGAGATATCGCTGGGTGTAAAGGGAACATCATTAGTCCTAATCGAGTTAAGGCACATGGACCTCCGGAAATGTTAGCTGGAATATAAGTGTATGTGATGTTGCCACATGAAAAGAGCCATCCTGTTGGAAGTTTCACATGATTCAGAGGACTGGCAGCTATCGCTGTATGATTAGAAGACAGTGTTATTCACCCTGGTACATGTGGTGGAAATCGCAAACACAATTGTTGCTCGAACACAGTGTGATTTTGCTGTTTGGTTAAATTGAGCTGTTGGCATTTGCCAATTTCTTTTGCATTGCATGTCATAAGGTAACACACATCGCCTTGGGTTATATTATAGGTTATAATACGTGTCAAATGTCTCCATTTGCGATCTGTTTCCTGGCAAAACCTGCAGTACTCAAATGCGGAAAAAGATTGCCTGATATCGGAATCTTGAACCAAAGAATCATTGTGTGTGACGCCAAAAATATGCTTTAGAACCAGAACTGGCGTCGGTACTGCTACTAAGCACGTAGTCAATAAGGCTTCAGCATTGAGCACGTCAGTAAGGCAAAAGTGCGTAATGTTGAACACCTGTTGTGCCAGGTATATCCACATATTCTCCGTTTGGGTGATTATGGGAGAATGTTTTCGCCGTCCTGCAGATGCCTCTCGCATAACTGGCATCAATGTTGTTTTCACTTGTGCCTGACTTGTTTGCCGCATTTCACAAATCCATGTCTTCGGTCTGGCTGGCTTTTTGGCATCGGTATAAGGCTGCTTTTGGACATCATTACTCATCATTATCAGTTTCCCCTTGATCGCTGGCACAGATGTGATATTTTTCGTTGGTAGCAGCATGCCGTTGAACTCTCACAAACGGAGTCCATTTAGTCCCACAATTACACCAGCCAGACACAGGATCTACAAGGCAAACCCAGAAAAGAGATATCAGTGTTGTACATCACTCTCTCAGGTAACATTTGTCTGTGGGCACATATTGCCATTTCTTTCTACCGGGCTCCATTCCTAAAACTACTTGGTCTTTGCCTGATGCAATGACATTTGCGGGCACTGGTGGGCCACTTGGCCTTTCCACCCACACCTTCGCACCTGGTACCATACTGTCTGAAGAGCCAAAACCACGATCCCCGTGGGTAGTTAACACTGTAGGAAGCTCCCCCTTCTTAATCATGGACAACTTAACGGGAATGATAATCAGTTGGGCCACCCGATCACCCTTGTGGATCGGTAACAATTGGTCCCCACTATTCATCAGGATGACTTTGATCTCGCCATGGTAATCGGCATCAATTAGCCCTCCCAATACTTGAACTCCCTTCAATGCTAGGCCAGATCTAGGGGCAATCCATCCCATATGCTCTGGGGAAATGTGTACTCCAATCCCTGTTTCAATTACAACAATCCCTCTTGGGTCTAATCTGATTTCCTCATGGGAATGCAAGTCTACCCCTGCTGACTCTGCAGTCGCCCGATAGGGAGCTAAAGAACCCGGGGTAATTTCCCAGTACAATAGGATTTCTCTGACTGAATTGGGTTGAATCTGTAAAGCAGGAGTCATTAGCCGCATCAAAGGAGTTTCATGCTCATTCACAGGCCTATTGTTTATCACTTGCACCGCATCAAACACATGATCACGCCAGCCTGCCAAATTGCCATCTCCAGATTTGCGCAGCTGTTCTTTCAACAACCCATTCATTCGTTCAATCAGCCCTGAAGCGGCAGGGTAATAAGGCACATGGTAGAGCCATTCAATGCTCTTTTCCTGACAATATTCCTGTATTAATTTGCCTTTGAAGTGTGACCCATTGTCACTTTGAATCTGCAAAGGCACTCCGTAATGCAATATGATCTGATCTAACAACGTAATGGTGTTCAGTTGTGTAGCACGCTTGCACGGCAAGACCATCATATATCCTGAGTATGTATCCACAATAGTGCATGCATACTGACAACCTTTACTGATTGGCAGGGGACCGATATAATCAATCTGCCAAATTTGACCTGGTAGTTTTCATCTTCGCAATGTACCCCGAACAATCTGAGGTATAGGCCTCTGCTGTTGGTGTTGGCACACTGGACATTGCAAAATGATTGTTTTCACTACCTCTAAAGGAATACTGATTCCTAAAGCTTGTGCCCACCTGATAGTAGCCTTTTCTCCAAGGTGCCCACATTTCTGGTGAGCCCACTTGGCCAAACCCTCCAAATCGTCTTCCCGAGCCTCCGCATCCACAGATGAAATCTTGGTGTGTTCATCTGCAACAGAATTAAACCAACGTTCTAATGAGTCTGTGGCACAATGCGCGTCCACGTGATACACAGTGACTTCACTTTGTGATAACATTTCTGCAATATCTTGCCACAGTTCCATTCCCCACAACTCTTTTGAATGAATCTTCCACCCATTCTTTTGCCGGGTTGGCAACCACACCGCCAACCCATTCGCCACTGACCATGAATCCGTGTACACATGACATCGACCAGGGGTCTCTGGAGCACAACAGCCCACATGTATGCCGGACGAAAGGGTCCTCCCTCCGACTGAGGTCTCACCTGACCGATAAAGGGGTTCGCATATATGCACTCCTCAAAAAGGGGTGGCAATTTCTCGAACCTTCTGGCAACGCACTTGCGCATTGATGAGCAGCCGTTGGTTGCCAGCTGGGTCAACCGACAGTAACCTCAAGGAGCAAAGTGCTTCCCTCCTCTAAAAACAAGCACCACGGAAAACAGTCCTGTAACTCATAACAAGACATAACAAAGCTAGCTTTCCCAGCAGAAATGTCCTTGACTACATACCAGGTTTGGAAAGCATGTTTTCTTCAGCATCGTGAATCTAGCTCTCAGCAAAATGAGTACAGCTTTTCACTGCGGCATGAATTAAATATCCAGCATGTCTCCGAGTGCTCCCAGAATACACTGCGCACCAGCGCCATGTTTTAGCTCAAGCATAACAGCTAGTAAAGCTGACCAGCTTTTCGTTGGTTACTCTGGTACTTGTGCTGGCAGGGCTGTGACCAAACAGGCCCTGTCCAGGTGGAATATTCTCTGCATCTCTGAATGCTACGATCGAGCTGGAAAGAATGGCACCTCATAGTCTTAAAGCTCATTCTACCAGTAGAGTGTCTGCCACCTCTACCCTTCAGAGGGGAGTCCCTGTCCTGGATATTTGCCAGGCAGCAACATGGGGGTCTTTGCTTGCGTTTGCTAAGCATTAGTGCTTGGATTCCCTTGCGGGCCAGGATGCCTGTTTTGGTAGGACAGTACTCCAGAGCTTTCTGGTTTAGGTGGTGTCCTTGCTTCCTCCCTCCTCCAGATTAGGTTCTGCTTTGGGATTGTATCATATATGGGAAATCCATGGGAGGAAAGAATCCATTAGAAGAACAAATTACTTACCTCTCTGTAATGTTCTTTCTGATGGATGTTCCTCCCACAGATTCCTCGTCACCCTTCCTAGCTGCACCTCTTTGCAGGAAGCTAGTACACCTTTGGTTCTACAGTCCTTAGGCTTTGGAGTGCTAGGGAAAAAGGGTGAAACTGAGGACACAGGGCACTGCAATATATACTGGCCCTGTTGTCATATCTGGTGATGGGCGCGTAGGGGTGTCGGACGCCATTCAAATGTCAAAAGCCATTGATTCCCTAGCCTCAGGTAAAGCCCCCCGGGTCCGACGGCCTACCGATTGAATTTTATAAACAACAGTGGTCGAAGTGGGTGGGAGCGGTCGGGAGCTGTGCTCCTCTACTTCTTTTAATTACGTTGTACCGTTCCTATACTGCTATTTTAAAAAGAAACCGTTCCGGAATGGTTTCATTTTAAAATAAAAGTGTAGGAATAAATTGAAGCTTGCATTTTCAGTGCAATGCACTGGACGTTCCCTTAAACAACAGGCACATGTGTTTTGGGGTTTGGGTTGTGCATGGGAGGGGGGGCCTGGTGATGGTTTTTGTGGGGAGCGCTGCAGGTTAGTAGAGAACATAGTTCCACTACTTCTTTTCGTACACTTCGACCACTGATAAACAATATAAATCCCGACTGGTCCCCCAACTCCCTGCGCTATGGGAGGAATCCTGTGAGTTGGGTACACTTAGCCCCTCCCTCCGCGAAGCCATTATAATTGTTCTACTCAAACCGGGTAAACCCCCCACTCAATGCGGATCATACCGGTCTCTCTCTCTCATTAACTGTGATGTTAAGATTTATGCTAAAATTCTGGCTCTGCGGTTGACTCCTTGTATGCCTCACATTATTCACCCGGATCAGTCAGGATTTATCCCAGGGAGATCCACTTCCCTCAACCTGCGCCGTCTGTTTAATATTATAAGTCAAATTGACCCCAACACACAGGCTGTGGCGGCTGCTCTTCACATGCAGAAGGCTTTTGATTCTGTCTCATGGAACTACCTATGGCTAATGTAACTTTGGGCCCCGTTTTCTCTCCTGGGTCAAGTTGTTATATTCAGATCCAGTGGCCAGGGTCCGTACTGAGGACAGATGCTCACCCCCCTTTCATATAGCCAGAGGCACGAGACAGAGCTGCTCCTTTTCCCCCTTGATTTTTGCCATAGCTACACAGCCTTTAGCAGATAGGATACGGCAGATACATGTACACCGGGGCCTGAGACTACTGGAGACGCCGGACATTATCTCATTATACGCAGACGACTCCCTACTCTTCATTTGCTCAACAGAGCACAACCATGTCCGGGTCCTTTAAGACGTCATCCACTTTGGACTGATATCGGGACTCAAGGTTAACTGTTCTAAATCAACTCTTTCCACTCACGGACGCCACCCTTCCCTTCCTCGACCTCATGGGGTTCGCCTGGTCACAATCTGAACTCACCTACCTCGGGGCAGTGGTCACCCGTCGCCCGATCTGATATATGAGGCTAATTATCGGAAATATTTAACTACACTTACCAAGAAATGTTTAGGTTGGGCCAAACTCTCAATCTCCCTCGCTGGCAGGATCGGTATTTTAAAACTGGTTGTGCTCTCTCAACTTCTTTATCGATTCCTTAATCTTCCTCTGTGGCCGGGCAGGGAATGTTTCCAGTCTCTAAAGTGCACAATAAACACATTCTTATGGCACACCGATGCAGTTAGTCTTAAATTTGGCACACTGGCTGCTCCCATGGATGGCGGCGACTTTGGAGCTCCCAACTTCGAAAGATATTTGCTTGTTTCCCCAGGCGCAATTCGCATTACACTGATTAATCATCACAAACCCTCCACCACATATAAGACTTGAGCGACGTGCGGTCGAGGGATGTGATATTCGATCTTTAGTGCTTTCTCCCCCAAACCTCAAATGTAGCCCTTTAGATCCTGTAGGTACCACATTCCTTGCTCTGTCTAAGATATGGACCCTCTCCAATGGTTCTCACCCCTTTCACAGTTGCTTGCCTCTCTGGAACTTCCTCTCGGGAGCCCCCTGTACCCCCTCCGAATGTAGTATGTCATTGGGCGGATGCAGGATTTGAAACCATCCGTGATGTCTTCGACCAAGGTAGCTTCCTGGAATGACCGGACCTGCCAGAAGCCCTATGAAGGAAGTCATCCATCTGGCTCCAATACTCAGGCCTCCGCCCTTTTCTCAAGAGGAGCTATCCAAGTTTTCCCATTATACCACCCCCCCACCCATCGATGATCCCATTTTTGCTGAAATCCTGAATGCTGCAGCCATCAGAGAGAAGGTTTCCAGATTGTACGCCTTACTACAGTCCAGAACTCCTCCTCCGTTTGATAAGCTTAAACACTCATGGGCGTTAGACCTGGAGATCGATATGACTGATCAATGATGGAAGCGTGTGTGTGCTCACACTCAAAATGTATAATTTAATTCCTGCTTTAAACTTATTCAGTTCAAAATTGTTACCAGATTTTACTGCACTCCAATTAAATTACACTGCATGTCACAGGATCATTCCCCCAGGTGTGGATCAGAGGATGCATCTTACATCCATATGATCTGGTCCTGCCCCTCCCTAGCCCAGTTTTGGACTGAGGTCTGCTCCACGCCGTCTGATATCCTAGATCACAAAATCACCCCATCTCCATAAAAAAGTGTCTCTTGCATGAATTTCCCAGGCTTGGTCGGGACTCCAAAAAGTTGGTGGGACTCTGCATGCTCCTTACAGCACGCTGTATTGTGCTATGCTGGCTTCACCCCCGAGTGCCCACGCATTCACAGTGGCTCGCCGCCATGACCTGGGCTTCCGATACAGAGGAAGCATGGGCGGTCCAGCAACCTCCAATGTCCAAGCCCAGGAATGTATGGTCCCTGCTTCGCTCATACATCTACTCTATCTCGATCAATGATGATGACGGTCAATTGCGCCCTCGTCTCCTATCAATGTCTCCAGCTGAACTGTGACACTGACTGCTGTATTACATATGTGTTTTGAACAATGCTTGGTGCGGGGGCCCCTCGCCCTGATTACTGATGCCGTACACTGATTGTTTGTCATTACTGTAATTGCTGATTGCTACCTACTGCTCGATTTTCTATTGTTATGACAAGGACAATAAATAAAGTTAAAAAAAACAAACTTCCAGATCATATCCATCAGAAAATAAATTACAGAAGGTAAGCAAATTGTTCTTTGAACCATAAAGAAATGTATCACATTATCATGGATCAACTCCTTATAGACTATGTTCTTGGTAGCACTAATACATCAAAGAAAAATTGGCCTTTTCAGATTATTATTATTGTAAAAGATATTTCTGATAAGTACCATGCTTCAATGATGCAATCTAAGTGGTTTATTTTATTTATATATTCTCTTTTATGTCTCAATACATGAGGCTTTTATGTCTCAATATAAAAGGCGTGTCAATACAAGATTTTTAAATTCCCCTGTAAAACACAGTCTTTATACATTGCAATGGTCTTTGTGAAGAATGAGAACAGAATAAAAAGTTCATGCCATCGTTGTATATTTGATATTTGGTAGAATGCTCCTAAGTAGTAAACCATGTTTTACAGAATGTGATAAATGTTGCTGATCACTTGCTACAACCTGAAAATGAAGCAGTTGGACCATGCTTTGTTCCGCCACCTCAACTTATGAGAGGTCCTCTACTGCCGATGGATCCACGGGGACCTTTCTTGAGAAGAGTTTCTCCTTTTCCTCCACGTATAATGGACGTGTATGGGCCACGGGATTACTTTTCAGTCCCAAATTATTCTGGCTTACCACGCCATCCAATAGGAAGTAAGTGAACTCGTTATTCTTTTGATGTGCATAATTTAACAGCAGCAACATATTTATATTTTTAATTTGATATAAGGTACTATAAGTGTAATGTCTGGCCATCACTTTGGTGTGTCGGATTAAAGCTTCAGATGTAATTGTGCTTCATTTCATGATTTAACTTTTATGTTACTGTACATTTAGTGCACTAGAAATCACCAGTTGGGTGCAAGCTGACCTATTCTTGCTCTCATTGTAACAGTGTTAGATGGCGTCACTGCGTTGTTCATAATTCACAAGTCATCTGCTGTTGATTACATTTTGTGAAGATAGAGAATGGTTGATTAAGTGGATTCACCATTGGATTTGGAGTTTTTATGCTTTAAATAGTTGTTTTTTACTGACCCACCAATTACATCTCTTGCACACTATTTCCTAGTGATTTCTACTCACTTTGAATCTTCCCTATTATGAAAAAGAATCAAAAAGCGTTATTCTTTATTTTTTATCAAGTCTTATTATTGATAAGATTTTGTCACCAGCCGTACATCTGTAGTTGCTCAACAGAAATACCCATCCGTTACCCAGACCAAGAACTCTAATTCTGTCACATGCATTTTGGCATTATAAATAACAACAAACCTAATCCTAACACTACTACAACTGCCACTAGGGCGATATGGATTGACATCCTCGGAACAGACAAACATTTCCATATCCCGTACCCTTAGTCCCTGGGGTCGTCCCATTGCTCTGGGCATGTTCACATATATAAACATATTGTGAGGTTTTTTTAAAATACGGTGTTTGTGATAAAATTGCTCCCTATCTCTATCATGTCCCTGGAAAGGTGAAAATCAGACTCCCAATTGCTAAGGCTGTTACTTTTTCCATCGCCAAGATTCCCCCACATTTTGACCCATCACTGAGCCAAAATCGGACCCTCTTCCAGTTTCCAAAATTGTGCTAGTGTCAGTCGGGCTGCATTCAACATCTGTGTGAACAGACTCACTGTTGCAAACCTCATACAACATAAATCTTCTTCCACATTCCCCAGTACCACTTCCACCAGGTTCATGGGTAGCTGTTGACCCGTGATTTCTTTAATATACCCCAGGATCTCTTTCCAGAATAACTGGGATTTACAACAAGACCACCACGTGTGCCCCATGCCCCCCACTTCACCACATCCTCGCCAGCAAAGAGGAGAGGACAGGGGAAATATCTTATTGATTCTTTGCAGGGTAAGTTACCATCTAAAGCACATTTGTTTGTTTTATTTCTTTTAGTGAACTAAATTTCGATGCCCTGTGTGTTCGTTCCTAGATATGCTCGCAGTCCTCTTGTGCAATAGCTACCCACAATTCTCTTTCCCCACCTTCCATGTAGTGTAATTTATCTCCTGATGTGTCACCATCCAACAACCTGTATAACCTCGATCTTGTCTCTTCCAATCCCTTCCCCATGCAAAATCTTCAGCCTTGTAGGCATGCTACACCCCACCTGTCGTACCACTGTTTGTGGCCCAGTGCCTAAGTTGGGTGATCGGAAATGTTCCTGTTCTCCCAATAAATATTGTGTCTTACATATTTCGAATGTCACCGGATTGTTATCCCCATAGAGGTCCATGAGAAGGGTAATCCCTCTAATTTCCCAACTAGCTAAATAAATCCCATTCTTTCCCGGTGTAAAATCTGGGTTATGACTAATCAAAGAAAGAGGTCTCAAACCTGGTTTTATACCTCGCATTCGTAGGGCTTTATACCAGTACGGTAGTGAACAGTCAGAAAAGTCCAATAAGTGCCCTTGTTGTGATGAAACAATCTCTCCAAAAAAGGACTTTTATGGAGGAGAATCGATGTTGCTCCCTGTTCCAAGTTCTTCCATTCTTTAAGGCCTTGGGTTAAGGACCATTCTAACATTGGTGCTATCTGCTCAGCCAGCACTATCTTCTAATACCTGGAATATCCCTGCTTCCCAATAATGGTGTCCTGTTTAGAGTTCTTCTGGCTATTGGTGGGCGTTTCTTATTCCATAAAAATTTAAATATTTCCCCTTGCAGTTTTTCAGTCATGATTCTCAGTCTCACCACTGGAAGGGGGCAAAATGCATAAATTACCCCATGGATTAGTGTCATTTTTACTGCTGCTATTTTAGCTACCCAACACATCTCCTGCAAGTCCCACCTCTTCAAATCATCGCTAAAGTGTTTCCACAGGTCGGGGAAATTTGCGTTTTTGTGCCCCTTGTAAGATGAAGTTGGCTTCACTCGCAGTTAGTCTATTTTCTGCATTTCCCACTGCAGGGGGAGTTTCCTCCCCAGTTCCTTAATTATATTATGATTTTCATTCACATTAAGTCCTTTTAGATTTCCCGTAATTTACCATGAACCCATATCCTATCCCAAACAATCCCAGTTTATCCAACATTAACGCGAGCATATGCTGCGTGTCAGTTAGGAACAGTAAGACATATAACGCTAGTTTATGTTGCGTTCCACCACACATTACTCCAGTGATTCGCTTATCTTCTCTAATCAGACCTGCCATGGGGTCCATGGCCATTGTAAAGATTAAAGGAGATAGCTGACATCCGAGTCGCATGCCCCGTGATATTGAAAGTAGGGGGGTGTCAGCGTTCCATTTATATTTAACCTTTTCACTGGGATCTGAAAATTTGCCAATACCATTTCCCTAAACCTGGGACCCAGCCCAAAAGTTTCCAGTGTGGAGGACAAGAAACCCCAATCCATACCATAAAACGCATGCTGCGCGTCAAGTGCCAAAACTGTCATCCTTTGCCCGTATCGCCTTCCTCAATCAGTTCCATCCCATTTATCACCCTACACATATTGTCATGGGTAGATCTATCATTAATAAATCCATTCTGGTCCGTGTAGATTACTTCAGAGAGAATCAAACCCAGTTGTTTTGCTAAAATCTTAGCATACAATATAGCAATACTGTTGAGTAACAATTTCAGCGGTAGCTCGAGCAATCCCTCAGCTCTTTGCCAGGACTGCGCATCAATATCGTTGTCGATTGTGCCAAATCCAGGTAGACCACCCCTGTTCTGCAATTGTATTAAATAATTTCAACAGGGGGGGGGGCACATGGATTTTCTTAAAAACTTTGTAATAGGCATTAGGGAAGCCATCAGGACCAGGGGTTTTATTGTGTGGTAAATTATCAATTGCCTTCTCAACTTCTTACCAGGTGATTGGCCGTTCCAGCATATCATTATCTGACTCTGCCATTTTAGGGATTTTGCCTTTAGAAGTATCCCCTTTTGGGTCTCCAAATAACTCTTTCCTCATTATCTTCACATGAAAACTTTTCATAATATTTACTTTCTCCTCTTCCCCCCCCTTTGCAATACTCCTTGGTTGTCTCTCAGTTCCATAATATAATTTCTCGTTTTTACTTTACGCAACTTAGTTGCTAAAAATCAATTTGCCTTGTCCCCCTTTATTTAGTTTGATTGTTTAGTTTGCAACATCATTTGAGTGGATCGGTCTGCCAAATGCGTCTCCAAATGGCAATGAGTTCAATCAAAGCTCTCTAATGCACTTATTCCTCCAGATGGACCTTCTCTTCTAATTCTATTCTTAAGTTTTCCCTCGCTCATGTATACACCACAGATTTCCTAATAAACTCTCCCCGAATGAGCGCTTCACTTGTGTCCCATATTGTACTACAATCCATCCCCTTCATCTCATTCTCCTCGGAATTGCTTCTCATATATGCTCACGAATTGCTAGGTCATTTAGCACCAACACATTCAAGCGCCAGTTTCCTATTAGGGATAAAGGTTGTACGGGACCTCAACTTCACTATGACCAGTGTGTGGTCCGAGATGCACCTGACAAATGTCCAATAAATAAATACCAATCTCCACTTAAATCACCCTTGGTACCCGGGTTGCTAATATTAAGATCATATCAATCCTAGAATATCCAATGTGAACAAATGTGTATTCATGAGCCTCCTGATGGAAAAACCACCAATTTCCCGAACATTCTCCCTGAGGCATCTCTATTCCTTAGATCAGCCTTTATAAGGTCCAGTGTCTTGTCAGCTATTGGGTCCATTACACAATTAAAATCCCTGCCAGTCACCGCCTGACCCTCACAAAGGCAGCCCAACTTCCCCAACAAGGTGAGTACATACTGATCCTGTTGTTTATTTGGGGTTTAAACCACCACCAGTCTAAAGAGTTGCCCCTCCAGCCACCCCTTAATGAATAACACCCTGCCCTCCGGGTCACTATATATATATATAGTGCCACACAATGTGTATCCCTTTTCTGTATCAGGATCGCTACACCCCGTTTCCGCTCTTCTCCAGCTGCAAAGTATTGCAATGGGAAAGCCCTATTTTTCAATCTCGCTTCATCTCGCACCATAAGGTGCGTTTCCTGGAGGAACGCTAGAGTCGTATGCAAATCATGTAGTCTACGTATAAATGACCATCACTTTTGTGGTGAATTACGACTCCGAACATTCAGGGTCACAAAACCAAGGTCACCAATAAGGTTGCACAGTTGTTCATTTGCTAATCCTCTGTGCTTTATGCCGAGAAACGGCCATCTCCTTATAAATCTCAAAACCCCCATGTCAACCCGATACCCAACAAAAACACAACAACTACAAAGCCCTGTGCACGTATACACTACCCATGTGTGAATGTGCCAGAATGAGGGCAGTTTCCATGCTCCCAGTCCCCCCACTCCCCTCTATCCTCAAGCAACCCATCCAAGGAAACAGCAACATACTCCCACCGCAAAAGACCCCCATACAAACTACCTATCTAACTTCCTGTTCCCCATTTGTTGAGAGGATCACCTCTTCTTTAAAAATCCCATATCAGAAGTCTGGCACAATCACCCCTTGCAGAATTCAAGTCCCAAGCTGCGATTGTTCTGCATTGTTCACACCGCTACATTCCATTCTGGTCGTTCATTTTTTCCATAGCTATGTCCTGGGACCTGTTTGCACCTCGATATGTCTCTTCTATTTAAGGGTTAATCTGCATCCGGTATAGGGCTCGAGAAGTCAATTAGGTCTTCAACCTCCTCTTCCTTCCCGACATTATAAGATTTCCCTCTGTATTCAAACAGCCGACACAGTGCACCCACCCATATCTCACACCTTTCTCATGGAGCCCACCTGTGACCTGGCAAAGACTTTTCTTTTCTGCAGTGTTGCCTGGGCTAGATCCTGGAGGCGTCTCGGAATCAGATCTTCTCCTTGTCCCTGGCATGTCTCATAATCTGTTCTTTAAGCGGAAGAAAATGAACACCTGTGAGCACATCATGGAGGAGGACATTCTTTTGTTACCATCTAGATCAGATGCAGTGCGTCCGATCCAAGACGATGTCAACATCTTCAGCCCCTTCCAGAGCGTAGCGGAGCAATTCTGTAACGTACTCCTCCAATTCTTTGTCCGTAATCTGCTTTGGGGCACCTTGTATTCCTATGTACTCCTGTATCCCGTCCCCTTTCCTCCATACTGCATGGGCGTCCCTCGATAGGGACAGGAGACGGAACCTTTTTTCACCAGAAAAAAATCTTCTTCCCCTTTAAATTTACAGGTGCGCGGGGATGCAGCCCCGGTAGCATGCAATCCACCGCCACTCCCCAGTCCCCTTTTCTGCGTCAACGGGAATGGGACGATTTCACCAGTGCTCCTGGGTTTGGCTTCGGCCTTGTAATACCATGCGCTCTTCCCCGGAAACTTTCTTCTGTCTTTTTGTCTTCTTTTTATCAATCAGGTACTCGGTCCTCTGGCGCCACACTTCTCCCTAATGCATGTCGACTTCAGTCGGCTTCAGCAGGTGTCCAGCCTGCGAGGGGCTCTTCCCTGCATCCGATCTCCACGCTCTTTGCCTCTGCTGCCTTGTCCATGACCACGGCTAAGAGGGTTGTACCGCGTGCAACAGGCTTACACCTCATGCTCTGAGGAACAGGTTAGCTCGGTGGAGGGAGCTATTCGAGAAGTCACCTCCAGAGGACTTAAAGAACTTCGTCAGACATAAGTCGAGGCCCAAAGGAGGGCTGCTTTTTTCAAGTGCACCACGCAAGGGCGACTCCTTCCCAAAGAAGTGCCCGAGTGGGCAGAACCTTTCAGGTTCTCGCACCAGCACTTGTACTGAGGCTATATCAGCTACCTGCCCCCAGGCCTTGGGGGGGCCCTGAGATCCTTCCGGAGACAGTACTGAGGGACCTCAAGTTTCTTTTACCAGGTGCACACTAGAGGGGCTACGCCCTAGTACTGGTTAGATGGCCGAGGCATTGCCTGCGAGCAGCACTACCAGCGATACTGCCGAGGGCAACACGCCTACCAGGCCCCGTCCCGAGATGCAGGGTAGGTCTCATGCTCCACCGCCACGAGTCCTGGAGGAGGCCAGGCTCAGTAAGCCAAGCACCACGACTTTGGCATGTGGAACGCAGCTAGACAAGATGGCCGCCGCGCCAGACAAAATGGCTGCTCGTCCGATACTGCCCCTTGGAACGGAGCAGGTGGGAGAACGAGTTACAAGGTGGGACTGCTGTCAACCAGTTACGTGGCCTACAGCTTATCCATCAGCATCACAGGGCAGGTTTACCCAGCAGCCAGCTAGGCAAAGTATGCACTGGCCCAGCAGCCACCCGCTACGCCGTTAACATCACCTGCCACCCCACCAGCCTGTGAGGACAGGTTCTTTGAAAAGTTCCTCATTTTCATGAGATCTCCTCAGATGGGGGCCATCCTCTGTGATGTAATCAGGGACATGCTCCCTCCGACTCCTCTGCCTGTGCCTCTAGTCATTCCTCCTATGGCTCCAGCACTGCAGGCCCTGGTGCAGCCCCTGCTGCCCTCGCCGGCTCCTTCGATTCCGGCTCCCCTGCCTCCCACAGTTCAGGCAGTTGTTCCACACCAGCCTCCAGCTCCGGTCTCCACACCGCAGCCCTCGGCGCCCAGCACTCCTCCACCGGCTCCAGACCAGCCCGGCACAGTGGTGGACACTGACGAGGAAGAAGATCCTGACACGCCCTCATCAGCCAAGGCCTTCCACGAACGGCTCGCAGGTTTGGCAGAGTACTTGGTGCTTCCTCAACAAGAGATAGAGCAACCAGTGGTGGGGGTCCTGGCCGAGGTCCTCATTCTACGCCCCGCAGCTAGAACGGGGATCCCGATGCAGAAAGACGTTGTCGCTGTGGCCAAAAAGGGGTGGCCCCACTAGGCCCAGCCTGTCAATCGCCACCTCAACACCAAGTATAGGCAAATTGAGGGGGATCCACTCTTGCTGTCGGCACACCCTCAACTGCACTCTTCGGTAATCGCTGCAGCGTCACTCTACTCAAAGCCTCAGTCGTCCTCAGCCACCTCGTCCTCTGCGCTGCTAGGCAAGGGGGAGATCATGGAGGTTTATGGAAAGAAGCTTAATTCTAACGCCTCACTGCACCTTCGTCAATCCAACGTGGATGCCCTGCTGGCAGCCGTTAACCAGAGGCTTTGGCAGGAAATAGCCAACTTCCTTCCAGAACTTCTGGTGCAGAGCCAGGCACGTTTCAAGGCGGGACTGGCAGAGGCTAAACTGGTGGCACAAGACATCATGGAGTCCACTGTGGCCCACATCAACACCTCTGGCCGGGCGATATGCATCGCCACGGACATGAGAAGGACTGCCTGGCTTTGGGCTACTAAATTCAAACCCAGACGTCCAGGAACGCATATTGGACCTTCCATTCATGGGTGGTGACCTCTTTCACTCCACTACTGATGAGGAGCTAGATAAAAAAGAAAAACAGTTCGCAAACTGCAAGGTTTTTATCTATCCTTGCGAAGGCCACGCCCAAGGTATACACCCAGTCGCATCAATGCTCCGATAAGGTGTGGACGTTCAGCGGATTCCGGGACTTCCAAGAACGGAGGTCTAGGCAGCCAGCACCGGCGCAAACAGCAAAATGTGGGAGCAAGGGCTTCTTTCAGTCCCCCCTCTGCAACAGCCTCAGAGGGAAATAAGGCATGACGTGCCCCTTCGGGTCCACGTGTCTCTGGTGGGGGGCAGGTTTGCCCTTCACGCACAGTTTTGGCATCAGAAGTTTGCGGACCCCTGGATCCTCTCAATAGTGTCTACGGGGTACCGCCTACCGATTCCTCCCTCCTCCCCTCCATTCCCACAGACTGGGACAGCAGCTCTGTTGGCGAAATTCAGTCCCTCGTCGAGAGCCAGGCAGTGGAAGAAGTCCCAGCCTCCCAGCGAGGCTTGGGCTTTGACTCCAGGATTTTTGCAATACAAGAGAAGAACCGGGCTGGCCTGAGAGTTTTGTTGGACCTCTCCACCCTCAACCTCTCCCTCCCTCTTCAAATATTCAAGATGGTTACGCCAGCACTCATAGCGGAGACACTGTGCAGGGAAGACTGGATGTGCTCCCTGGATCTGAAAGACACTTATCTACACGTCCCTATTTGGCAGCCTCATCGATCTTTTCTGCGGTTCAGGATCATGAGCTGCCATTTCCAATACAAGGTTCTACCCTTCTGCCTCAACTCAGCCCCCAGGGTGTTAACCAAACTAATGTATGCAGTGGCGGCCCTCCTCAGGGCTCAGGGCCACCACGTCTACCCATACCTGGACAACTGGCTCGTTAGGGCGAGAACTCCGGAGACAGTGCATCTCACTTCCGCCGCTCTTATGACCACTCTTCACAAGCTGGGATTCTCTATCACCCTCACTAAGTCTCAGCTGCAGCCTACTCAGAGCTTGACTTTTCTGGGCCTCATAGGGGACGCAAGCTTCGAGAGTGTTTCCCCTCGCAGGACAAAATCTTGGCCATCAAGGGGGCTAGAAGTCACTTGCTCAGCCGAAAGGTGACCTCGGCCTGGTGGTTCCAGCATTTACTGGGGATCATGGAGGCGATCCCCCACACAAGGCTCAAGATGAGATTACAGTTGCACTTCGCAGCCTCATGGAATCAGGAGAGGGGCTCCCAAGCGGAGCTGGTCAGCATTCCTCCTTCTCTCCTCCCAGACCTCACATGGTGGCCCAGGGACTGCAACCTAATGGAGTCTGGTCCCTGCAGGAGCAGGAATCTCCTATCAACTGGCTGGAGGTGAAGGCTGTCTGGCTAGCTCTCAAGGCTTTCCTTCCGCTCATTGGGGGTAAGGCCGTCCTCAGACGGACAACTCCACCAGCATGTATTATGTCAACAAGGAGGGTGGCACCAGGTGCCCTCCGCTGTGCAGCCTAGCGGTCAGCATGCGGGAATGGACCCTGGGAAACAACATCTATCAGACTTCAATCCACCTTCTGCGGGAGTCCAACCTGAAAGCAGACCGGCTCAGCAGACTGGGAGCAGACAATTACGAATGGCAATTAAACGATCAGGTCCTGCTCGGGGTCTTCAGCAGGTGGGGGCATCGGCAGATGGACCTCAATGCCTCCTGGTCCAACAGGAAGTGCCAGCAGTTCGCCTCCTGGCAGGGGCAGAGCCCCGGCTCCCTGGGCGACGGACTCCAGATACAGTGTAATGGTATGACAGGGTATGCATTCCCTCCCACACCCCTGATCCACAGGGTGATCTGCAAGATAAGAGAATTGTTTTTCCTCTGCATCATTCTGATAGCTCCGTGGTGGCCGGCAAGACAGTGGTTCTCCCCATTCACCTGCTGCTGGGCCCAGTTCCCCTCCTCTTGCAGCAGGGGGGCAGGGTCATCCACCCCGCTCCACAGAAATTAGCCCTTGCAGCATGGTTCCTGAACAGGTCACACTGAAGCATCTCAGCCTGTCGCAGACCAACCTGGAGATCATTCAGAGTGCTAGGAGCAAAGCTACTAGGAGCCAGTACAAGAGTAAATAGACCAGGTTCTGTCACTGGGCAGACTCTAAGGAGATCGACCACCTTACCTGCACATTGGACGATGTGCTCTCATTCTCGGCACACCTCGCTCACTCAGGGGTGCAAATCTACACGTGCCACACCTACTTGGCAGCCATAGGGGCCTACAGGAATTCCGAGGAGGAGGTTGTTTTCTCCTGCAACCCGGTGGTTAAACAGCATCTGGCAGGCCTCACCAGGCTCTACCCGCCCCTCAAGAAGCCACACCCTGTGTGGGACCTTAATGCAGTGTTTGGTGCCGTGGCACACAAAGATTTCGAACCAATGGCGTCCGCAGACATCAGATTGGTCACAATTAAAACAGCCTTGTTGGTGGGTCTCCCCTCTGCTTGCAGAGTCAGCGAGATCCAGGCTGTGGTGGCATCAGAACCCTATACTACTTTTCACAAGGATAAGGTCGTCCTGATAACGCACCCTGTGTTCCTTCCTAAGGTAGTCTCCGCTTTCCATCTAAATGAGAAGATAGTCTTACCAATGTTTTTTGCCGATCCTAAGGACAATGCTCAGAGGGTCTTGCAATTTCTGGATGTCAGACGTGCTCTGAAATTGTATCTGGACAGGACCAAGAGCTTCTGCAAGTCGGATGCTCTGTCTGTCTCCTTCGGGGGTCAAGGCCAGGTTATCAGGCATCCAAGGCCTCTATAGCAAGATGGATGGTTTTAGCCATCAAGGAGGCCTATGAAGGACAGCACAAACCACTTCCAGCTAACATGCACGCCCACACTGTCGGAGCCAAAGCCACGGCCGTCGCCTTCCAGCGGCAGGTTCCGTGGCAGGTTATCAGCAGGGCAGCCACCTGGGCCACCCCTTCGGCTTTTTGTAAGCACTACTATTTGGACGCCGGCTCTAAATCAGTCGCGGCTTTCGGACAGGCAGTTCTAAGGAACTTGTTCGCTTAAGGAGGGTCTCCTCTCCACCGTGGAGCTACTTTCAGTTGTAATCGCCCATGCAGTATTGAGGAAAGGGGATGGGACGTAGGAATAATTAAGTTCTCCAGCATGGGGTCTGGCATGGATTCACATGCTCATGAATATTCCCCGTCGTCAGGCTGGGAATCCTCGGTAAAGAAAAAACCAGTATCAGTTTCGTTTCTGATCTGTCTTTCGTAGTAATAACCAATCACTGGTCTCTGCGTCATACTGACCACAGCCAATGACTGCCCTCTACCTAAGCACCGCCTCTGGCAGCCATCTTCAGATTTTTACCGCACGTTCATGTGTTGGGATCCTCGTGCTATTGCTCTCGAGCGTTAGTGCTATTTTTTCGCGCTTTTTCACAAAAACTTCGATTCTTTCGGTCAAAAGAGCCTCAAGCTCCACCGATCCTACATCCGATCAACGGGGACCCGTGTCGGATTCATCTGTGCCCCTCAAGGGTGAAGATTTCGTCGAGCTACACTTCGGAGGACTCCAGAAGCTTCTCAGGCCCGGTCTCGGAGATGGCCCAGGAGAAGGGAAGCTCGACGCCCGGAAAGCTGTTCAGGGCCTGCCCTGGATGCCAGCTGCAGAACGTCTTCAAGGAGGACGAACACTCTTTCTGCCTTTACTGCCTTCATGGGGACAAGACGCACGTGGAGAAGGACTGTGCGTTTTGCGGCAACATGTCGGAACGGACCATGAAGGACCGCCATCAACGTCTCGCCAGCTGGCTGGAGGGTAAGAGCCCGTCTGGCGAGAAGAAGAAGAAATCTGAGCGGTCTTCTAAGACCTTTGAGGGCGCCCCGGCGACGGGGGCCCAACATAAGGCCAAGCACCGCGAGTCCGCTGGCACCGGGAGCGCCGAACGGTCGGGCTCTACGGGCGCCAGGCAGGGCGCACCCTCCCCGGCACCATCAACCACGAGCCAACGCTCTGGGTCGGGTAAGAGGAAGGCCGAGCACCCGGCGAAGCTCCTGGAGAGGCCCCGGTCGAGCTCTAAGGCAGAGGAGGAGCGTGGCAGTGCCCCCTCCCTCAAGGATAAGGCGGTGAGCGCACCTAAGGTGGTGAAGGCCTTGATCCATTCGACCAAGCCCTCTATCGAAACGGTCGCGGCGGCCCTGGCCCAGCCTGTGGAGGCTGCACCAGTGGTGGCGGCCTCGGGGCCCAGAATCTCCCTGCCTCCTCGGAGGGAGTCTTCTTTTGTGCCCATCGATAGGACCCCCGTGAAACCCTCCGTGGGGAAGAAGAAGGGGGGGCAGGGCGTCGTCGTAGATTCGGCCTCAACCTCAGAAGAGGAGCTGATCGAGGTCTTAAGCCACGGCCTAGGCGGGGAACAAGACCAGCCCGTCGGAATGGGCTCCGACGCAGGTGACGACGACGACATCGTCGAGGATACCGACGGGGCCCCTGCTCGCCCGTCGGATTCCCCTCTGCCAGCGCCGCAAGACAACTCAGCGGCCATTTTGTTGGCTATACAGTCCTTATGCTCCGAGATAAGGACGAGACTACCGTTACCGACGGAGGAACCTCTCCCGTCGGGGGATCCAGAACCGGGACCTTCTGGTGTTCCCCCTACCAAGAAAAGAAGGATCCATTCACCGCCTCCTTTTCAACCGTCGCGCCCCGTCCAGCCCTCCTCCCCGTCCACCCGAGGGGATGATACGGGGACTGACACGGCAGCGACGGGGACGGACGACGAGGCATACGACGAGGATTTTCCGTCGTCGCCTCCCACCAGGGCTTCTCCGCCCGACGAGATTGGATCGTTCCACTCAATGATCGGCAGGGCATCCGAGCTTTTCCAACTCTGCCCTGAGGAGAAGAAAAAGGAAGGCTTCCTTTACCAACGGCGCGAGGCCAAGAGGAAGACGGTCCTCGCAGTGCCTCTGTTGGACGACATTTGGGATGAGGGCCTTTCCCTCCTCAAGAACCCTTCCACGACGCCAGCGAAAAGAGACCGGTACGAGAAAAAGTACCGGGTCCCGGACTCGGCCCCCCTATGCCTCCGGGCGCAGCCTACCCCGGACTCCGTCGTCTCCGCGGCAGCCAGGAAGAAAGCGGGGGGGGTGCGGCCTCCACGTCGACTTCCCCGCCGGACGGCGAGGGAAAGAAATTGGATGCCATGGGACGTAGAGTCATCTCGTCGGCGGCGACGACGATTAAAGCGGCCAACGCCTTGGCTATCGTGGCCCGCTACGACAGGGAACTCTGGTACAAGATAGCTCCCCTGCTGGATTTTCTGCCGGACGACAAGAGGGCGGAGGCCCTTGAGATCCTGCAGGAAGGTGAGGTGGCCTCGGACCACGCCATCACCGTGGCGACGGACATCGCCGACACTGGGTTCCGCCAGCTGGGCAACGGCGTTTGCCTTCGACGTCGTGGCTGGCTCAAGGCTACGGACTTTCGGCAGGACGTCCAGACCAGGGTCCTGGACATGCCCTTCGACGGGAACAACCTGTTTGGGAAGACAGTGGACGATTCCCTTCAGGCCATCAAGGCGGATACTGAGACGGCCCGGGCCCTTGGAGTACTGCAGCAACGGCGGACGCCCTTTCGGAGCGACGGAGGCAAGGGCGCCTCCAAAGGTTCCGGCGGCGGTTTCGCTTCCTACCGTCAAGCGGCCCGCTCGTCGTCGCAAGAGGCCTACAGAGGACGAGGCAAGTCTGGCGGACCCCGCCGTCGTCGCCAAGGAGGCCAAGGCGGCAAGGCCGCGTCCAAGCAGGATTGAACCGGCCGTGGGGTCGGGCCCCCACCGAAGCACCCCGGTGGGAGGCCGGCTGGCGGGCTTCGTCAGCGTGTGGGAGTCCATCTCCACCGACCGTTGGGTGCTGGACGCCCTGGCCCGGGGCCACGCGCTCGAGTTTCAAAGAAGGTGCCCGCGCGTCCCCCCCGTGGCCAGGAAAGAACTTCACGTCCCTCAACTTCTCCTGGAGGTAAAGGCGATGCTCAGAAAGGGCGCCATCGAACTCGTCCCAAAGAGGCTTCGGGGCTCCGGAGTCTACTCGCGATACTTCCTCGTGAAGAAGAAGACGGGAGGATGGCGCCCCATCCTGGACCTGCGACGCCTGAACAAGTTCATCAAGGCGCAGAAGTTCCGGATGGTCACCCTCCAGCACGTCCTAGGTCTGCTGGAGGAAGGAGACTTCCTATCGTCGTTGGATTTGGAGGATGCCTACTTCCACATTCCCATCCTAAAGGGGCACCGAAAATTCCTCAGATTCGTGGTCCAAGGGCGTCATTACCAGTTCAAAGCCCTTCCCTTCGGACTACGGTCGGCACCCAGGGTTTTCACCAAGTGCCTCGCACCGGTGGCGGCGCAGCTGCGCCGCGAGGGGATTCACGTCTACCCCTACCTGGACGTCTGGCTCATCCGCGCCAAGACGAGGGAGCTCGCCGTGGTCCACACGGCAAGGACCGTCCAACTCCTCACGGACCTGGGATTCTCCGTGAACTACGCCAAATCCCACCTGGTGCCCGCGCAAGTCGCACTGTTTCTGGGAGCGAGGCTCGACACAGTGTCCCTTCTGGCCTCCCCGTCGGAGGAGAGGACCAGGACCATCTTGGGCAAGGTGCAACGGATGTTGGTGGCCGACGCGGCCAAGGTGAGGTCCATCAAGTCCCTCCTCGGGATGATGTCTTCCTGCATCTACCTCATTCCCATGTGCAGGCTCCGGATGCGCCCGTTGCAAGAATTCCTGGATGCGCGCTGGATCCAGACGACGGGCAGCTTCGAGGAAAGGATCAAGCTCGACGAGAGTTTCCGACGAGCGATACGGTGGTGGGGCACCCGCGCGCATCTGACGGCGGGCATGGACTTCCAGACCCCAGCCCACCAGGTGACTGTGACCACGGATGCCTCCCTAGAAGGGTGGGGAGCGCACACCGAAAATCTGCACGCAAGGGGACTCTGGCTCCCGACGGAGAAGTCCCTGCATATCAACGTCCTGGAGCTCCGTGCAGTGTTTTGGGCCCTCAGGTCCTTCCTTCCGTCCCTCAAGGGCAAGGTGGTGAGGATCTTCACCGACAACACCACCACCATGTTTTACATCAGGAAACAGGGCGGAACCAGGTCCCCAGCGCTGTCCAAGGAGGCGCAGGACCTGTGGCATTGGGCCGTCGCCCAAGGGATTCTTCTGGTGCCGTTTCATCTGGCAGGGATAAAAAACACCATCGCCGACTCACTCAGCAGGGAGCTGCGCTCGTGCCACGAGTGGGAACTACGGCAGGATCTGGTGGATCGCCTCTTCCGACGGTGGGGCACACCCCGGATCGACCTGTTCGCGACGGCGACGAACACCAAGTGCCGGAGGTTCGCCAGCAGGTTTCCCCAGACGAGGAGCATGGGCGATGCTTTCTCGTTCCCCTGGGAGGGCCTGTTCCTCTACGCGTTCCCTCCCTTGCCTCTGCTAATCCGGCTCGTCAACCAGCTCAAGAGGTCACGGTGCAGGATGATCCTCGTCGCACCTGCGTGGCCGAGGCAGATATGGTTCCCGGACCTTCTGGACTTGTCGGCGTCCCCGCCAATCAAGCTGCCGGCGGACGCGGATCTACTCTCCAGGGAAGGAGGCGCCATCCTCCACCACGACCCGAAGTCGCTGAACTTGCAGGCCTGGCTCCTGCAGCGCTAGAGTTTGGAGGATACGACATACCGGCCGATTGCAGAGAGGTTCTTGCAAAGGCCAGGGCGTCCTCGACTCTTAAATGCTACGGACACAAATGGAAGAGGTTCTCTGTCTGGTGCCACGCACAGAAGATTAACCCTCTACGGATTACGGCTCCCCAAGTACTGCCGTACCTGCTGACGCTGGCCAAAGCTGGTCTGGCACACGCGTCCATCAAGATTCATCTTGCTGCGATCTCCCGATACACCAGAACCACGGGCCGGACGTCCTTGTGGTCTCATCGTCTGGTGAAAGAGTTCATGAAGGGACTGTTCAGATCGTTCCCGCCGGTGAAGGCTCCGGCCCCGGCGTGGGAGCTCAACGTGGTGCTGACCAAGCTCATGGGACCTCCGTTCGAGCCTCTGCACTCGGCCCCGTTGAAGTTTCTATCGTGGAAAACAGCTTTTCTTGTGGCCATCACCTCCGCACGACGAGTGGGAGAGATCCAGGCCCTTTCCTGCAAGGCCCCGTACTTGACTTTCCACGACACGAGGGTAGTGCTCAGGACGCACCCCTCCTTCATGCCCAAGGTACCGTCGGACTTTCATCTCAACGAACCCTTGGTGTTACCTGTGTTCTTCCCGTCGCCTTCGTCGCCGGCTGAGAGGACTTTGCACTCGCTGGATGTAGCTAGAGCGCTGAAGTTCTACGTGGACCGCACGAAAGGTTTTCGGAAGACGTCACAACTCTTTGTGAACTTTGGACCTGTCAATCAGGGGAAGGCTCTCTCGAAGGCTTCCATCTCCAGATGGCTCTCCGGCTGTATCATGTACTGTCACCGGTTGGCAAACCGACCGCTGCCTGGCCGTCCGAGAGCCCATTCCACCAGAGCGATCGCAGCTACCACGGCGTTCCTATCTGGTGTGCCCCTGCTGGACATATGCAGGGCTGCTACGTGGAGGTCGACGCACACCTTCACGAAATTCTACTGCGTCGACCGGGATTCCAGGGAGGAGTCCAGGGTCGGCCAAGCAGTGCTGCGCAACCTGTTCGCCTGAGGTGAGCCTGGTGAGGAGGTAAGATGCTTAATGTTGAGTTGATGTGATGCTTAATGTTGAGCCTTTGCCACCTCCCGTGGTTGTGCATGTGTGTACTGCTATGTATTCTTTATTCATGAGCATGTGAATCCATGCCAGACCCCATGCTGGAGAACGAACAAGTTACTTACCTGTAACTGTTGTTCTCCAGCATGGGTCTGGCATGGATTCACATGCGAACCCTCCCGCCTACCCCTCTGCGGCTCTTCACTTGGTCATACTGCCACTTCACGTGCTTCCAAATCTGAAGATGGCTGCCAGAGGCGGTGCTTAGGTAGAGGGCAGTCATTGGCTGTGGTCAGTATGACGCAGAGACCAGTGATTGGTTATTACTACGAAAGACAGATCAGAAACGAAACTGATACTGGTTTTTTCTTTACCGAGGATTCCCAGCCTGACGACGGGGAATATTCATGAGCATGTGAATCCATGCCAGACCCATGCTGGAGAACAACAGTTACAGGTAAGTAACTTGTTCCTTACTCACCGTAGTGACTAACATACTCCTAGTCCATAGTACCATTTCCTCCATACATCCCACCATCCTCCCCCCTAATAATACTGGTGTCATTAGGCAATTTTAATATTGTCGACGTGTCAATGGGGACTGAGGAGTGGCGCCTGTGGGTGGAGTCGCAGGAGCGCATGCACTGGGGCCACGTGTCTCTAAATTTAAAGGGGAAGGAGGTTTTTTCTGGTGGAAAAGGTTCCTTCTCCCGTCCCTTGCAAGGGACGCCCATGCAGTATGGAGGAAAGAGGACTATGGACTAGGAGGAAGTTAGTCACTACGGTGAGTAACTATTAATTTATTCCAACTCATTCTGTTCTCTGCATCTTCTCTGCTTAGTTAGCACAGCTTTCATCTGCTGCTCAAGCCCTTTCACTCTCTGTGAGCTCGGCTTGTTTGTGCGCCTGCTCAGAAAGGGTTGATTCCACCTCTTCCAGCCTATTTTCAGCCACTCACATGATTGTCCAGGTCAGCCATAGACTTGTCTAATGTAGATGTATTGTCCTTCATTTCTCTTTTAATCTTGGCTGGGCGATCCTAAGTTTGTATTTCAATGTGTGGAGAATGCACTTGTACTGACGCCACCAGTTGATTTTTTTTTTTTTACACTATCTTGCGCTTGTATGAGACTTTTTATGTCTTCTGATTGTTGTTGAACGATCTTAAATTGAATTTCTCTATTTCTGATGTTTATCAAGGTCCCTGGTATGGCTGCAAAGTACTCGTAGATGTCGCTGGTGTCAATTGTGACACCGAGGTCATTGGACCAAGCCGTCGCCAACACACTGTTCCCGTCTACATTGTTCAGTGTGCTCATGGTATAAAATGTGCATAGGCGAGGAAAGGCGTCCTGTTGTTCCATTTCAAGTTCACTGGGGGGGACTGGCTGGAGGCGTCTGTAGTGTACTGTACTATCATTGTCCGTAGCGTTCCATATTGGAGCCAATGCCCGGTATTAAGACCCAACACGTGCCGCGCATCCTGGAATGGTAGCAGGTCTGGACCATCACATATATGTTATCCTAATCTGTGGCCACAGGGTGTCTTGTCTGGTGTGAAGTGTTTGTTTCAATCCGACTGACAGGAGTACCCTAACACTCCTCCGCGTGGGTGCTATCTTGGTAGGAACTCCCTGTTGGGAACATAGCTTGTGCCATTGCATAATAGTCGGGTTCAGTATGGGGTGTAACTTAATCGGTGGAGATAGTTTAGTGGGGGGATGGCCAGAGTTTCTAAGGGGAGCAGGGGGAGGGGCCAGCAGAGCCAGCTCCATGTTTTTCCAGCTAGTGGTGTCCCCATCTTCAGCCATCGTTTTGCCCAGCAGACATGTGCTGCCTGATAATAGCATTTCCAGGTGGGTAGGGCCAAGCCCCCGTCTGGTTTTGCAGCGTTAAGGATATTTGTTCGTAATTGCGCCTTCTTTCCACACCAAATAAATCTGACTATGGCAGTGTCTAGAACTCCACACAGCTTAGGAGTGGGCCTAGATGGTATCATCATCGCTAGATATGAGTTTGGGCATAGTGTTCATCTTTAGTGCATTTATCCTGCCTGTTAGAGAGAGGAGAAGCGTCTCCCATCGCGTTTGATCTAGGCATATGCTCTCCACAGTGTCTGGATAGTTGAGGTACACTGATATGTGTACTGATTTTGACCCCTATGGATGTAATATGATGTAGTTGTAACTGAAATGGGGCACCCCCCAGGGTCCCATGGTATATCCTGCTGCAGCGTGAGAATCTTGGACTTTTCCCAATTAACCATGTAGCCGGCCATCGGGCCATCATTTTGTAGGAGATATTGGACTCACAGGAGGGAGATTGGGCTATCGCTAAAGTATAGTAGTAGATCATTTGCATAGAGGGAGACCCGGTGTTCTTCAGTCCCTCGCTGTATGCTCTTCCAATAGGGATCTATGCGTCGTTTAACTGCCACTGGTTCTATGGACAAGGCATATAGTAGAGGTGATGGCGGGCATCCCTGTCGCATACCTGATTGGAGGTCAAACGGGGCTGACATTGGGTCATTCGTGGTCACGGAGGCCATCGGTCCGGTGTACAATAAACAGATTAGGTTGATTAAAGAGTTTGGGAAGCTGTATTCCACTAGGATCAGGAACATAAAGTCCCATTGGACTTTGTTGAATGCTTTTTCCACATCAATCTTCAGGATAGCGTCCTCCTGTTCGGAGTCGCTGGCGATAATATGCATCAATCTGCGTACGTTGTCCTCCGAATGCCTTTTGCAAATGAATCCGGTCTGGTCTTTGTCAGGTGCAGCAGGACTACCTCTATTTTCTGTGCTAGACATGTTGCCAGGATCTTTGCGTCAGAATTAATTAGTGATATCGGGCAGAATGAGTTGCATTTGTCTGGGGATGTCCCTTTTTATGGAACACCACTATATTTGTGGCTAGCATCGTCTGTGGCAGCCGTCCCTTCAGTGCAGCCTCGGAGAACACCTCCTCTAGTCTTGGGATGAGTTCATTGGCCATACTTTTATAAAAATCTATTGGAATTCCATCGGGCCCAGCAGCCTTGCCGGAGGAAAGGGAATTAATTTTGCGATCTATATCAGCCGATGAGATGGGGTATCAAGGGCGTCCCATTGTGTGGTGGAAAAGCTTGGGCAAGATGACGGACTCCAGGAATTCTTGCATTTTTCTACCTGATGTTGGTTCGCAGGCAGTGTATAATTCTTCATAATATTCCACGAAACGGCATTTATAGCTGTATCACCCGCTAAAAGGGTCCTATGTCTGTCTCGTATTGTGATCATCTGGGCGGCTTGCTGCTGTTTCAGGGCCAGTGCCATTAGGTGTAATGGCCTGTCGCCTTCAAGGTAGTAAGTCTTAGTCCAACTGGAGTAGGATTTTTGGGCTCTAGTGGATGTTATGAGTTTGATATCTTTCCTGATCTTGCATATGCTTGATAAGATCTGTTGGTTGGGCGTGAGCTTATGCAGCTTCTCTAGGGTGGTGAGGTCAGTAAGAAGTTGTGTTTTCTTTTCTCTCCACTTTTTGAGTTTATATGACCATCTCGAGATGCATTGGCCTTTCAAGAATGCCTCAAAAGCATCCCAACAATTACATGCATTTTACTTGTGGGTTAGGTTTGTGGTCCAGAAGATGTCAATATCGTTTTTAATGTGTTCTAGGAAGTCAGGGTAGATCAGCGCTCTCATATTGAGGCGCCACAATGGGGTCTAGTGTGGGACATTGGGAAGGGCCATTCGAAGCCGCACTGGAGCACGGTCCGAAATGGTAGTGGAGAGTATGGCGCAGTCTGTCGTGTATAGGGCAGTGGCCGGGATAAACCAGTAGTCAATTCTAGAATAGCTCTGGTGGCTATGGGCATAAAATTAATAGTTCCTGTGATCCCCGTGTATGTGCCGCCAGACGTCCCTCATTCCCAGATCCATCATTAGTGTTTGTAGGACCGTTTGTTTTTTCAGTTTCGCCGGTTTGTTTGTGCCGGTATTCCGCCGGTCCAGGGTGGGATCAGTGGTGACACTGAGGTCTCTGCCCATAAATTCTAAATTCCGTAGTAGGTGTGCGCAGACAGTGAAAGTGTGAGTAAAGAACGCTGGGGTATCGGTTGTAGGGGCATAAATGTTTAGGAGTGTAACAGAGTGGTGATGTATCAGTCCCGCATGATGACATGTCTGCCTTCTGTACCTGAATGGGGACCCTTTTGTGAGCCAAAATAGATACTCCCTGTTTACAATGGAATGGGGAATGGGCCGCCGCTCCCACCCAGCCGCGCTCAAGCTTCCTGGATTCGGTCGAATTCAGGTGGGTTTCTTGCAAAAATATAATATCTCCTTGGAGATCCCTCATGTGGTTTAGAACCTGTCTGCGTTTAATAAGGTGTCCCATGTCCCTGCACGTTAAGGGTGATCAGTGTGAGCATAGCCATCTATGTGTGATGTGGGAGTATCACCCACCAGTTTCGAGGTCTTAATAGCACAGCATCCCTATCATTCTGAGCGTGGCCATGAAGTATGTAGCCATTGTTCCCAATCAACAACCCCCAACTTATAACAGTAACTTGACCAGGTGGCAACCTGAGTCCCACATAAACATTGGGATAACAGTTTGTCCCAATACAAGGCAATGCAGCCCATGTTTGGAATCGGAGGGTATGGGCGGGTTCGTCCGCACCAATCTCCATGCATTCCATGACCCCTGCATCAGGGGGCATGGTATCGTTATAGACGACCAAAATGCAAGACCAATAAAGTGTTGTTTTTTGAGACTTCGTAGAAATAGAGGTCATAACAGAGTCAGATGTAAGATGAAAGTCAAAGGGGAGCCTTTATGGCCGCAGGACCTGGAATACGTGATTGTACCTGTATATCAATGTCTCCCTGTGCACTTCAGCGACAGATCAACCGGGGCCGGGCCTGCATGCGCCGCTCAGTGTGTTTTCAGTTTGGGCACTTGGGTGATAGGCATCTGCTGTCGGGCCTTAAGAACCTCATTGAAGTTCACACTCTGCTTCATGGGCACCAAAAACACTTTTAGAGGGTGTTAAATGGTCGCTTTGCCGTACCCCTACGGGATTGACCCGGGCCCAGAAGGTCCCTGCTGGGCTTTTGCAACCATCCTTTGTTCTGTGGATAGCGTTGGATGGGCAACAGTGATGATGGTGGAATCTACGTCTGCTCTCCCGCGGCGTGCGGGAAGTCCGCAGTTACCAGGTTCTGGGGTTGCAAGACGTGCCATGCGTCCTCAAGATCCTTGAAACAATGCCATTGTCAGTCAATTTGTATGCACTACACCGCCGGAAATTTGAGGTAATGCCTATATTCCAGCCCTTTGAGTGTGTCGAATATGGGGTTGAAGCCTTTTTTTCGGCGACGGGACACTTCTGCCGAATAGTCATTGAAATGTCTGATTGGTACATCCCTGATCTTTACTTAGCCGTAGCTTGATCACTTGCGGGTGCTCCCCGGCCATTGGTTTGGGGATCGGGGCACAATGGATCCTCTCAATAGTGTAAGCCTGTGGGTTATCTATATGGAGCACATCTTGCAGGAAGTTATACAGGAAAGTCTCAAGGTCAGGGCCCTCTACGTTTTCGGAAAGACCCACCATCCTGAGGTTGTTATGCCTAGACCGGTTTTCTTAGTCTTCCAGTTTGGCCCCCTGCCACTGCACCTCCCTGATGACGCCATCAAGGTCAGACACTGTAGTTTCATGGTTATCTTCAAGCAAGCTGATCCGCTGCTCATTGTCCGTCGTCCTCTCCAGCTGGGCATTAAGTCTCGTCTGGACATCCAGCAAGACGCGTTTGATATCCTGTACCGTGGTGTTGGTCTCTTGTGTCCGTTGGCCGATGATCTTCATTTCGGTCAGCATAGCCTGCAGGTGTGCTGGTACATCCATCGTGGTCTTGAGTCTTACAGAGCAGCGTGGTGTGGCGTCTGGCGTATCAATGTCCAGTGTTGGATCAATGGGCGTAGCAGGAGATGGCTGTAAGTGCACTCTGTTCACCCCAGGCGCTATGTTAGTGGCACAGCAGCATACAGGGCTGCCGATGGGTGGGAGGGGTCAGTCCGGCAGCAGTGGGCCTCTTTTGTGGATGGTATGAACTCCCGCGGTGTTGCTGGATAAGCACTGTATGACGCCACAGCGACAGTCCCAATTGTGATTGGGAAATTTTGGTGCCACAGTGAACCTCCCTGTCCTAGCTCTTTGTTGCACCCTTGGCGGCACAGGGTGGTTCTCATAGTCCCTCGCGTCCGCAGGCACAGTCCTCCTCCGGACTCCTCAAGCGCGGCTGGAAGCCGCAGAACCCTTTTGTGCAGTAGGGAGCCCAATCTGGGCGGTTAATCCTGCCGTTCGGCTGTCGGGAGTTAATATATCAGAGCGGCCTGGACCCTCCCGTATGGAGGCAGATATGGTGCAGGGTTTGGGTCCAGACCTTAATAGGGGAGAGGTGTGTCGGATGGAGTCGCTAGCAGGTCTTCCTTTATTTATGCGTGTGTTGGCTCAGCAGTCTTGCAGGGTTCCCTGGTGCCGATGTCATCAGTGGCGGTGGGGTGGGGGGTAGTGGGCTCACCTTTGTCTGGATGAGTGCCGCTGTTGGCGTGGGCCGTCGGATTGCAGCCGCGAACAGCGTCTCGTCCTTCAGCTGCTGTTGTGTACTTGTGCACACTGCCATTAGGTGAAGTCCGTTGCGGTTAGCGCTCACATTGGGTGGTCAGACACCCATCCGTTCCTGGTCCATAGGGTCACATGTACAGCGCGGGCCCATGGCAGGGAGAGATTGCATTTATATCGCCGTATCCTGCAGAGCTTCAGCCACCCATGGCTATCTTGCTCGGACTCTCGAGCGCCCCCTCGCCATTATGATTTGTAGTGGGGATCACACTAATTGCCCACTCTGGACGCTCACAGTAATCCACATGCTCTCTTGACCAAAACCTCAATCACCTGGGGTGGAGAGACTTCTTTGGGGGCACTACACCTTATCTAATGGTGAATAGTAAACTGTCCAAGTATTAATCTTAAATGAGGAAATATTTAGCAGCGTTTGTGCACTCCTCCTCTGGTACTCCACCGAACAACCCCCTTTCTTTGCTCGTCACAGGCCTCTTCAATGGATTGCTTTTCTCCTGCACATTCCTCATCTGATAAATATCCTCATCCAGCTCTGCTGTTTCTGAAACCTTCGACAGGGGGGCGTAGTGGACCTCGACTCGGCCATCAATCAGTCTTGCTCGGTGCTTGATCGTCGGCCAAACGGACCTGGACGTGGCAGACTGCATTGGCCGGTCAATGGGATCGGCAGAGGTAATGAGAAAACAGACCTACTTGAAAACCTCAGGGTTCTCCCCAAATTTTCAGAACAGGCTACTGGACATGCCCTTTGTGGGAGATATGCTTTTTGGACAAAAAGCTGACGACTCTTAAGAAAAATGTAAAGAGTCAAAAATCGCTGCAAAATCTATGGATCTAGCTGCGCAGCCATCCAAGCCTGCCTTTAGCTTTGCCTCAAGAGGCCGAGGTTATAGACGCTATGTACTCTATGACAGGAAGGCACAGCTCCCTCAAGCCAGCAGGGCAAAGGCGCTTCGCATGCCCCAGAAAGGGAAACAGCCAGCAGCGGGGGCGGATACGCCCTCTAAGCCGCTTTGATTTCCCCTCCCGCTTACCAGTTGGTGGACGGTTGGCAGGACATTGGCCGCAGTGGCAAGAGATTACCTCTGGTGCCTAGGCCCTGCAGACAATCCAGTGGGGTTGTGTGCCCTTTTTAAGAAAGCCACCAGACAGACCCGACGGTCCTCAATCCAATGGGGACAGAGGCGCCAGGAAGAACTGAGGGCCATGTTGTTGAACGGTACCGTGGGAGAGGTGCCTCCCGATCGGAGTGTGCCAGGCTGGTATTCCCAGTAGTTTCTGGTGCCCAAGAAAGTAGGAAATCTCTGTCCCGTTCTGGACCTAAGGGCATTAAACAAGTTCCTGAGGAAGGGCAAATTCAGGATGGGGACGTTAATTCTCCACGCTCTCGAACTTCAGGACTGACTGGTGTCAATAGACCCACAGGACGCTTATTTCCATGGGCCGATAAATCAAAAGCACAGGAAGTTCCTAAGGTTCCTCATAGGGGACAAGCACTGTCAGTTCAAAGTGCTTCCCTTTGGGTTGACCTCCACTCCAAGGGTCTTCACCAAGTTCATGGCGGTAGTCATGGCTCACCTCAGGAGATCTGGGGTCCATTTATTTCCATACCTGGACATCTGGCTGATCCGAGGAAGTTAACGGGGCAAGTCTTATCTCATCTGGAGTACACTTCCCTACTACTGCACAGGCTGGGCTTCTCCCTGAACTTAAAGTCCCATCTGACACCAGTCCAAAAGCCCCAGTTCATCAGAGCAGTCCTTGATACTCGGATAGGGGAGGCTTTCCCTCCCGAGGAGAGAGCCGACAGCATAGCACAGATGGTACATTTATTCCGGAACCACGCCACTTTACCAGCGGCTTCATTCCTCCGTCCCTTAGGTCTCTTGATGGCTTACTATTTTTTTCTAGTGCCAGAGGCATGATTTACCTTCAGTGGCTCCTAAGGGACCAGTGGTCTCAGTACCTGGGAGCGCTCACAGATCCTCTGAGTGTCCAACCAAGTGGTCCTCAACCTCGACTGGAGGGACAAGTGCAGCAATCTTATGGCGGGAGAACCCTTCGGGTCTCCTTGGCCTCAGACCCGAGTGGTCACGGATGCTTCTCTGAACCGGTTGGGGCGTTCCCTGCGAGGACTTGCAGGTGAGCGTCCTTTGGTCAGAAACCGGAGCCAGGTGGTACATAAACAGGCTAGCCCTGAGAGCCTTTCTCCCGTCTCTCAAGGGGAAGCATGTCCTGATTCTAACAAACAACACAGTGACCATGCACTACCTGAACAAGCAAGGTGGCGTGCGCTCCCGTCCCCTTCATACAGAGGCGATGCAGCTATGGTTCTGGTTACTAGAGAATCGGGATCTCAGTCTCAGCAGTTCATCTGGCGGGGACAGAGACCAGTTTGGCGGATGCTCTGAACAGGCAGAGCATGCTCTCACACGAGTGCGAAGTGTACCAGGAAGTCCTGGAAGAGGTCTTCTCTGTTTTTCCTTACCTGGACGACTGGCTCGTCCGAGCTCGCTCCCCAGAGCTAGTGTCAGAGCAACTACTCGGCACATGCACTCTATTGCACAGTTTGGGCTTTTCCCTGAACTTCAAAAAGTCTATAGTTCTGCTATCACAGTCTTTCCGATTCATCAGGGCAGTTCCTCCAATCACAGGAACCAGTCTGGGCCTTGGCTTTCCTGCGCCTTCAGGGACTCATAGCCTCTGTATCCTTGTGGTTTCAGAGGCGAGGCTGTGTATCAGATCGATTTAGTGGCTGCTCAGTTGCCAATGGTGGTAGTTCAGGGGCAAAAGTTTGGACCTTCTACAGGTTTCAAACCAGGTGGCCATGACCTCGCGTGGTGGGCTGTGTGGGACAACTTGCTGAGAAGGATGTTGTTTTGTCAACCTTGGCTCCAGGTGACAGTGGTCATGGACACCTTTCTGACAGGATGGAGCACCCACCCTTCAGACCTGACAGAGAACGCACTGTAGTCTCCAATGGACTCTCAGCAACACATCAATTTGCTGGAGTTGAGGGTGATCATGCTGGCCCTGGCCGCTATCTTCCCCTCTTTGAAATGCAAGACTGTTCTGATTCTGAAGGACAACACAGTGGCCATGCACTACCTCAACAGAGAAGCAATGAGACTGTGGTTCTAGGCTCTGCAGAACAAAGTGTTTTTTGATGGCGGCTCATCTGGCCGGACGAGAGAATGTCACAGCACATGCCTTGAGCAAACACTCTTCGGCCTCCCACAAGTTTGTCAGCAAGTTCTGGAGGACATCTTCTCGTTTTGTGGAACTCAAGTGGACCTCCTTGCTTCCATTACCAACAGGAAGTGTGAGTTCTTCTGCTGCAGGAAATGTCCACGGTGGGGTGCTTTGGGGGATGCAGTGACAGTCAAGTGGACATTCAACCTCTTTTATGCATTCCCGTTGATCCCTGTCATTCCACTGGTTCAGAGGAGATTGCGCCTGTTTGTAACCAAGATGATTCTGATCGCCCCTACTTGCTGTCCCAATCCAAGGGACGGGTCCTCCATCCGAACCTTAGCAGCCTAAACCTTCCTGCTTGGCTACTGAGCGGCTGAGATACAAGGAATGGGACTTGTTAGATGACAAAATCCATGTATGCCTGCAGGTGGCGTACATTTTCAACTTGGTGTCGGGAGAGGGACCTGTATCCTTTATCCTGTCCTCTGTCCCATGTGTTGAATTTTCTGCTTTCTTCGGTCCAGGCAGGCCTACAGATTGGCACTATGAAGTGTTACATAGTTTTAACGTTTCTTATGCGTGCTCCGTTTGAGCCCCTTCATTCATGGCCTATTAGAGAATCTATGTGAACACTGCGCCACCTGTAACTGCGTGGATGAAAATGTCCATGCCAATTACGGTGCGGCGCAGTGATCAGATAGATCACTGTTGCCTGCCTGTCCACAATCCCCCACCCCACCACTTACCTTTACTGCGGCACACTTTGTGTGCGCCGCCGATGGCCGTGTCCCCCTGCAGTATCAGTCCCTCCCACTTAAGTTTTGCAGCATTGTTTTTAATGTTCTCCCCCGCTTACTGTAATGGTAAGCGGAGGACACCCCCGAAACTCCAGACCCCCGTTACTGCGTACAAGGAGAGCTGGGGACACCACACAACCCCTGCTGCGCTTCGTCGCAGTAATGGGGGTCAGGGTTTTTGTACCACGCTCAGGTGCAGTAATGTGATAGTCGCAGTAATAGGGCGAGATTTTGGTATGGTTCCCTATTAGATTACTCACCGTTAAAGTGATTTTCCTGGTTGCCATCACTTCCGCGAGACATGTGAGTGAGCTCCAGGTGTTATCTGTTTTTCTCCAGCATGGGGTCTGGCATGGATTCACATGCTCATGAATATTCCCCGTCGTCAGGCTGGGAATCCCCGGTAAAGAAAAAACCAGTATCAGTTTCGTTTCTGATCTGTCTTTCGTAGTAATAACCAATCACTGGTCTCTGCGTCATACTGACCACAGCCAATGACTGCCCTCTACCTAAGCACCGCCTCTGGCAGCCATCTTCAGATTTTTATCGCACGTTCATGTGTTGGGATCCTTGTGCTATTGCTCTCGAGCGTTAGTGCTAATTTTTCACGTTTTTTTCTCAAAACTTCGTTTTTTCCGGTCAAAAGAGCCTCAAGCTCCACCGACTCTCCATCCGATCAACGGGGACCCGTGTCGGATTCGTCTGCGCCCTTCAAGGGTGAAGATTTCGTCAAGCTACGTTTTGGAGGACTCCAGAAGCTTCTCAGGCCCGGACATGGCCCAGGAGAAGGGAAGCTCGACGCCCGGAAAGCTGTTCAGGGTCTGCCCTGGATGCCAGCTGCAGAACGTCTTTAAGGAGGACGAACACTCCTTTTGTCTCTACTGCTTACATGAGGACAAGACGCACGTGGAGAAGGACTGTGCGTTTTGCGGCAATATGTCGGAGCGGACCATGAAGGACTGCCACCAATGCCTCGCCAACTGGCTGGAAGGGAAGAGCCCGTCAGGCGAGAAGAAGAGGAAGAAATCCGAGCGGTCTTCTAAGACCTTTGAGGACGCCCCGGCGACGGGGGTCCAACACAAGGCCAAGCACCGCGAGTCCGCTGGCACCGGGAGCGCCGAACGGTCGGGCTCTACGGGCGCCAGGCAGGGCGCACCCTCCCCGGCACCTTCAGCCACGAGCCAACACTCTGGGTCGGGTAAGAGGAAGGGCGAGCACCCGGCGAAGCTCCTGGAGAGGCCCCGGTCGAGCTCTTAGGCCCCATCGGAGGGGGAGCGAGGCAGTGTCCCCCCCCCCTCAAGGATAAGGCGGTGAGCGCACCTAAGGTGGTGAAGGCCTTAATCCATCCGGCCAAGCCCTCTATCGATACTGTCGCGGCGGCCCTGGCTCAGCCTGTGGAGGCTACACCAATGGTGGCGACCTCGGGGCTCAGAGTCTCCCTGCCACCTCGGAGGGAGTCCTCTTTTGTGCCCATCGATAGGACCCCCGTGAAATCCCCGGCGGGGAAGAAAAAGGGGGGGCAGGGCGTCGTCGTAGATTCGGCTTCAGAGGAAGAGCTGATCGAGGTCTTAAGCCACGGCCTTGGCGTGGATGAAGACCGGCCCGTCGGGATGGAGCCCGACGCAGGTGACAATGACAGCGTCAAGGGTGCCGACGGGGCCCCTGATCGCCCGTCGGATTCCCCTCTGCCAGCGCCGCAAGACAACTCGGCGGCCATTTTGTTGGCTATACAGTCCTTATGCTCAGAGATAAGGACGAGACTACCGTTGCCGACGGAGGAGCCTCTCCCGTCGGGAGATCCTGAACCGGGACCTTCGGGTGTTCCCCCTCTCAAGAAAAGAAGGATTCACCCTCCACCTCCTTTTCAGCCGTCGCGACCCGTCCAGCCCTCCTCCCCGTCCACCCGAGGGGATGATACGGGGACTGACACGGCAGCGACGGGTACGGACGACGAGGTATACGACGAGGATCTCCCGTCGTCACCTCCCACCAGGGCCTCTCCGCCCGACGAGATTGGATCGTTCCACTCCATGATCGCCAGGGCATCCGAGCTTTTCCAACTCTGCCCTGAGGAGAAGAAAAAGGAAGGATTCCTTTATCAACGGCGCAAGGCCAAGAGGAAGACGGTCCTCGCGGTGCCTCTACTGGACGACATTTGGGATGAGGGCCTCGCCCTCCTCAAGAACCCTTCCACGACGCCAGCTAGAAGAGACCGGTACGAAAAGAAGTACCGGGTCCCGGACGCGGCCCCCCTGTGCCTCCGGGCGCAGCCTACCCCGGACTCCGTCGTCTCCGCGGCGGCCAGGAAGAAAGTGGGGGGGTGCGGCCTCCACTTCGACTTCCCCACCGGACGGCGAGGGAAAGAAATTGGACGCTATGGGACGCAGGGTCATCTCGTCTGCAGCGACGACAATTAAAGCGGCCAACGCCTTGGCTATCGTGGCCCGCTACGACAGGGAGCTATGGTACAAACTGGCTCCCCTGCTGGACTTCCTACCGGACGACAAGAGGGCGGATGCCCTGGAGATCCTACAGGAAGGTGAGGTGACGTCAGACCACGCCATCACTATTGCGACGGACATCGCCGACACTGGGTTTCGCCAGTTGGGCAACGGCGTGTGTCTTAGGCGGCGTGGATGGCTCAAGGCTACGGACTTCCGTCAAGACGTACAGACCAGAGTCCTGGACATGCCGTTCGATGGGAACAACCTGTTTGGGAAAACAGTGGACGATTCCCTTCAGGCCATTAAAGCGGGCCCTTGGGGTTCTACAGCAACGACGGACGCCCTTTCGGAGCAGCGGAGGCAAGGGCGCCTCCAAAGGTTCCGGCGGCGGTTTCTCTACCTACCGTCAAGCGGCCCGCTCGTCGTCTCAAGAGGCCTACAGAGGACGAGGCAAGTCTAGAGGACCCCGCCGTCGTCGCCAAGGAGGTCAAGGCGGCAAAGCCTCGTCGAAACAGGATTGAACCGGCCGTGGGGTCGGGCCCCCACCGAAGCACCCCGGTGGGAGGCCGGCTGGCGAGCTTCGTCAGCGTGTGGGAGTCCATCTCCACCGACCGTTGGGTGCTGGACGCCTTGGCCCGGGGCCACGCGCTCGAGTTTCAAAGAAGATGCCCGCGCGTCCCCCCCCCGTGGCCAGGAGAGAGCTTCACGTCCCTCAGCTTCTCCTGGAGGTAAAGGCGTTGCTCGGGAAGGGCGCCATCGAACTCGTCCCAAAGAGGCTTCGGGGCTCCGGAGTTTACTCGAGATACTCCTCGTGAAGAAGAAGACAGGAGGATGGCGCCCCATCCTAGACCTGCGACGTCTGAACAAGTTCATCAAGGCACAGAAGTTCCGGATGGTCACCCTCCAGCACGTCCTGGGTCAGCTGGAGGAAGGAGACTTCCTGTCGTCGTTGGATTTGGAGGATGCCTACTTCCATATTCCCATCCTAAAGGGGCACCGAAAATTCCTCAGGTTTGTGGTCCAAGGGCGTCACTACCAGTTCAAAGCCCTCCCCTTCGGACTACGGTCGGCACCCAGGGTATTTACCAAGTGCCTTGCACCGGTGGCGGCGCAGCTGCGCCGCGAGGGGATCCACGTCTACCCCTACCTGGACGACTGGCTCATCCGAGCCAAGACGAGGGAGCTCGCCGTGGAGCACACGGCAAGGACCGTCCAACTTCTCACGGACCTGGGATTCTCTGTGAACTACGCCAAGTCCCACCTGGTACCCGCGCAAAACGCACTGTTTCTGGGAGCGAAGCTCGACACAGTGTCCCTTTCGGCCTCCCCGTCGGAGGAAAGGACCAGGTCCATCCTGGGCAAGGTACAGCGGATGTTGGTTTCCGACGCGGCCAAGGTAAGGTCCATCAAGTCCCTCCTCGGAATGATGTCCTCTTGCATCTACCTCATTCCCATGTGCAGGCTCCGGATGCGCCCGTTGCAGGAGTTCCTGGACGCGCGCTGGATCCAAACGACGGGCGGTTTCGAGGAGAGGATCACACTCGACGAGAGTTTCCGCCGAGCGGTCCGGTGGTGGGGCACCCGCGCGCATCTGACGGCGGGCATGGACTTCCAGACCCCAGACCACCAGGAGACAGTGACCACGGATGCCTCCCTGGAAGGGTGGGGAGCGCACACCGAGAATCTGCACGCGAGAGGCCTCTGGCTCCCGACGGAGAAGTCCCTCCATATCAACGTCCTGGAGCTCCGTGCAGTGTTCTGGGCCCTCAGGTCCTTCTTTCCGTCCCTCAAGGGCAAGGTGGTGAGGATCTTCACTGACAACACCACCACCATGTTTTACATCAGGAAACAGGGCGGAACCAGGTCCCCAGCACTGTCCAAGGAGGCGCAGGACCTGTGGCATTGGGCAGTTGCCCAAAGGATGTTTCTGGTGCCGTTTCATCTGGCAGGGATAAAAAACACCATCGCCGACTCACTCAGCAGGGAGCTGCGCTCGTGCCACGAGTGGGAACTACGGCAGGATCTAGTGGATCGCCTCTTCCGACGGTGGGGCACACCCCAGATCGACCTGTTCGCGACGGCGACGAACTCCAAGTGCCGGAGGTTCGCCAGCAGGTTTCCCCAGGCGAGGAGCATGGGCGATGCTTTCTCGTTCCCCTGGGAGGGCCTGTTCCTCTACGCGTTCCCTCCTTTGCCACTGCTAATCCGGCTCGTCAACCAGCTCAAGAGGTCACGGTGCAGGATGATCCTCGTCGCACCTGCGTGGCCGAGGCAGATATGGTTCCCGGACCTTCTGGACTTGTCAGCGTCCCCGCCAATCAAGCTGCCGGTGGACGCGGATCTACTCTCCAGGGAAGGAGGCGCCATCCTCCACCACGACCCGAAATCGCTGAACTTGCAGGCCTGGCTCCTGCAGCGCTAGAGTTTGGAGGATACGACATACCGGCCGACTGCAGAGAGGTTCTTGCAAAGGCCAGGGCGTCCTCGACTCTTAAATGCTACGGACACAAATGGAAGAGGTTCTCTGGTGCCACGCACAGAAGATTAACCCTCTACGAATTACGGCTCCCCAGGTACTGCCGTACCTGCTGACGCTGGCCAAAGCTGGACTGGCACACGCGTCCATCAAGATTCATCTTGCTGCGATCTCCCGATACACCAGAACCACGGGCCGGACGTCCCTGTGGTCTCATCGTCTGGTGAAAGAGTTCATGAAGGGACTGTTCAGATCATTCCCGCCGGTGAAGGCGCCGGCCCCGGCGTGGGAGCTCAACGTGGTGCTGACCAAGCTCATGGGACCTCCGTTCGAGCCTCTGCACTCGGCCCCGTTGAAGTTTCTGTCGTGGAAAACAGCGTTTCTTGTGGCCATCACCTCCGCACAACGGGTGGGAGAGATCCAGGCCCTTTCCTGCAAGGCCCCGTACTTGACTTTTCACGACACGAGGGTAGTGCTCAGGACGCACCCCTCCTTCATGCCCAAGGTACCGTCGGACTTCCATCTCAACGAACCCTTGGTGTTGCCTGTGTTCTTCCCGTCGCCTTCGTCGCCGGCTGAGAGGACTTTGCACTCGCTGGATGTGGCTAGAGCGCTGAAGTTCTACGTGGACCGCACGAAGTGTTTTCGGAAGACGTCACAACTCTTTGTGAACTTTGGACCTGTCAATCAGGGGAAGGCTCTCTCGAAGGCTTCCATTTCCAGATGGCTCTCCGGCTGTATCATGTACTGTCATCGGTTGGCAAACCGACCGCTGCCTGGCCGTCCGAGAGCCCATTCCACCAGAGCGATCGCAGCTACCACGGCGTTCCTTTCTGGTGTGCCCCTGCTGGACATATGCAGGGCTGCTACGTGGAGGTCGACGCACACCTTCACGAAATTCTACTGCGTCGATCGGGATTCCAGGGAGGAGTCCAGGGTCGGCCAAGCAGTGCTGCGCAACCTGTTCGCCTGAGGTGAGCCTGGTGAGGAGGTAAGATGCTTAATGTTGAGTTTGATGTAATGCTTAATGTTGAGCCTTTGCCACCTCCCGTGGTTGTGCATGTGTGTACTGCTATGTATTCTTTATTCATGAGCATGTGAATCCATGCCAGACCCCATGCTGGAGAAGGAACAAGTTACTTACCTGTAACTGTTGTTCTCCAGCATGGGTCTGGCATGGATTCACATGCGAACCCTCCCGCCTACCCCTCTGCGGCTCTTCACTTGGTCATACTGCCACTTCACATGCTTCCAAATCTGAAGATGGCTGCCAGAGGCGGTGCTTAGGTAGAGGGCAGTCATTGGCTGTGGTCAGTATGACGCAGAGACCATTGATTGGTTATTACTACGAAAGACAGATCAGAAACGAAACTGATACTGGTTTTTTCTTTACCGAGGATTCCCAGCCTGACGACGGGGAATATTCATGAGCATGCGAATCCATGCCAGACCCATGCTGGAGAACAACAGTTACAGGTAAGTAACTTGTTCCTACTTCCCTGTTTGATTTTTCCAAAGAGAAAGTGACTTTGAGAGTGAGGTGCTCCTTTCTGCTGAAGTTGGTCTTGGATTTCCATCTCTCGCAAAAGATCCATCTTCCTGTTTTTTTTCCTCTCCCTCAACCTTCCAAGGCAGAGGAATGATTCAATCAACTGGACCCAGTAAGTGCCCTGAAGTTCTACGTCTCTTGTACTCGAGAGGCTAGGAAAGATGCCCAACCTTTTGGTGGTTATGCTGGTGCTCCTGCTGGCAGGGCTGTCACCAAACAGACCCTGTCCAGGTGGATCATTCTCTGCATATCAGAATGCTTCAATCTAGCTGGGAAGGATGTGAGTGAGGGTCTCAGAGCTCATTCTACCAGGGGAGTGGCTGCTACTTCTGACCCGCAGAGGGAAGTCGCGGTCTTGGACATTTGCCAGGCAGCAACGTGGGGATCTTTGCACACGTTTGCGAAGAATTATTGCTTGGATTCCCTTTCCGGTCAGGATGCCTGTTTTGATAGGGCCGTCCTCCAGAGTTTTCTAGTTTAGGTGGTGTTCTTACTTCCTTCTTCCTCCAGGTTAACGTACTGCTTTGCTAGTCTAGCATAGATGAAGAATTAGAGGGAGGAAAGAATCCATGAGAAAAGCAAATTACTTACCTCTCAGTAATGTTCTTTCGAATGGATTGTGTCCCCTCACGTATTCCTCATTGTAGAAATGCGTATCGTCAGCTTTGCTGCTTCGGAAAAAAAGTGTCCCCACCAGAGGACGCTGTGCTCGATGTTGTGGCGTCGATGTCCTTCGAGGGCTGCCGTAGAGCGTCAACGTCATCCATAGTATAAATAGCTCGAGCCGCACCTATTGGCTTCAGTTCCATTTTTTCGAAAGCTTTCACTTCGTGTGTTGAAAACAGCACTTCAGTCTTTAGAGATGTCTTCATCATCTAATCCTTCTACCCTTAAAACTGGCTTAAAAAAATGCCAGAATTGTAGGAAGAAAATGTCCATAACTGATCCCCATCGAGTCTGCCTCTGGTGCCTGGGTTCCGACCATCGAGTTGACGACTGCGGTTCCTTTCAAGCTATGATGGGTAAAGCTCTCAAGGAACGACATGGTAAATTGGCAGTGGGGGAGGAATCTTCGAAGGCCTCTTCGAAGAAAAATAAAGGCTCAGCAGAGTCTAGGGAAGAATCTCGGCGTAAGTCGAAAAGTCTAGTTCGAGGAGTCGATCAAGAAAAGCTTCCTCTTCGAAGCAGGCGAAGAAGAGACGTCACCAATCTCCCTATTCTTCTTCATCTTTTGAAACGGGTTATCACTTGTCGATCTAAGCATGATTCCCCTAGAAAATGGGATGCTTTGCAAGCCTCAGTGATGCGATTCTTCGAGAATGCGGCCCCAACCGCCTCAAAGAAATTGCGTGAAGACCATGCCCCATCTCATGCTACGGATGACAGAGGAAGGTCAGAGACTAGATGCTCTACATCCGGCGAAAAATAGTCAAGGGTGTCGTCGAGAGAAACCTCAGATACCTCATAAAAAGAGCAAGACGGGCCTATCGGTGCATAAACCGAAGGCGACACGGGACAAAATGGCGTCATGTTCCAAACCATCTTCAAAACCTGTGTCGAAGGTTTCCTCAACACCACTGTCGAAGACTTACTCGAAACCAGTGTCGAAGTCTCTGTCAACGCCTTCCTCGACGGCGCCTCGATCTAAAGAACCTTTGAGTTTATCGAAGCCAGCGTCGACAACATCGACGCAATTGACGCCTCTGTCGAGGACAACATTGATTCCGGCACCATTATCAACGCCATTCGCAAAACCAAGGTCGATGCCCTCTCAAACTACGGGTAAAATGTATACCCCTGTACCAAGAAAATACTTTTTTCAAGTCTATGGCCTCTATTTATGAGGAAGAACAATCTTCGGAGGAGGAGACGTCCCCTTTTGGGGTGAGATATGTTACAAAGAATGTTCCCGAGGAACTAATTGACCCTCAGTCCGAAATGTCTGACCTCTGACTGTCTACAAACAGCTAGTGGTATAGACACTTCACCTGAATTAGAATTCGACAAACCTGACCCAGCTGATCATGCTGACAAAGCATATAGAAATATTATGAATAGGGTGGTGGAGTTCATGGGATGGAACAGAAATTCACCCACCTGCGAACAGGATTACAGACGGACATTCTCAGTCAAGGTCCTCAAAAAGATCAAGTTCTTCCTTTTCATACAGCACTTCAGAGGAAGGTTATGTCCGCATAGGAAACCCCAGAATCTGGACCGGCGGTAAACAGAAATTTTGCTAGGAAATATAGACCCTCATCCTCTGATCCATACTATTTAACTAAGCATCCTATACCTGAATGCTTATTGGCTCAGGCAGCTACACCCACCAGACAATTGGCATACCCCTCTATTCCCCCAGATAGGGATGATAAGAGAATTGATGCCTGGTCTCGCAAGATTTTTTCTTCGAGCAGTATGGCTTTAAAGGTAACACACGTGACTTGCACCCTTGCAAGGTTTACATACACCCTGTGGAATTACATTAGTGCGACGGTTGAACACATTCCTGAGGGCGAAGAACGAAACGGCTTCCTGCCGATTGTAAAAGATGGAAAAGAGGCTATGGGGGAATGCCTCCAGTCCGGACTGGACACTGCTGACAGCATCAGTAGGTCCATGGCTTCTAGCACAGTGCTACGCAGGGTTGCGTGGCTGAGAAAGTCAGGCTTTGCACTGGATGTGCAGGCCAGACTTCTCAATATGCCGTTTGACAGCTTGAGGTTGAAAGTTTGGAGAAGCTGCAGACCTCTAAGGCGGCAGTTAAGTGACTAAGCGCCTCCATACGTCACCCTCAGCAACACTCCGACTCAGGCTCATCTTCCTGGAGGGGTCGTCCTTTTCATTTTTATTCTTCATTCTGAAAAGGACAGGCTAGTCAAAGAGGACAAAGAAAATGTCCCTATGTGGACAAGGAAAGGGTGCTAGATCAGCCCCAGCAGTGGCAACTGTCCCCTCAGCCGCTGCTAAGCCACTCTGAGGCCTTGACCCACAAGACCCCAGTGGGAGGCAGGATCTCTCAGCATCTGAACAAATGGTGGGGGATTACTTCAGATGCTTGGGCGCTGGAAACAGTGGCTCAAGGTTACTGCCTTCCTTTTCAGAAAAGGCCTCTGGACCCTCCACCAGGATACAACTCTGTCAAAATTCCAGATTCGCTCCTGTTGCAGGAAATTTTAACACTGCTAGAGAAAGGTGCAGTAGAACATGTGCCTGTAGCGGAGGGGGACAAGGGTTGGTTTTCCCCATACTTTCTCATCCCAAAGCAGCACAGAGGGTTGAGACACATCTTGAACTTAAGAAACTTGTACAAGTTCCTCAGGAAGGACAAGTTCAAGATGGTAACCCTTTCGCAGTTCCTTCAAGATCTCCAACTCCAAGACTGGTTGGTATCATTGGACCTTCAGGATGCTTACTTTCATGTACCGATCCATCTCAAGCACAGAAAGTACCCGAGGTTCGCGGTTGGCAGTTCTCACTATCAGTTTCGATTTCTGCCATTCGGGCTGACCTCCACCCGAGGGTATTCACCAAGCTGATGGCGGTAGTGGCAGCAAATCTCAGGAGAGAGGGGATTCATGTCTACCCCTACCTGGACGATTGGTAAATCAGAGCATGTTCCCCCTAACAGGCCCAGAAACATCTGAGCATGACCTCCCACTTCTTACACAGACTGGGCTTCTCCCTCAATTAAAAGAAGTCACAAATGATAACATTCCAAAGACTCCAGTTCATCGGAGCAGTCCTGGATACTTCCTCTGGGAAAGCCTTGCCTCAGAGGTAAGAGTTTATCACATTCTGCAGATGGTAACAAACTTCCAGAATGTCCAGCATCTGCCGGCCTTCGATTATCTGAGGTTGCTCGGCCTCATGGCATCCTGCATTTTTCAGGTGCCAGAGGCCAGATTGAGAATGAGATCCCTTCAATGGGCCCCCAGGACTCAATGGTCCCAAGTTGAGGGGAATTTGTCAGATCTTTTGCAAGTTCCGGCCAGAGTGGCTCAAGATCTTCTCTGGTGGGCTTGCAAGGACAATATTCTCAAGGGTGCATCGTTTTGGCAACCAGGGCCGGAGATAACAGTAGTGATGGAGGCCTCACTCACAGGGTGGGGAGCTCACACCAATGATCTGACAATCGGCGGTCGCTGGTCTCCATCGGAGTCCAAACTACACATCCACCTTTTGGAGCTGAGGGCAATCAGACTAGTGCTGAAGGCCTTTCTGCCCTCTGTACAGGGAAAGAATGTCCTGATAATGACAGACAACACAGTGGCCATGTACTACCTCAACAAGAGAGGAGGTGTAGGGTCACTACCTCTGTGCAGAGAGGCAATGCAGCTCTGGTTCTGGGCAATACAAGAAGAAATCTCTCTATCGTCAGTTCACCTAGCCGGAGAGCAGAACACAGCGGCGGACGATCTGAGCAGGCAGACCAGTCTCTCACGAGTGGGAACTACCTCAGGCAGTTCTTCAAGAGATCTTCACCCTTTGGGGGAACCCCGCAAGTGGATCTGTTCGCGACCAGTGTCAACAGGAAGTGCGAACTGTACTGCTCAAGGGAATTTCCTCCAAGAAGAGCTCTAGGGGACGCGTTCGTAGTGGACTGGGAATTTCCACTCCTATGCGCGTTTCCTCCAGTCCCCGTGATTCCTCACGTAATCAAGAGGTTGAGAAAATTCAGGAAAACCGTAATCTTAATTGCCCCGGATTGGGCCATGAGAACGTGGTACCCAGACCTTGTGGGCATGTTCATCTGCCCTCCAATACGTCTTCTACAAAGAGAGGATCTGAGAGAAGATGGCCGGGTTCTCCATCCAGAGGTCAAGACACTCAGCCTTCAGGCATGGTTTCTGAGAGGCTGAGATAGAAGGATTGGGACCTCCCGGACGATGTAGTGGAGATTTTGCCTTTGGCCAGAAGGCAGGTGACAAAATCCTTGTACCGGTGTCGTTGGAACAACTTCAGTAACTGGTGCAAGGATAAGAATGTGGATCCATTCCTATGTGGTAGACCTATGGTACTGTCTTTCCTATTACGTTTGGCCAATCTGGGGCTCTGACATATTAGGCGCATGGCACTGGTGGCAGAAAGGTTTCCAGGGAACAGCTGCTTTGGGATAGGATATCATAGATGAGAAATCCATGGGAGGAACATCCATCAGAAAGTACATTATAGAGAGGTAAATAATTTATTTTCCATCAGGTAGACATTCAATACCTTTTTCAGCCATTCTGCCCAATTTGGAAAGAGAAGAAGCCTTCTATCTTTGCTACACTTATAATCTTCTTACTATAAGCAGTGACAGTCGCAGCTTCAGTAACCTATTTTGCTCATCCCCATCCAGCGGCACTCCAAATAATATCATCATTGGATCTAGGTCAACTGGTATCTTAATGTATCGAACTCAGAAGCTCTTTCTAGTAAATCTCAATTGAGGCGCATCCCGACCACATATAGTAGAATGTTCCCTATTCACCCACACCTTCATGAGCACAACAATGAAGATCCATGAAACAGCCTAGCCGGGTCTAAATGCCATCTACAAAAAATAACATTAAGGAGCATAGCATGGGTGGATAGGCTCCTGTGAAATATTTTATCATACATCCTATTCCATTCCTCATCAGGGAGTTCCCTTCCTTGATTCCCTTCCGAGGAACTTCTAAAAGTGAGTTGTTCTCCTTGCCCTGCTGTTAAAATGACCCTGTATAGCTGGAATATCCTTTTTCGGCCCTTGGCCATAGTAATTTTCTTCCCAAATGGTGTCATATATCTAGACACCTTTTCCTTGTACTTAGGGTCTATGAATAACCCCTTGATCCAAATGTTATGGAAGATCCCTAAACTCTCGCCCCCTTAAATCTCATGAACCTCTTCATAGGGTTTAAATTTGCCCCAGTTCTAGAAGTAGAAGCACTCTATTCCTGCATCGGACCAGTCCTGGGATGCTAGTGTGTCGCTCCATATATCCCAGATGAATCACAGTACTGAGTGCACACATTTTCCTTTTTTCGGTACATATATCCCTGGCTACCACAGATAGTCTATTTTTTTGTTTGTGTCACACAATCCTCTTAAAAAAAAAAAAGACACTATGTCCTCAAATTCTATCTCATGTGTTCCAGGAAGATTCAAAGCTGTTCCTTTGAATCATAACCCCCCTCAAATCCGGGTTTAGGTGAATTGCACGCAAGTAGCTCTATAACTGAGGCAAATATGAAGGGTCAAAGTGGTCACCCCTGACAAATTGCTCGAGATTACAGGAATTCTTAAGAAAAGTCTCAATTGATCAACACCGTGGCCATCAGTCACTCAGATATTGAGGCAATGCACCTCATAAATAATTTGGCTTCCGTAAACGACCATCCACGTGGCCCAATGCTTCCACAGCATCTAGGGTATTAAATGGGCATTTTTACGTTTGCTTTGCACCCAGTGTTTAGCGCCCTCCTAACAATGTCCACCCCTTGCCTCCCCTGAGCCCCAACTGGACCCCATGCACCAGTGTGGCTAACACTTATAAATGTCCATGTTCAAAGGAGAAATAGTTCTGTAGGACCCACGTAACCTTGTGTCCCTATCTTCTGTTGGGATGACTGAGATTAGCCCTCTTAACATAGAATGGGTCGTTTATGTCCTTCTAAAATGTCATTAAAGCGTCTAGCAAAAAATGGGGCCAAAAAGGATCGGAATGTTTTATAAAAGCAAACTAAGAACCCAGCTTCACCCTGATTCTACCCGCTTGGCATACTCTTAATTGTGCGTGCTATTTCTTAAGGCGTGCTAAACTTATCCAATGTCAGTGCTTCCCTATATCCCACCCATGGAAGCGAGAGTCTCTTCAGATTCTTGCAGATGTCATCCTCATCTTCCCGGGCCTCTGATGCAAACAGGGCTTCATGTTAATTCCCAAACTCCTCTGCATTGCCGCTTCTGTCATGCACCAGTTGCCCCTTGTATTTATGATGCTTCCAACTGCATGTGCCCTTTGCTGACTCCACAACCTAGATGACAGCATTCTATCAGCAGTTTGGCCCTCATTGTCCTGTTTTTCTTTTACAAACCTCAAATCTATTACTTCTATTCCTTCTCATGGGCTGACACACTTAAAGTTCTGACTTGGACAGTTTTTCTTCCTTAACCGGCATAAACCTGTCCTCTATTTCTACCTCTATTCGCTTTTGCATGGTCCTAATACTCTCCCTAAGCGTGGCCTCTTTGTCTGCCCCCATTTTCATCAAAACCCACCTCACAGTGCCTTGTACCCGTCCCGTAATATTGTCATAGTTACGTCTCAGTGGTTATTCAGTGCAAAACACTCTTGTATCTTATCCCCAATACACTCTGAGCTGGCTTTCTCCTTCAATAGATAGTTCAGACCAGTTTCCCCCTTCTCTTATCACCAGTCCGACTGCCGAGAGCAAGTCTGACCATAGCGTACAGTAGGTTTAAGCCGCTTTCAACCAATGTGCTATTTTCCATTCCACTAGCACTAGATCAATTTGCGCAAAACAAGGCATGCGCCAGGAAGTAAAATGTTTAGCTATTATCAAACGTTCTCCCTCATCCTCCACCCCACCCCCGCCGAGCTCTCCCTCTAGGAGTCAACCAAGCCCAGGTCATTATTCTGTTCCTTAAGCCTGATAAAGTCCTTTCTCTGAGCATCATTGCATTGGGTCTCAGTCTTCCTCTAACCAATCTTCTTCTGGGTCCAAGACCATATTAAAGCCACCTTCTAACAAAATTGGGCCTTCTGCAAATCTTCTGAAGTGTCTGCTCATCTCTCCCTAGAACGAAACCTGGCCTGCGTTCGGACAGTAGATTGAAGCTATTGTTAAGGGGCTTGCTCTTCCTACCGCAATCTCGATTCCTCTCTTATTACAAACAAAGATCAAAGCCAGACGTTTCGATGCAGCGCGTTGGCTACAGGTTCTTTTTAGGTGCGCCCTGTTGGCCGCGGGAAGCACAGCACAGGGACTTATCTGCGCTAGTATGTTGTTTCCTTAAATATATTGTCATCTTAAGCACGAATAAAGGCAGTTCTTTGGATGACAGTATATGTAAGGAATAGACTATGGTCTCAGTAAATAGAGCTCAATTTACAAATTAGTAGCTGTGTCCCGAAATATGCAAGACAGCAACCTATATGTCAATAGAACATTCAGTTAAAGGACAGATCCATTTACAGACCCTGCAGTGTATTTCTTAAATATACAGTCATCCAAAACACTTCATTTATTAGTGCTTAGGATGACAATAAGGAAATATCATTCCAGAGCAGAAAGGTCCCTGCGCATTGTTGGTCGCAGCAATAGGGCGCTTCTAAAATGGTCCTGCGGTCAATGCGCTGCAGTGATAACAGCTGGCGCTGAAAGGGCTGCATCAAAATGTCTGTCTTTGTTCTTTGGTGCAGCCCACATGGCGCTCCTAAAAGGGAACTGCGAAAAGGCCACGCCACACCGAAAGAGGGCATACTTCTTCTTACAAAATAGAATGGCTTGAAGAAAATATTGGTGTTTTCACCCAGGTGAACATAGGAAAAGCCGAGGCCCATAACAGGAGGAAAACTAAACCTGAAGGCTGGCTTGGCCACTTGCCCAGGGAGAAGATACACACTTTGTAGATAGCTTTAAACTCGATAACCATTATGACCAAATAAACCTTTGCAAATGTATTTAGTTTGTTGTTCATGCCCCTGCAATACAGCTCATTGTTTTATGTTGGGAGACTATGCTAGTATTAATTTCAAAAGGACTGCAAGCAATGGTTAATGGTTACATGTTTATCGGCGCATGGATTTGCAAGCTCCTTATATAACATACTAGTGAAGTAATCGAGAATACATCTACGTTTTTGATAAATTCATTGCCAATTAGCTTTGAGACAGAAGTAGGGGACAAAGTAAACGCTCTTATTTATCCGTATAAAACTGAACTGAATTAGTTTTGATTAGTCATAATTACATACTTTCAACAAAAAAAATGTGTACTTCTGAAAACATTCACATGCTCAGTCAGCCTTCTTAAAAAGCCTAATGCTAGATCTAATTTTTATTTCGAACATTGTTCAATATTGGGATGCTTGATACTAACATGTGTCTTTGTACCTTTTGATATAGTGAGACACCCTTTCCCATCACAACCTTTTCTCCATTTTCCACCACTTCAACGACCTGGATTCTTACCACCACCCCCTCCAGAAAATAGAACTGAACAATCTACAGGACTAACGTACGCACCAAAGGCATCTGATGCAGAAAATCCAAACCCACATCAAGAAACTTGACATTTTCTGGTCGAAAGTAGATTAGGAATGGATTTGCTGTAGTTATCAAACAATTTTCTCAATTTAAGTAACTTGTTAAGTAACTTGCTACTTAAATATGAATACACTGTTTTTGCTCAAATTGAAGCTTTAAATAGAATAATATTTCTCAGGATAGTAGTTTGTACAAAATAAGGATTTAATTGTGAATATTGTCAATAAATATTCTATATTGTGCAATTTGTTTTCTGCTGCTCATTTGTATTGTTTTTAATTTAAAAAACCTGTCAAATTATACAAAAAAGCATATTTCTGAACATCCTTGCTGAGAAAGAGGTTTCTCTGTACACTTATTGCTGTGTTTCTGTACAAAAATAACAAGTAATGCAATGGTAATATCTAACTTAATATATGTGTTTAAAATAATAAACCAAAACTATTTTAACTAATTACTATTTTTTACGTTTGCTTTGTTTCCTTTTAATGTAAAATGCATTTGTTAACTGTATGGTTACTTAAGAATACGTTCGCAAAGCCAAGTCTACGTTCTCAAAGCCAAGTCTTCGAAATATAAATGCTGTTAATATTCACATCAGTTTGGGGATATCACGGGAATTGATAACTCCCTTTCACAATAAGGATACACATCAAACCTTTCATACACATAGGGTGTACCAAACAGATTTAGATCCTTGAGCATCAGCCTGTAACTAAGCGAAGTGCAAGATAAAGGACAATCAACACTTTCTATCATTCAGCTTTTGAAATAGCAGTGGCATTTAGGCAATGATCTGGATGCCTCCAGATTTGATCAACTAGAGTCTTTATTTTAATTTTAAACACAGGCAAAGAGACAGTAAAATCTACAGATTTAGGATTGAGCAAGGAAAATAATCTGGTGGCATAGTGTACAGTATTAAAAAGAGGTCACAGAGAAGAATTTGAACAGTTATTAGAAGGGGTTGCTGATCATTGATACAATTTGCATTTTTTGTGAAAGGTAAATAATTTACAAATGGAAAGTATCAATTTGAAGAGGTTTGGTCTCGCTTTAAAATGATCTGGTCACATCCTGAGGAAAACATGGACTCCTAGCACTGTGAGGTGTCTGAAATGTGACATGTAAAGTGTTTAACAAAATAATTAGGCCAATTGTGTTAAGCATAAATCGGTATACTCTGTATTGGTATACCAATACCAGAAGAAATGGCAATCGCACAAAAGCCTGTCCCCGAGAGAGCGAACAATGACAAGGAGTACGGTCACTGCAGTGGTGGAAGAGTCCGCTTGATGGAACTTGAGTTGTAACACACTGAGACTCCAGTGCTGGACATTTCACAGAGGGTCTTTGCTTTTCCAGCCTGTGTTGTCCTAAGCAAGATAGCAGCCACATTGTGTGCCCTCTTTGAGGTCACAAAGCCTCAGACAGTTCAATGGATTCCTTCCTCCCATGGATTCCTCATCTATGATATTTCTCTCCCAGTGCAGCTGCTCTTCGGAAGCATTTCCAGCAATCCAGGCACACAACACGGTTCAGTGTTGGCTCAGCTTGGTGCTCTTATGCCCCCAACCCTGATATAATGTTGGGGCCAGTATACATCGATGTGTAGCGCTCCATACCTCTTTACCTTTTTCTGGTGCACTCTGCTTGCTTTAGGAAAACTGCATCGTTTTCAAAGTACCTTTTAGTTTCACAACATGACGAACCCTACAAAAGCCTCCGGTTTCAAACCTTGTGCTGATTGTGAGGGTCAGATGTCAGTTCCCGACGACCACAGGTTATGTCTTTACTGTCTGTAGGAGGAACACAACACAAAGGACTGCAGTCCGTGCCCGTCGATGCACTCCACAGACGACACTCAGGGTTGCGGGTCGTACCCATGAATGCACCCTGGAAACAATACACAGGACTGCAGCTCATGTCAGTCAAGGCATACAAGGAGTGGGCCACAAGGCTATTCTATTTCCACATGGAAAAAATAATTGGACCCATGCGGAACTACAAACATATTATATGATACGATATGGCATTTATAACGCATCTGTACACAAGTGTTTCTAGGCATGACAAGACAAGGAGGGAGAAACAAAGGGAAGATAAAGCAACGATCTTACAAGGCCTTGTGTCATTCAGATCGTTGAAGAGAAGGGAAGGGGGGGGAGAAGTGCTGAGGGTGAGGGGTGGATGGAGAAGTGCTTGACAAAGGAAAACAAGAGTGCAGCCAATGGGTGGCAGTAAGTGTAAAAGAGGGGACTGTAGGGCTGCAGATACAGAAGACAAGTACAGGGAGCCAAGAGGCAGTGCGGGATTGCAGCTGGATAGGCAGGCACCTGGGCCCAAGTTCAGAGGATAACCAGGTGACCAGCGCGTGGATCAGGCAGGTGACCAGCAAGGGAGAGGTTAAAGAAAGCAGAAGCAAAGAGAAAGGTCTTGAGTTACTTCGGGAACCAGAGATGGTTCTGCTCAAGTTTCAGAGAGGCAGGGAGGCTGTTCCGGAGGGAGGCCCCAGTCGAAGAAAGAGATCTGCCCCCAACTCTTTGCTTGGAAAAGAGATTGACTTTCAGAGAGTTGGAGGTGGAGGAGCAGAGAGCTCGAGAAGGCAGATATTTAGGAAGAGAGGGGTGGCGGTAGTGCGGTCCCAGGCCCCAGAAGTCCTTGTGGACAATGTAGAGGGTCTTGAACTTGATCCTTGCCGCCACTGGAAGCCAGTGAAGAGATTTCAGAGCTGGAGAGATACGATCCCTGGACTTGAGGCCAAGGGCAACTCTCGCAGTCCTGTTGGGGATGTGTTGTAGAGGGCAGAGTGTAGAGGCAGGAAGATTTAGAAAGGGGCTGTTGCAGGGGGCGTGGCTTGAGGCGTCGATGATGCGGATGCCTCACTGAGAGCTCCGCGGGACGCCCGGTGTTTGTCGCCAGAAATGCCTGTTTGATCCCATCATCCCCAGCATGGAGTAAGCGTGAGGGGTGGCAGAGAACCTCGGGAGTCTGCGGGTCGACTGATAGGCAAAATCGGCACGGGGAAGCCCCCCCCGCCTTCCGGCACAAGGAGCCCAGGACCGAAATCCACCTCCAAGATGGCGGTTCCTGCGGGCCTGCACTAAATCCCCCCACCCAGCCGACCAGACCAGCACGGACCTTCACGGTCGGGGTCCCATGACATCCGGAATAATGGAGTTGAGGCGGCCGCAGCTCCTGTTTAGTCCCTGCGGCAAGTGGCAGAGAGGGGGATCAGCGCCCGGTGGAGAGAACACTCCACCCTGACACTCCACCCTGACTTTGGCCGCGGGACCGCATGCAGTGTCAGCCCTTCGATCCCCCCAGCGGACCCACCATGCTAGCCCTGGGACCCTGAGGAGGGAAAGGAGGCCTGCAGCCTGCGCGCCCACCAGCACAGGCCCAGCCTTCCCATCGCCCGACCAGCACTACTCCTCTGGGCCGGTGACAGGCCTGCGGACCCTGACATTGGCCTGGGGAGGCCCAGGGCAGCCCTCCTTGGTCTCCACTTGCCCCATTTAACACCCCCCTCAGGGCCCATCCACCCCAGTCCCCGTGGACCCAACGGGCTGCCTTGGGGGCATTCCCCCCTATACACACCATCGGAGGTCTACAGGGACTCAGCACCAGCCCTATCTCACTACCCCGACCACATGCCTGAAGCCTGCGGACCTCCGCCACTACAGGCAACACTGAAGGATCCGCCTGGGTGGTCCCTCTGCATTAAAAGGGAAGCATGGAGAACAGCAGGTGACCAGCAGCCCAAACGAAATTGGCAAAGCAGTGGTAAATATCCCAACCACTGCAGTAAACCTCAGCAAACACTAACCTGTAGAGCTCCAGAGGTCTGTGGAACTGGCCTGGAACCCCTACCAGCGGTGACCTGTCCGGCGGCATTGTCAAGGCAGGGCCTCCCCCCAGGACACCCTGCGAAGATCCACACACCCACCTGGGTCGATGTTAGGGAGAATTCTCTGTTTAGGCTGAATTTCCTAACCTAGTGAGTCCCCCAGCAGCTTTGCTGGATTTTTGGGGTTTATTTTCTTCTCCTGCCAAGAGTGAGACACTTTTACCCTCACTCTTGGACATGATTTGAGTGTATTCCTGTGACTTGTAATGTGCTTATGGGCTTTGGGGTATTTTTCCCCATAGGCTATCATTGGTTTTTGTATGTGTGTTACACAGCACCCTCAGTGCAGCAACACAGGGGTGTCATAGTGACCCCCAAACATAGACTCCATACCCTGGGACTGACTACTGTCTCCCTGGGCATGTAAAGTCACCATTGACTTTACTAGTCTTAAATTGTGAACAGAACCAGTACAAAATATCATACTTTGGAAGTACTGGTAGGGGCAATTAGATTGCCCCTGGGTCTGTTTGTCGAGGGGGTACTGTCCCGTCCCCCCTCGCCGAGTTTCTGGCTGGTGGCAGTGGATACCACGGAAATATTCCACCGGAATATTTCCCAATGGGATTTCCCATTGATTTTAATGCACCACTTTTTGGTGCAATGTTAAAGATACCGCTGGTTTATTTATTTAATATTAATTCACCGGTTGGGATTTTTTGCCAGAACTCGACGCCAAACTGGCGTCTGTGTTCACTTCAGTAACCCTGAACCCGAGTCGAGCCTTTGTTCCACTTTTGGCGGGCTTCTGCACAGAAGCCCTCCAAAGTGGTGCCACTGTGTCTGGGTCTACAGGATGTGTGGGAGGGGGATTTAGGCACCCTGGACTGAGTTGCCTTGGCAACTCAAGTCGCACTCTTGTGTGATTGGCCCAGTGGTGAGCCCCCCGGCTCACCACTTAGCATGTTTGAGGACAGCTAGGACTGGTGAATGGGGGTTTGCTGCATAAAAGCAGGGCTTTGGGGACTGGAACTTCAGAAGTCGCCACAGGATCTAAGAAGCCGAAGAGGGAGAAGCTGAGCCGACCTGCCACGACGACACCACCGGTGGAGCCCTGCGGAACCGTCTCACCACTTCCCAACGACAGAGGAGATCTCCAGTCCGGAGAGTCTTCTTCCCTTGACTGGTGGGGACAACCAGTTTTTGCCTTCTTTTCGCCTCCCTGGAGCATCTCGTGGCCGCCTTGCCTGTGTCAAGCACCCCGGCAACCGGAATACCACTTTTTACCTCTACCGTGAAAGAGGGGTAACATCCTTTTAACCGGAAAACTCCACGGCTGGTTTCTTCCCTGGTAGTGCAACGACCTTCAGCCTTCCTCCACGTCGAGATCTTCTCTTCCTCTGGACGACGCCGCGACTTGCACCCACTACCAGGAACAACTGCCACCGCTGGAGGATCCTTTCCATTTTGAAGGTACTGTGTTCCGCCCGGCTTCCCTTGCCACCGATTGTACGGGGTAGATTTAGCCCTCGGCTCTCGAACCTGGGTTAGCCTGGGACACCCTAACTAAACTTTTCTAAGCTTAACAGAACTTTTCTACTCACCTGTAAAGATTTTCGAGACTTTGTGGCATTGTGTGATCTTGGGCATATTTGGCCTGGCTCTCCCTAGAATGGCCTGGCACTGAACTTCCTTGCTCCTCAATAGACTGCCTTCTCTAATACTTACTGTGGTTCTCTGAAAAGTGTTTTGCTGTATTGCTTTCTTAATTCTGCCTTTTCCCTCCCTTTTTAAACAACTTCTTGGAGTGCCATCTAACGTTTAGCGCTCACCTCTGTCTGGAAATAAGTGGTGTTAACTAAGACTTGTCCAACAAATAACTAGGGATGTACATATAGTAATTAGGACTGTGTTTTGAATTTACTTACCTTTTTCTGTGCTAGTGTAATTTTACAAGTGTGTCTTTTAAATAAATAATTATATACTTTTACACAAGCTCTGGTCAGTGTTTGCTTGTACTACTGTGCCTCTGTACCTATTCTGTATGCTCTGTATACTGCCTAACTCTTCTTGAGGGAAGTCTGACTGCTCAGCCACAGCTACCAAGTGAATCTGTGTGGTACAGACTGCTACCAAGTGGGTTTACTGCCAAACACCTGTAGTCTTAAATCTTTTGCAGTGGTCCCAGAGGGATCTGCACAGGTTTCTACCTAACACTGGTGTACAGCGGTGGGATTTGTATTGAGTATACACTTTAGTGTACTTTTGAGATACCTTAGTGCAACTAACCACAAAGCTTAGCACTAAAGAAAAAGTTATTTTCTAACATGTCTACTATGGAAGTTTATAGTCAAGAGTCCCTTGCTACAAAAACTGCTGATTGTTTAAGAGTTCTCTGTAAGCATAAGAATCTCATGACTAAAGGCAAGAAAATGGAGCTAATAGAAAGGTTGTTAGAAAACCAAAGTCTGGATGATGGTTCAGAGGAACCTATCACTCCAGCAAATGTAAAGAACAGCAATGATATTGATATTCAACAAAGTATTGATGATATTGGGTCAGAACCAGAAGAGGAGGATGAAACTGTTGTAGATGTTCCCTCTAGGCCTCTGTCTGATCTACCAGCGATACCTACTGGGCCTTTGCCAGGTCCCACATTTAGTCCTCAATACTATGAACTCGACACAATGAAACTGGAATTAGAGTACAAGAAACTTAATGCTCAAACTGACAAGGAACTAAGGCTAAGAGAAATGGAGCTCAAGTATGAGCTAGAAATGAAGAAACTATCTGTTGAAAATGCTTCTCTCTCTGGCTCCTCTAGAAGTTCCAGTCCTAAAAGACCTCGGATGCCTAAAGAATTGATTGGTATGTATGAGCCTAGGTTGGATGTGTTGGATTGGTTGTCTATGTTTGAGTATAATCATGGGCTCCAGAACATCACAGGTAATGAGTTACTCACCTGGTTGTTCTCTAGGCTCCCCCTTTTGCAACTGATGCGGTAATGGAGTTGGGGGAGGAGGATAGGAAAGAGTATGAATGTGTGAAACTAGCTTTAATAGCTAGGTTTGGGAAGACCCCTTCCCAGTATCTTAGGAGGTTTAGAAGCCTCAAAAAGCATGATGGTACCCCTTGGGCTACCTGGGTGTGTGAAGGGTTGAAAAACTTAGAGGGATGGATTAAGGCTTACAAAGTGAACACTTATGAAGGAATGAAGAATCTTGTAATGATGGAGTCAATTTATGATGCCTGCTCTCGTGAGCTCAGACAGCACTTGGCTGATTCACGGGAATTAGATCCTAGAAAGCTAGCTAAGGCTGCTGACTTGTGGGTTGCCAACAGGGCCATTCACAAGGATTCTGGGGTAACTCAGAAGAAGGATGAGGGGAAGCAGCCTAAAAAGGACTCTAAAGAGAATTCTAATAATTCCAATTCCAAAGAGGGCCCCAAACAAAACCATAAGGGTAAGCCACAAGGGAAACCAAATCAGAGTAGTATACCTTCTGGTGCCAAACCAGAAGGAGGTCAGAACAAGCCTCTATTCCAAAGGACCTTTGGATCCTGTTATGTTTGTAAGGCTACTGACCATGTGAAAGGAGATCCCAGATGTAAGGGTAAACCTTCAGAGATCCAACTTGTCTCCTTAGCCTTCGCTCCAGAGGAGGAAGTCCCTATGGCAAGTGGAAACTTTCTACTACTGGCTGATGAACCCACTGGAATCTCAGCCAGTGTTTATTTAGTTTCTCTGGGGTTGTGGGAACAACAGAATTTAGATGTCTTTAATTATATCCCAGATAATACTAAAGAGTATTATAAGGACAGTGTCCAGGTGAATGGTCAGGAGACTCATGCCATCCGGGACACTGGGGCCAGCATAACAGTGGTGGATGAATCCTTTTTCAAGGCAGAGGATGTTACTAAGGCACCCAAATGCCTCACCAAGTTAGCTGGAGGGCCTGTGCAGATGTGTCCCCAGTTACCAGTTCTCATCCAGTGTAATGATATGGCTGTGAAGATACCTGTCAGTATACAATGTGAAGTACCAGGAAGGGTTCTGTTGGGTAATGACCTGAAAGCTCTTGGAGTTGTGTAACATACCCCCAGACCTCCTAGTAAAACGTTACAGGAGCTCACCAAACCTGCAAGAGAGAAAACCCTGCAAGGTTTATCTCAGGAGATGATGACAGAAATCACTCCTCTCCCACTGGAGCAACTTACCGCAGTCACTACCAGATCAGGAGCAAAGGGGCAACCCAAGACTCCTAGGAAAAAGCCTACAGCAAGCACTCCAGTGCTTCCAACAAGGACTTCCCCCGGGTTGTCCAAAGTTACACCTGTAACTCCACCTCCAGCTGAGGCTGAGAGGGAGGTACCACCCTGTATGGTTGAACTAGACTCTGAAGAAGAGCTAGTAGGAGGCCCAGAACTTATTGGCGACCTGGACCCGGCTGACCATCCTGAGCTGCAGTCTTTACTGGCAGAAGGTGGACCCAGCAGGTCAGCTTTTCGTAAGGGACAAAGAGAATGTCCAACTCTGGAGGGCCTTCGCCAACAGGCAGCTTCTCAGGCTGATGGGCAAGAGCCTGGGAAGTATAGGTTACACTGGGAAGATGGCCTCTTCTACAGTGAACCAACTGCATCTGAACCTGGAGACTACCAATGCCTGGTAGTACCCCAAGAGAACAGACAACAGTTCTTGCAACTAGCCCACGAGATTCCTTTGGCTGGTCACTTGAGTTTCAAGAAGACCAAGGAAAGGCTCTCTCTCTACTTTTATTGGCCAAAAATGGGGGCTGAAGTAGACAAGTATTGCATGAGCTGCCATACCTGCCAGACTTCTGGTAAGGTTGGTTCCAAGAATGTGTCACCTTTAGTGCCTCTCCCATTTGTGGGAGTCCCATTTGAGAGGGTAGGGATTGACATAGTTGGTCCCCTTGATCCTCCGACCTTCTCAGGCAACAGGTTTACCCTTGTTGTAGTAGACCATGCTACTAGGTACCCTGAGGCAATTCCTATGAGGACTGTTACAGCTCCGGCTGTAGCTAAGGCCCTCCTTGGTATTTTTACCAGGGTTGGGTTTCCTAAGGAAGTAATCTCTGACAGGGGGTCACATTTTATGTCCCACTACATGAAGGCCATGTGGAAAACCTGCGGAGTTACTTACAAGTTCTCAACCGCATACCACCCCAGACCAATGGGTTGGTAGAAAGGTTTAACAGAACCATGAAAAGCATGATAGGTGCTTTAGAAGAACCCCTTAAAAAAAGTGGGACCTTCTACTGCCATGCCTTCTCTTTGCTTATAGAGAAGTCCCTCAGGAGGGAGTAGGTTATTCTCCCTTTGAACTTCTCTATGGCCATCCAGTCAGAGGCCCCTTGGCCCTGATTAAGGAGGGGTTGGAGAGTGCTCCTTCCCCCAAGCCAGTCAGAGTGACTATGTGATAGGTCTCCGGAGGAGAATGTCACACATGATGGCAGAAGCAAGTGACAACTTGAAAGCTGGACAAGCTCTGGTCAAGCATTGGCATGATCAGAAGGCTAACATGGTTGAGTTCACTCAAGACCAGCTAGTTCTTGTAATGCTTCCAACAAGGCAGAGGGCCTTGCAAGACAAATGGATGAGACCCTTCAAGGTTGTGGGAAAACTTGGAGAGGTCAACTATCTGGTGGATCTGGGAAAACCCAGGGAAGCTGCTAGAGTCTTCCACACCAACCGCCTCAAAGCCTAGGTCTCTAGACCAGAAGTAGGAGCCTTGCTTCTAGCTTCATCAGAAGAGGAGGAGGAGGAGGAGGAGGAGAGTGAAGCTCTACCTGACCTCCTGAGAGGCTTACCTTTGGACGAAAAGGTTGAAGGAGTTAATCGCTCTTCAGATCTGACACCTGAGCAACAGGAGGAGTGCAAATCTATGTTGAATCAGTTTGCCCCTCTGTTCTCACTTTCACCAGGCTTGGCCCCTTGGGGACAGCATGACATACTCACTGGTGACTGTCTACCAGTCAAAAGCAGAGGATACAGAATGTCAGAGAATGTCAGAACCCACATCAAAGGTGAGGTCAAGAAAATGCTTGATCTCGGGGTAATAGAGCCCTCTACTAGTCCATGGCCTAGCCCAGTTGTGTTAGTAGCAAAGGCAGGATCCAAAGAATTGAGATTCTGAGTGGACTATAGAGCTCTTAATGCAGTCACCAAGACTGATGCCCACCCTTTACCAAGGACAGATGAGTTGGTGGATACATTTTGTTGCAGCCAAGTACCTCAGCACCCTGGACCTTACGCAGGCTATTGGCAAATAGCCCTGACAGACCATGCCAAGGAGAAAACTGCATTTTCTACCCCAGTTGGCTTATACCAATTCAAGGTTATGCTTTTGGACTAAAGAATGCACCTGCTACATTCCAAAGGATGGTGAACCAAGTTCTAGCTGGGATGGAGGACTTCTGCATGGCATACTTGGATGACATTGCAGTCTTCAGCCAATCCTGGGAGGAACATGTGAACCACTTAGGACATGTTTTGCAGGCTCTTGAGCAGGCCACTCTGACCATAAAGGCAAGTAAATGCCAAATTGGACAGAGTAAAGTGGTCTACCTTAGGCATGAGGTAGGAGGTGGAGAAATAAGGCCTTTGCTCAGCAAGATTGAAGCTGTGCAAAATTGGACTACACCTACTACTCAAACCCAGGTGAGAGCCTTCCTAGGCCTCACTGGGTATTACAGGAATTTCATTGAGAACTATGGGACCATAGCTTCTCCACTGAATGTAATCTCCTCTCCAAAATTCCCTAAGAAGGTCAAATGGAATGAGGGATGCAATCAGGCCTTTGAAAACCTGAAGAAAGCTCTTTGCCAAGCTCCAGTACTCAGAGCTCCTAACTACCACCAAACTTTCATTGTACAAACTGATGCTTCCAATGTAGGTATAGGTGCAGTTCTTAGCCAACTGGATGAGAAGGGTAGGGAGCACCCCATTTGCTTCATCAGTAGAAAACTGAAGGATCCTGAGACAAGGTGGGCAACAATCAAAAGAGAATGCTTTGCTATTGTGTGGCACTGAAGAAGTTTAAGCCATACTTGTATGGTTCTACTTTTGTCATTCAGACTGACCACCAACCCTTGAGATGGTTAATGCAAATGAAAGGGGACAATCCAAAACTATTGAGATGGTCAATCTCCCTCCAAGGGTTTGATTTCACCATTGAGCACAGGTCAAGGTGTCACCATCAAAATGCTGGTGGACTCTCTAGGATGTATGTCATCGACTAGAGGTATGAGGTTCATCCAGGAGTGGATTAAATCCTCCTGACCCTTAGTCTGGGGGGGGGGGGCGAGTGTTAGGGAGAAGTCTCTGTTTAGGGTGAATTTCCTAACCTAGTGAGTCCCCCAGCAGCTTTGCTGGATTTTTGGGGTTTATTTTCTTCTCCTGCCAAGAGTGAGACACTTTTACCCTCACTCTTGGACATGATTTGAGTGTATTCCTGTGACTTGTAATGTGCTTATGGGCTTTGGGGTATTTTTCCCCATAGGCTATCATTGGTTTTTGTAAGTGTGTTACACAGCACCCTCAGTGCAGCAACACAGGGGTGTCATAGTGACCCCCAAACATAGACTCCATACCCTGGGACTGACTACTGTCTCCCTGGGCATGTAAAGTCACCATTGACTTTACTAGTCTTAAATTGTGAACAGAACCAGTACAAACCATCATACTGTGGAAGTACTGGTAGGGGCAATTAGATTGCCCCTGGGTCTGTTGGTCGAGGGGGTACTGTCCCGTCCCCCCTCGCCGAGTTTCTGGCTGGTGGCAGTGGATACCACGGAAATATTCCACCGGAATATTTCCCAATGGGATTTCCCATTGATTTTAATGCACCACTTTTTGGTGCAATGTTAAAGATACCGCCGGTTTATTTATTTAATATTAATTCACTGGTTGGGATTTTTTACCAGAACTCGCCGCCAAAATGGTGTCTGGGTTCACTTCAGTAACCCTGACCCCGAGTCGAGCCTTTGTTCCACTTTTGGCAGGCTTCTGCACAGAAGCCCTCCAAAGTGGTGCCACTGTGTCTGGGTCTACAGGATGTGTGGGAGGGGGATTTAGGCACCCTGGACTGAGTTGCCTTGGCAACTCAAGTCGCACTCTTGTGTGATTGGCCCAGTGGTGAGCCCCCCGGCTCACCACTTAGCATGTTTGAGTGACAGCTAGGACTGGTAATGGGGGTTTGCTGCATAAAAGCAGGGCTTTGTGGACTGGAACTTCAGAAGTCGCCACAGGACCTAAGAAGCCGAAGAGGGCGAAGCTGAGCCGACATGCCACAACGACACCACCGGTGGAGCCCTGCGGAACCGTCTCACCACTTCCCAACGACAGAGGAGATCTCCAGTCCGGAGAGTCTTCTTCCCTTGACTGGTGGGGACAACCAGTTTTTGCCTTCTTTTCGCCTCCCTGGAGCATCTTGTGGCCGCCTTGCCTGTGTCAAGCACCCCGGCAACCGGAATACCACTTTTTACCTCTACCGCGAAAGAGGGGTAACATCCTTTTAACCGGAAAACTCCACGGCTTGTTTCTTCCCTGGTAGTGCAACGACCTTCAGCCTTCCTCCACATTGAGATCTTCTCTTCCTCTGGACGACGCCGCGACTTGCACCCACTAGCAGGAACAACTGCCACCGCTGGAGGATCCTTTCCATTTTGAAGGTATTGTGTTCCGCCCGGCTTCCCTTGCCACTGATTATATGGGGTAGATTTAGCCCTCGGCTCTCGAACCTGGGTTAGCCTGGGACACCCTAACTAAACTTTTCTAAGCTTAACAGAACTTTTCTACTCACCTGTAAAGATTTTCGAGACTTTGTGACATTGTGTGATCTTGGGCATATTTGGTCTGGCTCTCCCTAAAGTGGGCCTGGCACTGAACTTCCTTGCTCCTCAATAGACTGCCTTCTCTAATACTTACTGTGGTTCTCTGAAAAGTGTTTTGCTGTATTGCTTTCTTAATTCTGCCTTTTCCCTCCCTTTTTAAACAACTTGTTGGAGTGCCATCTAACGTTAAGCGCTCACCTCTGTCTGGAAATAAGTGGTGTTAACTAAGACTTGTCCAACAAATAACTAGGGATGTACATATAGTAATTAGGACTGTGTTTTGAATTTACTTACCTTTTTCTGTGCTAGTGTAATTTTACAAGTGTGTCTTTTAAATAAATAATTATATACTTTTACACAAGCTCTGGTCAGTGTTTGCTTGTGCTACTGTGCCTCTGTACCTATTCTGCATGCTCTGTATACTGCCTAACTCTTCTTGAGGGAAGTCTGACTGCTCAGCCACAGCTACCAAGTGAATCTGTGTGGTACAGACTGCTACCAAGTGGGTTTACTGCCAAACACCTGTAGTCTTAAATCTTTTGTAGTGGTCCCAGAGGGATCTGCACAGGTTTCTGCCTAACACTGGTGTACAGCGGTGGGATTTGTATTGAGTATACACTTTAGTGTACTTTTGAGATACCTTAGTGCAACTAACCACAAAGCTTAGCACTAAAGAAAAAGTTATTTTCTAACATGTCTACTATGGAAGTTTATAGTCAAGAGTCCCTTGCTACAAAAACTGCTGATTGTTTAAGAGTTCTCTGTAAGCATAAGAATCTCATGACTAAAGGCAAGGAAATGGAGCTAATAGAAAGGTTGTTAGAAAACCAAAGTCTGGATGATGGTTCAGAGGAACCTATCACTCCAGCAAATGTAAAGAACAGCAATGATATTGATATTCAACAAAGTATTGATGATCTTGGGTCAGAACCAGAAGAGGAGGATGAAACTGTTGTAGATGTGGCACAGACTGCTACCAAGTAGGTGTACTGCCAAACACCTGTAGTCTTAAATCTTTTGCTGTGGTCCCAGAGGGAGCTGCACAGGTTTCTGCCTGACAGTCGAAAAGGAGGTCCCATCCGAAACTGCCCCCCCCCCATCCCCCTCCCAACAACAGCCTGCGGATACCACTCACCCATGCGGACGGCGACGCAGACACCAAGATGTCTAAGCAGAAGGGCCCGAAGTCAGCAGATTTCTCCAGCATTGGGTCTGGCATGGATTCACATGCTCATGAATATTCCCCATCGTCAGGCTGGGAATCCTCGGTAAAGAAAAAATCAGTATCAGTTTCGTTTCTAATATGTCTTTCTTAGTAGTAACCAATCACTGGTCTCTGGGTCATACTGCCCCCAGCCAATGACTGCCCTCTCCCTAAGCCCCACCCCTGGCAGCCATCCTCAGATTTTTACCGCACGTTCAAGTGTTGGGAGTCCTCGTGCTATAGCTCTCGAGCTTTTGCTGCGTTTTCGTGCTTTTTCAAGATTTTCTTATTTTTCAGTTAAATCAAGCCTCAAGCTCCACCGTTTCTTCTTCCGATCAACGGGGACCCGTGTCGGAATTTCCTACGCTCCTCAAGGGTGAGGTTTTTGTCGAGTGACGCTTCTTGGAGGATTCCAGAAGATCTGAGGCCTACCATGGATGCGGCCCTGGACAAGGGTAGCTCGACCCCCGGATCCAAGCTGTTCAGGAAGTGCCCTGGATGCGGTTTACAGAATGTTTTCAAGGAGGACGAGCATTTGAGATGTCTCTACTGCCTTCATGAGGACAAGACGCACGTGGAGAAGGACTGTGTGTTCTGCAAGAACCTATCGGAACGGACCATGAGGGATCGCTGTTCCCGCTTTGCCAGCTGGCTGGAGAAGGGTGTTAGGGGGAATTCTCTATTAAGGCTAATTTCCCAAACCTAGTGAGTCCCCCAGCAGCTTTGCTGGATTTTTGGGGTTTAATTTTTTCTCCTGCTAAGAGTGAGACTCTTTTTCTCCCACTCTTAGGCATGATTTGAGAATGTCCTTTGACTATGTAATGTGTTTTATGGGCTATGAGGTCTTCTACTCCATAGGGCTTCATGTGTTTTTGGTATATGTGTTACACAGCACCCTCAGTGCAGTAACACAGGGGTGTCATAATGACCCCCAAACATAGACTCCGTATCCTGGGACTGACTACTGTGTCCCAGGGCATGTAAAGTCACCATTGGCTTTACTAGTCTTAAATTGTGAACAGAACCAGTACAAACCATCATATTGTGGAAGTACTGGTAGGGGTAATTCGATTGCCCCTGGGTCTGTTTTTCAAGGGGGGGACTGTCCAGTCCCCCCTTGTCGAGTTTCTGCCTGGTGGCAGTGGATACCACGTGAAATATTCCACCGGAATATTTCCTATGGGATTTTCCAATTCATTTTAAACGCACCACTTTTTTTGGTGCAATGTTAAAGATACCGCTGGGTTATTTATTTAATATTTATTCCCCGTTTGGGTCTTTTTGCCAGGACTCGGTTTTAAAATGGCGTTTGTGTTCGCCTCTGTAACTCCAACCCAAGTCGAGCCCTTTGTTCCACTTTTGGCAGGCTTCTGCACAGAAGCCTCCAAAAGTGGTGCCACTCTGTCTGGGTCTACAGGATGTGTGGGAGGGGGGGAATAGGCACCCTGGACTGAGTTGCCTTGGCAACTCAAGTCGCACTCTTGTGTGATTGGCCCAGTGGTGAGCCGCCTGGCTCCCCACTTAGCATGTTTGACAGCTAGGCTGATGAATGGGGGTTTTGCTGCATAAAAGCAGGGCTTTGGGGACTGGAACTTCAGAAGTTGCCACAGGACCTAAAGAATCCGAAGAGAGGAGAAGCTGAGTCATCAACAACAACAACACCACCGGTGGAGCCCTGCTGTACGAAACTCACCACTTTCCCGACGACAGAGAAGATCTTCCAGGAGAGTCTTCTTCCCTTTGAGCTGGTGGGACAAACCAGTTCGCCTTTTTCGCCTCCTGGATCGTCTCGTGGTCGAATCGCCCGTGCCAAGCACCACAGCGGCCGTATAGCCACGCTTCACCACTACCGTGAATAAAAGGGTAGTACCTTTTAACCAGGAAACTCCACGGCTGGTTTCTTCCCTGGCAGTACAACGACCTCCAGCTTTCCTCCACGTCGAGATCTTCTCTTCCCCTGGACGAAGCCCCGACTTGCACCCGCTGCCAGGATCCACTGCCCCCGCTGGAGCTTTCTCACCATTTCAGGTACTGTGTCCCGCCTGGTCTCCCTTGCAACAGACTGTCCAAGGTGTCCCGTAAATCCTTGACTCTCTATCCTGGGGTGACCTCAGACCCGTTAACCTTACCTTTCGAAGGGATTGTGTCCTCTGACGTATTCCTTATCTATGATATTTGTATCTCCAGCTTGCTGGCCTCGGAAAAAAGTTTCCCAGTAGAGGGCGCTGTGCGTCGATGTCCGTCGACAGCCACCGTATCGACGCCGACGTCATCATGCCTATAAATGGCCACGCACAGCGTCCGTTGCTCAGTTCCGTTTTTCCGCAATTCGTGTGCCTCGGAATACCGTTGCTCAGTTCGTCAGTCGAAATATATTCATATTTCCTTGAGAAAACCGACTCGTACTCGATGGCTTCCTCCTCGGACCCGACGACTCCTCGGGCTGGTTTCAAAAAATGCCGAGACTGTGGGAAGAAAATGTCGTTGACGGATCCTCACAGGATCTGTTTGTGGTGTCTGGGAATCGAACACCAGTGTTCGGAGTGTGAGAAATGCCTATCCATGACGGCGAAAGCCTTGAAGGCGCATAAGGGGAAGCTCGAGAGAGGTAAGTCAGTTTTAACTTCCTCGAAAGTTTCCGCGGTAGAGTCGAGACATTCGTCTCCTCACCGTCGAAAGCATTCTCGGTCTAGGTCTCGAAGTTGCTCCCACCACTCATCGAGGTCTAGACACTCGAAAAAGAGACGTAGAAGATCTCTGTCGTCTTCTAGTTCCCCTAAAAGAGTACATTGCCCCACAAAACACACCTCTCAGGCTGAGTGGGAGGAATTCAGAAAAAAGATGCTAAGCGTCTTCGAGAAAGCGGCCTCGACCCCCTCGAAGTCAGCTGAGGGTGATACCCCGGGTGAAAAGCCCAAAAAATCTAAACGCCGCGAGTCGAAGCACCCGGCGAAAGAGTCGACCCAAAAGCGTCATGAGCCATCGGGAAGTAAAGCATCTTCGACGCCATTGTCGAAAGCCCCTTCGAAGCATAGATCGAGTTCCCCTAAAAGAGTACATTGCCCCACAAAACACACCTCTCAGGCTGAGTGGGAGGAATTCAGAAAAAAGATGCTAAGCGTCTTCGAGAAAGCGGCCTCGACCCCCTCGAAGTCAGCTGAGGGTGATACCCCGGGTGAAAAGCCCAAAAAATCTAAACGCCGCGAGTCGAAGCACCCGGCGAAAGAGTCGACCCAAAAGCGTCATGAGCCATCGGGAAGTAAAGCATCTTCGACGCCATTGTCGAAAGCCCCTTCGAAGCATAGATCGACGCCGTTATCGAAGTGTTCTTCGCATGTCGATTGAGTCGACACCGGCGCCGACATCGACACCGATAAAAGAAAAAACCACAGCTACTCCACAGCCAACGGTTAGGCCAAGAGCCTCCGACACGACGCCGAGAGCGTCGTCGACATCCTCGAGCAGGGTTCCAATCCTTTCGAGTTCTACGGGGACTCTTCCAGTTTTCTCGACGCCTTTGACGTCGCCTTCGAGGATTTTTACATCGGTTTCGACAACATCGACCTTTTCAAGGCCAGTGATGATGGCTCCTTCTGCTTTAGAAATGAGTTTTGTCCTTTTTCACTCAGGACACCCCCCTTAACTTCAATTTATGAGGAAAGGGAAGACTCAGATCAAGAAAGGCCTTTTGACCTTCAGAGGACCACATCACCTGAACCAGAGACTTTTGACCCTGAGGAAAGAGGGTTGAAAGACCTTCAGGATGTATTAAAGGAAGGAAGTGGTTTAGACATTTCCCCTGAAGTGGAATTTGTCAAATTAGACCCAGGGGAACATGCTGAAACCCCTTAACCCCTTATAGAACCCCAATGTCAAGAATCATAGAATTCATGGGTTGGTCTGCACCTTCACCTGTTTTTCAGCAGGATGACCTCACTGACATTTTGGATAAAGGTCCACAGGAGGATCCTGTGGTTCCATTTCTTTCTGCCTTACAGAGAACGATTTTAACTAACTGGGAAACTCCTGAAGTTATCCCTGCGGTTAACAAGACGTTTTCAGTGAAATATAGGGTATCTGTTTCTGACCCTGAATACCTATCTAAACACCCTACTCCAGAGAGTCTGGTGGTCCAGGCTGCAACTTTATCAGGCAGTACATCTGCATACCCCACTGCTCCACAGGATAGGGATGATAAAAAATATGATGCCATGGCTAAGAAAGTCTTCTCGGCCTGTAGCACGGCTTTAAAATCTATTAATGCGACTTGTACTCTCGCTAGGTTCAACCACACTCTTTGGGAGTGTGCTTCATCAGCGGCTGACTGCCTCCAGGAAGGAGAAGAAAGGGACGCATTTTTAAATATCATCAGAGATGGTAAAGATGCAGTGTGTGAGTCCCTTCAAACTGGCATTGATTCTGCTGACAGTATCAGCAGGGCCATGGCGGCAAGTACCACAATCCGCAGGTATGCGTGGTTGAGAAAGTCCGGCGTTGCTTCTGACGTACAGGCCAGACTTTTAAATATGCCCTTTGACGGCTCTTCCCTGTTTGGTAAAAAGGCGGATGACAGTTGAAAAACTGCAAACATCTAAAGCAGCAGCCAAGTCACTAGGAGCTGCAATCCGCCAAACTAATTTTCGTCCCTCAGGATCCTCTTGGAAAGGAAGGTCCTTTTGCTATTATTCCTCATATGGAAGAGGCAGAGGATGGCCGGCTCAAAGAGGCCAAGGAAAATGTACCCGTGGTGGACGGGGTAGAGGAAAGAAAGCCGCATCAGCAGGAGCTGCTTTACCTTCGGCAACTGCATCAGCCACTTCCAAACCACTCTGAGGTCTCCCATCACAAGACACCTGTAGGGGGCAGGTTAACTCACCATCTGACGGAATGGCAGCCTATTACGTCAGATGCTTGGGCATTCGAGACAGTTGCCCAAGGTTACTGCCTGCCTTTTCTACGCATCCCTCAGAGCCATCCACCGGGGAACAGCTCTCTGAAAGTGCCGGATCCGCTCCTCTTGCAGGAAATTGTAGACCTGCTAGAGAAAGGTGCCATAGAACCGGTACCTGTAGCGGACAGGAACAAGGGCTGGTACTCCCCCCTACTTTCTCATACCAAAGAAAGACGGAGGACTGAGACCCATCCTGGACTTACGAGAATTGAACAAATTCCTCAGGAAGGACAAGTTCAAGATGGTAACTCTCTCTCAGATCCTTCAGGCCCTCCAGCTTCAGGACTGGTTGGTATCTCTTGACCTTCAGGATGCTTATTTCCATGTGCCTATCCATCCCAAGCACAGGAAGTACCTGAGGTTCGCAATTGGCAACTCTCATTATCAATTTCGAGTTCTGCCATTTGGGCTGACCTCCGCCCCGAGGGTCTTCACCAAGCTAATGTCGGTTGTGGCTGCAAGTCTAAGGAGGGAAGGGATTCGCGTCTACCCCTACCTGGACGATTGGTTGATCAGAGCAGTTTCTTCGGAACAAGCTCGGATCCAACTAGATTATGTCTGCCACTTCCTTCACAAGCTGGGCTTCTCCCTCAATTTAAAGAAGTCACAGATGATACCATCACAGAGACTCCAGTTCATTGGAGCAGTCCTGGACACGTCCCTGGGAAAAGCTTCGCCACCAGAGGTGAGGGCTCAAGATATTCTGCAGATGGTCACCAGGTTTCAAAATGCCCAACGTCTCCCAGAGCATCCTGCATATCCCTTGTGCCAGAGGCTCGCCTGAGAATGAGATCCCTTCAGTGGGCACTGAGGACTCAGTGGTCACAATTCTCAGGGAGGATGACAGATCTCCTCCGGATTCCGGACAAGGTAGCCCACAACCTTCAATGGTGGGCCTATCCAGAGAACATCTTGAAAGGAGAACTGTTTTGGCAACCATGGCCAGAGATAACAGTCGTCACAGACGCCTCACTCACGGGGTGGGGAGCCCATGCCAACGACTTGACCATCAGCGGTCGTTGGTCTCCATCGGAGTCCAGACTACACATCAACATGTTGGAGCTGAGAGCCATCAGACTGGCACTGAAGGCTTTTCTGCCGTCTGCACAGGGGAGAAACGTCCTGATAATGACGGACAATACAGTGGCCATGCACTACCTCAACAAAAGAGGAGGCGTAGGGTCACTGCACTGTGCAGAGAGGCGATGCAGCTCTGGTTTTGGGCAATTCAGGAAGGAATCTCTCTATCAGCAATTCACCTAGCCGGAGAGAAGAACTTGACAGCGGACGCTCTGAGCAGGCAGAACACAGTCTCCCACGAGTGGGAGATAGCTCAGGAAGTCCTTCAAGAGATCTTCGCCCTTTGGGGAACCCCTCAAGTGGATCTGTTCGCCACCAGTATCAACAGGAAGTGCGACAGATTTTGCTCAAGGGAATTTCCCCGGAGAGGAGCTCTAGGAGACGCGTTCGTAGTGGACTGGGAGTTCCCACTTCTGTACGCGTTTCCTCCGCTCCCTGTCATTCCTCAAATGATCAGGAGGTTGAGAAGGTTTCGGAAGACCATGATCCTAATTGCCCCGGATTGGGCCAGGAGAACATGGTACCCGGACCTTCTGGACATGTCCATCCACCCTCCAATTCGTCTACCGTACAGAGAGGATCTTCTCTCGCAGAAGGGAGGTCAGGTTCTCCATCCAGCCATCAAGACCCTCAACCTTCACGCTTGGTATCTGAAAGGTTGAGGTACAAGGATTGGGACCTTCCAGATGACGTCATGGAGGTGTTGCTTTCGGCCAGAAGGCCAGCAACTAAAACTCTATACCGCTGCCGTTGGAATAAATTTTGCAGCTGGTGCAGCGTAAAGAATATCGAACCCTTTTCATGTGGTACACCTGCGGGGTTATCCTTCTTACTTTATTTGGCAAATTCAGGCCTTCAAGTTGGCACTATTAAGGGCTATCTCGCAGCGCTATCGATCTTTAATCGCACTGCAGAGGAGCCTTCATATTTCAAAATTCCATTGGTAATACAATACCTAAAAGGTCTAACTAATGTTTACCCTCCAAGACCATTCCAAGTTCCCTTATGGGACTTAAATCTAGTTTTAAACTTCCTAAAGGGTGCTCCATTTGAACCACTCCACTCTTGTTCATTGAAGTTTCTCACCCTCAAAACTGTTTTATTGGTAGCATTAACATCTGCTAGAAGGGTTAGCACAAGCCCTATCTTGTAAACCTCCTCATACAATTTTTCACAAGGACAAAGTCGTTCTACAGGCGAAGCCTAACTTCCTCCCAAAGGTAGTTTCTGAATTTCACATTACTCAGAAGATTACTTTACCTTCATTCTATCCTCCTCCCCATCCGGGGAAAGAGGAAGAGAGACTACACAGGCTGGAACCTAAGCGAGCCTTAAGTTTTTATATCAGTAGACTTGCTAAAATTAGACAAGCAGACCAACTCTTTGTAGGTTACGCAGGAGATAAGATGGGATTACCAATAACCAAACAAACCATCTCCAGATGGATTATTTTAGCCATTCTGGAATGCTACAAATTGGCAGGGAAAGAGCCCCCTCAAAATCTAATGGCTCATTCGACCAGGGGTATCGCAGCTTCCTCAGCTCTTCAAAGAGGGGTACCAATTCGAGACATATGTGCGGCTGCCACGTGGTCGTCCGCACATACCTTTACCAAATTTTATAGCCTGGATTCCTCCTCTAGTCAAGAGACTAGATTTGGCAAAGCTGTGTTACACTCTGTTCATTCTTAAAGAGTAACATGGCATCTCTTACTCCCGCCTCCAATCACACACCACTGCTATGGGAGTCTATCATAGATGAGGAATACGTCGGAGGACACAATCCCTTCGAAGAACAAGTTACTCCTTACCTGGTAACGTTCTTTCGATGGGATGTTCCTCCGACGTATTCCTTATGGCCCCTCCCATCCATCCCCTCAGTAACATTTCCCTTGTGGTTGCAGCTTACGCTCCTTCAAGGATAGTAACCATTCATGCAATAACTACCTTACTCTACAAAACGGAACTGAGCAACCGACGCTGCGCGTGGCCATTTATAGGCATGATGACGTCGGCGTCGATACAGTGGCTGTCGAGGAACACCTACTCGACGGACGCCGACGCACAGCGCCCTCTACTGGGAAAAAAAAATTCCGAGGCCAGCAAGCTGGAGATACAAATATCATAGATGAGGAATACGTCAGAGGAACATCCCATCGAAAGAACGTTACCAGGTAAGGAGTAACTTGTTCTTCTAACTTGATCCAACCTCTTTTTGACTTTCCTGCAAAGACTTTGGGTCTCATTACACGGATGGCGGTAATTGACCGTAATTAGCGCCTTCCCCATTCCCATTATGCCCTATGGGGCAAAAATGGGAATGGGGAAGGGCAATGGTGGAAGGGGGAATTACCGCCCCGCCAACCTTGGAATGGGGCGGTAATTCCCCTTTCCGCCAAGGCGGTGCCGGTATTTTACCGGCATGAACCATGGCACTAATAGTGCCATGGTTCTCCGCCATCCGTGTAATGAGGCTCTTTGAGTGCATTTTGGGCACATTCCGCCTTGCTCTCTCCAAGAGTGGGCCTGGCCTATGAACTTTTTGCTCTACAGTAGACCCTGCCTTTTTTGACTTGCTGTGGTTCTTTAAAAGTGTTGGTACTGTGTGATTTTCCTATTCTGCCTTTTCTCTCCCTTTTTAAACAAATTATTGGAGTGCCATCTATGGTTACGCACTCACCTCTGTTTTGCTAAATAAGTGGTGTCTTAACCTAGACTTGTCAAATAATTAATTACGGAGGTGTATATATTTCTAGTGACTGGCTTTGAACTTGCTTGACGTATTAGTGCCAGAGTATTTTTTACAAGTGTGTTTTTAAATAAATAATTATATACTTTTATATCAAAGCTCTGGTCAGTGTTTGCTTGTGCTACTCTATTTTTTGGCCCTATTGTGTATACTCTATGTACTGCCTAACTCTTCTTGAGAGAAGTCTGACTGCTCAGCCACAGCTACCAGGCAAATCTGGATGGTGCAGACTGCTACCAATTGGGTTTACTGCTAAAACCTGTAGTCTTAAACTTTTTGCAGTGGTCCCTAAGGGAACTGCACAGGTTTCTGCCTAACAAAGGGCCCAGCAGGTGAGAAGAAGAAAAGGTCCGAGTGGTCTTCCAAGTCCTGTGAGGGCACCCCGGCGACGAGAGCCCAACAGAGGGCTAAGCACTGAGAGTCCGCGGGCACCGGGAGAGCCGAACGGTCGGGCTCTTTGGCTGCCAGGCAGCGCACCTTCCCCGGCACCATCAACCACGAGCCAACGCTCTGGGTCGGGGAAGAGGAAATCCGAGAACCCGGGTAAGCTTCTGGAGAGGCCCTGGTCGATCTCGAAGGATTCAGCCGCGGGGGAGCGAGGCGGTGACCCTCCCCGCAAGGTGAAGGCCTCAAGCGCGCCCAAGGTGGTGAAGGCCTTGATTCACCCGGCTAAGGCCTCTATCGAGGGAGTCGCTGCAACCCTGGCGAAGCCTGTGGAGGCTACACCAGTGGAGGCGACCTTGGGGCCCAGAGTTTCCCTGCCAGCACGGAGGGAATCCTCTTTCCAGCCCATCGACAAGACCCCCGTGAAGACCCCGGTGGAAAAAGAGGGGGGGGGCGGTGGCCATTACGGACACTGATTCAGCCTCTGAGGAGGAGCTGGTGGTGGCCGTGAAGAGCCTCAACGAGAGGTTCGAGAAGGTACGATCCCACGGGAGAGATCCCGGAGAGGTGGTCGAAGATAGCGACGGTGGCGGCGACAAGGCCCCAGTGGAGGAGCGGCCAGCCCTCCCGTCGCAGCCATTGCCCAAACCTCAGGAAAACTCGGCAGCCATTTTGATGGCTATCCAAACCTTATGCACAGAGATAAGGACGAGATTACCACGAGCCCCAGCGGACGATCCAGAACCGGGCCCGTCAGGAAGCCCTCCGAACAAGGGAAGGAGAGTTCATGCCCCCCGCCCTTCATGCCCTCGCGGCCCGTGGAGCCTTCATCCCCCTCTCCAGATCCCAGGGATGACATGGCGACGGACACGACGACGGGGACGGATGACGACGGTGGTGACCACGGGATGGACCTTCCATCACCACCCCCTCGGGCTTTCCCGCCCGATGAAATTGGCTCTTTTCACGCCATGATCGCCAGGGCGTCCAAGCTTTTCCAGCTCTGCCCCGAGGAACAGAAGAAGGAAGGTTTCCTCTATCAACGGCGAGAGGCCAAGAGAAAGACGGTCCTCGCAGTACCGTTACTCGACGATATCTGGGACGAGGTACTTCCGGTCCTGAAGAGCCCGTCCACGACGCCTAGCTACTTTACGAGAAGAAGTACCGGGTCCCCGACGCCGCCCCCTTGTGCCTCAGGGCTCAGCCTACGCCAGATTCAGTCGTCTCAGCAGCGGCCAAGAAGAAGGCGGCAGGGGCGACAGCTTCAACCTCCACTTCCCCACCTGACGGCGAAGGAAAGAAATTGGATGCCATGGGGCGAAGGGTCATGTCGGCGGCGACGACAATTAAAGCGGCCAACGCCTTAGCTATTGTGGCCCATTACGACAGGGAGCTATGGTACAAGGTACTCCCCTACTGGACTTTCTACCAGATGACAAGAGGGCGGAGGCCCTAGAGATTCTGCAGGAAGGTGAGGTGGCGTCAGACCACGCCATAACGGTGGCAACGGACATTGCCGACACCGGGTTTCGCCAGTTAGGCAAAGGTGTTTGCCTAAAGAGGGCGCTAGAGCGCAGCCAAGATGGCGGCTCTGAAGTGAGCTCTACGAGCGCACCGAATAAATCCTGTGAAAAAGCACGGTGCCAAGGGCCATACACCCCCCCCCTCCCCCTCAGTGACCTAGCTGGCAGTCCTGGGCGGTACGCAGCGGACCGAGAGACAGCAACGGCAGCGAGACGTTCCACAACCCCCGAATAGGCTTGGGGCCTGCGAGGTGGGGAGAACGCTGAAGCAGTCACCCGCAACGACGTGCGGGATGCGGGGCACTGGCGCCGCCGTATGCCCTGGGCACCACCAGCATCCTGCCCGCGGCTTTTGTGTCGGCTGGAAGCCCCCGCCCGGCGGTATTCACAACTGCCGAGTGGACGCCCCAGGAGGGCACACAGACCCAGCGTCCGGTGCTCCCCTGCGGGAGGACTGCGGAGGCAGGGACCAGAGACCACTTACCCTGCCTGCGGCTCCCCTGCGTACCTCGCGATCAGAGGAACAGACAAGGTGGCGGGGAGGCACGGAGGAAAAAGAAATTTCATCAGGTGAGCCGCCCCCCCCTCCTTTCTCCCTCATCAACCGTAACATCGCAATCAGTCCCCCACCGAGGAATCGACTAGCCCTTGGCAGATGGCACCCCCCCGGGGGCTAGAAACAGTGATTGAAGCCACAGAGACGTGCTCGCCACTACTAGACTCATATCCCTCAGCGGATCAGCACATAAGCCACCAAAGGGGGGCAATAGCCGAGGTGGACTGGGTCGGATAGCCCTGCCTCCGGACATCTAAAGCAGCACGCCAAACGTAACCATGCAATCAGTCTCCCGGTGGATTCACCGCACCCTTGGCGTGGGCCTCCCCCCTTCCAGAGGTAGAAACAGCAATTAAAGCCACACAGGGTAGCAGAGACTGGCTCACTAGCGCTAGACCCACATACCTCGTGAGGTCTGCGCGTAGGCCACCAATTGGGGGAGCGGGGGGGGCAGACTGGGTCAGACATCCCGGCCACCGGACCATCGGCCCTGGTGCTAGCCCGCTGTGACCCTTAAGTCGCCAGCCAAGTCCAAAGTGACAAACAGTTCCTCGTCTGCCCCCAGCATTCTCAACAAACCTACAGTACCCCGTAGTGCATCCTGCCAAAACTTACACGGGGGTGAGGCATGTTAGGGAGACTTCTCTGTTTAGGCTGAATTTCCTAACCTAGTGAGTCCCCCAGCAGCTTTGCTGGATTTTTGGGGTTTATTTTTTTCTCCTGCCAAGAGTGAGACTCTTTTACCCTCACTCTTGGGCATGATTTGAGTGCGTTTCTAGATGTGTTTAATGGGCTATGGGGTCTTTTACTCCATAGGGCTTCATGTGTTTTTGTGATGTGTTCTACAAAGCACCCTCAGTGCAGTAACACAGGGGTGTCATAGTGACCCCCCAGTATAGACTCCATACCCTGGGACTGACTACTGTCTCCCAGGGCATGTAAAGTCACCATTGACTTTACTAGTCTTAAATTCTGAACAGAACCAGTACAAACCTTCATATTGTGGACGTACTGGCTGGGGCAATTCGATTGCCCCTGGGTCTGTTAGTCGAGGGGGCACGTCTCTGTCCCCCCTGATCGAGTTTTGGCTGGTGGCAGTGGATACTACTTTTTATATTCAACCGCAAATATTTCTCTATGGGATTTTCCCATTGTTCGAGGCTACTATCTTTATTTATTTAATTACGATAGCCTGGAACATACCGCCGGTTAATTTAATTATTATTAATTCTCCTGTTGGTATTTTTTGCCAAAACTCGGTTCTAAAATGGCGTTTGTGTTCTCTTCTGTGACTCCAACCCGAGTCGAGCCCTTTGTTCCACTTTTTGGTGGGCTTCTCCACAGAAGCCCTCCAAAGTGGTCCCACTCTGTCTGGGGTACTTAGGAGGGGTGGAGAGGGATTTAGGCACCCTGGACTGAGTTGCCTAGGCAACTCAAGTCTCCCTCCGTCCTGATTGGCCCAAGTGGTGAGCCGGCCTGCTCAGCACTTAGCATGTTTGAGTGACAGCTAGGCTAAGTGAATGGGGGTTTTCTGCATAAAAACAGGGCTTTGGTGACTGGTACTTCAGAAGTCGCCACAGGACCTAAGAATCCGAAGAGGGAGAAGCTGAGTCGACCTGCCACGACGACACCACCGGTGGAGCCCTGCTGGACCGTCTCACCACTTTTCCCAACGACAGAGGAGATCTCCCGCCGGAGAGTCTTCTTCCTTTGACTGGTGGGGATAACCAGTTTCACTGTCTTTTCGCCTTCCTGACGCATCTCGTGGCCGCCTTGCCTGTGCCAAGCACCCCGGCAACCGGAATACCACGTTTTACCACAACCGCGAAATAAAGGGTAATACCTTTAACCGGAAAACTCTGCGGCTGGCTTCTTCCCTGGCAGTGCAACAACCTTCATCTTTCCTCCAAGTCGAGATCTTCTCTTCCCCTGGACGACACAAGACTTGCACCCGCTGCCAGGAACAACTCCCACCGCTGGAGGAACCTTCCCATTTAAGGTACCGTGTCCCGGCTGACTTCCCGTGCCACCGACTGTACGGGGTAGATTTAGCCCCCTGCTTTCGAACCTGGGTTAGCCTGGGACACCCTGGCTAAACTTTTCTGAGCCTCTCTAAACTCTTTTCAAACTCTCTACAAGACTTTCTAAGCCTAGTGTAACTGTGTGATCTTGGACGCATTTGTGCTCTGCTCCCTCTGAGTGGGCCCAGCCTATGGACTTTGGCTCACAAGTGACTTTTGCTCTTCTGCCTTGCTAAGTGTTCCTAATTCTTAGAGTGGTGTATCTTTCCATATTCTGTTTTTTTCCCTCCCTTCTTCATAAACTTATTGGAGTGCCATCTATAGTTAAGCGCTCACGTCTGTATGAAAATAAGTGGTGTTAACTAAGACTTATCTGATAAGAAATAAGGGTTGTATATATTATAATAGTAACTGTGTTTAGAGTATTTTACAATAAGAGTGCTGGAGTGTTTCAAACTGTGTGTTTTTAAATAAATAATTATATACTTTGATACCAAAGCTCTGGTCAGTGTCTGCTTGTATTATTGTGTCTGAGTGCCTATTGTGTATACTTTGCATACTGCCTAACTCTTCTTGAGGGAAGTCTGACTGCTCAGCCACAGCTACTAGGTAAATCTGGGTGGTACAGACTGCTAGCAAGTGGGTTTAGTGCTAACACCTGTAGTCCTAAATCTTTTGCAGTGTTCCCAAAGGGAACTGCACAGGTTTCTGCCTAACGGCAGCATATGCTCCAACAGAGTACCAGCAATCCCGCCAACTGCGGAGTCTCGACCCCCCAGCAGGCAAAGGGCAAACAACGCCAAGTAAATTAACAACCCGGAGGCGGGTGCGTGGAATTGGCTGGTGAACTTCCCCTTTCCACTGCGGTCGCCCTTCGCAGAGCTAGCTCTATCCACAACAGCACCCTGACGGAAGCGCCCTACACCTCACTAAACCGGGATTAACCAAAGGAAAACCCTAGTCAAATCAACATCAAAGCCACCAACATGGGGAAATCAGATAAGTCTAAAAGAAAATTGACTTTCAAGGCAGGATCCATAATTAAAAGTCCTAAAACAAATGGCGAACCACAGAGCCCCGGAGAGCTCCCACCCCAAGACGGGGACCCCTCCCAAGCCACAGATATTAGAGAGATCCTTCTGGAATTAAAGGCAGGCATAGGAAACATTGACTGCAAGCTGGACTCCCTGTCCGCAAAAGTTGATCAACTACAACACCGCCTAGATAAGCATGGGGGCAGGCTAGACACAGCGAAACAATGAATTTCAGACGCTGAAGACAACGTGGCCTCCATAACCACCAAAGTGACAACACTAGAAACTCAAATGAAATCCGTCCTAGCAAAGAACGAGGACCTCAACGGGTGCTCCCGCCGAAATAATATCAGCTTCCTCGGGGTGAGAGAACAGCAAAACACAAGAAAAATGGAAGACTTTGTGGAGACCCTGTGCAAAGACACATTTGGGAGCCCCGCACTCTCCAACATATTCGTGGTGGAAAGGGCCCAAAGGGTCCCAACCAGCAAACCGATCCCTGGGACTGCTCCACGTCCTATAATCGCTAAAATGCTTAACTTCAGAGACCGGGACACGATCCTCCGCCTAGCCAGGGAAAAAGGGAAGTTACAATATGATGGAGACGACATTCAATTCTTCCCCGACTTCTCCCCTGCGGTTCAAGCACAGCATAGAACATTCACTGGAGTGAAGCGTCGGCTGCAAGATAAACTACTGTATTCAATGCTATACCCAGCCAAACTTCGCATTCAACATGACAGCAAATCACAATTCTTTAGCACGCCGGATGAGGCGAACACATTCTTCGACAAAATAGGATGCAAACAAGTCAGTAACAACCCAAGACCCCAAAGAGGAGACCGGGACGTTAGAGACCCGCCATGACACCCTCTCGTGTCCACGTCCAGGCCATCTCTCGCTGCTCCCCGAAGAGCCCCTGGACCTCTTACAATCACAACAAACCTTATGATGCGCCACCCTTGGAAGCTCCCTAGTGCCCCAAGGGCAGTTCAGTTATGTTTTGGGAAAGGGGAAACTTGATGGGCATGTTGGGGGTTGCCCGTGATTGGGAGGGATTCAGTTTACAGTTATGGAAGTGTGCTTGTGTGGGGTCCGCGCCCCCCCGTATACGCCCGAGATCACTGAGTTGTTGCGTCAAAAACGGCCTCAGCATAAATGGGCCACAACCTGGACACATTACAGTTGCATCCTGGTTAGCTACAATCAATCCCTTTCAGGTTCCCAGAACCAGCAAACAGGCTACCAACAGGTACATTCAAGTTAGCCACATGGAACATTAAAGGAGGCAACAACCCAATGAAGTCCAGGAAGATGACGCAGTACCTCCGAAGACATAGAGTAGACATTGCGTTGATTCAAGAAACCCACCTGCTTCCGGGCACAGAAAACCGCTGGGCCCGTTTCTGGGGCTGCCATAGGTATTTTGCATCATATTCCTCATACGCCAGAGGAGTAGCAATCCTTATACACAAGTCCCTAAAATGCAAAATAATCTCGGTCAAAAACAACGAAGAAGGAAGGACACTCTTAGTGCATGCGACCCTGGAAAATACAGAATTCCTAATCATAAATTCCTACGGGCCAAACACAGATGGACACAACAATTTCGATTGGGTAATGACACACCTGGGCGCAGTGAGATCTGCAACAATCATTTGGGCTGGAGACATGAACACTACATTAGATCCTCACTGGGATAGGTCCCAACCATCGTCCGCGACCATCCCGAGGGCAGCCCTCCAAGTGATCGAAATCTGCAAAGCCTACGACATAGTCGACATTTGGAGACGCCAACATGGCGTAATCCGCGACTACTCCTTCCATTCTTGGGTCCACAAAACAAGTTCCCGGCTTGATTACATCCTGGTATCTGCACATAGCCACGTACAATGGACGAACAGTCAAATCCTACCTAGAACACTATCTGATCACTCAGCTGTCACAGTGGAATGTACTCCACCAGATTAATCAGAGGGTAGAAGACACTGGAGGTTCAAAAATGGTTCCCTTCAGGACCAAATATTCTCGGACGGACTCCGTTCAGAAATTACATCATTCCTTGAACTCAACCAAGACTCAGTGTCATCGGCTGGAACCCTATGGGAAACCCTTAAGTGCTACGTCCGAGGGATTTGTCTCACCAAAGAACAGGGCATCCTCAAACTCATAAAACGCGAACTGACATCGAGCGAGGCCCGACTGAAAGAACTCGAGCGCTCACAATCCGAAAGCGGAGTCCGTGAGAGAGTCCAGTCTGCTGCAGAGCGAGTAGGAGTGAGGAGCTGCAGCTACAGTCTACGATCAGCGGTGTACTCTGTTTCTTGGATCTGTTTCTTGGATCCAGTGTGCCTTTAAGGAAAACAAGAACAATTCCCTTTAAAAACACCTGAAGAGCGCGGAGCGCGCGCAGAGTCCGTGAGAGAGTCCAGTCTGCTGCAGAGCGAGTAGGAGCTGCAGCTACAGTCTACGATCAGCGGTGTACTCTGTTTCTTGGATCTGTTTCTTGGATCCAGTGTGCCTTTAAGGAAAACAAGAACAATTCCCTTTAAAAACACCTGAAGAGCGCGGAGCGCGCGCGGAGTCCGTGAGAGAGTCCAGTCTGCTGCAGTCCGCAGCAGGCCGCCGCGGCCTCCGTCTGCAGGCGAGTTAACAGGTTAACAGGTAAGAAGACCTTCATGGGGGATAACAGGCCTTGGACAAGGCTCAAGTTAAAACAAACACAGAATTCCTTGCCGCAAATTGACAATAACATTATGTGCACTGAACTGCACTCAAATAGTGCCATTAGAAGTGTCCTTGCACCCGAAAGCGAACACAGTCAACGTATACCCCTTGACATCACCGAGGGGGGTGGCAAATGTAGCGTGTTAGGATTGATTAATCCTGCTTCTCCCGCAATCCCCACTACTCATTGCTTAACGGACACAATTTTGGAAGTGCGCACAGAAGACGCAATATCGGGCTCAATAGAAGCTCTCCCTTTTGTAGAGCTTGTGAAAGAACGTGCGCCGGCTTCGGATGAGCTCACTACCGGTCAAACCCAGGAGACGGTTGAGACCTCTAAAACCAATCCTTCAGTGAATTCTGAAGTAGATTTGCTGTCAATACCGCAACAATTATACCTGCGTGATCAAGCCACAAGTGAAAACGCTCATGAAGCTGCTGAACGCACAGCGTTGTTGAAGAACGAAATGACGAGCAAGGCAAAAGCCTCCTATGAAGTCCATCCCGAAATTACGAAATCCCATTGTGACAACGGTGGAAATAGCAACAAAGTTAGGAGAAGCCTCACTTTAGGCGTAAATCCTTGGCCTGGGACTAGTCTTGCAGAAGCTGACTTAAACAGAGATATAGTGGTACCAGAGGTGATCGAGATAAATGCGGAGGCATTTCAATCTCCTTTCGATGTAACAGACAACGAACTGCTTGCGCTTGAAGTCCCAAACATCGAACTTGATCCAAAATTACTGAAATTCACTTTTCCATTGTCTATCAAACCACACGAAAATCAACGCAAAGAAAGCACGCCAATACAAAAATCACAAATGGCGCTAAGGTGTTTAACCAATTAAAACCGTCTACGATAACAGGCAATGGAACTGTGGCAAATCTCGCACACTTACCAACTAAAGGGATTTTGGAACCTGCAATTAGAAATTCGACCGTTGGTCCACAACAAGGACCCTGCAACATTTCGCTGTTAAAAGAGATCGATTTTGCAGCGCGAGAAGCACGCGTGACGAAGAGACTCCTAGCCGACTTTGAAGAAATGAAAGAAAGACTGACAGCAAGTTTCACTCTTGGAGCCTCAAGAAATAACAACACAGTGGAAAATGTCTCTGGCATACTTAATGAAGGTGACCATGAATGTTCCATTGACGACACAGCAACAGGCTCAAATCAGAAATCCTTGGGGCAGAAATGCATAACCAATCGCCGTGACCTAAATCCGGTGACTGACTCGACACCATGCTTAAAAAATCAAGGACAGCACTTCTGTACTAGTACCAACACCAGTTCAAACACGAGGAGCCAAGAGGGCAAAGCCCTTGATGAGCACACTTATCAACGGCCGAAAAGAACCCCTGCAATCAGCACGAACGACAAGAGCATTCCAAGCAGCGAGAACACAGGCAGTTCGCAAAGTAGAGATTCTGAGATAAAATCGAATCTATCAGTAGCGGCTGCTATACAGATACACAACAACGTCCTAGCTGCCACATCTCTGGCCCTGATTCCATTCACAAAGCTATATGAAAGCCTGAACGAAACTGCCCAAAACAACGGAGCAGTCATAAAACATATTGACGACAAAATAAACAAAATTGAAACAGAATTTGTGGCCTTCCAATTAAGACAAGAAGCCGAAAACACCAAATTTTCCGAATACATGAGCAGACATTTCGAACAGCTGCTGAGGGATCACAAAGGTCATGACCTACGCACTGAGGAACTGCTTGAAAACTTAAAAAAAATGCTATTATACGGAAAGGAGAAAAGAGACTCCTCCGCGCATAATTTTCATAAAAGAACAGATGCAGAGACACAATGTAACCTAGAAGCAGAATCACCGGTAACAGACAACTTACATGGTAAAAATACCTTAGATATCGGATCCAATTCAAACGCGCCCATTGACTTAACAGGCAATGGCATAAATACTATGTCAAAGTCTGTGACAAACGGATCTGTTTCTGAGAAAAATAAGACTGCGAACACCTCGAAGCAGCCATTGGTGGAGGGCAGGACTGACTCAACTGTTGAGTCTCGCATAAGAAGCGGAGAGATAATCATGGCACCGGAGAAGAGCTCTGAGCACTCATCAAGCTCTTCTGTAACGGCATCATATGGCATCTTTAGGGGTACTGCCAAAACCCTTGAGACTACGGTAAACAAAGGAAATCCTTTAACAGGGACAAATGGCCATCCAAAGAAAAAGCTAGAAAAAAAAAAGAACACTCAGGCTAATCCCAAACACAGAAGCAATACAAAACAATTTATAAGAAACTTGACCACGCCGGTGAAATCTAAGTCAAGCGAAAACAAAAGTTGTGACAAACCGAAAGCAACTACTAAAGAGGGAAAAGAAGAGACGAAAGTTGGACCCAAGTGCAAACCGGTTTTACACCCAAAAAAGCGGATGAGAATTGAATCAGATCAGAGTTCCTCTGACCCTGGAGATCTAATGGAAGCACTATGCAATCTGTCTACATACTCTGACAACGAGGCTGAAGAAACCCTTCGAGGATCTGCTGTGGACTTGACAAACATGTCATCTTGTAGTTCAGATCCACCAGCTCAGATAAATCCATGGAAACCGCTGTTTAAGAAAACAGGTGTCCAGAAAAGTGCAACACGTGAGGTTGGGGTAACCGAACGAACAAAGGATACACTCTCACCTGCACTGAAGGGAAGACACCTCGACCTCAATCCCAAGTCCGAATACAATGGCCATTCGGTATTGAATCCAAAATACACATCTGCACAAAGTCGCAATTCTTCCTCCAATCTACATGACTCTCACAGAATGACATCTAAGGAATCACATCAAAAGATCATGATCAAAAACATTTTTCAGAATGAATTAGATGTCAATTTGAATCGTGGAAACATCATGTGTCTACTACACGCAGTACCAGCACTACGGAATATCAGGTCCGACGATATCCGTATAGTTGAATACTTATCGGAAGTTCGTGCAGATATTGTACTCCTCCACATAAACTCCCAAGCAGTACGTTCAACGTTGCTAGCTGCAAAGCAAGACCTCAGGTGCTTGGGATTCGAAATCTCACTTTATGATTCAACATGCAGTCAAGGATCAACTGCAATTGCTGATAACACAAAAATGAAAGAAAACTCGGATCAGCATCGAAATAGCCTAAGAAGACAGTTAAAATCCAAACCATCCTGCATTGAAAAGAATAGGATCGATGGCAAGAAATCAAATAAGCACTAGCTGAAAAAAGAAGAAACTGCTGTGCCTATGACTGTGCTATCGTGGAACACAAGAGGCTTTAACCATCTATATAATGATTTCCCGGTTGACTTAACTAATAACTTTGCCATCTGTTTACAGGAAACCTGGCTGCGGGTGCCACCGACAAAAGATGGCTATGTAACACTGCTAAATCCGGCTGGAAAAAACATCAAGGGACGCCCATTTTCTGGTTTAATTACAATGATAAAATCAGGAACAAACTGGGAAATAATCGAAAAAATGAATCCAAATAGTTATGTTCAAGGAACTTTACTTCAAACAACGAACGGGCCCAATAACAATGAACATCTATTAATTCTGAACGTGTATTGGAACCCGCTAAAAATCTCGGCTGATGTTTTTATAACTGATGTAATGCAAATAATCGATCGTCACCAACGGACTTGTCCGGCCCTTGCAATAATTTTATGTGGAGACCTGAACATTTCATGGTTTGACGATCAAATGAAACCTATCAAACTTAAATCGTCAGATAGTTACTCAGGAAACAAAAAACAAAAGCAATGGAGTAAAGAACTAGAAGCCCGTGACTGTATGATGGCAAACGGCCAAGTGAGAGGGGACATACCACCAAACTTCACTTGGGCGAACATGGGATACAAAAAGACCCTAGATTACTTCTGGACTTCAAGAAACGTGTTTGCAACTATCAACAATCTGCAAATCATACCTACAACAAACAGTGATCATTACCCACTTGTATTGTCCTGGCCGTTAAAGTGTAAAAAGAAAGGCGCTATTCACAGTCAGGCACTAGAAGTAAATCATGGGCGAAACAGATTAAGAATAAATAATTATCAAATCATCAGATTATCCAATAAAATACAGGAGACCATCCATGATAATGTTGATCCCTTAAATTACATACCGCTGCTACCTAGCCTGAAAACAGGCTTTTCTGGAAAAACATGCGAAAATAACAAGGATCACAAACACAAATGGAGCAGATCGGTGAAAACCCAAAAAAAGCAGCTCAGGAAAGACCTATAAAAAATAAAAAACAGCATGGAGTAAATGCCCAGAGCGAAGCAAAACAGAGAAAACAACAATATCGAAATTGGCTAAAATCCTTCTCCTATCAGAGAGATCAAGAGCGTGGCGAAGACATGTTGACTTTGATCATAAAAAACAACTCTAGGGAAATATGGAAAATCTTGAATAAAGGAACGGTTAACGAGGACGCCTTAATGTAAAATGGAGTGTCCGAAAGTGACTGGGTAAGGCACTTCCAAAGTGTTTTTTCAAGAAAGGAAATACCAGACAATGTAGACAGCCGAAACATTACCACAGCTTGGAATATAACTGAGTCCAGCGAAGACATTCTTCTGGCCATATCTAAATTAAAGGCCTCGAGAGCTGCTGGGCCCGATGGCATCAGCAACATACTGCTAAAAGAGCACAGCGACGCATGGTCCTTATTCATTGTTAAACTTTTTGCGGCGATAGCGGAAAGAAAACAGGTACCGAGATCATGGACCAGGGCAATAATAGTACCAATATATAAGAAGGGCAACCGAGACGATCCGGCAAACTATCGACCGATTGCCTTACTGGATACTATTGGTAAAGTGCTGGCGACATTCCTACAAAAAAAGTTATCGGTATGGGCAAAAGAAGTCAACCAATTTGATGTCAGACAAACTGGATTTACAAAGGGCGTGGGAGTAGAGAACAACCTTGCCCTGGTAAATCTGTTAAAACTCGACGCTCTAAACCAGAAAGATCAACTATTCATGGCATTTATCGATTTACAGCAAGCGTTCAATTCAATTAATAGAAAGAAATTATGGGAAAAGTTGGAAAATCAAAACTGCCCAAACGCCTTGCTACAACCAATAAAGGCGCTATACTCTAACACATCAATTAGAGTAAGATTAAATGCAAATGGAGACCTCTCTAAACCCATTATTACCACCAGAGGGGTGAAACAGGGATGCCCACTCGCTGCCACCTTGTTCAAACTATACATTGTTGACATCTCTACAGCATTGGCAAGTGTTAACTGCTTCCCCCCAAAAATCAATGGACAGCCTATAAGCTATGTGATATACGCAGATGACGTGGTACTGTTTGACAGGACCCAGATAGGGCTGCAGCGCCTTTTGTCAAAGCTCGAAACCTACATGATTGATAACGATTTATCAATCAATGTGAATAAAACAAAAATCATGAGATTTGGCAGTGACCGGGTTGCAAAAAAAAAGTCCTTTAAATGGCGAATCGACAACAATTTTCTTGAAGAAGTCACGGAAATTCGCTATTTAGGAATCCTGATGAACACCTCAATTCGTGAATGGCGCTGGACTCAAGATCTATTCCAGCGGACCCGAATCCTTGCCTTACAAGGAGCACGTTTGCATACCTTATATGGAAAATTTTCTGTACTGCCATTACGTACGTTTTATATCCAAAAAGTCGTCCCTACACTAACATTTGGGGCAGAAGCAGGATGGAACATTGACCTAAAGATCTGGTCTAAGTTAGAAGGCTTATTCTGGCGCCAAGTCCTGAGATTACCAAAATATCTATCAATGACCATAATACGTCATGAATTGGCACTTGAAAGCCTATACGGATCAGTTCTATGGAAATCTTTGTCATTACTACGAAAGATGGAAACACCGAATCCTGAACCGGCCTATCAAATACTAAAATTAGGAGAAAATCATCTTCACAATGGCCTGCTCTTAAGATGGTCAGAGAAAGTGAAAGCCATCATGTACAGCGCAAATATTTCAATGGAAACATTGATTAATCGGCCTCAGATTGCCAGAATAAAACTGAAAGAATGGCTTTGGATCGACAACGTGGACAAACTCGCAACATTGCCGACAGCATTAGATCTTGGGCCAACAAAGAATAAAGTAGACAAAATGCCAAATTATCTGTGCAAATTTCCGTCGAGGTATCACAGAGATAAATTCCTTAGACTCAGATTGAACCTTCTGAAAACTAACCAAATGTTGGTGTTAAGAAAAATGAAGCCTGTTACCGAAGAAGCTTGTCGGCACTGTAAATTGCATGCGGAGTCATTAAAACATCTAACAACTGAATGTGTGGCAATAAACTAGTTGAGATCTATCCATCTGAACAAATTTAAACCCGCAAACGATGAGATGGAAGATCTGTGGCTTCGGATACTGAGCGGAAGTTCGATACTCCTAAACTGCTCAGTGATAAATTTTTTGGACATAGTACTAAATTAAAAGGCACAAGTGCAAATCGACAAGGAAAAATGTCACCAATGACCGGAAAATGAGTTGTAATAAAAGTTTGCAAAAACTAGATGTTACAAATAAAAAATAAAAAAAAACAATCCGAAACATCAGAGCCATACATATTAGCAGCACTCAAAGAGCTTGATAACTACAGAGCGACCGCTGACCGTGAACTAATATTTCTATCATACGGCCACTGCATCCGACAACATGGAGAAGGACAGAAACCAGGTGCTCTCCTTGCAAGATTAATAGCTGCTGACCACAAACCAACACAGATAGAACAAATCCGAAACCCCCAAGGCAACATGGTTCACACAGATTTGGAAATAGCTGAAACTTTCTGCAATTTCTTCCAAAACCTGTGCAAATCCAACCTCACCGCCTCCCAGGAAGGATTAAAACAATATCTGGCAGACATAGAATTGTACTGGGTGGATGCAAAGTTGAGAGAACCCCTAAATGTACCAATCCCACTCGAAGAAATCCTCCAAGCCATCAAAGACCTACCTAGCACCAAAGCACCGGGCCCCAACGGGCTAACAGGCGAATTTTACAATGCATTTGTACAGATTCTTGCACCATTGCTGCTACATGTCTTTGAAGAGGCAACAGAGACGGGCTCATTGCCCCCGACTCTACGCGAAGCAAACGTAATCCTGCTCCACAAAGCCAACAAGCCCCCCGAAGAATGCGGCTCCTATAGGCCGATCTCATTGATCAATCTTGACAATAAAATATTAGCGAAAATTCTGGCCTCCATGCTGATCCTCCTGATGCCTGCAATGGTAATAGCAGACCAAGCCGGGTTCATACCGGGCCGAAACACTACATTCGGCATCAGGCGCATGTTCGGAGTCATGGAGGCACTCGATCCCTCGCAGCATGCCGCAGCAATCCTCCTCGACGCCGAGAAGGCTTTTGACTCTGTTGAATGGCCCTTCCTCTTTGAGATCCTTCATCGTATGGGACTTGGCAAGCAATGTATCCAGCTAATTGCCTTCCTGTATAACCGACCCAGGTCACACATCACCCTTGGGAACACTAGATCGACGGCAATTGACATTCAGCGGCGAACCAGGCAAGGGTGTCCACTATCCGCGGTACTATTTGCACTAGTAATGGAGCCGCTTGCTTCCGACCTCCGGGCTAAGCACATACAAAGGGGCCTCTCCTTTGGCCCCCATAAGTTAATAGTTTCCCTATACGCTGATGATCTCGCCCTCTTGAGCGGAGACCCGGTGACCAACCTCAACCCTGTAATCCGTGACATAATCAAATTCGGCAACTACTCCGGCTTAAAAATCAACCATAGTAAATCAATTATATTCCCGCTTACCCCCGCAAACCAAGAATTCCCAGATGGCTATGGCTTCAAATGGGAATACACAAACGTCCGGTATCTTGGCATCCATCTTGCAAGAGACTACCCAACCCTCTTCCAAGACAACTATGGTAAAGTACTCCAATCTCTCCAAGAGAAAATCGCTAGATGGAAAGCACTTCCACTCACTCTCTGGGGGAGGGTATCTCTGCTGAAGATGGTGATTCTCCCCAAACTTCTCTACCTTTTTGTAAATATTCCCCTTCTCGTACCTCAGGCCCATCTCCTACGCCTACGGAGCTTGGTCCTAGAACTCCTATGGGCGGGCAAACCGGCCAGAATAGCATACAAATCACTTATTCAACCAGTTAAAAAAGGCGGTATGGCACTACCCGACCTCGAACGCTATTACTGGTTGGCCCAGGCCCAATTCCTATGGGCACTGGTACACCACCCACTTCATACGACCCCACGTGCAGCTCGAACGAGCTCTCGCCTCTCCCTTTCTACTCGGAGCAGTTATTTTTGGCCAAACACATACGCCACACAACACATTAAGCACAGTCCTCTCCACCATAGCAATATGGAAAAAAATTGCACACAAATGCGATGTCCAAACCAGATTCTCTCCCCTCCTACCGATAAAATTCATCCCCAGAATCCCCCTATCCACCGAGAAGGTATACCTAAACTGGGTCGACAAACTAAAAATAAAAACCCTGGGCGACCTCTTCATCGAAGAGTCCTTTCTCACTCCCCAGCAGGCCAGAAACTGTGGGGCCACCACTGCACTTGACACATTTGTCTACTTCCGCCTCCGACAAGCACTTCAGGCTATACTGCCCTCATTCCCACAACAACCCGCCACCTGGCAGCTACTGCATGGCGTCATTCAATCACAAGGAGTGGGTAAACTAGTCTCGATGTTATACAAGACATTGCTGACTGAAACTGCCCCGAACCCGATAATATCCAAAATTAGATGGGAGAGATCCCTCCAGTTGTCATTTCCTGATGAAGAGTAGGAATATATCCTAGCACAGACCCAAAAAGTATCATTAAACACAAGATATAAACGAATACACCTAAAGTTCATCCATCAAGCATATCATACCCCGCCAAAATCCACAAATACCATCCCTCTGTTCTACACCTCGCCTGGCATTGTCCAACAATTCAGCAATTCTGGGGATCAATACTAGAAAAAACAACCGCAATCATAGGTGTACCCATAGAGCCCAACCCCAAGACCACACTCCTACGACTTACCAAACACTTTCCCCGCTATACACGGAAACTCAGAGTGCTGCTGCTGTTGTTGGCGCGCAGGAGGATTGCAATGTCATGGGGGAAAGGCCCGACACCAACCACACAACAGTGGATGGAAGGACATATCCTACTGTCAAAAAAAGGAAAAGGTTGATTATTGATGCACACCTCAAATTAAATGGCAATGAAACATACATTTAAGAGATGCTGTAGATACATTTTAGGTGCGGGGGAGGAACTGAGGCCATGGCACAAGACCCCTACAAACAAGAGACAATTGGAATGAGGATTCAACAAAGGAACCCTCCCGTCCCCTGCACACTTTAGGATGTTTGGACTAGGTCCACTACTGTTTTCTCATATTAATACAAAAAACATATAAACCAAAGAGTTCAGTTGTGTGTTTTTATAGCAAAAGTTTATATCTAAAGTGTCAAATACACAATATTTGAAAAGGAGAAACATTTACAAATTCAAGAAGCAAAGCAGTGCAATAGTACGTCACAATAGATTTGAAACAATGGTGGAATCCAATTCATGTGGCGACGCGTTTCGAGGATACTTTTCTCTTCTTCATATGGCCAAAATTTAATTCTTCATACAAAAGGAGAGAAACAAAGGGGAGAACGTTTGTACACCTTTTTTTATACCTTGAGGTAATTCATTAAACTCATGCTGTGCATTTCAGTCCCATCTGTGAGCCAGAACAGACTATATTGTCAGAGTAATTGTAATTAATCTAGTACCACAAGGGCACATTCATTCCCAGTTAAATTCAGGGTGAGGGGAGGAGAAGAGGTTCAGAGACACGTTTCTAGTCCAGTTCAAGAGAAGTCATCGTTCAAAACTGTTTAGAAAGAATGTAGGTAGGTAAAGGAGCCATATAGGATAAGATATAAGAGAGTTTAATTAAAAAATTAATAAAAAAACATTTACAAATTCAAGAAGCAAAGCAGTGCAATAGTAGGTCACAATAAATTTGAAACAATGGTGGAATCCAATTCATGTGGCGACGCGTTTCGAGGATACTTTCCTCTTCTTCATATGGCCAAAATTGAATTCTTCATACAAAGGGGAGAACGTTTGTACACGTTTTTTATACCTTGAGGTAATTCATTAAACTCATGCTGTGCATTTCAGTCCCATCTGTGAGCCAGATGGTGGTGGTGGATCTACACATTGTCTGATTCACCACCAAGGATCTCTATCTGCACCCGATGCCCTTCAACACTTTGCTTACTGGTAATTAAACTCTCTTATATCTTGTCCTATATGGCTCCTTTATCTACCTGCACCCGATGCCCTTGAACACTTTGCTTACTGGTAATTAAACTCTCTTATATCTTATCCTATATGGCTCCTTTACCTACCTACATTCTTTCTAAACAGTTTTGAACGATGACTTCTCTTGAACTGGACTAGAAACGTGTCTCTGAACCTCTTCTATTCCCCTCACCCTGAATTTAACTGGGAATGAATGTGCCCTTGTGGTACTAGATTAATTACAATTACTCTGACAATATAGTCTGTTCTGGCTCACAGATGGGACTGAAATGCACAGCATGAGTTTAATGAATTACCTCAAGGTATAAAAAAAGGTGTACAAACGTTCTCCCCTTTGTTTCTCTCCTTTTGTATGAAGAATTAAATTTTGGCCATATGAAGAAGAGAAAAGTATCCTCGAAACGCGTCGCCACATGAATTGGATTCCACCATTGTTTCAAATCTATTGTGACGTACTATTGCACTGCTTTGCTTCTTGAATTTGTAAATGTTTCTCCTTTTGAAATATTGTGTATTTGACACTTTAGATATAAACTTTTGCTATAAAAACACACAACTGAACTCTTTGGTTTATATGTTTTTTGTATTAATATGAGAAAACAGTAGTGGACCTAGTCAAAACATCCTAAAGTGTGCAGGGGACGGGAGGGTTCCTTTGTTGAATCCTCATTCCAATTATATCCTACTGTCAAGACACAGAATCAAACTTTCTTAGACTATTGCCTTTACATGCACGACCCCCTGACATCTGGGGCCCATACATCACCTATCTGATGTCCACCGGAGAAAATGACTCCTCACGGGAAGCATCCCCATGGCTTCAGCAACAATAACCCAGGCACTATGCCCTGTCAACATCAACAGGATATTGATAATGAACACCAAAAACAAATACGGATGCAGCATGGTGGTCGAGACGGGGGTGGGGGGGCGGCGGAAGGCAGAGCACAAGTTACTTCCAAGTTTCTTTATGATGTATATTTTTTTTATTATGTTTTAACATGTTGAAAACACCAAAAATAAAGATTAAAAAAAATATATATATCCGAAAAAAAAGGGTGGCCAGGGTGAGATCCATCAAGTCCCTCCTCGGAATTATGTCCTCATGCATCTACCTAGTGAGCCTGTGCAGGCTATGGATGCGTCCCCTACAGGAGTTCCTCGACACCCGCTGGATGCAAGTGGCGGGCATCTTCGAAGACAAGATCCCGCTCAACAAGGTTTTCTGTCGGGCGATTCAGTGGTGGGGCACCCGTGCGCACCTCACGGCGGGCACGGACTTCCAGACCCCGGCACATCAGGAGACGGTGACGACGGACGCCTCGCTGGAGGGATGGGGTGCGCACACCAGAGATCTCCACGCAAGAGGCCTTTGGCTCCCGGAGGAGAGGTCTCTCCACATCAACATCCTGGAGCTCTGCGCCGTGTTCTGGGTGCTCAACTCGTTCCTCCCGTCCCTCAAGGGCAAGGTCGTGAGGATCTTCACCGACAACACCACCACGATGTTCTACATCCGGAAGCAGGGAGGCACCAGATCCCCACCCCTATCCAAGGAGGCCCAGGATCTTTGGCACTAGGCCATCGCCCAGGGGATGTTTCTGGTTCCCTTCCATCTGGCAGGAATAAAAAACACCATCGCCGACTCACTCAGCAGGGAGCTGCGCTCGTGCCACGAGTGGGAACTACGCCAGGATCAAGTGGATCGGCTCTTCCAACGATGGGGCAAACCCCACAACGACCTGTTCGCGACGGTGACAAACTCCAAGTGCCAGAGGTTCGCCAGCAGGTTTCCCCAGCCGAGGAGCATGGGCGATGCGTTCTCGTTCCCCTCGGACGGCCTGTTCCTGTATGCGTTTCCTCCGTTGCCGCTGCTGCTTCGACTCATCAGCCAGCTCAAGATGTCCCCGTGCAGGATGATCCTTGTCGCACCGGCGTGGCCAAGACAGATCTGGTTCCCAGACCTTCTGGACCTCTCAGCGTTCCCACCAGGCAAGCTGTCGACAAACGCAGATCTTCTCTCTAGAGAGGGAGGCGCCATTCTTGATCACGACCCGGAGTCGCTGAACTTGCAGGCCTGGCTCCTGCAGCACTAGAGTTTGGAGGGTACGATATCCCGGCTGACTGCAGAGAGGTTCTTGCAAAGGCCAGGGTGTCTTCAACTCTCAAGTGCTACGCACATAAGTGGAAGAGGTTCTCTGTCTGGTGCCGTGCACAGAAGATCAACCCTATACAGATTACGGCACCAAGTGCTACCATACCTACTGTCGCTGGCCAAAGCTGGACTAGCTCACGCTTCCATCAAGATACATCTGGCAGCAATCTCCCAATACACCTGAACTATAGGACGGCCGTCCTTGTGGTCTCATTGACTGGGAAGGAATTTATGAAGGGACTGTTCCGATCGTTCCCGCCGGTGAAGGCTCCAGCCCCGGCGTCGGAGCTCAACTTGGTGCTGACCAGGTTCATGGGGCCGCCATTCGAGCCTTTGCATTCGGCTCTGTTGAAGTTCCTGTCGTGGAAGACAGCGTTCCTTGTGGCCATCACCTCTGCATGACGCGTGGGAGAGATTCAGGCCCTATCCTGCAAGCCTCCATACTTGACTTTTCACAATACAAGGGTGGTTCTGAGGACGCACCCCTCTTTCATGCCCAAGGTGCTGTCGGACTTCCATCTTAACGAGCCCTTGGTGTTGCCAGTTTTCTTTCCGTCGCCTTCGTCGCCGGCCGAGAGTACTTTGCACTCGCTGGTTGTAGCTAGAGCGCTTAAGTTCTACGTGGACCGAACGAAGAGTTTTCGGAAGACATCACAGCTGTTTGTGAACTTTGGACCTGTGAACCAAGGAAAGGCTCTCTGGAAGGCTTCCATTTCCAGATGGCTCTCCGGCTGCATCATGCACTGTCATTGGTTGGCCAACCGACCGTTGCCCGGCCGTCCGAGAGCCCATTCGACCAGAGCGATCGCTGCTACCAGGGTGTTCTTGTCTGGTGTGCCCCTGCTGGACATCTGCAGGGCTGCTACGTGGAGGTCGACGCACACCTTCACGGATTCTACTGCGTCGACCCGGATTCCATGGAGGAGTCCAGAGTCGGCCAAACAGTGCTGCGCCACCTGTTCGCCTGAAGGTGGGCCTAGTGAGTAGGTAAGAGTTGCTTAATGTTGAGTTTATGTAATGCTTAATGTTGAGCCTTTTGCCACCTCCTGTTGGTTGTGCATGTGTGTACTGATATGTATTCTTATATTCATGAGCATGTGAATCCATGCCAGACCCCATGCTGGAGAAGGAACAAGTTACTTACCTGTAACTGTTGTTCTCCAGCATGGGTCGGACATGGATTCACATGCGAACCCTCCCTCCTACCCCTCTGCGGCTCTTCACTTGGTCATACTGCCACTTTACGTGCTACCAAATCTGAGGATGGCTGCCAGGGGCGGGGCTTAGGGAGAGGGCAGTCATTGGCTGGGGGCAGTATGACCCAGAGACCAGTGATTGGTTACTACTAAGAAAGACAGATCAGAAACAAAACTGATACTGATTTTTTCTTTACCGAGGATTCCCAGCCTGACAGGGAATATTCATGAGCATGTGAATCCATGCCAGACCCATGCTGGAGAACAACAGTTACAGGTAAGTAACTTGTTCCCAGTGTCATGATCTCTGCTTCCAAAAGGTCAGGGTTTTCCCAACTCCCTTGGAAGCAGATCCATAACCCAGGTTCCAAGTGCCAACCAGTCCCAATTGGGACCTTTTGGACCCAGTCCTGGCGCCAGTGGCACCAGGCTCATAAATATGCCCAGTCCCAGCACTGGAAGCGCCGGGCTCATAATGCTTGGGTGGACTTACCTGCAGCAGACCATGCTGCTTACTTGCCTGCCAGTTGAGCCTCTGATCCTCTTCTGTTTGGAACTACTTTTCCTGTTGGGTGGGGCAGGAGCCACTCTCTAGTTTCAGAACACTGGAACTTTTCTGGAAAGCAGGAACTCTTTTCTTACCTAGGCGTGGCTGTGGAAGGAGACACCTAAGCACTACAGGAGGCTATTTAATCCACACCCGATGGATGAATCTTGCTTTGCGTTATTCTGCATCCTCTGCAGCAGAACGCTCATCGTGTCTTCTGCATCAGATCCTGGGCCTAAGGAAAAAGGCTTACCATCCTGAATCCAGTCTTCAGCAACACCTATAAAGACAAGAAAGAACAGGTTAGCATTACGGTCTTCAGTGACAGCTCTTCACTTACCTGGTCCATCGGCTGTCACCAACGCCTCGCGCTGCATTCCGGCATCTGAAAGACAAAGGCTTACCTACTCTTCGTGCGCTCCGGAGGTCTTCACACTGCATTCCGGCATCTGAAAGACAAAAGCTTACCAACTCTTCGCACGCTCCGGAGGCCTTCGGCGCTGCATCCCGCATCTGAAAGACAAAACAAGGTGCGTTTAAAGACATTGGGGAACTTTAATACTCACGTGCCATTACTCCTTTCCACATCTAACCCAGTGGGTATTCCGGCACCCTGCAGCCGCTCCGAACTTGTGCCTGCAAAATAAAAAGACAGTTAAAGCGCATCGTGAAGCAGGCAACAAGCGCTTACTTACGTGCTTCCAGGCGCTTCTATTCATCACACGGGCTCCATCTTCAACTCACTTCAGCCCGTCATCCGCCATCGCCGGAACCCTGCAAAACAAGAAACATCATTACTAAAGACTTTAAAGACATTAGAATTACTCGAAACTTACCGTTCGTGCAGTAAACGACGGACAGCAGTCCTCTGAAGTCAAGAGGCCTGCTCCCCTTATCCAGTGAAGAAACTGGTTACAGCACCCTGCCCCGAGGCAGATGGAGAGCACGGCGTTCACTTACCTAAGGTGAGAGCGTTAACCTTTGGGGTTCTACAGGAGAAGAGAAAGGGAAGAAGAGAGAGACATTCAATAACCCAGTTCCTTAATCCCATATTTTCTATCTGCAGACATCTTACCCTTCGAGTCAGACATACAGTGCACAGAGGTCCAGCCCAAAGAGCCAGCCGTGTGTTACACATCACCTTTGAAGATATGGTATACGCCCAGTATAGACCGGCGCCTCTACGGGAATCAGGTGAGCGTTACAGAACGCAAAGCCTACCACAAAACTCCCGTCCAGGCGCTATGGAAACCTCGGATACCGACCAGCTAGCCCAGTTACTTGGGGAACTAAGGGCAGAAGTGCATGCAGCCCGTCAGGAAACCAACGCTCTAAGAAGGGAACTGATTATTTCCAAGGAGCGAACAGATGATCTCGCTAGACAATTGCTACAGTCACAAGCCGGACAGACCCCGTTACCCGCATCTGGGGGAAATCTTCCTTCTACATCCTCTATGAATCCAGTGCAGATCAACCTACCTGGGAATGTACCTCTGGCTCCGCCCGAACGATTTTCTGGTGACCCAAAGAGGTTTGCAGTATTTATCAATCAGTGCCGGTTGCATTTCTTATGCCGGCCAGCAGCCTTTCCAACTGATCAAGCTAAAGTAGCTTTCGTGCTTTCGTACCTTAGTGGCAATGCGGCAGACTGGTCGATCCCTCTAGTAAATCAAGATGATCCGGTCCTCCATGATTTTCAAGCTTTTTAGCTCAGTATGGAAAAACTGTTCGCAAGACATTCACAGGGGCAGGCCTTGGACAATGAGCTTCTTTTGTTGCGACAAGGTAATCAAGACCTTTTGGCTTATATTGCGTCTTTCAACAGACTGATAGTGGAAACTCAATGGCCTGAGGACAAAAGGATTACGCTGTTTTATAGAGGTCTACGTGGAGAGCTCAAAGATGTGTTAGCCCAAGTAGTGAATCCCCCACAAGATTGTTCAGACTATATAGACTTAGTCGTTCAAATAGATCACAGAGCGCAGAACAGGAAGGCCGATCGTTCCAAGTTTGATGCTCGAGTATTTTCCAAACCGCCAATTCCTTCCAAAGGAGTAGACTCCGGGGGAACCCATGCAAATAGGGGGTCTGAAAGGTCCTCTAACACAAAAGGAGCGGGAAAGGAGAAAACAGTTGCAATTATGCCTCTATTGCGGAAACTCAGGGCACTTTCTTCGAGACTGTCCGGTGAAACCTGCCAAGAAGGCAGTAGGAGCTGCAGTTACCAAAGTTACAAACTCTGAGCAGGGAAACGACCTCGCCCGACAAGAATAGAGGTCCTCTTGCCGAGCGTGAAAACCAGTTCCGTGACCTCGCATTTCGTGATGCCTATGGTCCTCATTAGCCCTGATAATCCGGATCGATTACATGCAATTGAAGCTTACGTCGACAGCGGTGCCATCGGCAATTATGTGGATCATGAAATGGTTTTGAGGATGAATCTAACTCTTTGTCCCAAGGCTGTAAAGGACGTCATTACTACGGTGGATGGTATGGAGATAGCCTCCGGGCCAGTAACGCATACCACTCAAGAAGTGACGCTAGTAAGTCAAGATGGACACCATGAGAAGATCGTGTTCGATGTGATCAAGGCCCCTCAGTTTCAGATTATTCTAGGAATACCTTGGTTAGAGAAACACAATCCTCTGATCGATTGGCGAGCAAGAACGGTCCAGTTTCCAGAATGTGTCTCTACTTGTCACCCTCCACCTGGTGTTGCACTGGCAGCAATTTCTTCAGAGACTCCCCAGTTACCTCCCGAATACCTAGAATACCAAGATGTTTTCCGGAAGGATCAGGCTAACTCTCTACCTCCTCATAGGTCTTATGACTGCCAGATAGACCTGATACCTGGATCTACTCGTCCTTGTAGTAGAATTTATGCCCTCACCGATCCTGAGAACCTTCACCTTCGACAATACCTGGATCAATACCTGGCAAATGGGTTTATTCGTCCTTCCAAGTCCCCTGCTTCTTCAGCTTTGTTCTTCGTTCCAAAAAAGGAAGGAGACCTTAGAACTTGTATAGATTATCGCTCCCTGAACCAGATCACCGTTAAGAATAGATATCCGTTACCTTTGATCCCTGAACTCCTGGACCAAGTCAGAAAAGCATGCATATATACAAAGCTGGATCTTAGAGGAGCTTACCACTTGGTACGAGTAAAAGAGGGCGATGAATGGAAGACGGCATTCCGCACCAAGTATGGGCTATTTGAATATCAGGTCATGCCCTTCGGACTTTGCAATGCCCCGGCCGGCTTTCAATATTTTATGAACAATGTCCTCAGAGAGCTCATAGATGTGTGTGTTGTTTACATTGACGACATCCTCGTTTATTCTCCATCGGAATCTGAACATCGGAAACACGTGAAAATGGTCCTCGAAAGATTGCGTCAACACAAACTTTTCGCTAAGTTGGAAAAATGTGTTTACAACGTGACTGAAGTTGAATTCTTGGGATTCATATTATCACCTGGCGGAGTGCGTATGGATTCAAAGAAGGTCGATGCAGTTCTCAAATGGCCATCACCATCCTCCGTAAAAGGTGTGCAAAGCATGTTAGGCTTCGCTAACTTTTACCGCAGGTTTATCCCCGAATTCTCTCGAATAGTCCAGCCCATCACTGCCTTGTTAAAGAAAAACAAACGTTTTGAATGGTCTACCGAGGCGGAACAAGCTTTCCAGGATTTGAAGACTAAATTTATCTCTGCACTAATCTTAAAACACCCTCGCCCCGAACTCCCCTACATCGTGGAAACTGATGCTTCAAGCCTTGCCATGGGGGCAGTTCTATCACAAAAGGACCCGGTAACCAATCAGTTGCATCCCGTGGCATTTTGGTCCCGCAAATTCTCGCCTCCTGAAATCAATTACACGATTACTGACAAGGAACTTCTGGCTATCAAGTCTGCCTTTAAGGCTTGGCGGCATTATCTGCTGGGGGCCCGACACACCGTTACTGTGATTACGGATCACCGAAACCTGCAATATTTGAAAACCGCAAAAAAAGCCCAATCCTCTAGACAACTCCGTTGGGCATTATTCTTTGCCGAGTTTGACTTCATAATTACCTATCGACCTGGTACAAAGAACGGTAAAGCTGATGCCCTTTCTCGAATGGGAGTGGAAGAACACTTGATCAACCCTAAACCTGTACCAATGATTCCCGAACAAAGAATTCTGGGTGTAATCGCCACAGAATCCATAGAGGAAGTTAAGGATAAAGCCAGGCAACTTGTAACTCCAGCAGACATACAGAATTGGCATCTGCAGGGAAAGGACTTTGCAGTAAAGGACAACTTATTGTATTTCCAAGAACGATTATACCTACCCAGCACAGATTTACAGAAAAAAGTAATCTCTTGTTATCACGATTCTTTAATGGAAGGACATCCCGGTATGGCCAAGACCTCAGAAAAGATCAAGCGCTACTTCTGGTGGCCGTCTTGGAAAAAAGATATCAGAGACTTTATAATGTCCTGTGGAGTATGCGCCCAAAACAAGAGTCAAAAGGAAAGACCAGCAGGCCTCTTACGCCCTATTGACATCCCACCTCGCCCTTGGCATACGCTTTCTATGGACTTCATCACCGATCTACCTCCATGCTCGTGATACAATACGATTCTAGTAATCGTGGACTTATTCTCCAAGATGGCGCATTTCATTCCGCTCAAAGGCTTGCCAACAGCAGCAACTCTGGCCCGAGAATTTCTCGAAAACATCGTCCGACTGCACGGTTTTCCTTCGGTTCTAATTTCGGATCGAGGTAGTCAATTTATTTCTCATTTTTGGCGAAGTTGCTGTCGGTCGGCTCAAACTGATGTGAGACTATCGACCAGTCACCACCCTCAGACCGACGGACAAACCGAGAGGACCAATCAAACTCTGGAACAGTATTTACGCTGCATGCTGCAACAAACTGAAAAAACTTAGAAAGACATCCTTTGGATAGCCGAATATGCCTACAATAACTCTGTCCATTCGGGAACTGGGAAAACCCCGTTTTTTCTTTTGTACGGCAGTCACCCTCGAACCTCGGAGTTGGATCCCCTCCAAGATCTTGAAACACCAGCAGTAGACTACCTGCATTCTACAATCACCCAAGCCTTTAAGGAAGCTGTTTCTCACCTTCAAAGGGATAAAGAACAATACAAGAAAGGAGCAGATCAACATCGGAAGGAAGCCCCTCAATATCAAGTAGGGGATCAAGTCTGGTTATCCACCAAATATCTACCTCTAAAAGGGCCACGCACATTCAACCCAAGATACCTTGGTCCCTAGTCCATCACTACCATAGTAAACCCAGTAGCGGTCAAGTTGGACTTGCCCCCGCACATGAAGATACATCCGGTCTTCCACGTCTCTCTATTAAAACCCGTGCAACCTCAAACCCGACTAAATCTCCAAAACCTATCCTAGTTGATGGAGAACTCGAGTTTGAAGTCAAAAGCATTCTGGACTCCAAGATCTCCAAATCTAAACTATTTTACCTAATTGACTGGAAAGGCTACGGCCCCCAAGAGAGATCCTGGGAACCTGCTGAATATGTCCACGCTCCTCGCTTAATAAAAAGATTTCACCGAACATTTCCTGACAAGCCAAAACCCCCGGAGAAGCCCGGTTTGGGAGGGGCCTTGAGGGGGGGTACTGTCATGATCTCTGCTTCCAAAAGGTCAGGGTTTTCCCAACTCCCTTGGAAGCAGATCCATAACCCAGGTTCCAAGTGCCAACCAGTCCCAATTGGGACCTTTTGGACCCAGTCCTGGCGCCAGTGGCACCAGGCTCATAAATATGCCCAGTCCCAGTGCTAGAAGCGCCGGGCTCATAATGCTTGGGTGGACTTACCTGCAGCAGACCATGCTGCTTACTTGCCTGCCAGTTGAGCCTCTGATCCTCTTCTGTTTGGAACTAATTTTCCTGTTGGGTGGGGCAGGAGCCACTCCCTAGATTCAGAACACTGGAACTCTTCTGGAAAGCAGGAACTCTTTTCTTACCTAGGCGTGGCTGTGGAAGGAGACACCTAAGCACTACAGGAGGCTATTTAAACCACACCCGATGGATGAATCTTGCTTTGCGTTATTCTGCATCCTCTGCAGCAGAACGCTCATCGTGTCTTCTCCATCTGATCCTGGGCCTAAGGAAAAAGGCTTACCATCTTGAATCCAGTCTTCAGCAACACCTATAAAGACAAGAAAGAACAGGTTAGCATTACGGTCTTCAGTGACAGCTCTTCACTTACCTGGTCCATCGGCTGTCACCAACGCCTCGCGCTGCATTCCGGCATCTGAAAGACAAAAGCTTACCAACTCTTCGCACGCTCCGGAGGCCTTCGGCGCTGCATCCCGCATCTGAAAGACAAAACAAGGTGCGTTTAAAGACATTGGGGAACTTTAATACTCACGTGCCATTACTCCTTTCCACATCTAACCCAGTGGGTATTCCGGCACCCTGCAGCCGCTCCGAACTTGTACCTGCAAAATAAAAAGACAGTTAGAGCGCATCGTGAAGCAGGCAACAAGCGCTTACTTACGTGCTTCCAGGCGCTTCTATTCATCACACGGGCTCCATCTTCAACTCACTTCAGCCCGTCATCCGCCATCGCCGGAACCCTGCAAAACAAGAAACATCATTACTAAAGACTTTAAAGACATTAGAATTACTCGAAACTTACCGTTCGTGCAGTAAACGACGGACAGCAGTCCTCTGAAGTCAAGAGGCCTGCTCCCCTTATCCAGTGAAGAAACTGGTTACAGCACCCTGCCCCGAGGCAGATGGAGAGCACGGCGTTCACTTACCTAAGGTGAGAGCGTTAACCTTTGGGGTTCTACAGGAGAAGAGAAAGGGAGAAGAGAGAGACATTCAATAACCCAGTTCCTTAATCCCATATTTTCTATCTGCAGACATCTTACCCTTCGAGTCAGACATACAGTGCACAGAGGTCCAGCCCAAAGAGCCAGCCGTGTGTTACACATCACCTTTGAAGATACGGTATACACCCAGTCAAGACCGGCGCCTCTACGGGAATCAGGTGAGCGTTACACCCAGACCCATGCTGGAGAACAACAGTTACAGGTAAGTAACTTGTTCCATAGCCAATTTACTCCACTTGAAGGAGAAATCTAAAAAACAGCCAGACCCCCCCCCTGACCCAGCCTTCCTCGCCCACAAGGGCCCAAGGACAATTGGCTACAAAAGATGATATTCAGGGCCTCCTCGCCGACATCAAAATGGAATTCTGCAACTGCATGGCAGAGGGTACAACCAAGATAGATGGCCTGGACAACCGCGTTGAGGAAGTGGAACATAGGGTTGGGGGACACAGAAGAGCAAGTCCTGGAACACACAGCGCAGATTGCGGAGCTGCGACAGAAAATCCAGACTCTGGAGGACCTGGAAAACAGGACCCGCAGAAACAACATCCGTATCAAAGGGGTTCTCGCCTCGATCCCGGACCAAGCACTCCCTGCCTACATCGGAGATCTCTTCCAGACTCTCCTTCCGGACTGCGATAAATCACTACTTCTGTTCGATCGCACTCATAGACTGCGAGACCACAGGAATACCCCATCGGCGGCTAGCCCTGAAGTGATCACCAGAGTAAATGTTTTCTCTACGAAACAGGAGATCATGACCGCGAACCGCTCACAAGGCAACCTGACATACCAGGGAGCCACACAGCTGTTCCAGGACCTAGCCGCCCCCACAGTCTAACGGCATAGAGCTCTTCGGCCTCGAACAACCTTTCTGCAGGAGCGGAAAATCAATTATCGTTGGCTCTACCCAGCCTTGCTTCAGATCGCACTTGAGGGCCAAACGAGGGTAATTCATGCCCTGGAGGAGGCAGGCAGCATTATGGGGAGCGAGCCCTCAACACCCGAGGAAGATACAACTACCTCCCTCATGGATAAACCACGCAGCTCAACACCGAAGCCCCAGCATAGCCGCTGGATGAAAGTTCCAAAAGGAGGGAAAACTCCCGCTGCACACTATTAGTAACCGACCATCAGCACTCCATGCTGGAACCTGCACTCTTGGCACCCGGGCGTCCCACGCAATGCCCCAGCCGAGTCGATGGACAGTCACTTCAGCCCGAGGCCCGTTTGGGCCAGTTTGGTTAATTATTTTTCCTTCCTTTCTTGTCGTTGGGCTGGGACGTTCCCCAGCCCCCTTGGTTACTGGGGCCCGGTTGGCCCTGAGTTGGACAAAGTTAAAACTCGGTTGCAGCTGAGTCGTGCCGACACCGGCCTCCCGGTGGACTCCCCTGAGCACAGGATTACCCCCCCAACACCCAACTGAATCCTAATGGCACCCCGCTGACCTCCCCTCCAGCGCAAACCAAACTCTGCTACATCTCATTGAATGTCGAGGGCTTGAACTCTCCCACAAAACGTAAGTCCATCCTTCGACGCCTGCAGGTCGATGGTGTTCCTCCAGGAGACCCACCTCTTAGCAGAGGTCTTCACCAGACTGCAGTGCTGAGCATTCCCAACACGATACCTGACCTCTGGCCCCAGCAAGAAAGGGGGCACAACGATTCTTCTAGCAAAAGGCATCCCCTTTAAAGAGAAGGAGACCCTGCATAGCCCAGATGGCAGATTCATAGCGATTAAGGGGGATTTCTACGATCAACTCCACACGCTGATCGCGGTCTACGCCCCAAACAACGGCCAGGCGGCCGCATACACATCCCTGAAATCCACTCTCCTCCCCTTCCTCGAAGGACAGGTGGTCCTGGGCGGAGACTTCAATGGGGTGCCCAACCCCTCACTGGACAGGACAGGCTCCCCGTCCACCAGGGACTTCAGGTTAGCTTTGGGCCTCTGCCACCTGTTCAAAACACTAGGCGTGGTAGACACCCTGAGGGTCCTTCACCCGGACACCGCGGACTACTCTTTCTTCTCCCACGTCCACTGTTCCTCATCCCGAATAGACCTGATTCTAGCTCGCCCGCAGCTCCTGCAGTTCACGGATGATGTGGAAATCGGCAATAGGGTGCTGTCGGACCATGCCCCAATTCTCCTCACTGCAAGGGTCTTTGACCCAGATCCCCCAGAAAGATGCAGATGGTCTCTATTTGAACCAATGCTGCATGATAGGGCGATGCCAAAGCCAAGGCGATCAGCGATTACTTTAAGGAAAACCCCCCCCCGACCTCACCTCTACAGCAACGAGATGGGAAGCCATGAAGGCCGTAATCAGAGGGGAACTGATAGCTCAGGCTGCCGCATATACAAGGTGAACCATAAACAGAAACCAGCTAGAGAAGGAAATGATGGAGGTAGATGCGACCCTAAAAAAGAAGTGGTTGGCCAAAGCGGCCAAAATGGTTAGGCTAGTTTGTACGAAGCTGGAAGCTCACTATGCTGAGGACACAGCTCAGAAACTGCTCGCAACCAAACAGAGCTACTACGTGAATGGCAATAAAGCTAATAAATATCTGGTGAGCAAACTAGCCAAAACCCACAGACGGAACCACATAACCGCACTGGAGGACGCGAAAGGTAGAACCCTGTAGAGAGAAGGGGCAAAACTACGGGTGGCAGCAGCCCATCTAGCCGACACCTTGACCTCAGCCCCCGCCCAGAGGCCCTCCAGGAACAATATATAGCAGTCGCCCGGCTACCACACATCTCCGAAACAGACAGAGCTGCCCTGGAAGCCCCAATTACAACCGAAGAGGTGGAAGAAATACTCCAAAATCTGAAACCCAGGGCCCCAGGCCCAGACAGCCTTCCACAAATATTTTACAAACTCTTTCGCCCCATTTTGCTGCGCCCAATGACAGAGTTATTTAACTCTTTTCGGGACACGGGCACTATCGCGCCATCTATGCAAGAATCTGCCACAATCATGCTATTGAAACCCGGCAAGGACCCAAAGGAGTGCTCTTCGTATAGGCTGATATCTCTGTTCAACGTGGACGCTAATGCATACTCAAAGGTACTGGCGAACAGGTTGGCGCAAATGCTTCCAACTATCATAGACCCGGACCAGGCAGGGTTTATCAGAGAGGGAAGCACCATGGACAACATCCGCCGAGCACTCAATCTCATGGAAGTCGCGACCCAAGAATGATGGGGCCTGGCGGTCTTAACTCTGGACACCACAAAAGCATTCGACAGGGTGGACTGGAACTTCATGCGCCTCACCCTGGAGGCATTCCAGTTTGGCCCGATATTCCAGAAAATGGTGTTAGCAAACTACAAAGCCCCGAGAACATCACTCCGGCTGAATCAGAAGACCTAGTCCCCGATCCGGCTCTCGTGCTGGACAACACATGGCTGTCCGCTCTCCCCACTGATCTTTGCTCTGGTCATGGAACCATTCGCCCAAAGGACACAAGCCAACGAGCACATCACTGGGCTACAAATAAACGGCGAATGATTCAAGATCTCCCTGTACGCCGACTACGTGATTATCTCCATCACCAACTGTCAATCCTCCTTGCCCGCTACCCTAACTGAGCTGGAGGCGTTCGAAAGAGTGGCTGGATTCCAGGTGAACTACTCCAAATCAGAGGAACTGAGCATCAATCTGGGTGCTTCCCTTGTAGCCATCCTCCAGGCACTCTGCCCGCTAACATGGAGCACCTCCTCAACGGCCTACCTGGGAATACGCCTCACAGCAGACCCGAAACAGCTCCACACTGCTAATTTCCCCGTGCTGCTCAAGGAACTGGAGGAGGACCTCCAATGATGGGACAACCAAGAGATTTCTCTACTGGGACGGGTCACAGCATGCAAAATGAACCTCCTCCCTAGACTGCTGTACCTGTGCTCCACTCTCCCAGTCCCCCCCCCCCCCCCAAAAAACAGGCCTTGGAACAACTACAGAGGAAGTTGGCAAAATTTGTGTGGAGGGGACGCAGAGCCAGAATACCTATGAGGGTCATGACTGGGGCTGCAAAATGGTGCAGCTTTGGGCTCCCCAACCTGATGAACTATTTCCTGGCGGCCCAATTAGCGAGCGCTACGGCCTGGGCGAGTCTGGAAGCCCCCCCAAAATGGTCCTGCATCGAGCAATCCAGATGCCAGCCACAACTATACTGTCTGCTACATATCCCAGGGTCTCACCGGAGCCACGGACCACAGATGCTATCGTCTACCAAAGCGACCCTCGAGGCATGGGTGTGGGCCCAACGGAGGAGGAAGGTGCCCAGGGGCCCGAGCCCGCTCTCCCCGGTCATCTGGAACCCTGACTTCAGGCAAGGAATGGAGGCAGCTCGCTTCAGCCGATGGACCACAGAAGGCCTCTGATCCCTCTCCTAACTCTACGAGGCCAACAACCCGCTCATCTTCGAGGATGCAAAGACTGCTTTCAGCTGATGGAAAGAGAGAGGTTTGCATACGTCCAACTTCACCACTCGATCTCACAGCCCACGGTCCGTATGGGAGCAACCCGGGACCCCCACCCTCTTGAACAGGCGATGGAGGAAGGCATAGGGCAGGGTCGGATCACCAAATTGTACCGCCACCTCCAGGAGGACATGCTCAAAGTTAGACTGCCATACGTGTCCGGATGGGAGGCGGACCTGGGACACCCCATATAAGACCAAACATGGGTGGAGATATGGTCCAGGATCAACTCGACATCCAGATGCGTTACAAACAAGGACTGCGCCCTAAAGCTCCTTCACCGCTGGTATTACTCCCCAGTTCGCCTGCACCATTGCAACGCTGATATAGACCCGAGCTGCTGGAGACACTGCAGCGAGTGGGGATCCTTTTTCCACATGTGGTGGGGATGCCCGATAGTACAGACCTTCTGGAGGGAGGTCCTGCAGATCGCTGAAGACATCATCCAATGCAAACTACCGACAGACCCGGAGGTAGTCCCAATGCAAACTACCGACGGACCCGGAGGTAGTCCTTCTCGGGTGGCGAGCCCAGACTGCTATCTCAAAACAGGGCGATCTGCCAAACTGCTCAGATACCTATTGCTAGCAGCTAAGATCACAGTGGCACGGAAGTGTAAAGCTCAGGAGGGTCCTCTTTTGGCCCTCTGGTGGATAAACGTTTGGGAGATCTTGGTGGCTGAGAAGGTCACAGTGGCTAAGGAGGGGTCTGCACCGCTTCACCCACTGCTGGGCCCCAGTACTGGACTATCACTCCTGATTCCCAGCGATAACATTTCAATCCCGCCTGGTATCGAACTTTCTGGGCCCCCAAAGCCCTGAGGAGTCTCCAACCCATCAGAGCACCACAGACTAAAGAGGTGGCAGAGGAGGGTCCACTGGGAGGGGGTAATGGTCAAGCCGCATGCATATTAACTGTAAAGGGAGTCACATATCATGTAATGCATAGATAACTCTAACCGAAATAAATAAAGTTGTTAAAAAAAAAAGAAAGAGGCTGTTGCAGTAGTCCAGCCTAGAAATGACAAGAGCTCTGGAGACAGTGAGCTTCTGGGGGAAAGTGAGGAAGGGAAGAATACCTCTGGGGAGGTGCAGCTGGTAGTTTGACTTCTTAGAGAGGTCAGAGATGTGAGGAGAGAAGGAGAGTATGGGGTCAAAGATGACCCTGACGTTCTTAGCCTCACAGGTAGGAGCAGGAAGAGGGCCCAGTGTGGGTGGCCAGAGAGTGAGAGGAAAGGAGGGAGCTGGTGTTTCGATTAGGAGGGACTCAGTCTTACTGGCATTAAGGCAGAGATCATTGGCGGCACACCACTCCTGAATTGCGTAAAGACAGCCAGGAATGAGAGAAGGAGTAGAGGCGGCTGAGAGGAGCCTGAAGGAGAGCTGAGTCTCATCCGCATAACACTAAAAGTTGGAGCACAGGGCAGCTATGCAGTGGGCAAGAGAAGCCAGGTATTGGTTGAACAGCCATGGAGAAAGATTAGACCCCTGGGGAACGCCATAGGTAGAGAGAGAGATAAAAGAGAGGAAGAACCCTTGATCAGTGAGAAAGGAGGTTAGCCAGGCAAAGGCCTGATCAATGATACCCAGGTTATCACGGAGCCAGATGAGCAGGCTGGCATGGTTGACCATATCGAAACCAGAAGAAAGATAGAGGAGCATGAGGACAGAAGGAAAGTTAGAATCGAGGTTTGAGAGCAGGTCTTCACAGATGTTCAGGAGATCAGTTTCCGTGCTTCTGGCCACTCTGAAGCCGACTGATGTTCATGGAGACAACCAACAGATTCACTGTGAAGGCTACACTGGGAGATGGCCAACTTTTCCAAGAGTTTGCCCAGGAACGAAGTAATGGGTCAGGCGATAGCTGGACGGGCAGGAGGGATCGGTAGAGGATTTCTTAAGAAGGGAGTGCTACAAAGGGGAGGGGAAGGTTCCAGTTTCGAATGAGTGATTGCAGAAATCGGGCAAGGGTGTCGATGTGGTCCTTGATGGTTTTGGAAAAACCGGGAAGAACCAATTTTGACTGGACTTTCATAGATAGGACTTGTCTAGAAACGTCATCAGTGGTGCACAAAGGAAAGGAAGAGAAGGAAGGAGGAGAGGCGACTGCAGGAGGTCCAAGAAAGGAAGAGAAAGATGGACAGGAGGTGAGGTTGGACAGGATGTCCTGAGTTTTAGTGATGAAATGAGAAGCCATGACCATGTAGAGGGCCTGGGAGGGAACATGAGAAGTAGAGACTGCAGCAGGATTGGGCACCTCCTTGCAGATTTTAAAGAGTTTGGCCGAGTTGTTAGATGCCGCAGAGACGTGAGCTTGGATGTGTGCTCTCGTCTTAACAAAGACAGAGAGTCTGTATTGCCTTTTGGAGAAGGCGGCAGGCAAGTTTGTAAGAGGGTGTCCCTATTGCCCTCCACTTCCTCTCAGCCACCCTACACTTGTGTTTAAGAGTGACGAGGTCTAAGTGGTACCAAGAGTTGCACTTGGATTTGGGCTAAAAGTGGATCCTCATGACGGGGGCAAGTACATCAAGAGTGTTAGAGATAGAACAATGAAGGTTAGAAAGGGCTGTGTCGGATTCCAAGATGGCCGTTGGACCGTGAGGGTGCACTCTCCTGTGCTCCGTCCGAGTGGGATAATTAAGGAGACATTAGCATTTGAAACAGGGTGAAGATTGTATGTAACTCTGACTCGCAGGAGCCGTAGTGAAGTTGGACTACACGGGGTGAAGACATAGCGGGGCCAGCCGGGAAGCCCAAGCGTGGAAGCAAGTGTAAGCAGGCATAGGTCGCCCACCAACGAAGCAGAGAGGAGGCGACAAGCAGTGCAATTTCCTGCTGGCAACGCAGCACCCCGAACAATCAAGAGGCTGCAGTGGGATCGACAACGCAGGTAACCGCCACTCCAGGACACCAGAGAGTGGAGTGGAGTGGACGGACCGGCCCACGGCGAGCAGCAGGAGCCAGAGAGGGTGCACAGTGGTAGATCGGCCCAGCACAGCCACTCCGGCACTGAGGGAGGCTTTGAGACGGCTGCAACGGGCTCCAGCCCAGCACAAGTAATGAGCCAGAGAAGAGGCACACTAATAGAGAGGGGTACAAGAGGCTACCTGAATGGCACTACGCGCCCGCAAGTAAGGTGCACCGGCACTGCTAAAATCCGCATTGAGGAGGCGTGGCACCGTTGGCATATGCTGCGCTCAGTAGCTGGAGGGCCATAAATAAAGCAATCCACGTCGGGAAAGGGAAAGCGGGAGAATTCTGCATAAATTATGCAACACGGCAGAGTGAGCAGCAGGCAGGCTGGGGAAAGCCCATAGCTGGAGAAGTGACATTAATTAAGGAATATACAGGAGAAGTGACATTAATTAAGGAATATACTCCATAACAAGGGCACAGTAGCTGAAGAACAACAGCCTGGGAATCAGAGCTCCAAGAGCTGGAACCAAATGAAGCAAGGGAGAACTGGCATAAAGAGGCAACAAAGCATAACACTCCCAGAGGGAGGAAAACCACAGCAAATCTGTGGAAGGCACACAACTGAATAACAAGTAGGGGCAAAAGAGAACCCACTAAGAGGGACCCTCTCTCTAAACACAGGGAGCGTAGGCAGCAGCATCCGAATGAGAGATTGGTAGAGTCTTCTGTTAACGGGGACAACCCGGGCCAACGGCAACGAGCTAACACCCTGGAGGGTTGTGTGGTAGCAAGCTTGGCGGAACTCCAGGAGCGGTGCCTGCTGAAGGAGGCCAGACATATCCCAGCAAAGCACAGATCACAGAGCAAACCGCGCGGGCGAGGCGTGAAGTAGGCCTCCCTCGCACACATAGAGGGACACAGTGATGGCACGATTTGACAGTGCCAGCCAACAGATGCCATGGGCCAAACCCAAGAGTACCCCGACGAGAGTCAAAAGCACAGCAAGAGTACAAGGGGGACAGCTGGAACGGTGCTGGAGACAACAGCAACAAGAAGTGTTACAAACTGGGGACTTGATACAATAAGGAGTGAAGATAAGGAGTGAAGAATGGTGTTAATGAGGAAGAATCCACAATGGCTCTTAGCAAAGAAGAGTTACAGGACTGTCTGTAAAGGATGGAAGGTAGAAGGATGGAATCCTTCCAGGAGTCATTTGGGGACATGAAACAGGAGCTTAAGACGTCAATACAGGAGGTCAGAAAGGAGATCACTGAGTTGGGGAACAGAGTGGACATAACAGAAGACGGCCTATCGGAGGTCTCAGAGGAAGTAAAACAGAATAGCATACTCCTCGAACAAGTGGCCAAAGCAATGCACAACCTGGAAATCCAGGCAGAGGACCTTGAGAACAGGTCTTGTAGGTCGAACATAAGGGTCAAAGGCCTATTCGAGACAATCATGGATAAGGATCTAAAGGACACAATGCAGCACTGCTTCAGCAGCCTTGTGGCCGGCACGCAACCGAGGATATTCATAGACCGACTGCACAGAGTAGGACCGAAAAAAGGAGACATGGGAGCGAGACCATGTGACATCTTAATAGCGTTGACATCCTACGCCATGAAGGAAGAGATACTCAGAGCCGCTAGAATGCAACAGGCAGTCTCAAACAATGGGACACAAGTCCACCTGTGTCAAGATCTGGCACTAGCCACTCTACATAAATGAAGATTGATGCAACCAGTCACCAGAGTATTAATCGCGAAACGGGTCGCCTATAGATGGACATTCCCTTTTGGACTGCTGTTCACTTGGGAGGGCAAACAGCGTATAATCACGTGTGAGGAAGTCTTGGCTCTGATGCAGATAGAGGAAAGCAAAGTACGAACAGAGCAAGGAGCAAAACAAAACCCTAAGGATGACGGACCTCGTACGTGGGAGTGGACGTCCGGCAGCAAAAAGAGACGGGGAAAAGAAGTCACATTAACAGGCCCCCGTGCGAAATAAGGACTAAAGGGAAGGAATGAATGATACAACTAAGTAAACTTGTACCACTGTCAGTGTAATAAGGACGGGGAACAGAGGAAAGAACAGTAAAGGAGGATGTTGGAGGAACATGCACAGGCGGGGAGGGGAGCGGGGACAACTTGGAATCCAATTCAGGGTATGGTGATATCCTGGCCTAAGGGAGACCGGAGAAGATACTGGGTCCAACGCCCCGGATGGGAGCCGGGGGAGGTTCTAGAGAACCTTGGCCTGAAGGGAGTTGTGGGTGGGGAGGGGGGAGGGGAAGGGTTAGTGGTGGGTGGGGAGGAGGGGAGAGGAAACAGGAGTACAGACATTGAAGGGAACACAATGGTATGGTTCAGGGTGCAGAAGGGGCAAGAACAAGGGTTGGAGGAGGACGCGACTCAGAGGCTTGGATAAACACAGATCCAAGGGACATGGCTGAGTTGAACATCATATCCCTGAATGTACAGGGCCTAAATTCACCAGCAAAATGTCTCTCTATAATTGGAAAACTAAGGGACCTTCAGGCATCGGTAGTTTTCCTGCAGTAGACATACCTACTCTCTGCAGATGAGCAGAGAATGTCCCTCAAAGCATTCCTTAGACATTACTTTGCCACGAGCGGAAAAAAGACAAAGGCGGTGGTGATACTGGTGGGCGCAACGGTGGCATTTAAACATTTTTCTCTATATAGGGATGTTGAGGGCAAATCACTGGTGCTCAAAGGCATACTGGAGGGCCAATTATGCACATTGGGGGCATATAGTGCCCCCAATGAGAAACAAGACCTATAACTCAGGGAGATAGCACTTAGATAAAACACCCCCCGCCACTGCTATGGACCAGAAAAATAGGCAAGCACTGGGAAAACTCTTCAGGGACCTGGGCATGGTAGAGCCGCAGAGGATCTTCCATGAACAAGAAAAGGAATACACCCATTACTCAGCGGTACATAAAGGTTATTCAAGAATCAACATGATCCTAGTCTCGGCCACTCTGATTCCTCAGGTAGTAGTGGTACAGATAGGGGGTACGTATATTTCCTATCACGCACCAGTAATAGTGCAAATTGAGTTAGTAGTGAGAAAGTTGAAAACACAGAAAAATTGGAGGTTGAACGAAATGATACTGAGAGACATAGTGCTGAGAGAGCATATGGAGAAGGCAATAACCAACTATTTCAAAGAGAATGACAACGGGGAAGCGTACTGGAGAGTAATATGGGCTGCAGGGAAAGAGGTGGTTAGGGGAGAATTCATATCACAGACCACAGCACACACAAGGGAAAGGGGGCTTATTAAAGGGAAACTCGAGACATTGCTCAAGGAAGCGGAATTCCAACACAAAGCTAAGCAAACGCAGAAACCACAGAGAGCTCTGAAAAGTTAGAGCCCAGCTAGAAGCACACATGGCAGACTGCACGGCACAGACTTTATTAAATGTCAAGCAGACATACTACACCCAGTGGGGGGAGGCTAATAGATTTCTGGCTGCCAAATTAAGGAAACTAAAATCCCGTAATTACATTACCCAACTTAAAAATGAACAAGGGGAAATATGTGGATCAGAGGAGGGGAAACTGGAAATAATGGAGAGATTCCATGAAACACTGTTAAAACAGGAAGGCTTGAAGCCACAGCGCAAATTAAACAATATGTCAAATCTGCATATACCCCAGATAACTGAAGAACAGAGGGATACTTTACAAGGCCCCATAACGGCTAAGAGATAAGTGATAACCTTGCCCGGTAACATGACCCGGGGCCCAGATGGGCTCGGGAACGGTTACTATAAAACGCTTCGGCACCAACTACTGGGCCCATTAACAAGGCTTTTTAACCACATAAAGGAAAAAGGGAAAATCACTGAGGACATGGGAAGATCCATCACAATTCTAATACACAAACCAGGTAAACACCCCACAGATTGTACCAGCTACCGCCCCATCTCCCTACTTAACAGTGATGCCAAAATATACTCTAAAGTGCTGGCAGCAAGACTAATGAAAGTACTACCGAGGGTAATTCATGAGGACCAAGCAGGTTTCATTATAGGGAGGCACATGCAGGACAACATAAGGTGGGCAGTGGACATAATAGACCTGGGGATCAGAACAGGACAGAGATTTTCCATAGCGGCGTTAGACGCACGACACAACTTTAATAGCCTAAACTGGGGATACCTGAGGCTGGTCCTGGGAAAATGTGGATGCGGGCCCGAATTCATTAGAATGGTGTTGGCGAATGTTCAAACACTGACCACAAGCTTCATGGTCAATAGAGAAATCTTGTCAAGGATTAGCATACAAAGATCCTTTGAGATGGGAAAAGGAGAAGGTAGAGTATCTGGGTATAAACCTAACGAGGGAATACAAAGGGCTGTATGGGACAAATATAATACCCTTGTGGAAACAACTGAAGGAAGACTTGCGTAGATGGGACACCCAGGAACTCTTGTGGTTCGCACAAAGTGTGGCAGTTAAAATAACACTGCTACCTCGCCTTTTATATGTGGTGAGCGCACTACCGGTAGATATAACCCCCCCCCCGAATGTGTAGGTCATTACAGAAAGAAATAATCACTTTTGTGTGGCATGGAAAAAGACAAAGAATACAAAGTGAAGTCCTGACGTGCCCACCACTTCTGCGGAGTCTGGGGGGGGTCCCTGATATCCAGCGTTATGCCTAGCTTCACAAATAGCACCAATGATGAAATGGTCAGAGCAAGATAGGCCATGCGGGTGGTCGGGAATCGAGCAAAAGGTCACACACATTCTGCTAGGAACGCTACACGCTCGGATTGAGAGCCAGAGGGGCAGAAGGGCAACTGCTGGAGGCCACCAAGGTGTCGCTGAAGAGTTGGGACCAAGCTCTTAAAAGAAGGAACATAGCACCCGGATTAGGCCCACTCACTCCAATGGCACACAATGCTGATTTCACCCCAGGCAGACAGAAGACATTCTGGGATAGTTGGATGCAGGCACAGCCCCTCCATCTGAGGGACTTTTTCCAGGGGGAAACCCCCCTACTATTCGAGTGCAAACAGAAATTCGGCATAGGGAAAAGGGAAAGATATAAATATATGCAGATTAGGCATTGGATATCACAGAAGGGGATCAAGGAGGCTGGCACAAGAACCCTGATAGGATCAGAACTGTCACTCCAGGAGGGTTCAACAACGAAAGCACTAGCAAGGCTATACAGATTGCTGGACAGAGCACAAGTGGGAGACAAGCTTTCATATAAGGAGAACTGGGGAAGAGACCTAGAAACACCGCTCACAGAGGAGGAATTGGGGCAAATCTGGAGGGGCGGTGCACAAGACATCCAAAAGCCCAACCATTAAGGAAACGGCATATAAGTTATGTTACAGATGGTATCTCTTGCCCCAACGACTTCACAGAATGAACCCTAACAACCCCCCGTTATGCTGGAGACGATGCATGGGCAAAGGAGACTTGTATCATATGTGGTGGTCATGCCCCAAGGCTATAATGTATTGTAAGGAGGTGCTAGGGCATATAAAGCGGATCACAGGGAGGCAATTGCCAAATACACCAAAGATAGTGCTGCTAGGGAAGAAGTGGAAGGGGTCTAGGCAGTAACGGGCAACAATGCCACCCTCATTACTCACCTGTTGCTGGCAGCAAGACTGACCCTAGCACAAGGGTGGAAAAGGGCGGATGGCCCCATAATAGCGTGCTGGTGGGTCAAAATCTGGGAAGTAATGGCCATGGAAAAAGTAGGTTCCCGGAAAGACGGAAAATTACAGAAGTTCCTAGCGGTGTGGACTCCCTTCCCTGAGTATGTAAAGGAAAGGGATGGTCATTTATACAGACCAACACTAATGAAAAATGTACAGGTTTGTTAGATAATACGAGGTAGGTACGGAACTAGACCCAGGTAGAATATCAGAAGGGAATTTACGTCTGGGATATGAGCCATTGAGACTGAATCATGCCTGTCGGGGGAGGGGCAAAGGGAGTTTGGAGAATTGAAAAGTTGTCAGTTAAAGGTTGGTTCGCAGCAAATTAAAATGCACAATCACTGTAACCATGTTAGATGACACTAGTCGGACTAAAGGCATACAAGTTGGATGTTATCACATGAGCATCACTGTGGAAATGTAATGGTAGAATATGATTGTGAATGAATAAATAAAGTTTTGGGAAAAAAAGAAAGGGCTGTGTCAGGGTGCGAGTCAGCCAAAGGTGCAGAAGGAGGAGAGAAAGTGGGAGCAAAAGCCTCAACTGACACACGCTTCATGGGTCAGATGACCAAGAAGGTGGCTGCATAGCTGGAGTTGGCTTAGCCTGAGGGGTAGAGACGGAGAGAGAGAGAGAGAGAGAGAGAGAGAGAGAGAGAGAGAGAGAGAGAGAGAGAGATGAGAGGAAAAGAGAAAGTGGTCACTCCAGGAGAGAGGAGTGGTGAGAGGGTTAGAGAGGAGGAGATCTTGAGGCGATCAGAACATCCAACATGTGCCCTGCAGAGGGAGTCGGGCCAGAGGGGTGAAAAGAGAGGGAGAGAGAATCGCAGAGGTTGCGAAAGAGTACAGAAGAAGAACAGGAAGCATCCAGGTGGATGTTGAGGTCTTCGAGAGGGAGAAGTTGAGAGGTAGAGGCAAGAAGGGAGGAGGCGAGGTCCGCCCAATTGGAGAGGAAGGAGGTTACCTGTGGCGACTGGTAGATAGTGGCCATAGTGAGAGAGAGGCCAAGAGAGAGAGAGAGAGATAGAGAGCCTGCAGAACAGGCAGACAAAGAAGGAGTAGGCCTGCATAGGAATGATGGAAACCGGAAACCACTCTGGGAAGATCAAGGCTACACCCCCACCAGGAGGGTTGGTTCAGGGTGTGGAGAGGATCTTGTAGCCATTAGGGAGGAGTGTGTAAAAACTCATGACAGATATGGCCGTGAACCACATCTCGGTCAGACCGAGAACTTCCATGTTGAGTTCTTCAAGAAGATGGCAGATATCAAAGTAGTGTTTGACAGCTGAGCAAGAGTTGAGAGTGGCAATTTGGAGCAGGTTACCACCTTTAAAAGACTTTCGAGGGGGGGGTTACAGGTCTGAGGTACGCCATGAGGAAGAGTAGAAGGAGCTCAAGGATGGGCAGAGGAGGAAGGAGGAGAGGGCAAGGTAACCAAGGAGGAGGAGGGTGGCAGAAGAGGGAGCCACGAGGGCAGCCAGAGAAACAGTAGAGGGTGCTGTAGAGGTGGCAGAGGATGGAGGAGGCAGAGGAGCCAGAGAAGGCAAAGAAGGGACAGCAGGAGAAGAAATGAAGTTGATAAGGCACGGGAAGCGTCTATCAAAAAGGAGGAGTTTGGCCTGAGGGCCTTGGACCAAGACGGTGCCATTTAGATAAACATTAATGATGGTCTTGGAGGAGTGGAAGGGGGCCAGGAGGGCCTCCCACTGAGTGACACCATTAATGGGAGAAGAGGCAAAAGGACCTTTCCCCATTCAGGAAGGAAAACCAGAAGAATCAGAGCAAGAGGTCCCGTTCACCCAGCAGCTCCTGCCTGCACCCCTCTTCTTTGAAGAGGGTCACTGATATAGAGCCACCTCAGAGAAAATGGCTCCACAGGTACCATTCCCAACCAAATCCTCCACTCCATAGAAATAGGAGGCCTTTCGACTTAAGATGTTAAACATCTTTGCCAAGACCTTGGCGCAGACGGCTTCAGCCTCAGGGACCGTAACCGCACAACTTTGTGCTCGGCCCCAGCTCCCTGTAATGAGGCGCTACGTCTTTCAACGTATAGTGCCCAACGCAGTGTTTTTCCTCTGCAGCATCACTGATGCGCATCGAGAGTATGCTCTGCTTCCTATGGGAGCTTTCACGTACAGGCAGACATCGAGGAATGAAACCTGTTTGGGCTGGAACCTCTAGGCCTTAGGCAAGTCAAGGAATTTCCTGAGGAGTTTTATGGGGAAGGCAGAGATCTGATGGATCTGGCCTCGAACTTGCAGGAGGCCAGTGGGTTGGTCACCTGCCCAGAGTTGGACATGGTAGGTCCACCAACTCCAGTGAAACCACAGGCTTCCTTTCAACACCTAATGGCTATTGGAGGTTCAATTCGAACTGACTGACTTTCTGGATGAAGGTCCTTTGAGAGAGACTTTACAGCCCTTCAATACTGCAGTGGTGACTCCATTGTTGGAGTACTTTGAGAAGCCTGCTTCTGTCCCAACAGTTGATTGGGACCTCACAGAAAATAAACTGTTCAGCATCTTCGATCTAGCAATTCTGTCCACCAATGCCTCCCCGCAGAGCCTAGTGGTTCAGGCTGCCACAACAAACCTAAAGATGCCCTCATTTCCCTCCTGGCCTCCTGACAGAGCGCAAGAAGCTGAATGTCTGGGCTATGAAGATTTTTGGTTAAGGCTGTTTGGACCTAAGTGTGATCCATGCCTTCTGCACTCTGGCAAATTTCTCCTATGATCTCTGGACCGCTATGTTGGGAGCCACCAAACATTTGCCAACACAGGAGGTGAGAGGGTTTGAGGAGACCCTGGTCCGGGATGGTAAGTAGGTGTCCAAGCAGGCGTTACAGAAGAGCCTGAACATGGCTGACTGTGTGGCACGGGTGATAGCAACATGGATGGTGTTGAGGAGGTACTCCTGGATGAGTACCTCGGGACTTGCACAAGATGCTCAGGTGAAGCTCCTGGGTATGCCGTTCGATGGCCATAATCTATTCAGGGCCAAAGCTGAAGCGGTGTTTCAGTGGTTCCAGTCCTTTAAGGCAATGCCCAAGTTCCTGGGCCTGGCAGAGCTGCAATGCGCCTCACCGCTAACAAAGGTAGAGGGTTTCGACCCTCCAACTCTTAAATCCACAGAGGGCAGGGTACATCTGGCAAACAGCTGTGCCATCCAGCCAGGGGAAAAGGCAGAGGTGGTATTTCTGCCTCAACTGTGCCCTCTGCAGCTCCAGGTGTCAACTTCTAGCAAAAGGGCAATAGAACAGGTGCCTCACTCGGAATATGGCACGGACTGATATTCATTCTATATTCTGTTTCCGAAAAAAGGATGGAGGCTTGTGCCTGATTCTGGATCTGTGGCTCTTGACTCTGTATCGGTGCATTGAGAAGTTCAAGATGGTTAATCACGACCAGATCCTCAAGCTCTCAATCTGCAGGACTGACTGGTTTTATTGGATCTTCAGGATGCCTGTTTCCATGTGCTAATTCACCTCACGCACAGGAAGTACCTGAAATGTGTTGTGGGCCATTGCCACTACCAGTTCAAAGTCCTGCTGTTTGATCTTTCTTCGGCACCCAGGGTTTTTTCCAAGCTGCTGGCAGTGATCGTTGCTTACCTCAGGAGGGAAAGCATTAAATGTTTTTCTCTACCTGGACGACTGACTCGTTGTTAGGCAGAATTATATGTAGTACCCTTTGGGAACACCACACACAATTAAGACTACAAGTAACAGTACAATGTCACCTTTGGTACAAGCCTGTACTACACAGTTAAAGTGGTAGCAGTGGCTGAGCAGCCAGACTTCTCAGGAGTAAGTGAGCAGTATCAAATAGTTACACAAAAGACAGCAATTACTATCATTCAGGCAAACACTGACTCAAGGTTTTCAAGTAAAAAAGATACATTTATTTCACTCTTCAGTTGTATAACATTTCACTATTCTAAGCAGTTTAAAATCACACTCTTAATACACCACACAACTCCCAATAAGTTCCAGACAAGTTAGACTCCCAAAATGAAGTGGGAGCAAAATGGCACTCCAGCAATTGATAAGGGAGGGAAAGACAAAGTTAACTGAAATTGAATTAAACCAACAGGTAAGTACTCGGGGCAAACTAACAAGAGAGACTACAATGATAAAATCAGATAGAAAAGGCTTAGGGCAAAAGTCAGTAGGTCAAAGGTCTTTTGTTCAAGATAATACAGTTCAGGGTACTTTGCGGTAAAGTTCGTGGCACGGTTTCTGGATGAGGTTGGTTGGTAGAAAAGGTAGTTAGAAGAGAAGGACAAGCCCTCGGATTGGAGAAAGATTTCAAACACTTTCACCGTGGCTGAACGAAACGAACAACCAGATTTGCACAGTACCTTAAAACGGAGAGGGAGCTGCAGCTGAGGCAGACGTTCCTGGTAGTTCCTGCAGGCTCACCGTTCCTGAAGCCACTGTCGGACTGATCAGAAGTAGGAAGACTGGAGGGCCCTGCACTACCCAGGGAAGAAACCAGCAGTAGAGCAAAGCAACAAAAGGTGTGCTCCTTAAAACCCAAGCAGGGTCCGAACTTCCTGGCTATCCGGCCCACTGTAGCTCTGTACAGTGAATTCAACCAGAGGGGTCCTGACTTGCAGTTTGGGCAAACTGGTTGGTCCCACCAGCTCAAGGGAAGAAGTTTCCTGGAGGATATTTTCTGTCATCGGATTCTGAAGATTCGGACTTGCAGCAGGGCTTCACCAGGGGGTTCAGTCGTTATAGGGGTCCTCGTCTGTCAGTTCCTCGTTGGTTCTTTCGTTCCAGTGGTGACTCTGTTCTTCCAGTCCCAGAGACCTGCTTTTTATGCAGTTTTCCCCCATTCATACAGCCTGGCTGTCAATCACACAGCAGGGTGATTGTCCTGGCAAGGACAGTCACCCAGCCAATCAAACAGGAGTGTGACTTTGGTTACCAAAGGAACCCATGGTAGGGGTCCTAAAAACCCTCCCTCACATCCTGCCTACCCAGACTCTCAGGCGCCTAAAGGAGGGCTTCTGTGTGGAAGCCCGTGAAAAGGCGATGAACAAAGGGACCAAACCTGGTTTGGCGCGTAGAGTAAAGCACGAGAAAGACATTTAGAAAAAGAAATGGCAAATAAACCCAGTCCGAACTGTGATAAAATATATATGGTCAAGCGGGTTTATGTTTGAGGCTAATATGATAGCCTAAAACAATACCATGGTTATTTAAGATAACCGCGGTATAAGAAATAGGGTAGATACCACTGCCACCAGCCAAATTTTGATGTAAAGGGAGCGAAACAATGCTCCAAGAGACACAGACAAAAAGGGATAAGATTTAACCTTTTCCAATACGCCATGTAAAATGTGGTCTACTGGGTCTGTGTTAAAAGTGACTAAATAAAGTTAATGGCAACTTTAACTTTTCTGGGGGACAGTAGTCAGCCCCAGAAAATGGAGTCGGTGGGAAGTCTAAAAGACAACCCTGTGTCACTGCACTGAAGGTGCTGTGTAACACACATGGAAGAATATGGTGCCGTGGAGTAGGTGAGGCTCCAGTGGCCAAGATCACACAAAAAGTAGAAATACACATAGCAAAACACATGTAAGAGTGGGAAAAAAGGCTCACACTCTTACCAGGTAAAAAAACAAATCCTAGAAATCCAGCAAAGCTGCTGAGGGACTCAATAGGTAAGGAACATTAACCGTTTATGAGAATTCTCCCTAACACTCGTCCAAGATCAGTCCTTGGACCTGTTATTGGCACAACTGTTTAATACATGCAGTCTGTTTCTTAGCTTCAGCTTCCCACTGAACTTCAAGAAATTCCAGTCCCTTCAATTCATCACAGTGGTCTTGGGCACCCACCTGGGCAAGGTTTTCCCTCTTGAGGAGTGAGTGGCAAACATCATTGAGATGGTTTGTGTTCTTCAATATCAGGAGAATGTTCTGACCTCAGCTTTTCTTCATCTGCTGAGCCTCATCGCCTCCTCTCTCTGTAGTGTTGGAGGCATGGCTTTGCACTGGCTCATCCTTTGTCCCAATTTCAGGGGCACGTCTCAGACTGTATGCAAGTCTCTGCAAGAGTTTCTTGGGACTTGTGGTGGTGGTCCCTGCGAGACAACCAGCTGAAAGGGGCATTCAAATGGATTGTGTCCTCACACGTATTCCTCATCTTTGATATTCTTATCTCGCCGCTTTGCTGCTTTGGAAAAATAATTCTAGGCAGAGGGCGCTGTGCACGATGTTGTGGCGTTGATGTCCCTCGATGGCCCTTGTTGAGTGTCGACGTCATCAGTATTATAAATAACTTGTGCCGCAGCCGTTGGCTTCAATTGCATTTTTGCGAAAGCTTTGCTTCGAGCACTAATGGTGCGCTTTGTTTTTCTGTTGAAAAATGTCATCTTCAACCCCTTTAACCCCAAAGCCGGGCTTCAAGAAATGTTATGACTGTGGGTCGAAGGATTTCAATAACCGATCCTCACTAGGTCTGCCTTTGATGTCTGGGTTCCGGTCACCGGACCGATGAATGCAGATCCTGTCAGTCCATGACAGTAAAAGCTCTCCAGGAACGCAGAGGTAAACTGGCAGTGGGGAGGGAGGCTTCAAAGGCTTCTTTGAAAAAGGAAAAGAAGTCCGGGGAGTCTGAAGACTCCACTCGGTGTAAACGATTGAAGAGGTCCCGGTCGAAGGAGGCAATCAAGGCAGTCTTTGTCTTCGAAGAAGGTGAAGAAGAAATGGGGAGGAGGCTCACACTCAGGAAGAGGCTAAGGCCGCTTTCTTAGATTATTATAAAGCGCTGTATGAGGACAAAGGGGAAGACAATCTGGATAAAATCAGGGACACACTGGAAGATATGGAATTGCCTAGAATCAGTGCAGAGGAAAGGGAGGAGCTAGATGGTCCCATTACGCTAGATGAACTGGAAGAGGTGGTGAAGCGGCTACCTACTTGCAAGACCCCGGGCACTGATGGACTCCCAAGTGAGTTCTACAAAACATACAGCGCAGAGATACTCCCCCCCCCCCATGCTGGAGATGTATAATGAATCATTTGAGGGAGGCCGATTGCCGGACACGCTCAGAGAGGCGCTGATTGTGCCGCTACCCAAGCCTAACAAGCCAAGACAACACTGTGGGTCGTACAGACCGCTGTCGATGTTGAACCAAGACAGTAAGATCCTGACAGCGGTCCTGGCGGACAGGCTACGCAAGGTCATCGGCAGACTGATACACTCGGATCAGACAGGTTATGTCCCTGGCAGGAACATAACCCATAATCATAGGCGGCTCCACCGGGTGATCGAAGAAGGGAATAGAAGGGATGAGGAAATGGCAGTGATTTCCTTAGACGCAGTCAAGGCATTTAATTCGGTGAGGTGGCCGTGGCTGTTCGCGGTCCTGGGGGAATACAGGTTCGGGCCAGGCTATATCAGATGGGCGAGGCTGCTGTATAGCCAGCCGACGGCTAGGGTACGCACGGGATCGGTGATATCCGATAAGTGGCGCCTTGGTAGGGGTACTAGACAGGGATGTCCTTGGTCCCCGATGTTATACATATTGGCCCTGGAACCCTTAACGGTATATCTTAGACAGCAATATGACCTGGTGGGCATCGAGGTGGGAGGAGAGAGCCACTTGATATCCCTATATGCCGATGACTTGCTGCTGTACCTAAAATATCCAGAGGAGAACCTCCAGTATGTTTTGGAGGTCATGCAGAAGTATGCCGAATTGTCCGGCATAGCGGTTAATCCCGGCAAGTCGAGCATGTTCCCCCTAGGGTATTACTCGAGGGTCCCCACGGAAAGCTTACCGGTATTACCCGTGCCTTGGGCAACCGAGTCCTTGCGATACCTCGGGATAGACATATATCATACTGTGGTAAACGAACATTTGCACAATACTGCAGTTGCTATGGATAAAATCTGCACGTCCATGCGATTCTGGGAGAAGCTGCCGCTGGCGATGATAGGGCGGGGGGCGCTGCTTAAAATGGTTGTCCTGCCTAGACTGTTGCATTTCTTCAACAACATACCATACTTAATACCCAGGAAGTTCTTTACCAAACTCGACAGTATGTGCAGGGACTTCCTATGGCACGGCACTCGCAACCGAGTGGCACTGTGGAAGCTGCAAAACTTTCACGATAAAGGAGGGATCAAATTACCACACTTTGAGGCCTATTATGTAGCGAGCCAATTGCAATATGTTACACAGTGGCTCTCTGATGAGGAATCTCCCGAGTCTAGGTTGGTTGGGACAGATTGCGCCCCGTTTTATTTGAAGGAGATCATCTGGGTCCCTAGACAGGACTTAAATCTTCGCCCTGGCATGCTGTTACTTGGGTGGAGAATGTGGCGTAGAGCATGTCGGCTACTGGAAAGCCTGGACCCGTGTTCGCCGCAAGTGCCACTGGTCGCCTTGTCTGCGGGGGATAGCCAACTTAGGAAAATGATCAGAATATACTGGGAATCAGTTGGGTTGGCTACGTTAGGAGATATATGGCAAGATGGGGCCATCAAGGATTTTGCAGACCTAGAAGAGGAGACTGGGTTACATGTGGGCCAATACGTTACATACCTCAGGTTGGTACGGATTATCTGAAAATCTTGGCCTGAGACGGTGTTAGCGGAGGATCCGGACGCCCTGATTGACACGATATATGATATATCAGAGGGCGGACACGAGATCTCCAGATTGTATGAGGTGGTGATGTCCCGGGTGGGGAAGGACCTGATGGATTTGAGACTAGAATGGGAAACGGAGGTGGGGACTCAGATGACTGATGGGATGTGGGAACGGGCTATGGGATATCATAAAAAAGTGTCCAGAAATGCTAGATTACAGCAAATCCAACTATATATCACGCATAGAGCGTACATGACCCCCAAAAGAATTGCTAAGTTTGCGAACACAGGCAGACAAGCATGTCCGAAATGTAACGAGGAGGACGCGGACATGACGCATATGTTCTGGTCCTGCCCAGTAATCGAAGTCTTCTGGGGAGAAGTGTCACAGAAGTTAGCAGACAAAGGGGTCCGGATAAGCATTGATACGGCCTGGGCTTGCCTCCTAGGGGGGTTCCCTAGACCGAAGAACACCAGACATCTTGGGAAACTGAGGGACCTAGCGTATATACTCGCAAAGAGGAGGATAGCCATGAACTGGAAGCAATGCTACAAACCCAGGATAGAAATGTGGTGGAGGGATCTGCAAAAATGGGCGGAAGCTGAAACCACTGTCTGGCAAGAGGCATGCAGTAAATGTGGGGAGGAGGATGTGGGCAACCTAGTAGCCTGGAAGTTGTTAGTTACTGGTCTGTTTGGGGTGCAAGGGGGAACCTACTGCCTCAGAGGAGGAGGACACCCGACCACTCCAGGTCGACACAGAACTACCCTGTCGATAAGCTCTTGGGGGGGGGGGGGAGTGCAGTGTTGTGTTTTTTTAATTGTCAATTGTCCTATTGTACATAATGCCACAAGTTTGTTTTGTACTGTTTTCATTTAAAATAAAATAAAATATATTTAAAAAAAAAAAAAAAGAAGAGACGCCATAGGTCTCCCTCTTCATCGGATAGGAGGTAATCAGGTGCCCGAATAGGTCGGAGTCCCCAATTAAATGGGATGCCTTTAGAGTGGAAATGATGCAGATCTTTGAGAATGCGGCCTTGACCCCCATAAAAAGAATCCCGCAAGAGCCATGCCCTGGTTGCTCCTTTGGACGACTCAGGGAGGTCAAAGACTACTTCGTCAAAGTCGAGTAGTAAGCCGGCTGTTCGTCGAGATACTCGACCTGACGAAAAGGTGTCGAAAGTATCGACGCAAGAGTCGAGTCCATCTCTGATACCGTCAAAAAAGCTTAAATCGTCGAGGCCTTCTGTTAAGATGGATTTCTGAACTCTGACCTGGTAGGCAGAGGTTCAGAAGGCCAGTTTAGTTTCTTGGAACAGGGTAACCTTATGGACAAGCCAGACCAATCAAGGTAGCATTGGCGGCGGTCAGGACTAGGTCTCAGGAGGGGTGAGGGTGACTGAAAGACCTCAATGAGCACATAGAGTAAAGGGCACTTACATATCACTCCCAGTCAGGTGTATATATATATATATATATATATATATCTTAAAAATACAAATACATGTATTCAAGGCCTTTGAGTTCCAACACAATAGTTATTAACAGTAACACTGTTAAACCAACACAATCCTACTAAAATACATATATACAAAACTAAGGGGCCTAGAGGGTTAATGCATGAAATGGGTCCACTACCTAGAAAAGGGAAGGAAGCAGGTAGTGCAAAGAGTGGAGATGGGCGAAAACGGGGTTTCTTCTATGGTCTGTAGCAACTCAGGAAGGTGGGTGAGTTGAAACAGAATAGGTTCCAACTATTCGTGGAGGGTCTCCCAGTGAGGGCAGAACAGGTTCCAGGAGTTAGGAATAGTTTGATATCTCAGGCTATCGTTCGAACGGAGTTCGGTCTACAGCTGCCACTCGTGTTATAAAAATGGAGGGATGTGCTAGGGGCCACCCGTAAGGGTTGCAATTACTTACCGACCCCTGGCGCACTCCGGACCAAACTTCGGCAGTCAAATCCAATTCGGTTGCAGGTTCAAATGCGGCAATCTCGTGCCTCTGCAGCTTTCAGCGATGAAGTTACAGCGTTGATTCCCAAACTGGACAGTGGCGATTTCTCTACTCTTGGTGGATGGATCAGGCCAGTTTCACTGTATTAAGCTTCAGGGCACAGAGGGGCACAGCTGCAATATACTTGCAAAGTTCGTCACCACGGCTGGGTGACACGGTAACCTTGGGTACTCCGGTTCGGGTGCTCTCTCTTTACACCAAACCTGGGAACGTCAAGTGTACAAAATTCGGTGTGAGATTGCCGTGAACCAAGTTCAAGGGCCTCCTCGAAACGGCGGCGGTATCAGAGAAAAGTTCCTGCGCAGAGAAAAGTTCCTGCGCAAGCTGGTCAGCCCACTGGTTGGCCCAGGGACACTTCAAAGAAAGCTTATTTGCAGGGTTTGATGAAGGTGCCGAGAATAGCTAATCCCACTATTTCAATGTGTCGAAGTGTCTTCGTAGACCTTCTAGTTCAATCAGATGAAGAGGGGTCCAGCGGGACAACAGCGGGCTCAGGGTACCAAACTTTCCAGCGTGTCACCAGCGGTTCCTCAACTCTGCTTCTTTGTTTCAGGATACTTGGATGCTATCCTTCGTTCAGTGAGAACTCGAGATCGACATGGTATGGGTGTTTGGAGCCTTCTCTTATCCAGACTCTCCTTTGCGCCAAAACGAAGAGGACCCATTGGGAGATCTGCTCACATACAGTCACACCATACATGGACCAATCCTGGACCACAGTGGTCCCAGACATTCACAGCACACCAGACTCTCTGGCACCCAGGATGTGGATTGGAACCAGACAGTCCAACCCACATCCTGAAAGCACACACACAAGGCATGCAGAAGCCCGCAAATGCTTAGAGTCTCGCGGGAGAATGCATGCCCAAATAACGACTGACTTGGGTCGGCTCGACCTGGGGAAGGTGAAGGGACAAGATGGTCAAAGGACAGGACAAAGAACCTTGTGGCGTGGCCATTTTGGAGCCAGGCCACCTATTTGTGCCAAACGTGGTAAACGCAGTTTACCTGGCAGGAAAGGGTTAAAAATACATGAAAAGATAAGCTGCCATCAGCCCAGTCCAGGGCAAATCTGCACTTCTCCTAAAAAATCCTTCAAGAGTATCTACGGCCTTTAGAAATGACAGGAAGACCCAAGTGCACTATACTGGAAGGTACATTGTGCACTTGCAACATGTTGCAGAAAAGTTGAAACATTGACAAGGACTAAGGGAAACAAAGTCTCCCAATATTGACTGTATTTAAAGCAGCGGTATTCAAACTGTGGGGCGTGCCCCCGCAGGGGCATCCGTGGGGGGCTGTGAGAGCCCAGCATGACATGTAAGAAAAGAAAAGAAAAAAAAATAATAAATTATATATATATATACTTTTTTTTTTTTTAGATTGGAAGAAATGGGCAGGGGTGGCTCACATGGTCGGGCTGAAGCATGAAACTGTCTTGGGCACCAATGAAAAAGTGGCCCGCAATTGTAAATGGATATTCATTCCTTTAGTCACAGACTGTTTCAATAGTAGCCAAGGGGATGCTTTGTGTTAATATGTAAGTAAATTGTGATATTTAAAGAATATTTATTCAGCAACAATGGTCAAAATTACTAACTGCATAGTGAAGTAACTCATCAAACTGGCCCACATTGACCAAAAAGGTGGCCCATTTTGACTGACCCACACTAACATTTTGCATTTTTGGCACAGGCATTGCCCTATTTGCCTATAGGCCAGTCCGAGCGTGGCGTCTCATCCATAATGGCGAGGGGGCCCCGCCCAGTGGCCAGCTCACCCATAATGGAGGAGCTCAGGACCCAGCCCAGTGAAACAGTGAGAACTCCCTCAGCTGCTTTTTCCAGCTGAGGAAGTGCTCCTGGGCTGGCTGAACTGTCAAAGGGAAACACTATTTCCCTTTGACAGTTCAGTTCACCTGCCGCATATGCTCACTGAGCCATGCAAGGCTGGGGTGATTTTCTTCACCAGCATTGCATAGCTCATTGGAAATGCTAGCTGGGGCACTGCATGTCTGTATGTGCGATTGGGATCCCCTGCGCCTCCTCACACATACAGACAGAGCGGCCTGGAGCAGGACATTTAAGCACCCACACACAGGCCAATGCAGAAGGTACGTTTATGTTCATTTTATTTTATTTAAACATGTTTATGGATGCGTGTATGCTTGTGTTATGAGTGAGTGTATGGTGATGGATGCTTGTATGAATGATAGTGATTGCTGTATGAATGTGTGTGTGTTAGTTTGTTTTGGTCCGTTGAGCTGATTTTGGCAAGTGGTGGATAGAGGGGGAAAGGAGGGTTGTACAACAAAGGCATTTTAAAATGCCTAATTGCCTTTGTTGCACAATGCCCCTACCCACCTGCCAAAATCCGCTCTCCTTCTGAGGCGCTGTGGAGCCCAGGGAACAGGGATTGTATTTTTTTTTACTGGATTTCTCTCGTAAATATCCAGTCGAAGATACCATGCTCTCCCCCTTGGCACCCCAGCGCCTTGCATACACACATAATCATGTTGATTGTGTTAGGCCCAGTGGGGCCCAGGGGACAGGGATGGTATCTTTTTACTGGACATCTATCATAGAAGTCCAGTAGAAAATGTCATGCCTGCCCCCTAGACCCCCCAGCACCAATTGCAAACTTTTTGGCTATTTACCCATTTTATTTTTAAAGTATGCTCTACAATGCCACATTTTAACCCATTATTATTTTTAAAATTCACGAGGAGAACCCCCCTCCCCCCCGATACCCCCTTGATTGGTTCAGGCTCCCTCACTGCGCTCGGTCACTATGGCATTTTTGGGGGAAATAGTTATGCCCCTTCACTTAAAAAATTCACCAGCCACCACTGGCCCTCGGACCATGTTGGGAACGGAATGGGGGGAGCCCAGGAACTGTGGTGGGAGCAGGATGGACGGGAACCATGGGATAGTGGTGGGAGCAGGGTGGAGAGTGCCCAGGGTGTGTGATGGGGTGGGGAGAGCCCAGGGACTGGGTAGGAGTGGGATGAGGCACCCCAGCGACTATGATGGGAGCAGTTGACGGTGCGCTATTTGGGGGGGCCCGGCCTGCCCAAATTTTGCTGAGGGCTGCCCAGACCAAAAAAGTTTGAAGACCACTGCTTTAAGGGCATGTCAGTTTCCCCATAATAAAGTGAGCGAAAAGCCCGGGGGAGTGCAGCTGAAGGCTGTTCTCCTCTGGCAAAGTCAGACTATGGTGTATAACAGCAGCAAAAAGTTGGGGGGTTACATAACTGGAGGGAAAATTACACATGAAATGGAAATCTTTCCTAACACCTTCAACGAATTTGTCGACGCCATCAGCGCTGATTGCTTCAACGCCAAACGCAAAATTTCTATTATATCGACCCCTTTCTCTAAGCCGTCTTTGACACCGTCACCGGAATCTTCGATCCCATTGAAGCCCATACCGGTTCAGGAAAATATCTTCAAGCCTGTACCGAAAAAAGACTTTAAGTCAATGCCCTCCATCTAGGAAGAGGAAAGTGCTTCTGATGAGGGGATTTAACCATTTGGGGTGCGATTTGGCACTAACGCGATACCTGAAGAGATCATTGACCCAGAGTCAAAGATGAAAGACTTCTGCGACTCCCTCCAATCTGCTAGTGGACTCGACACTTCACCAGAGCTGGAGTTTGGTAGGCCTGACTCGTCAGACCATGCTGATTCAGGTTACAGAAACCTTATGAACAGAGTCAGAGAGTACATGGGGTGGAGTAGGGCTTCACCAACATATGAGCAGAATGACATGACGGACATCCTAGACCAGGGCCCTTAGAAGGACCCAAGTCTACCCTTCCATGAGGCCCTTCAGAGGAAGGTTGTAGCCAATTGGAAAGCTCCAGAATCTGGATCTGCTGTGAACAGGATCTTCTCTAGGAAGTATAGGCCATCTAGCAGCGATCCTGGCTCTCACCAAACATCCTATGCCTGAGAGTTTAGTAGTCGAGGTTGCTACTTCAACCAAACAATCTGCCTATCCCTCTATTGCCCCGGATAGAGACGATAAGAAGGTTGATGCATGAGCTTGCAAGGTCTTCACTTCAGGCAGCATAGCCTTAAAGTCCACTAATGTTACCTGTACCTTGGCTAGATTTTCTTATACCCTATGGGACTGTGTTGCCATGGTTGCTGATCACATCCCAAAGGCGAGGAAAGGGACAGCTACCTGAATATAGTTAAGGATGGCAGGGAGGTGATGGGAGTGTGTCTCCAATCAGGGCTGGATACTGCTGACAGCATCAGCAGATCCATGGCTGCAAGCACTGCTCTGCACAGGTTTGCGTGGTTGAGAAAGTTAGGGTTTGCACCAGAAGTGCAGGCCAGACTTTTCAACATGCCCTTCAACGGCTCAATGTTGTTCGGCAGCAAGGCGGGTGATAGCCTGGAGAACCTGCAGACCTCTAAGGTAGCGGCTAAGAACCTTAGCGCTTCCATTTGACAACCTCAACAACCTTATACAGGCTCATGTTCCTGGAGGGGTCGTTCTTTTCGCTTATATTCCTCAGCTTGTAGAGGACTATACAGACAAAGAAGATTCCCTCGTGGTGGACGAGGAAGGAGTGCTAAATCAGCCTCAGCAGCGGCATCTTTACTCTCAGCTGCTTCTAAGCCATTCTGAGGCCTTGACCCACAAGACACTGTTGGGAGGCAGAATCTCTCAGCTTATGAACGAATGACGCAGCATAACTTCAGATGCTTGGGCACTGGAAACAGTAGCTCAAGGTTACTGCCTTTCTTTTCTAAAAAAGGCCTCAAGATCATCCACCGGGAACCAACTCTGTCAAAATTCCAGATCTGCTCCTTGTGCAGGAAATTCTAACCCTGCTAGAGAAAGGTGCAATAGAACAAGTACCTGTAGCTTAGAGGAACAAGGGTTGGTATTCCCCTTATTTTCTGATTCCCAAGAAGGACGGAGGATTGAGACCCATCTTGGATTTAAGAAACTTGGACAAGTTCCTCAGTACGGACATGTTCAAGGTGGTAACCCTTTCTCAGATCCTTCAGGCTCTCCAACTCCTAGACTGGTTGGTATCATTGGACCTTCAGGATGCTTACTTTCATTTGCCAATCCAACTCAAGCACAGAAAGTACTTGAGGTTCACGGTTGGCCGTTTTCACCAAGCTGATGGTGGTAGTGGCAGCAAGTCTCCGGAGAGGGGAGATTCATGTCTATCCCTACCTGGACGATATACTGATCAGTGCTCGTTCAACCGAGCAAGCACGGAACATCTCAGTACCACCTGTCACTCCCTACACATACTGGGCTTCTCCCTCAATTACAAGAAGTCCCAAATGATACCATTCCAAAGATCCCAGTTCATCCGAGTGGTCTTGGATACTTCCTTGGGGAAAGCCTCGCCTCCCGATGTGAGAGCTCAACACATTCAGCAGATGGTAGCAAAATTCCAGAATGCCCCACATCTTCCGGCCTTTGATTTTTTGAGGTTGCTCCGTCTCATGGCATCCTGCATTTTCCTGGTGCCAGAGGCCCGATTGAGAATGAAATCCCTTCAATCGCCTCTCAGAACTCAGTGGTCCCAATTTTCAGGTAATATGTCGGATCAACTGCAAGTTCGGAGCACAGTTGCTTAAGACCTGATTTGGTGGGCTTGCGAGGACATTTGCAAGGGAGAATCTTTTTGGCAACCATGGCCGGAGATGATGGACGCCTCACTCACGGGGTGGGGAGCTTACACCAACAAACTGACAATCAGCGTTTGTTGGTCTCCATCGGAGTCCAAACTACACATCAACCTTGTGGAGCTGAGGGCAATCAGACTAGCGCTGAAGGCCTTCCTGCCCTCTGTACGCGGAAATAATGTCCTGATAATGACGGACAACACAGTGGCCATGTACTACCTCAAAAAGGGATGAAGTGTAGGGTCAGTACCACTGTGCAGAGAGGCAATGCAGCTCTGGTTCTGAGCAATACAAGAAGGAATCTCTCTGTCGGCAGTTCACCTAGCCGGAGAGCAGAACACAGCAGCGGACGCTCTAAGCAGGCAGAGCACAGTCTCTCATGAGTGGGAACTAGCTCAGGAAGTCCTTCAATAGATCTTCACCCTTTGGGGAACCCCTCAAGTGGATCTGTTTGCGACCAGTGTCAACCGGAAATGCGACTAGTATTACTCATGGGAATTTTCTCCATGAGGAGCTCTAGGGGACGTGTTCGTAGTGGACTGGGAATTTCCACTCCTGAAAACATTTCCTCTAGTCCCTGTGATTCCTCACTTAATCAGGAGGTTGAGAAAGTTCAGGAAACCCATGATCCCAATTGCCCCAGATTGGGCCAGGAGGACGTGATACCCGGACCTTCTGGACATGTCCATCTGCCCTCCAATACGTCTTCCACAAAGAGAGGATCTTCTCTCGCAAGAGGAAGGTCAGCTTCTCCATCCAGAGGTCAAGAAACTCAGCCTTCACGCATGGTTTCTGAGAGACTGAGATATAAGGATTGGGACCTTTCGGATGACTTAATGGAGATTATGCTTTCGGCCAGAAGGCCAGCAACCAAATCCTTGTACCGGTGTCGTTGGAATAAATGCAGTAACTGGTGCAAGGACAAGAATGTGGACCCTTTTCAATGTGGCACTCCTATGGTGCTTTCTTTCCTGTTACATCTGGATAATCTGGGGCTCCAGATTGGTACCATAAAAGGATACCTGGGGTGCATTCTATTTTTAAGCGCTCCTCTGAAGAGGTCTCCTATTTCAAAATACCTTTAATTGTTCAATTTCTGAAGGGACTCACTAATGTGTACCCTCCAGTCCCATTCCATGTCCCTGCGTGGGATTTAAACCTTGTGTTAAAAGTCTTTCTTGTATTCCTTTTGACCCTTTACATTCCTGCCCGTTAAGGCTCTTAACTCTGAAAATGGCACTTCTTGTGGCATTGACATCAGCCCACAGGGTAAGTGAGTTGCAGGCTCTTTCATGCAAGCCTCCTAATACTACGTTTCAGAAATTAAACTATCATTCCTGCCGAAAGTAGTGTCTGACTTCCATTTGTCGCAGAAGATAGCACTCTCAACTTTCTACACTCCTCTTCCTTTGGGCAAAGAGGAAGAGAGGCTGCATAGGCTGGACCCAAAAAGGGCTCTGAGCTTTTACATTACAAGAATGGCAACATTTCGCCATGATGATCAACTTTTTGTGGGATATACCGGCCTGAAATTGCGCTTGGCGGTAACTAAACAAACCATATACCGGTGGATCACACTTTCAATTGGAGAGTGCTACAGACTTGCGGGAAAGGACCCGCCGTAAGGGCTTTGAGCTAATTCCACAAAGGGCATGGCAACTTTTGCGGCTCTTCAAAGGGGTGTCCCTATAATTTACATCTGCTCAATGGCAACATGGACATCAATTCATGCTTTTGTTAAGCATCATTGCTTAGACTCCTCTTCCATTTCAAGAAGGTCTTTTTGGTAAGGCAGTCCTTCATTCCATTCACGATTAATTTAAATAGTACTCCCTCCTCCAAATTGTCACTGCTTTGGGAGTCTATCAAAGATGAGGAATGCGTGGGAGGACACAATCCATTCAAAGAACAAGTTACTTACCCCTGCTAACGTTCTTTCGACTTGATGTTCCTCCCACGTATTCCTCATCGCCCCTCCTAGCCTACCCCACTGTACAATTTACATGAATTAACTCTGCGTTTCCTGAGATCTTGCAGTCTGAGGTACAATAAAACAGAACTGAAGCCAACGGGCGCGGCACAAGCTATTTATACTTCTGATGAAGTTGACACGCGACGGAGGCCCTCGAGGGACATCAACGCCACAACATTGTGCACAGCGCCTTCTGCCGAGATTTTTATTTCCAAAGCAGCAAAGCTGGCAAGATACGAATATCAAAGAGGAGGAATACGTGGGAGCGAACATCCAGTCAAAATAACGTTACCAGGGGTAAGTAACTTTGTTCATCTTTCAGCAACCCCAGCCACAATTGATAGTAGTCACCAGTGCATCCTTAAATGGCTCGAATGCTTACCTGCAAGATCTGACAGTGAGCAGATTGTGGTCTCCCTCCGAGTCTCAGGAACGCATCAACTTAGTACAGTTGAGGATGATCATTCTAGCTATGGTCACCTTCCTTCCTTCCTTCAGTGCAGGGCATGAATGTGCTAGTCCAGACAGACAACCCTGTAGCCAAGTACTAAATCAACAAGCAAGGTGGTCTACAGTCCTGGCATCTGTGCTTAGAAGCAATCTGACACTGGTTATGGGCTCTGGAAATTACGTTTATCTGACAGTGGCTGATCTCAGTGGGACAGAGAACGTCATTGTGGATTCCCTGAGCAGACAGAATTCAGCCTCCATGATTGGAAGCTCTGTCTGGAAGTTCTGCAGGAGATTTACTCCTCAGGCAGGCCTCTTCATTTTTAGTGTTAACAGGAAATGTGAGTTCTGCTCCAGGGAATTTCTTCATCAGGGAGATCTTGGGGTTACACTGACAGTCGAGTGGTCATTTGGCATCCTCGAAGTGCTCTTCCTGATCATTGTAAATCGGCATGTTCTCTGAAGGCTACGCCTATCAGTCTATGCGTTGATTTTGATCGATCCAGATTGGGACAGGGAACGCATGGTACCTGGAGTTGCTAGACGTGTCTAGCTGCCCTCTTAGGCTTCTTCTGCAGAGAGTGGATCTTCTCTCCCAGTCGGAAGGATGGGTGCTCCATAGGAAACCCCTACAGCTTGAACCATCCTTCTTGGCTGCTAAAAGGCTGAGATATAACGAGTGGGGTTTGTCTGATGACCTCGTGGACGTACTCCTCTTGGCCCAGAGGCACGCTACCAAATGCATTTATGCCTGCAGTTGAAGTAAAGGTTTGACTTGGTACCAGTAGAGGGATGTGGACCTTTTTACATGTCCCACATTCTCCCTGTTTGATTTTCTGCTTTCCTTGGCCCGGACTGGCATGCAGATTGCACTGTGATGGGGTACCTAGCCATTATCTTGGGTTTTAAGAGGGCTCTTGAGCAAAGCACGTTCTTCATAGTGCCCATGAGTAAGCAGTTTTTTGGGGGATTTTGCAATCAGTTTCCCCCACACCAGTTTCTTTTTCCGGCATGGGATTTAAATTTAGTGTTGCAGTTCTTTAGGGGCATTTCATTTTAGCCCCTGCATTCTTGTACTTTAAGGTTGCGCACCCTTAATGGGATTTTCCTGGTTGCCATCTTTTCCACTAGATGGATGTGGGAGCCCCAGCTGTTGTCTATTAGACCTCCTTATTCGTTTTTTTCCAGAGAGAAGGTGGCATTGAAAGTGAGGCCATCTTTCCTCCCAAAGATGGTCTCAGATGTCCATCTCTCTCAAAAGATCCATCTTCCTATGTTTTTTCCTCTGTCTCATCCTTCTAAGTCAGAGAAGCAATTCTATCGACCGGAGCCGGTGCAGACCCTCTACTACTTTGTCTTTTGGACAAGGGATGGCAGCTTTTTGTGGGTTAGGTTGGTACCCGTGCTGGCAGGGCTTTGACCAAACAGATCTTGCCTAGGTGGATCATCCTCTGCATTTCAGGAATGCTTCGATCTGGCTGGAAAGGATGTGCCAGGGTTCATTTATCCAGAGAAATGACTGCACATCTGCCCTGCAGAGAAAAGCCTCTGCTCTGGATATTTGCCAGGCAGCTACGTGGACCTCTCTAACCACGTTAGCCAAACATTACTGCTTGTATTTCCAATCAGGGTAGATTAGTCCTCCACAGCTTTTTGAAATAGGTGGTGGTCTTGCTCCCTCGCTCCTTCAGATCTACATACTGCTATGGGAGTGTATAATAGATGATGAATCAGTGGGAGTAAGGAATCCAATAGAAGAACAAGATACTTACCTGTGAGTAATGGTCTTTCTGGTGGATATTCCTCCGATGGATTCCTCATCACCTTCGGAACATGCCCCTCTTGACGAATAGCTAGTACACCTTCTAGTTTCTGCGGTCCCTCAGTGCCAGAGTGCTAGAAAAAAAGGGCAGAATTGAAATCATGGGGTGCAACGCCACGATATATACTGGCCCCAACGCCATGTCCACTACAGGGCACATAGGAGTGTTAAGTGGAGCTGCCCATGGTGGTGGAAAAGTTTCTAAAGAGAAGTTGCTCTGGGAGATAGATAACATAGATGAGGAATCCATAGTAGTAATTTGTCCTTCCGGATTCCTCTGAAGCTAAACTCAAGGCTGTTTGTTGCTCACCAAGTTAGAGGGAATGGGCATGCAGCAGTAGGTCAGTACAGACACTACAGGAAAGATACTTCCCTCTAGTTCACCCATTAAAGTGCAATCTGGAAATTGCCCCCTCATCACTTCTGGTATTTTAAGAGACCCATGACAATATAACGACAGCAACAAAAGAGAAAAGATGCACCAGGAAAAGGTAGTCCGGTGATGTTAACGATTCCTTTTATGCATGCACTATTTCCCCAGGGAATCAGCTGACATTGAGAATTCAGTATGTGGCGAAATAGCTGGTTTACCAAAGAGCTAGTAGACTCTTGTGGAAATCCAAGAAGCATTGCATTAGAACATTGACACACCTGACAATAGACTCCTGTTGTTCAATATACTGAAGGTTTTTTACCAACCTGCGGGTAGTGATAGAGGCAAATGTGAAGTCCTTTGATTGCTTTTCAGCAAAGTATGTAAGCCTCTGTTACACTGATTAAAGAGATCAATTAAAATTCTCAGTGACAGAATTGAACAGTGAGTATTGTTTATGAGCTATAACAAAGTTGAGAATAAAGGTTGTGGGTTAAAATATTAGGGTCTGCCTTGGGATCGAAGCAGACAAGACTGGCGATAACAAGCATTGACAATGCCAACTGTTTGGGCGTTTGTGTAGGCATGGGAAAAGGGTACTTCCGTAGTGCTAAAGGTGTGCCCCACCAACCCTTCACAAATATAAACATTGAATATACGTCATTAAGCAATAACTACTTTGATATTAGAATAGAATACTCAATTGGTATACAGCAACTGCACAAAACTTCCTCCCAGAGAACTTAACTGCTGCATGGTTCTACACAGTGCTTAATGATGGACCATTCTAACGACTATTTCCTATTATTCAGTGAATTGGTCTGCGCTAGTATGACCACAAATTACATTGGTTCTTTTGGACAATTTAACCTGCAAAAGTTTCCCTAAAAGGGATGTTTTGCACGATAGTTACGTAAAATGTTTAAATAGTACAATTATTCATTTTACCATGCTCTAGAGTCCATTTGTTTACAACAATTTCGATCAATTGTGCGCTGCTCCGAATACCATCCCCCCAATGCATGTTGTGGATGACCTGCAGGAAAATCGCCCCCCCCACCGCACGGCCAACTTTGACAGCATGCTTACCCCCAACTCAATCTTTTCAAAGGCCGCTCCAATACCGGGCCATTGTTTTCAACCGTACAAGCAGTGAACCACCTATGTAGGAATTGATCAAAGAGTACTTGCCAGCTAGAAACTCCTATGAAAAAAGGGAACAATTTCAATACAGTGCTGCCAACAATTGTCAAGGCTTCAACAGCCTCACCTTCTGAGTCCAGTTGTCACCACACAGTGCTCCTTTCCCATTGCCATACATGAGGCCACAGTGTCCGGTATTTTCTGTGACTTGTAGTCAGAATTTACAACGGGTTGAAATAACATGCATCACAGAACTCAAAAGATTAAAAGGATGAGTTCAGGCATTGGCAAAACGTGAAATTCTGTGCTGCCCTATTGTATCAACCTGAAATAGGTTATAGTATGCTGTTGACATTATGTACACACATTACTTTGCACTGCCCTTAAGTACAAAGGCTATGTCCATTATAAAAAAGATAAACAGCTTACTCTTCATGCTAAATCTGTTGGTTGTCTCCATGAACATCAGTCTGGCTTCAGAGCTGCCAGAAGCATGGAAGCTGCTCTCCTGAACATCTGTGAAGACCTGCTCTCCAACCTTGATTCCAAAACCCCCTGTGTCCTCATCTTACTTAATCTCTCTTCTGCCTTTGACCCGGTCAACCATACCATCCTGCTCACCCGTCTCCATGATAACCTGGGTATCACTGATCAGGCCCTGGCTTGGCTGACTTCTTTCCTCTCCGATCGACCCTCCCAGGTCCAACTTAGGTCCTTCCTCTCCTCTCCTCTATCTCGATCTCTACCTGTGGTGTTCCCCAGGGGTCTAACCTCTCTCCCTGACTGTTGAACCAGTACCTGACACTTCTTGCCCACCGCATTGCCGCTCTCTGCCCCAACTTCCAGTGATATGCGGATGACACTCAACTCATTTTCAGGCTCCCCTCTGCCACCTCTTCTCCTTCTCTCATCTCTGACTGTCTGTCTGCTATCCAGGAGTGGTGTGCCGCCATTGATCTCTGCCTTAATGCCAGTAAGACCGAGATTCTCCTCATCGGCACACCTACTCCCTCCTTTCCTCTCACTCTCTGGATGGCCTCTCTGGGCCCTCTTCCAGCTCCCACCTGTGAGGCTAAAACCCTCAGGGTCATTTTTCGAAACACACATTACTTCTCTCTTGACATCTCTGACGTCTCTAAGAAGTCACACTACCAGCTGCACCTCCTCATAGGTATTCCTCCTTTCCTCTCCTTCCCCCAGAAGCTCACTGTCCCCTGGCTGAAACTGAAACTGCACTGGTTACCTGGCTACCCACTGATCTCAGGCCCAGGTCCTTTCCCCGCCAGTTGCACACCTGCACTGCCCCCCTGGTAACCCTTGCACTCAGGGACTGTTTCTGTATCTCTACAGCCTCCGACCAGCACTTGACACCTGATGTCTGCACTTACCGTTGCACTTGCCACCAGTTGGCCGCACCTTTATTTATTGTCTTATTTATTTTACTGTTATCCTATGTACTGCACTGCCCCTTCCCCACTGCACTTTTCCCCTTCCCCTGCACTTGTGCCACCTGGCCTAGTAAGATCGTTGGCGCTGCCTTCCCTCTGTTACCCCTCACTTGCCTTGTCGCGCCTTGAAACACTTGTGTATAGGAACGTTAGAAATATCATAATCATATAACCTAGAATTCATGCAATGATTGAATGTAAAAGCAAAGCTGAAGTCCACGTTTACCAGTCCGAACTTGCAATGGTGTTAGGTGAGGTTTCTCGTCATCAAACCCTGAATGGGCCCATTGAGAAACCATCCTGTGGATTTGTTAAATGTTTGTTTGAAGGCTGTGAGCAAACCTTGTCCCAGGAAGGTAACGACAATTTGCCATTGCCCAGGGTAGTTTTTGTATTGACGAAGTCCATTGTCCATTATGAACACAGCGAATATGCTCAAGATCAGGGTGTTGGTCGGCAATAGCTTTGAAAAGGCAGTTTTAGGTTCAAGGTGTAACTGATGAATAATACCTGCAGCACACTCTGTGGCGCTACCTTCCCAACTTCCCTGTCTAACCCATCTTGTCGATACAACCCAGCATAAGCTTTAAACTACTAAATGCTACTGAAATCTTATAAGCAGCCAAAGTAAACACTTAACAAACCACAGCCAATGCATCAAAATGGCAAGCTATTGCGTGCCAGCCCAACCCAGTGATTCACGAGGACCGTCACCCCGGCGGTCATTTCGTCCCCAATCGGCACATATCATTGATAGTAAAATTCAGCTCTTGCCTGACAAACAATATATGCATACGAAAGAGTCGGTCATGCTTTTTTATTTACACACCAGCAGCGCCCACATAAGAGACACCACGAGAAACACATTTGGTGCGGTCGGCACCGTTAAAGCTCACTCTTCGATGGTACGATGTTTCCTCCGCTTCGACTATTGCTCTACTATCGGGATACTAGTAGGGATCACACATAGATATAGTATTCGCATACACAGGCTGATATTTTGCTAAGCAGAGACGGGAGGTTAAGTGTTTGCCATTTGGGGAGATGTCATCAGTCGCTTCTATGCGACCAGTTACACTGCGCTGCTTCTGAGCAATTCCCACATGTGCTCTACATGCTCCCCTGGAAGCCTCTTTCAGTCATAACGTGCATACATCCCATTTCATGGTAGTGATGCACTCGTGTGTCGGAGGGCATCACCTTAATCAGCTGTGCTTTACAGTAAGTGCCTTTCTTTTGTGCTTATGTTCACACACTATATATTAAACTAAGAAATGCATAATACCCAAACGACAAAGGCTTGGCAATGAAAGATGGGGTGAACAAGAAAACACATACTTATAGCCCTTATTTCATTGCAAATCAAAACAAGCTCCCAAAATGTAAATTACTTTAGCTGTTTTAAAAATGTATAATTTTATCTGGAAGGTGCATAGTATCTTTTGCATTCAAAGATGGCTGCTAGTTTTGCCTTGTTTCCAGAGAGCTTCCTTAGAGCCATTCATCCAAGATGGCTGCCTCCATGGAAGAGCTCAAGGAGCTCAAAGTTTTCCGAAAAAAGGGGCAGGAATGGGTGGGATTAGCATGGCCAGGGACAGGGAATGGGAGGGATTCAATAACCTAACAATGCTGCATCCCTCCTCAAATGTCATGTCCATTGGAAAAGCATTACAGACCCTCATTCAAAGCCCCTATTTGAAGCTCTTATGTTAATAATAATAGTGTCAACTTAAAGGTAGCGCTTTCACATAGCTCTCAACTATTTGTGTTGCAGAGGCGGGTGAAACCACCCGATTTTGTTTTTGGCGGGTGAGACGCCCATTGGAATGCATGGGCGTGCAGGAGGCTTGGCGGGTGAGTCAGCCCTTTACAAGGCGGGTGACACCCGCCAAAAGCGTGTGAGTTGAGAGCTATGGCTTTCAGCACCACCTAATAGCCCAAACTAAAAAAGGAGGCAAGGTTTTGGGAACTCCTGATTACTCTGGCTAAAGAGGACTTGTTAGGAGGAATTTTGACTGCTAAATTGGATACATATTGTAAATCTAAAGAGGGATACATTTTGCTGTTCCCTAACCTCTGACACAAATCTTTGGGAAAGCACAAATATTATGAGGGCCTGAGCAAAATTAGGGAGGAAATGGAGGATTAAGCCTCAGTCTGATTTCTGGCATATTTATAAACTATGCATGAGAGGAAAGTGTACATGTTCACACAGTTTGTTAATCAAACAATAAGCCCCTAGACGCGGGGGCATTACTGAGTCAGGTAATGCCCTGGGGCCCATAGTTGTTCGCTCAGGCCTTAACGAAGGCCCCTGGGCATTACCTGACTCGGTAATGCCCCCGCGGTGAGGGGCTTATTGCTATTAGTATCCTGGCCCGCAAGACCGGGGTACTAAAGCATTGTTTTTCTGTTCCCGAAAAGCTGTGTTTCGGACAAGAAAAAAAAATGTCAATAAAAATGGCCACCGTGGAAGGGAAAACTGAGTCCGCTTTCCCTTTCCATGGCGGCCATCGGGAGTGTACGCGCTGAGGACAGAAGTGTTCCCAGCGTGTTCGCTCCTGAAAAAGGCGAGAAAAGAAGGGGCATGGGGTTGGGAGGGTGGGGAGGAGATTGTTTGCAGGGGAGGGGGGAGGAAGAAAGAAACCGCTAACCTGAATCCCCGGCGGTGGAGGATGGCAGCCTCCAGCCATGTGGAGGCTTGGAGTGGGGATTGCCCCGTTATGAGCTTCCTCATTGGCTGAGAGGCTGCCACGCACCCCGCCGGGAACAAAGGAAAGGAATCCCGGGCAAGGGATTTCCGGTCAGGCGATCGGCGAGGGCCGATCAGATTGCTTGTTACATTCTGATTAACCCTCGCCGGGTACTAATGTGCGTTTCTTTTTTTTTTTTAAACTTTATTTGTGAGGTTTCGGACATTACATAACCATTGCACCAAACAGGTGCTAACATAACATAAACCATAACCGACGTCCCCCGCCCCACCCCCGCACCTTCCACGGCCAGTAGCATAACGTTCGCTGTCTTGGTTCCAACGCCATGAGTCCACCGTGCCGTCACTACAGAGTTTCCACTGTCGCATGTGCGGAGTTCAAATTTCAGATATTCCTGATTTCGGAGACTTAGCGCTGTTTAGAAAGTATGCCACATAGGGTCCCCAGATGTCAGGGGGGCGCGCATGTAGTGGCAGTGTTCTTATGAATTCGTTGTCTATGTCCTGGCAATATATAATGTCTTTCTTCCAGTCCTCGATCGTTGGCAAAGGGCCGCGGCCCCATGACATCGCTACTCTCCTTCGTGCCAGTACCATGAGAAGGGCGGCCAGTTTTCGTGTAGCGGGCTGTAGCTGGTTTGTTAGGCCAAGCAGGGCCCTAAGGGGAAGGGGGGGGTTACCCGTTCCCCTATGATGTCTGTGACTGTCTGTATCACGGATGCCCAGAAACGGTGTATCCCGGGCAATTCAAGGCTAGGTGAAAGAAATCTGCGTTTACTGCTGCACATCTTTCACATTGAGCTGATGATTCGGGGTGATGCGTGTGTTTCTTGGCCGGGGTGTAGTAAGTTTGATGCATGAAGTTGAAGTGGATTATTTTGTATCGCGTGTTTAGTGCGACTTTTTGGGTTTGTCAGAGGATGAAGGACCAATCTTCATCAGATATCGATTCCTGGATGGCTGATTCCCAATTTTGCTTCACCCGCAGGTCCATTGTTACTGTATCGGCCAGCATGGATTTGTATAGCTGTGATACCAATCTCCCCTCTCCCTGGGCTAGGATCATGTTATGTAGTAAGTCCCAGTTGGGGGCTGTCGGGGGAAGAAAGGGAACAATGCCTGTAAGGTGTGACAAAGCCGAAAATAGAGAAATATGTCAAGGGAGGTGTTTCCACCTCTGTCTTTGGCCATTTGAGGAGTTAAGAAAATGCCGCCTGGAAATAGATCTCCAAAGGACTGGATGTTGACCTTGTCTGCCCACGTGAGAAATACTCTTTCGTTTGTAAGTGGGATGTTAGGAATGAATCTGATTGGTAATAGGGGAGAGAATCTTATATTTACCTCGTAAATGCGTGCAATCTTTTTCCAGATGGCATACGTGGACAGGACTGTATTCAGTGTGTTGTGTGGTACTGGGAGATGACTAATGATGACGGATCTAAGCAGGTTGGGGGATGCCAGAGCCCGTTCCACCTGGTATGTGAGGGCGGATGAAGTGAGTTGTGTACCAGTGGCTCAGGAATTGTGCTTGGGCTGCCCAGTAGTACGTCTCTACATCTGGGAGTGCTAGGCCACCTTGTGCTGTTGTCAGTGTCAGGGTTTTATAAGCCACCCGCGCTGGTTTCCCCGCCCATACGAAGTCTAGAATGAGACTTTTAATTTTCTGGAGGAAGGACCTCGAGAGTATTATCGGAATGTTCGTGAACAAGTAAAGGAGTTTTGGGAGAATGACAATTTTAATTAAGGAGGATCTACCCCACAGTGTTAGCGGAAGTGTTTTCCATCGTTGAACACGTTCCTGCAAGGCATTTAATGTTATTGCATAGTTATCTTTATATATATCGGTATGACTGAGGGACATGTATATCCCCAAATATCGCACTTTGGAATTTTGCCATGTGAAGCCGTGGTCATCTCTGAACGCCTTGGTACACGAAGTCAAGGGAAATACAACTGATTTTGCATTATTGGTTTTGAGACCAGACACTTGGCCAAACTTGATCACCTCGCGCATTATAGAGTTTAGGTTGGTTTGTGGCTCGCTGACGAATAACATGACGTCATCAGCGTAAAGGGAGACTACTAGTCTGTGTGGCCCTAGTGTGAGGCCTCTGTGTATTTGGTTTGCCCGCAGCCATGAGGCCAAAGGTTCCATCACAAGGGCAAAGATGATAGCTGAAAGGGGGCACCCTTGCCTATTGCCTCATTCTAGAGTAATGGATGAAGATCTGGTGTTCCCTCCTGTGACGTATGATCGGGGGTCATTGTACAGTATCGAAACTAGCTTGATGAAGAGATTCCCCAACCCCATCTGCCTAAGCGTCGAAAAAATGAAGGGCCACTGTACGGTTTAAAAAGCTTTCTCAGCGTCTCGTAATACTGCTATTGCCTGTTCTGTGGAATCAAGGGCCTCCATCATGCTAAACAGTCTCCGAATGCCATACGTCGGTCTGCGTCCTGGAATGAAACCAGCCTGATCGCTAAGGCTGGCATGAGAGGCAGCAGACGTGCCGCCAGAATTTTAGCTAGGATATTCTTGTCCAGATTGATCAGGGATATTGGCCTGTAGGATGCACAATCCTCTGGGGGTTTGCCTTCCTTGTGCAGTACTATAATGTTGGCTTCACGCATTGTTGGGGGAAGGCTACCCCATTCTATTGATTCTTCGTAGACGCGAAGTAAGAGAGGGGCGATGATAGTCGCATGAGCTTTGTAAAACTCTCCGGTGAGACCGTCCGGCCCTGGTGCTTTGGTGTTTGGGAGAGATTTAATTGCCTCCAAGATTTCTGCTGATGTTAAAGGCGCATTTAGGGTTTTGCGTAGCTCAGCAGCTACCCAGTACAGTTCTGTTTCGTTCAGGAAGTCTTGTATTAACTTTGGGTCAATGTTACCCTTGGAGCAATAGAGGCCCTGGTAGAAGTCACGGAATGCGTTGGCTATCTCTTCTTCTGTGTATGCCATTAGCCCTTGTGCATCTTTGATGCGATCTACTCTGGTGGAGGTTCTGTCTATTGCCAATAGTCGGGCTAATAATGCGCCTGGTTTTTGGCCCTCCCTGTATTGGCGGACCTGATGTCTGCGCCCAAGAAATTTTAGTTCACATTCTGCCATCCTCCTGAAATTGGTTAATTCCTCCTTCAGCTCGGCTTCAGTAATTGGCTCTGAGGTGACAGTGTACTTAATTTCTAGGTCTTTTAGGCGCTTTTCACTGTTGGTTAGCTCACTGCGTATTAGCTTTAGTATGCCGGTCTCTTTGGTTAGACATATTCCTCGGATGTAGCATTTTAACGCTTCCCGTATGGTGCTGGCTGAGTCTACGGAGCTCTGATTTCATTCCAGGAATGCTGATATTTCTTGTTGTAGTTCCGTGGCAAATATGCTGTCGGTTAGAGAGCGTGGTTTAAACCTCCAGCTAACCCCAGGTGTTACAGTTATGACCAACGTTGTTTCCAGTGTCACCACTGAGTGATCTGAGAAGGTACGTGGGATGATTTGACACTTCCCCCATTTGAATGGGCAGTGGGTTGATGCTAGGATATAGTCTATCCGAGAGCTGGTCTTGTGAACCGCCGAATGGAAGGTATATTCCCTTGCTTCGTGGTTGTGTTGTCGCCACATGCCTGCTAGATTGAATGCTTGACAGATCTCTTTGACTTGAAGGCTTGCCTTGGAAGGGTGTCCAGCTATGTTGTGGGACTTATCCATTCCAGGGTCTAGTTGGGGTATTGAGGTCTGCTCCCCAGATGATGGATGTTGGGTTGATCTTCCCTAGTTGGGTCATGACCCAATTAAAGTTGTCGGGGCCATCAGTATTGGGGCCATATGAATTTACTATAACTACTTCTTTTCCTTCCAGAATTCCCTTCACGAGTAAGGCTCTTCCTTACGTGTCCTCCTTCGAGTCGATAAAGCTGAAGTTCGCCTTCTTGTCAATCAGGATAGCAACACCCCTGGCGTAGGCTGAGAAGGACGAAAAGTATCTGTGGCATCCCCACGATTTGGCCCAGTGTTGTTCAGAGGATGGGAGGAGGTGGGTTTCCTGCAATATCGCAATATTTATCTTGTGGCATCGAAGATATTGGAGTATTCTCCTGATTTTTCCAGGTTGGTTGCCACCCCGGATGTTCCAGGTGGCAATTTTTAACGATGTTGCCGGCATCTTAGAGGACAGCTAAATGAGTAACTCATTTTAGGCAGTGGAACGTGGTTGGGCATGAGTCCGCAACGGCAACCATCAGCGATTGTTCCTTACTGGACAGTGTACAGTTGTGCGGGCGTTTCGGCAAGTAGGTGCTCAGTGAAAGGCGTCTTGTTGAACTAACTTCCCCCCCCAGCGTGGGCAACCCCCAACTAGCCCACGGTAGACGTTCCCAGTTAAACCAAACAGTCAACGTAGCAGCGCTTGGGGCGCAGGTAGCCTCCCAAGAGAGGCAGCTCTTTGCTACTAGTGCAGATTGAGTCTGTGGTGTTAGTTTCGTGAAAATGTGGTAATATGTTGTCCTATCTTTGTGTGTCTCGCAGTGTAGCTTTACGGCGAGTCTCTCCTCATCCGGTCTCTTCCCAGGGGCCCTCCACTGTTTGATGCGTGTTTGTAACCGGCGCGGTCTAGGTAGTCACTGGTTTCCTCCGGTGTATTGAAGAACTGGGTTCTGCCGTTATGTTGAATGCGGAGCTTAGCTGAGAAGAGCATGGAATATTGTACTTGATTGTCTTGCAGACGTCATTTTACGGCTGGAAATGATCTCCTTTGTGCCTGAACCGCCGGGGAGAAATCCGGTAAAAATTGTATGGTGTCGCCTTCAAATTGAAGAACTCCTTTGTCCCTGACCGCCCTTAGTATGATGTCACGGTCTTTGTGGTTCAATAGTTTTGCTATGATAGGCCGAGGGTTCGCTCCTGGAATTGGTTTCATGGTGGGAATCCTATGTGCTCTTTCTACCACAAACAGTTTGTTTTTTTTGTAAACTTTTATTTTTGCCGGCAAAGGTTACGTGGTACATACAACAAGGCAGCAAGCACAAGTAAGAAACATTAGGTGGAGCAGTGCATAAGCAGTTGTGCATAATCACAATAATGTCAGACAATAATCATACAAGATACATATGAGTACGAGTTTATGTTGTAGTAGTGGACACTGAAGGGGTGGGGGACGATCCAGAGCCGGGTGTGTCTTCACTACGACTGTTAAGGTGCGAATTGAATTCCACCCAGATATTCTTGGGTCGAGAAGTGACGGGGAGCATGGATATAAATTCCTCCTCACAGTTCCATGCCCAAGTAAGCATATGGAGCCATTTCTGGTGGGCCGGGGGGATGGGACTTTTCCAGTTCTGAAGTATGCATTTTTTGGCTATCATGCACCCAATATTAAGAAACTTGGCCAAACGCCTGGTGTCATCTGTTTTCCAGGCTCCAAAGAGGACGGCTAAAGGATCAGGGTCAATCACTGTGTCAGTGATAGCCGTGAGCGTTTCTAGGATGCTTTCCCAGAACCTCAGCAATTTGTCACAAGACAAGTACATGTGTAAGTGGTCAGCTGCCGTCGCTCCGCAGCGGGGGCAGGGGTGCGCCGTATCACGGGCGAACCTCGAAGTCCTGTGTGGAGTGTAGTAAAGTCTATTTAGAAGTTTGTACTGCATGGCGCAAAAACGGAAATTGAGGGAGACTTTCCGAGTGTGTAGGCACATATCCCCCCAAACCCTATCCGATATTTCTAGATCTAGTTCGCCAGCCCATTCATCACGTGCCTTGAGAGTGGGGGTAGGTGCAGCACACACACTCTCAAGCATGCACCCATACAGACCCGAACCCCCTACCCCCAACTCAGCACACACACAAACATGCACCCATACAGACCCGAACCCAACACCCCCCCAACTCCAAACCCCCCACCCCCCAAATCAACACACACACACAAGCACCCAACCAGACCCAAACCCCCACCCCCCAACTCAGCACACTCTCAAACATGCAAACATACAGACCCAAACCCCCACCCCCCAACTCAGCACACACACACTCAAGCATGCACCCATACATACCCGAACTCCCACCCCCCAAATCAGCACACTCACAGACCCGAACCCCCCACCCCCAACTCAGCACACACACAAACATGCACCCATACAGACCCGAACCCCCACCCCCCAAAATCAGCACACACACAGACCCAAACCCCCCACCCCTCAACTCAGCACATACACAAACATGCACCCATACAGACCCGAACCCCCCACCCCCAACTCAGCACACAAAAAACATTCAAATCAAAACATTCATACAGATCCGACAACCCCCCCACCCCCGCATCTCAACATACACACAAAAAGCATTCAAATCCAAACATTCATACACATCCGACACACATCCGACACCCCCCACACCCGCATCTCAACATACACACAAACTACATTCAAATCCAAACATTCATACACATCCGACACCCCCCCACCCCCGCATCTCAACATACACACAAAAAACATTAAAATCCAAACATTCATACACATCTGACACACATCCGACACCCCTCCACCCCCACATCTCAGCATACACACAAAATACATTCAAATCCAAACATTCATACACCTCCGACACCCCCCAACCCCCGCATCTCAACATACACACAAAATACATTCAAATCCGAACATTCATACACATCCGACACCCCCCACCCCCGCATCTCAACATACACACAAAATACATTCAAAGCCAAATATTCATACACATCCGACACACATCCGACCCCCCCCCTCATCGCAACATACACACACAAACATAAAGCAAAACAGACCCGACACACAAACACAAACAGACCACTTACCGGAGACGTGCTGGAAGGCAGGCAGGTAAGCGGCAGGTAAGCTGGAACGCTGGAATCGTACTACGGCTGGCGTGGTCCAAGGCTGAAATGCCTTCCGGCATCAAGCCTTATGGACCACGCCAGCTGTAGTGCTGGCCCTCCATTGGTGCAGCACACACGCATTATGTGGCTCGTAGGAGCGACGAGGTGTGTGTGTGTGCTGAGCCAATGAGGGCCAGTGTTTTGTCTGGCCTGGAAGACAACAAAGACTTTCCTAATGGAGGGCGGCCCCGGGCCGCCCTCCATTAGGAAAGTCTTTGTGCCTCGCCGGCTGGACAAAAGAGCATGGCGGGCCGCAACTGGCCGTATGTTGTGCACCCATGGTCTAGCATCTCAGGGATAAGTGGCAAGGGGTAGCAGTTCTTCACAGTGATCTGGTTCAATGCGCGGTAGTCAATTCAGGTTCTCAAGTCTCCTTCCTTTTTCAGTACGAAGAACAAAGGGCTGGCTGCGGGGGACTTCGAAGGACCGATAAATCCGTTTGCAAGGTACTGGTCTAAATAGGATTTGAAATGAAGGTTTTCTGGTTCTGTGAGAGCGTAGATCCTGCCGCAAGGGATTTGTGCACCAGGAACAAGGTCGATCCGACACTCATAGGGCCTGTGCGGCGGCAATGTATTGGCTTGGTCCTTTCAGAAAACATCCTGGAAAGCATGGTATTCACTTGGCAAGGTATTAGTTGATCTCAGGGTTGATACTGTCACTCCGGGAGTCATAGGGATACAGACGTCGGGTTTCTCCTCTTGGTAGTAGCAGGCAGGTGAGCAGTCACCGGGGAAGGTTAATTTTCGTGCCCGCCTGTCTATCAAAGCGTTGTGAGCAACCAACCATGGCATCCCTAGAATTAGCCTGAACTGAGGTGCCTTGATGAGATCGAATGAAATAGACTCCCGATGTCCGTCCTGGCACAGCAAGGTTACCCTGACTGTGCACTGGGTTACTGGTCCGGAAGCGATTTCTGTCCCATCCACAGTGGCTACCTTGTCCATAGTTGGCTTAGAACACAAAGGAAGCCCCATCTCTGCTGCCAGTTCTTGATCAATATAATTTCCAACTGCTCCGCTATCGATGTATGCTTCAACGGCATGCATTCTTGACAACTGTTGGTGGTTAATTAAGATCACTGGTATTGCAAAGTGCGAGGTCAGCAACTCTTTCTTCTCACTCGACAAACTGACCTCTACGTTTGTCAAGCTTGGTAGTTTTCTGATTCCTTAGCTTCATCCTTCTCTGTGGCCCCGACTGTTCTTCTTGGGGGTTTTACTGGACAGTCCTTCAGGAAATGTCCTGGTTTCCCACAATACAAACAAAGCTGTTGTCTTCTTTTGTCCCGCTCTTGTTTTGTTAATGGAGGCCATATCCCTCCAATCTGCATGGGTTGTACAGCATTTTCAGGTACACAGGGTATGTTTTCCCTTGGTCAAACATACATAGTCCGAGGGTGCGTCTTAGACCGGTCTGCCTTTCGGTCCTGCAACCGGTGGTTAGCTGCACGATCAGATTTATGAATTCTGCAGTCTCTGGGTGGATCAACCACCTGGGCTAAGACGTCCTTTAATTCGCCTTGTAAGCCTCGATGGAATAACGTGGTTCTTTTGTTTTCTGGCCACCTAGCTTCGGCAACCAGTCTGTTGAAGGTGGCAATGTACGTTAACAAGTCCTGATTCCCTTGTCGGAGGGACAAGAGTTCATTGTCTTCTGCTTATTTCTGGGTATGGCGAGCAAAACGCTTTTCCATTTCTCTCTGGAACCCCCCAAAGTCATGTAATAGAGGATCGTCATGGGTTACCAACGGGCACCGACCAATCTGCTGCACTACCACTCAGGTATAATAAGACAAAAGCTACCCGAGCTTGGTCGTTTGGAAATGCTCCAGGCCTACAAAGAAAATGAAGGCGGCACTGATTGATGAATGCTGCATACTTCCGTGGGTCGCCTGAGAACCTTTCTGGTGGTGCCAGAGGCACTGTTCCACGTAACATGATCTGTACCGGAGTGGGTGGTATGGCAGGGTTTTGCGTCGTTGGATTGCATCCAGGTAGAGGAGTCTGTCCTGCCTGTGATTGCAAGTATTGCCTGCTAATCTCTTCAGTGCGTTCTTTGATCACTATTAGGTCTCTCCGGAGGGCTTTAGTCTCTTGTCGGGCAGAATTAACCTCATCACGAAGCTCTCCTAGTAATTGGGTCAATTGGTCCATTTCTGATGTCTCCATGGCGCCCAGGTGGATTTGTTATGGTAGGCTTTGCGTTCTGTTACGCTTACCTGGTATCCACAGGGACGCCACCCAGCCGGGTTACTCGCTGGTATGCTTCTCAGCTTTGCCCTGATGTGGTCTGCGGGGAAGGTTCTGCCCGAAAATACAGGAGGACTGTGTTCAGGACTGACCGACTGGGGTAAGTATCCTCCCTGCACCCCCGTATGATGTCAGTCCCTCTGGCACCCTCTCCTCACCTTGTGGTAGAATTAGGCTGCTCTCCATCCTGCCTTCTTTGCATGGGTGTGTTGTCTTTCATGGGTGAGTGCGGTCCAGTTACTTCACTGACGCTGGCCCGTTTGATATTGTTCAGGTAGGTCTTATTGCTGTTCTTTAGTTTTGTTGCTATCCTGCATGCCTTTCTTTGTTTAAAATGTCTCTTTTTTTCTCCCTTAGGTATGCGGAGCTTCAGCGCGGCTAACTGGCTTGGTTGAGCGCCGCTGGTAAATGATGGTGCATTAAGAGCGCCATGATGCGGTAAGTAAGCGCTATGCGCAGCGCTGCAAAGTCTTGCTTTTGCTAACCTGTGGTTTCCTTCCTTGTAGGTCGTGGTGTTCTTCAGCGCGAGTGGAATGTCCAGAGTGGTGCCAGCCGAGAGGCGACCAGCCAGGTAAGCCTTTTGAGCAGTTCGTAATTTGTAAATGCCTCTACTACTTTCTTTAATGTTGCCTCTATCTTCCTCTTTCAGGTCGTTCTGTCCGGAAGGCGTGCAGATTCGAGGAAGTTGTTCTCAGTAGCTGCGAGTGTTTAAAGATGAAGACTGCAGGTAAGATGCTGCTGCTAAAGATGTTCCTTTTGTCTCCTTGCAGGTTCTGCTTCTCTGAGGTTTGAGGGAATAGCTGGACACAGTGAGCATCGCGTTGCAAGCTGCAAAGTAACGTGAAGCGTGTTGTCTTGCTCGGGTGTGGTTTAAATAACCGCAACAAAATAGTCGAGGTAAAGTAGTCCCTAGGCTGCCACACCCAAAACACTCCACCGCATAGTTTGGTTCTTAGGGACTCAAGCTATGTGGATACCTCCATGTTGGCTGACAATACAATAAAGTAGTTCCCAAGCACATTGTTTTTCATGGTGTATGAGCCTGGCACCACAGACGCCAGGACTGGCCCCATGAGGGCTTTTCAAGAGGATGCCAGGCTCTAGAGGCCCGAGGCCTGACTCCACCTGGCCAATGGGTTTGCCAGAGGGGGTTTTGGGCGAGGGTCGTGACACTTTGTTCCGTCAGGTGCATGGATACTGGCCTTTACGTAGTCTCTAATTTCTTCAATTGTCAGCTCCTTAGGTTTGAACCCTGATTCAACATCAATCACAATCTTCATTCCTACTGCTTTCTTTGCAGTCTTCTTGCATTGTGTGATTATTAGCCTAATCACACAGAATCCAAACATGATCATCACCAGCAGGGCTCCAAGGAACTTGAAAATGTTTGTCATCCATTGTGAAACCCATGAGAAGATCGATGCAAACCAGCTGTCATTAGCAATATCTTACACTTCATCTTCCATCTTGACGTGCAGGTTTGTCAGCATCGTTATGGCCTCTGTCAAGGTGCCATTCTCGTCGTCATGAGAAGGTATGAATGTGCAACATAATTCTCTGATTTTGGCACAAGCACCTACATCCATAGCTGTAATCATATCCAAGACACATCTGTTCTGAAGGGTCATCAGACGTATGGCTCTTAGCATTGAATCCCTTTATGGTGGTGTTGATCATCTCCAGAAGCTTCCATCTGGTTATCTGTAACCACTTGGCATTTGCTATTGTCTGGATCCCAAGCATAAAGATAACTGAAGCAGTCTTGCTGAACAATCTGTGTTCATATGGAATAGCATCAAAGGCCTCTATTGATTTGAATGGAAATTGTTTTCTCTCTTCATTCGATTAAGGAGTTCAGCAGATCTTTTCTTCCTCAGGTGTGCATCTGCAATTGGAAACTCGCTAATGTTCAGGTCACTCTTTGGAATCCCAAACGCTGGAACATGAACAATCAATATAGACCATAGTCCTCCCCAATCTCTGGGAAGCTTCATGTAAACTCTGGATCCACAGGCCCAGTAGTGATCCATTACACCACTGTCCTGGCACATCAAAGATTCAACCGCACTGCTGATTCTCTGCAACATTTCTCGTGCCATTGTTTCTGAAGAATAGCTCTGCACTAGCCAAAGGCACTACCTGCAACGGGCCTCCTTTGTCTTTGACCCATGTCAGAAGCTTTTGCAAGTCTCGGCCAGAGAGGTTTGCATTCTTTTTCCACTTGTTCAATAACTGGCTTGTGATGACCAGTTACTGCCACAGCTCTGAATATGACTATGCAATCTTCCCAACCATCTGGACAAAGTATTGTTCCCCAGATTCGCATCTGGCCTCTTTCCTTGCAGCTTCATATTTTTTCATAGGTCTTTCCTTGACAATTGAGTTTCCTGTTTCTCCCATCTAATTCCAGCTCCCTTCATGCCAGGCTGTTCATATCTTATCACATGATCTCTGGTGTGTGCTCTTTCTCTTGTCTTCAAATCTTGAACATAATCATCTTCTTCTGGAGCGGACCATTCTGTCACCCATACCAAGCATGCCGTTCAACCCTGGAATTGACCTCTTGTATGACAGAGTGCAAGGTGAGTCGGGCAATGAACTGTTTGGACATCTAGCTCAATAGTTATGATTATCTTAGACTTTCCCATAACATAAAGCAGGAGAGCACACATACATAGCAATCCTCCTTATAGGTACTCTTTCCCACTTCTTTCATGTGCTGATACCACATGTTATTCCCCATATGTGCTGTACTGTCTAAATAGTCATTTAATTTGTAATCATCCTCCCTTGCATTTCTATTGGGTCTCTTTTTTACCAAATGATTCTGCACATAATGATCATGGAGTAAATCAAAAACAGACCTCCCTCCAAAGGGAAGCCTAGGGCCACTTTTCACAGAAATCAGTGCCTTCACATGTGTCACTGGTGTAGGAACAATCGCATACGGCCTTGCCCTTCCTACAGTGTCTAGTTCTGCAAAGGTGACGGGAGTGGGAAGGATTAATAGAACTCCTTCCCTTTTGGGGCCAGCAAAATAAACAGTGTGGATCAATAGAAAGAGAAAAACGATGATAAATACTGAACAGGCATATATTATGCACCAAGAGATCAGGCCCCACCATTGGTATGTCTCTCCATACGTCATCAACTCTGCTCACTTTCTGGAACTGCAATATGTTCAATAGACCAAATTTTATCTATAATTACTTTTAATGAAGGAGAATGTTTTTTTAATTAGGCTAATTTGTCAGGTTTTCAGGAAGCTGCCTGATTTGTTCTATAACCTCCACAAGTAACCGACAAATTGCAGGACGATTTATAGTATCTCGTAGAAACACATAAGCGCCAACCAAGATAAGGATGAACTTGAAGTTAATAGTAAAAGATCATGTCAAGTAGTTTGTGGGCATCGTCATTAGACAGGAATATTTGTGCATCCAAAGGGAAATTAAGTGGGAAACGAGTCGGGGAACTTCTCCCTTTTTCAGTCGTCGAAAAGGAAGTCTTGATCAGGCATTTTCCATTTACTTCAACACTCTAAGGTCCAATGTCAACAAAGTCCTGTGGCTCAAGAACAGTAAGTTTCTCACTTCCTGCTATAATATATATAAGGAGTGTTTCATGGGAGCAACAGTCCAAATATACACTATCCTCTATCTACTGGAAAGTATTTGCGTCCTCCTTCCTCGTCATCCATCGAGTCTGCACATGTCGAACTTCTTCATCTTGACTTGCTTACCGAATGGGTTGGGGGGTATGTCAGCCTCTTCAGCATAGACTTTCACATCTCCTAAATGTGTCCAAGCTCGTCTCCCTTGGACTTTAACTGCTGAAGGAGTAATGTTTTCCAGAAACAAAAGGGACACTAAATCTGGGCTCGTTCCACTTTCTAATGAAGTTTCCTACTGGAACAGCATCTCTAGTAAATAATTTAGGAACACATTGTTTTTCAAGTCCGGTTGCTGTATTGTCTTCATCTGTGTCCTGAGACCGACACCCCCTCCGTTGGAGTTGATCTGAAATGACAGAGATACTGGAGGTCATACATGTTAAGTACGCATGTAGCTCATTTCTTAACAATTCTGCTGTTATCTGGGCATCACTCCTAGTCCTCGATGGAGGAGTTAGAGGTGTGCTCATCCGCCTCCCTGTAACTAGTTTGTGGGGTGTGAGGTGAGGTGGTGGTCGGAACCGGGCTGATTTCTCAATGCATATAATGCAAAGGGCAGGCAATGTAGCCACCCCTTCTGCAGTGTCAATTTTCGCTTTGATATCCTTTCCTTGAGAAGACCGTTGAGTCTCCCACATATCCCGTTCGCTTGCAGTGATTTTATTTATTTATTTTATTTATATATTTGTAACGTGCCAAAGCTCAGGGCGCGACAGAGACACGGAGACTGAGAAATCACAGGACAGTACAAGTAGAAAAGTGAAGTAGGCTCAACGTGAGCGCAGGGGTGGCGAGTGTGTCAATTATTTAAAGAGCGTGGTTTTCAACTGCTTTCTAATTGATTGGATGTTGTTTTCAAGCCTAAGATTACAAGGTAACTCATTCCAAAGGGAAATAGCCTTGGTGGAAAACGCTCTACCTAGGCCTGTGGCTTTTATTCTGGAGTGGGCAGACTCAAGTAGTCCCTGCTTTTCGAATCTAAGTCTTCGGCTTGGCTTGTACCAGTTAAATTCCTTCTTCAGATATGCCGGGGCTGCTCCATTTAGGCAGCGGTGAACCAGTGTCGGGGATTTAAAGATGATACGCTCCTTTATTGCTAGCCAGTGGAGGTCATTTCTGTCTTTTGTTATATGGTCGGGTTTGCACTTTCCTGCAATGGATCGGACTGCGTTATTTTGAATTATTTGACATTGCTTTACGCAATTGCTGCTGGCACCTAACAGTAGGGCATTTCCATAGTCCAGTCGTGACAGAATGGTGGCTATGGCTATTGTGGCGCTGTTTTTGGTATTTAGAAATGGTCTAATACGGCATAGGAACCTCTGATAGTATTGCCAATTCCGTTTTAGGTATGAGGTTTGCGCCTCAGCTCCCAGTGAAGATTGCAAGTAAATGCCAAGTGTTTTAACTTTATATGATACTATGATGGTGGAGTCCTTTATGAGAAAGGCGGAATAGGCTGAACCTAGATTTTTTAGAACTTTGGTTGTGCCAAATGTCATAAACTCAGTTTTGGAGCTATTTAGACACATCCAATGTGATTTCATCCAATTACGATAGTATTATAGATGGCTGATAGTCTGTTGTTGTCGAGAATATGGTCCCCACACAGTTCTAATATTAGCTGCGTGTCATCTGCAAAGTTGGTGAAATAGATCCCAAGCTGTGATAGAAGGGTGCAGAGACAGCGAATATATAGATTAAAGCGCAATGGGGAAAAACTAGCTCCCTGTGGGACGCCGCAGTCCACAGATTTGGATGTGGTGGAGTGTCCTCCCCACGTGATTTTGGAGGTTCTATCCTCTGGGAAATATGTCACCCAGTCAACGGCTTCCTCGGAGCAATTGCCTGCTGTATTTAGTGCCTCTCAGAGCTTTCCATTGTCTCATAAATCGAAAGCTGCTGAGAGGTCCAAAAGGATTAGCAAGCCTGCTTTTCCTTTGTCCAAAATACCCAGCATTTTGGTTTGTAGATCTAATAATGCAGATTCCGTGCTGTGAGCACTTCTGAACCATGACTGTTGTGAGGGCAGTAGGCTATACTTGTCGACGTATTCTTGTAGTTGATGCGTGGCTATTTTATCAAGGATCTTTAATAAGAAGTTGCAGTTTGTGATTGGTCTGAGATTGGCCTGCTCCTGTTGGTCTAGACTTAGGTTTATTCACCAGCGGAGTAACCGTGACTGTCTTTATTTCAACGGGGACTTTCCGATCTCTGAATGAGGAATTTGTCATACGGCATAGATAAGGAGCGAAGATTTCTGCATTATCGAGTATGAATTTGGGGGGCAAAATATTTTCAGAGCAAGAGGTGCAGTTTATGGATGAGAGGGTATCTAACATGTCTTCTTTAGAGACCGGCGAGAAGAGGAACTTGGGTGCATTAGGTTCTGAGTTTTCTTTGTTGGTATGGTGCAGGGGTGGTGATTCTGTTACTTTACAGTTTATAATGGTGTCTCTAGCTTTTAAAAAAGAAAAATCATTAGTTTTCTCATATGCACCACAAACAACAGATCCGACAACCAATACAAACATAAAAGAAAAAAAACAATCAACAACATCCGACCTTGGCACAGAAACCACCCCCCACCTTCCCTCTAAACTCCCACCAGGTTATATGTACCTGCAGCCTAACGCATCCAAATGTCATAAACCCATCCTAGGGCATTTGGCCTAGACTACCCTACTAGGACGGTACTCCAAGCACCAATAGACCCACAGCACAACGCAGACTCTGAAGAAACTGTAGAGCTGCTAGTCTTCAACCTAGTCCAGAGGCGACTTCCACATTGTCCGCGCCGCAAGTGCACTCTCAGAGTTAGTCTCACGAGCCATGTAGCTTCTGAAGGCTTGCCAGTAGTCCTTGCGTCTACTATTAAGGGGGAGCGTTTGGTTGTATTGCGTCTCTCTACGCTCATACATCGACATGCAGTTCACCCATTGATGTAGTGAAGGTACAGTGGATGCCCCCCAAGCACGAGCCACAAGAGTCCTGGTGACCAGAGGCCATAGCAAAATATCTTTTATCACTGTTACCTTGTAGATCTACCCACGCCAGTACCCACCTTTCCGGAGAAAAAGGGATCGGGGCCTCCAACACCTGTTCCTTCACCTCAGGGACAGTTCCCCAAAAGGTCTGGACATGGTAACAGAACCAGGCTACATGGAAAAAGTCAGCAGGGGACTGATGACATCTCTTGCAGTCCGGGGACCTGAGTGGAAACAATTTGTGTAGGGAAAGAGGAGAATAGTACAGTTGATGCAAAAATTTGAAGTGGATCAGGCGAAATCTATTATTGCTAGAAATCGACTTAGTCTGAGCTAGTATGATTTTCCATTGATCTTCAGACAACGAGCAAGCCATACCATCCTCCCATTTGACCCTATATGAAGGAGGAGGAGGAAATTCAAGCCCCCGAGCCAGACCATACAGGGAAGAAATCATTTTTCTAGAAGATGGCGGGCCACAATGAATTCTAGAATTGGAGAGGCCTTTGGAGCGTCTGGAAAGTCAGGCCACCTCGATTTCAGTACCTCGCAGAGGCGAAAATATAACAACCGGGTGACCGGAGTCCAGTCGCCTCTCGCCTTAAGATTTTCCCATGTTATGAATTTCTCTTGTGGTGCCACATCGCCCAGGGTGTAAATGTGCACATTTTGAAAATGCTGAATGAAAATGCACTCAAATGTGAGAGGGATCCCACAGACCCTATACATGGCCATCCTGGGTGAATACCACGGACCCATCCCTAACCACTTTGCTAGGCTATCCCAGGCCTTGAGCGTGATCTCTAGGGGTTGAACCTCCGTCTTCAAATGATGCTCCCGTGTGGCCCAAAGGAAGCCTCTAAGATCCTCTGTTTGGGCAATTGCCCTCTCAAGCTGCGAGTGCTGCAGATTATTCATTGGAGACCACCACCAGATAGAGTATTGGACCTGCGCGACTAAGTAGTAGAGAAACAGGTTGGGAACCTCAAAACCCCCCTAGGCATATGGGGAGCACATTGAGCGCAAGGTGATAAGGGAACGTTTCCCTGCCCAAATTAGCCTAGTCATCAGAGATTCTATACGGTTCCAGAATGTTACAGGGGGCCATGCTGGGACATTATTAAAAATCATTTTAGCTAAGGAGATACGAGCTGCCTGAGAGAGAGGGAGCTGAACCCAAGTGTCCACCCGATGTTCCAAATGCAGCAGAGTGGCTACATAATTTTCCTGATACAAAAGTGCCTGGGAAGTGGACATCTTTATACCCAGATATCAAATTCCCTGTGGACACCAATCGAAGGCCTCACCCACATCCCGCGGGGCAACTCCCGGTGTGAGCGGGAGCACCTCCGACTTAGACCAGTTTATCTGTAACCCGGACAGAGCGCCAAATGCAGATATCTCCTCCATCACAGGTTGCAAGTTTGGCAGAGGATGTTTTATATATAAAAGCATGTCATCCGCGTAGAGTGAGATGATAGATATACATGTGAACGGATCGTCACTCTGCGATGGGAGTGAAATTCTCGCAGTAACAGGCCACCGGTTCAATAGCCAGGGCAAATAGGAGAGGGGAAAAGGGGCAACCCTGCCTAGTGCCCCGAGTTGGATAAATGGGAGTGGATTGAACACCATTCGTATAAACCCTCGCCCGTAGAGCCGAATAGAGAAGGCAAATCCAACTAAGATACCTGGATCCGATGTCCGAGCAGCGTAAAACCTCGAACAGGAAAGGACATTCTACAAAATCAAACGCCTTCTCCGCGTCCAAGGCCACCACCGCAATAGGAACCTCCGGATTCACATTATGCATTAAAGTAAATAATTACGCAGATTATTCTGAGTGGAGCGCCCCGGAATGAATCCCGCCTAATCCGGAAGGATCAATGCAGGCATGTGCGGAAGAAGCCGGTCCGCGAGTAATTTGGCGATAATTTTATTATCAGTGTTTATTAATGACCTGGCCCGATAGGAGGAGCACCTTTTGGGATCCTTTTTGGGCTTGAGTAATACCGTAACCAGGGCAGTCCGCGTGGACTCTAGGAGTACTCCAGAGGACGCCGCCTCTTCAAACATTTTACATAGATGGGGAATAAGCAGATCCGGGTATGTTTTGTATAGTTCAGCTGATATCCCGTCTGTTCCCGGGGCTTTACAATTCGGAAGTGACTTAATCACCCTATGGAATTCTTCTGACGTGTGGGGTTCATTAAGAAGCTCGCCCACCTCAGAGTCAAACCAACCCAAGGCGACCCTATCCAGAAATTGCGTGCTGTGTTCATGCCCAGCAGAGCTATGGGCAGTGTACAACTGCTCATAACATTGGCGAAATACCTCGTTTATCTCTAACACATCCCTGGTAGGCTCACCCATCTGGGGCTCCACCTCTAATATAGGCTCCAATCGGTTCTCCTGTCTGACGGCCCAGGCAAGGGTTCTACTCGGGCGATCTCCCTCCCCATATCTCGCTGCAGCGACCGGGTCCCCCAAGAATCGCTCCTCATCATCCATCAAAGCCCGGACTTCCTGCCTCTTCGCCGCAAGACTAGCCCGAAGACCTGAAGAATCTACACTTCCCAGAAGGAGTTCCAGATTCTTAATTTCCATCTCCTTATGTGCAATCGCTCTACGAATACTTTTAAGAACACCCCCCTTCTGTGACATACACCAGCCTCGCAAAAACACCTTAAAAGTTTCCCATACCACCCCCGTACTAGAAACAGACTCTGCGTTGAACTGGAAAAATTCTATGATGGCCTGGCGCAACCCCTCCCGGAACTCCAAGCCTTCGAACGCTCGGGCCCGAAACCTGCAACCACGTTGCCCAGGGTTAGATGGCGGACCTCTGAATTTCACAAGGACCAGGGAATGATCCGAAAGGATACGCAGAAGAATCTTCGCCCTGTCCACCCCAGGGGTCAGGTCCAGAGACATAAACACGTAGTCAATCCTGGACGAGCTCCCGTGCACACTAGAGTGGAACGTGAATTCCCGGGTGTCAGGGTGACACCGTCGCCAAACATCGAATAAGGAATAATCATCTGCGATGGACTGCCATTTCTGCACTGCGTGGGGAATCAGGCTTTGGTTCGACACCGACCTGTCACATGTGGAAGAAAGGGCTACATTAAAATCTCCCACCCACACTACCTCATATCCCGGGAACAACCGCAAATGCTCCGAGCATGCCTGAAAAAAATCGGGCGAATCGTAATTTGGGTCGTAAACATTTAGAAATAGGACAGACTGGGTCGCAATCTCCCTGGCCACCAACAGGAACCGTCCCTCCTCGTACGCCACCTGTTTGTGAAGGTTGTATCCCAGGGAGTGATGTATGTATGTTGCAATACCCCAGGAATGTGTAGAGTAAGAAGACCCATACCTATGAATTCCCCATCCAGAAAGGGCAGGGAGCTTGTGACCTCTCCCTAGATGCGTCTCCTGTAAATATAGCACATTAACCTGATGATTTCTTAAGTAGTTGGATATAAGTCGCACCTTTTTGCATTAGTAAAGCCTCAAATATTCCAAGTGAGCAGAGTTATATCCGAGGGGACAGGGGGACCTGGCCCCGGGTGAATACTCATGCTATGGCTCTACGGGTATTGGTTAAAGGAACTGCAGTCGCTGTGATGCCAACCGGTGCAAGGCCGTGAAAGAGTCTAATCTGATCGGGGCACGCATAGAGCATTGCCCTCTCTAAAAAGAAAGCCCACTCCTCCCATCACTTGGATACAAGTATATCAGGACAACCACACCCGGGACTAGGAGAGAACACCGACGGGTGTAAAGTTGAGTCAGTGACATTAAGAAGACAAGTAATCCCCCAGATATGTCCATTCTTGTTTCTCCGTCTGCACATACAGTAACCTGGATATTCCCCCGATAACAACCAAATGATGCTAACAAAATAACAAAACTGACCCCAGCCCCCACCCCCCTCCCACGCCAGAAACCCCAATCTACAGGCCCCTCCATTCCGCCCACCACCCTAGATCCCACAAACATTAAACAAACCCAAGCTAAGTGGCCGCTGGGCTCGGGGGGGAAGCTGGCGGCTTTGCGGCTCATAAAGCTTGGAGGCTCAATACCATGGTTACATGTCACTTTTCAATCGCCCTCTGCGGGAAAGAATTACATGTTACGGTCATATCGCAGTGGGATATCGTACTCGGCCAACAGACAGGACTAGCCGTGTACCATTGATCAGCCATATGGCCACACCAGTCCACTCCTGGTCAAGGGGTCACCGGAGCAGGGGGCACGGGATCCGGAATACTCAAGGCAAACCTCTCAGCCAATTCAGGGTTAGTGAAGGACGACACCCTACCATCATGTACCACCCTAAGTTTAGCAGGATACATCATTGAATAGCAGATCCCCTTCTTCAGCAACATGGCCTTGACATCTAGAAACGTTTTCCTCTGATCCTGCCCGTGCTGACTAAAATTGGGAAATAAGCAAATTGTCGATGAGCCCCATTGCAGGTTCTTCTTCTCTGGCCACGCGCAACAGGGTGTCATAAACCCTGTAGTTGAAGATTCGGGCTATAATAGCTCTTTCCGGGGGCACCCGGGGGTGATCTCACCGCCAATGAACGATGAACCCTTTCGACCATAAACATATTCGTAACAGGCGGATTATCCAAGACATATTTGAGTAGCTGTTCAACAAAGAGTTCCATGTTGTCAATGTGAGTAGTTTCGGCCACCCCAGTAATCCTTATATTGTTCCTCCTAGATCTCCCCTCGATGTCGTCATTTTTGGCAGTTATTTTCTTAACTGTCTGTTGCAAGGATGCCACCTCTCTTTGGAGAACGGAGATCTTATCCTCCTCATCGCCAATCCTTTGCTCCGCCTCTGCCATCCTTCCACACAGTTTCTCAATTTGTATCGCTGATACATCCACCTTACAAGTTAAAGCATCAATTTTTCGCCCCCAAGCTGTCAGTACTTACCTTGAGGGCCAGCAGGGTTTGATCTAAGGCTGATATGTCGATGTGGGCGTCCCCGGACTCCTCCTGGCCAGCAGTTGATCTGTCCGCCTTCGTGAATTGCTCCATCTTGGATTGTTGCTTCTGATTACCCATTCTAGGGGGGTACCGGGAAGATCGGGCCTGTGCCCAATTTGCTCCGGCACCAGACACAGGAAGGCGAGATTCCGATGAGCCAAGTTCCACCAGACTTGAGGGACTAATGTACGCAAGTGGAGGGCAAAGATCCAGTCCCCCCCAGGCCGCAAGACCAGCCACAGGTTGCGCCCCACACCACCGTTATATAGCCATGGCAGATGGGGGAGAATGTTTAGGACCAGCGCACAGACCAGTTTGATTGGGAGGAGCTACTGGAAGTATAGAGTCCACCATTAAAAGAAAAAGGGGAGAAGGGGGGCAACTCGTTCCACATCAAAGAGAGGAGGCAGTGGGGTTACCTCACCATGTCCCCCCCAGTGCCACTGCCCCTTATGATAGTGCCAGTTGACCCAGGTTACATATGCCCCCCCCCCCCCAACAGGTCCCAAAAAAGCCAAGTCCAACTAGGCAGGGGTCCACAAATTCTCTCACTGCAGGGAGCCACGTGAGCAAGCCCCAGTGCCACCATCCTCCACAGGGCAGAATATATCAGGTAGGAGGGGGCAGCACCACTCACCTCCAAAGGCCCCTCAACTCCTCGCCCCACGCCTCTCAAACTCCAGGCAGCATTGGGAGGAGCCCCGGCACCGAGCCGGGACACCAGTGCCGTAGCCCCGACCGAGGAACCGCTCTCCGCCTCCAGGACAGCACACGCCAGCACCGCGGACCACTCGCACCGGCGCCAGGCACCGTGCGTTCTGAAGCCGCAGCCTCACCGCCTCCAGCAACTGCCAAAGCCCTCTGGGGCACAGGATTCCACAAGTCGGGGGAAGGGGCACACCAGCTCCATGCGGCCAAAACCGCTCCAGGCGCCGGCTGTCACAATCCGCCGTCAGCTGTCCCCGAGCCGTGAACCAAGTGATCTCCAAGTATTCCGCTACATCCAGGCAAAGGATCCAAGTGACTGCGGCATGCTATGGGCCACCGGCAGGGCAGGAGTCTTTAGCCTCCAGCAGAGCGCTTTCAGGCTGCGGCCATTTTCGATGATGCGGAACAGCGCCCCCCATCTCTAGCTTTTTTGATCTTGTTTAAAAAGGCTGTTTGGACTTTTTCACAGTCATCCATGGTTGGCTGGGATGGCGGGGAGAGAGTGGGTGGTTTTTCGATGGATTTTAAGATTTGGAACAGTTTGCCGGTTGAATTTGTGGCACCAGTGATTTGTTCATTATGGTAGTTCTTTTTCACTTCCGTTAGTTTAGCTCTGTACAGAAGGTCACATTTTTTCCAATTGTCTTTGTTTGATTCCGAAAGGGTTTTGTGCCACTGTCGCTCAAGTTTCCTTTTAGCTGTTTTCAGTGTTCCTAATTCTGCCGAATACCAACTTTGGTGGTTTGGCTTTGGGCGGACTTGTTTGTTTTTGAGTGGTGCCTGTTTATCTAATAGCTCCTGAAAATGGTTGCTATAGATAGAGGACCTTAAATCACGGGGGTCGTCATCTGTGGTTTTATCCATGATATGTGTAATCCCTTCTAATAGGATAGCTGGTGTAATTTTCTTCAGATTCCTACTTTGGATGGTTTTGAGTGTATTGCCAAAGTAGTTGGTCTTGAATGTTAAAGAAAGTGTAGCTTCGATTTTGTAGTGGTCGGTCCAAATACAAGGCAAAATGTTTGTCACTGTTAGTTCTACATTGTTTGTAATGATCCAATCTAGCTGGTTACCGGTTTTGATGGTAGGGCCTTTGTTTGCTATTGAATAACTGATGTTTTGTAGGTTCTTTTCAAGACTTATCGCTTCTTTATCGACGGGATTACCTTGCCATCCTTTAAGATCACCCAAAAGTACTGTTCCAGTGTTGATTCCTTTTAGATTATTTAGAATATGACAGAGTTCGTCATTGAAATTTGAAATTAGTGAAGGGGGTCTATAAATGACAATAAAGTTGATACAATGGTTTTGGGAGGGAGTTCGTTTTAGGTGGAGAACCTCGCAGCCAGGACATTAGATTGTGGTAGTGAAGAGTTTGAGGTTCTGTTTTGCTATTATGGCTACCATAGCAGAGGAAGACTTATGTTTAATGCTAAACAACAGGATAATGTGTTCAAATACCTTGTTTACAAAATGAGGTCCATTGTCAGATCTCAGCACCTCACATACTCCCCATCTAGGAAATGCTTCTCAAACTAAAAACTTTGCAGTGCAAGTGGCATCAGGATGTGTGCATGGACCAGCTTCAATCCATCTCGAGAAGGGGCACACTACCACTATCATACCTGTATCCATTACATACTTGCAGCATGTCAACATAGTCAATATGTAAATGCTGAAAAGGACCATTTGGTCGAGGAATTACTCCTCTGACTGTTCGCAGCGTGTGCCCAGCAGTAAACTTCTGACATACGATGCAATTTACTATATAAAAAGCAACGTGTTCTAACAGGTTTGGTACAAACCAGTCCTCCACAATGGTTGTTGCAAGGCTCTCCTTAGTAACATGCGCGGGGTAGTGTAGCTGTTCTAATGCCACCCTTAATAAGGCTACAGTCATCACCGGTTTACCAGTGCTGTCTTGTCACCACAGTGCTTCAGAAAGGGATAAAGAAGACCCCCTCCATGTCCACAGTTCTGTTTCTGCCTGTGGAGCTCGACCTTGAATTGCCATCAACTGTGTTCTTGACAAATGATTAAACCCTTCATTCACAACCATTATTACAACCATTTTTTCTTTCACATCAGAAGTATTGAAACTAAAAATATCAGATGACTGTGCAGCTGTCACGATCCATGCCCCTGACCCCCTCATGTATAACAGCCCCCTGGCAGCATTGGGGCTAAAGCCCTTCACACTAGCCCCAAGGGCCTTAAAACTCCATCAGAAACATACATGGAGTCAGTCTCATTATCAGGAATAAAGCAATACCAGTATTGGACCTTAATCCAACATGGAGGCCTATTACACAGCTCAGTTCTTTAGAACCAAGCCATGCAGTCTAGTGTTTTGGGTGTGGCTGGGCCTGGAACTACTTGGCCTGGAACTACTTTACCTGGGCTATTTAAACCACACCCAAACAGCAGAACACGCTTCGCGTTATTCTGCACTCCTGCAGCGTAACGCTCACTGTGTCGAGCTCCTGCACTTCTGCTTCTCTGGCGGCCCGATTCTGAAGCCCAAGATCTGGATTCCATTAATAACCTGGAAGAACAAGAACAGCATTAGCGAGCAAGAACACTTACCTGTGAAGTAACCGGTCTTGAATCCATCATGCGCTTCGCTTACCTCGCCCATCTCTGGAGATAGCCGCAACCTGCAAAGGTAAAGAAACAAGGACAGCAATTCTTACCTGGGCAAGCAGCGAGTCCTGGCAGCACCCTGCGCTTCTCTTACCTCGCCCATCTCCGGATTTCACTGCAACCTGCAATGGAGAAGGAACAAGGTCAGCATTAACAAAGCACTTACCTGGGCAAGCAGCGCTTCGATTGCTCATCACTCCGGAACATCACTGCAATCTGTACAAAGAAGGGAAGAGAACACAGGTTAGCAATTAACATCAATAAACAGCGCAGCGCTCCGCGCATCAATAGCTCACTATGGTCTTCGCCATTGGCGCGGCAACTCCGAGATCACAACCATCTGTGGGAAAACAAAATGAGACATTGTTAGGGAACAGCGTAGTGGAGCAAGACGCTGAGAAGACAGAGAAAACAGAGGGAAAGAAAAAGACAGAATAAAGACGGAAAAGACATTATAGCTCACCTGAAAGACAGCAAGCAGAGTCGGAATCACAGCCGGTCTGGACCCGACATAAGGGAACACGGACCAGTGAAGCAACTAGGTCCACGGAACGCACGCACCCATGCACAGAGACGCATGACAGAGAGTTCAATGCACAAAAACCTAAGCAGAGCAATAACCCCAAGGGAGGGGATTTGGACCAGAGACAGAGGGAGGTGGGAGTCCACCCATCACAGAACCAGTATCTTAACCCTCCAATCTCCTGTTATAGGTGCTACCCAACATCTGGCACATAACCAAGCAGAGAGGGGTCAGGGATAGCGCTTAGACCTCCATCCAGTATCGTGTGGCACCCCGTGGATACCAGGTGAGTGTAACAGCAACCCTTTTGGCCTCTTCTTCCGTGGCTTGGTTTCTGCGTGAAATAAAGTCAGTTCCCTTAGTATGTGCTGTGCACATAACTATTGCAATGGCTACTGGGAGTTGTGCTTTAATAAGTCTGTCCAATGGTGCTGTGTGGTGCACTGGAGTGCCGTCCACTCGGAGGTAGCCCCTCCTTTTCCAACGTGCTAACCCTGTGTGTACGGTTGATGTCACATAGGCGGAGTCACTGTACACCATCACTGCCTGCCCCGCGTGATTCTCTAGCGTGACAATAAGCGCCACCAATTCTGCAGCGTGTGCTGAAAAATGAGACTGTAGTATCACACTTGCTACCACTTCAAATTCCCTGTTAACGCTGTGCCTTACCACAGATTAAACTGAATGCCTTTCTCCATCAGTTGGATCGATCTTCGAAGACTCATCAATAAAGAGAACCTCCCCCCGCTGCTTGAGTATTCTCCTTTACCCTTGGGATTTCATCACAGAACTCCTCATAGTTAGAGCAATCATGCACTTGTTCATCTGCTGCCGATGGTTCGGCTACAAACGTGGCAGGGTTCACTATTCTACACCTGACTATTTTGTTTGCTTGATTTGATGTAACCACCTCATAAGCAGAAGCCCTCTGAGACGTCAGTGTTCCTTTAGGTTTCTACAAAACAGCAAACAAAGCATGCTCTACAAATAAAGTCATGGCACACCCCATCACTATGCTTGCAGATTTCTTGATAGCGAATGCGGCAGCTGCCAGCGATTGTTCCCAAGGGAAGTGACCCCTCATAACTGGGTCTAAAATCCCACTATAATATGCCAAAGGTTTGTACCCCAATTTGGTTTTCTGTGTGAGTACTGCTGTCATAACTGTTCCATTTTTGAGTGGAAAAAAGAACTCCTCAGATTGGGAATTCCTAAAACTGGAGTTGTGCAAATTGCTTTTTTCAATTCATCAAACCCTTCCTCCAGCTCCTCAGTCCATTACATTTTTTCCTTATTCGCCTGTGCTTTCTTCCGGGCCTGCAAAAGGGGTCTCGTATATGAACTATAATCAAATATCCATGCTCTGACATAATTACACAGTCCCAGAAATTGCTGCATTTGCTTTATCGTGTGCGGTTTTGACGTTTTCATGATTGCCTCAGCTCTTTCAGGTGTTACTTTCTTTCATGCGAAATTAACTGACCTATGTATAACACATCTTCCTGGCAATATTGCAATTTCTCCTTATCCACTTTATATCCTTTCTCTGCTAGAATAATCATTAGCTGAATCAAGTCTTGTCTGCACTCTTCCTCTGTTGTGCTACCAACTAAAATATCATCTACATACTCTAGCACAATGCCTGGCAAATCAATATTGCTTACGACCATCTGCAGGACCCTATTAAAGATCGATGGAGACTCACAGTACCCCTGGGGCAAATGTGTGCTTTTCAGCTTAGTCTGACGGAATGTGAATGGTGTAAGATCTTGGGAATCTTTGTGCAACGGGATTGAGAAAAATGCATTTTTCAAGTCAAGCACCGTAAAATGTCGTGCTTCTGGGGGGATACTGCATAAAATAGTCGCAGGATTCGGAACCAGAGGAAACTCTGCCTGTACAATCTGGTTAATTGGTCTCATGTCCTGAATTAAACACCACAAACCCCCTTTTGATTTTTTAATTGGATACTCTGCAGTATTACGTGGCGACTCTGACGTCAGCAAAATGCCTTGCTCCATCATGGCCATTATAGTCTTGAAAATGCCCTCATCTGCCTCTCGAGACATACAGTACTGTCTTGCTGGAGGTAAAATTGCTCCTGGTTTCAACTTAATCTTAACGTCTCCCACCCCCTTCAACAGGCCTACGTCGTAGGGGCCTGTAGTCAATAAAGAGGTTGGCATCTTTTCCATGTCTTCATCAAAAAATGCGGGACGCTACCGCACTATCACCATTCTCTTTGGAATCTCTCTTCTTTCTATCCTCATCCAATAAGTAATGCTCATTTCAAACACCATTTCATCGTCTGACGGATCGTCTTTAAACATATCTTCGTCAGTCAATCTGTACCCTTCCCCAATGGCAATCACTGTTCTCCATGGCCTGCCCTCATCATCAAATCATTTGAGCATGGCCAATTCCCCTCGCACTATGGCTGCATGCAATTCTAGGGGATAAACCTGTCCCCCCCCTCTTCATCCATAGGTATCTGTGGTTAAACAGAAATATGTCAGGTATTCTCATACTCTTGCCCACTAAACTGGGTAGCCACGTTAACACAATGTGTATCCCAAAGTGAAAAACTTCTGACTCCAACAGTGTTCCTCGCAGAGCTATTTGTCCTGTAAATGCCATGATAAATTCACTCACATTTAAATAATGTATGCCAGATTTGGAACACTCTATGCCTACGTCAGTGAAGGAAATCGGCATATTTAGCTTTGTCATTAAATCTCGGCCCAAAATATTAACTGGTGTCTGCCTACAATACAATAATGGGACAGACATATCACGCTCTCCTATAGAGACTGGCAATATCTCAGTGAAAGTAACTCTACTTGTAGCTCCAGAGAACCCTTGACCATTCATGGCATTTCCTGATAACGAAAATGTTCCCTCTCGTATACATGAGCGAATTGCCCCAATGTCTACTAAAAACGAATAAGATTTGCCTCCTATGGTAACAACAACCCTTGATTCCTCTTGAGGATTTGGCGTCACCAATAGTACTGAACACATCAAGTCACCCTGTGAGCTGTCCTATTGTGGGTACATACTTATTCCTGTGCCTGTAAAAGGATTCCCTCCTGCGACAGTGACAACCCCTACTCTAGGAGTCAATAACTGTCCTGTGTTTGCACTCTGCTGTATCTGCATGGGTGCGTGCTGTGACTGCCCTTGCAGCGGGTTCAATGGTGCTTGCTGTGGTTGTAAAGCCTGTTGCACTTGTAGTACTTGTGCTTGATACACTGTCTGATCTTGGGCGAACCCATCCCTACTTTGTGGGATATATGCTAGAGGATAAGCTGTCCCCCCTCTTGAGAATTGCCCATTCTGTACATACCCTTGACTCCCACATGTTTGCGCAATGTGCCCTGTCATTCTCATGTCCAACACACAGGAGGGAGTCTTCTAATCTCCCCTCCCTGCATGCCTTGATTGTCATTCTGCATATTTTGAAAATCCCCTTGGTTATTCTGAAAGCCTCCTTGATTACTTTGAAAGCCTCCCCTGCCTCTGAAACTTGTTCCCCTGCCTCTCGGCATGAATCCATTCCCTCCTTGATTTGACTGCCGCTGATTATTCACCTGTTGTACCCCTGCTACTTGCTGTGTGCCCAGCCCCTCTCCGCTTGTCACCATCGCTCCTTCTATAGCATATTTCACCAGTTTCTTCAGAACTAGTTTAGCTTCCTCGAGCTTCCTAGCCTCTTCCCTTTTCCGATTTTTCTCTTGCAACAATCAGCAATGGTCAGCTGTATTTCTGGCCATGGCTTTGCTTCCATACCCACCAGCTTCTTGAGCTGTCATTGTACCTGCTCTGGCAGTCCTTGACATAAAATATGATAGAATACAGGTATTGATTTCCCCCAAGGCTCTCAAGTTTCCAAAGACCACTGTTCCTGAAAATTCTGAATGTAAGCAAGCAGATCTTCGCCTTCCTGCATCTTACGTGCCATAATTGCACTCAAATCCGACATATAAGGATATTTTACTCTAAGCGCTTTCCAGACTGCCGCCCTGCAGTTATTAAACGGCGCTCCATCATGTGCTGTGTTCTGTGCTGTGACACTTGAGTATCCTGCTCTCGTCCAAATGTCGTCAGCCCTTTCCTCAAGGATAGCTGCTAGAAGACCCTTAATGTCCCCTATAACTAAGGTATTTCCTCCTGCATTTTTCCAAATCATAAATCCATTTCCCTGCACCCACCATTAAGTTGGGCAATTTGCATCTTAAATTGTCTTTATCCATCTGGGGCCATGGGATATACTGCGGTCTGGCCCCTTCTTTCTCTAACAAAGGGAATTGCGAAATTCCAAAATCGCAATCGGCACCCATCGTCTGCCTACCCATAGAAGGGTCCTGGTCGCCTTCTTCCTGGTAATGACCTCAGTCTGCTCACATATTGTGGTGATTTCCCCCTCTCACTATGAGATCGCCTTTTAGGTCGCTCTGGGTACGCCATAGGCTTTGATGTCCTGTCTTTAGGTTGGTCTAAATCCGACCGCCTTACTTCCTTATCTGTCTGGAAACATCCCTCAGGACTGCATGCGCTGACACCCTCCTCCTCACAGAAGGTTTCCATGTTTCTTTCTGACATATCTTGTCCCCAGCTAGTATGGCTACCATCTTCCTCATCTCTGTTTAGAGTCAGCCTGTCCAAAGAAAAGGCTCTGTGCTCGAGACTAAACAGGCTTCCTTCCTTGCCTCGTGACTGGACAATTTCAGATTGACATTGTTTCCCTCTGTTCCTTAATTCACTTTTTGTCCTCTTCTCCTGATAAGCCTTTTCGATTCTGTCTCTGATGTTTCCTATCTCAAAATCCTCCTCTAGGTTTATCCGGGAGGGTCCTGGTATCACTTTTTGCGATGGGAGAAACTCCTCTATGTCTTCCCATAATACTACTGGACTTGGTTCCATCGGCTCTTTCTCGATGCAGTCAATATCGCGTGCCCTCTGCCTTCTTTTTCATTCCATTTCCTCATCAAATTCCCTTTGTTTCTTTGCTTCCTCTCTAACCCTCTCTTCTTCCTGTTTTTTCGCTTCCCTTCTTTCATTTGCCTGACGCATCTTTGTCCCTTTGTCTTTGCATTCTTTTATTCCTTAATTTCTGTTCTTCCTCCTCTTCTCTCTTTTTTTATCTATCTCGTTCTTCGATTGCTGTTTGTCTATTGTCATGTCTTCTTTGCTCCTCTGCTCTTCCTTCCTTTCTTAACTGTTCCTCCTGATACATCTGTTCTCGTCTTTGTCTACTCTTTCTTTTATACTCGTCTTCCTTCAATCGTTTTTCTCGTTCCCTGTCTTTTTTATTCTGCTCATCTTGATCTTCCCCTTGCCTTACTTCCTCAATGCTCTTCCCATCAAGTTTGAGCAGTATCTGGCCACCCATCCATTCATTCTGTATGAGTGCTATCTCGTCAGCTTTGTCTTTCTCTCCTTTCCATCTCTTAATTTCCCTTTCGATATCTAGGGTCACACTCTGCCGTTCACTTTCCTCTTTATCTTGTAAGACTTTAGAGATCACTTCCCTTTCTGGAGTCCTTTCTGGGCTCTATTTGCTTCAATCTGCCTATTAAATCGATACCATCAATGACTAAATAAATAAATAATTTACTCTCAACCTCTTAACACAACCTATCGTGTGTTGCTCTTCAACATCTCATTTTTTCCTCTATACATAAAATGCATACAATGCACAGACAGACAAACTGGCCGGCCCCAACATATAACTCTTCTCAGCGCTCCACACTGCTTTTCTTGCCCCTAAATTTACTCAGATGGGAGTGTAAATTATTTCCTTTAGCAAACCTGGTCTGCTTGTTGCCTATTTATCCACTTGGATTTTGAAATAATTTCTTCTAGACGTTACTTGAAGGTAGGGCTCTGGTCTTATCTGTGATGCGCCTTGTCATATACCTCTATGCTACACTCTTTGTCATTAACTAAATACCCCACCAACTCTCTGTTACTTTCTTCCCATTATCGCTTTCCCCAATTAACATTTATTCATTTTTTCCACCTTTCTCAATCTACTCACCATTCGCTTTTCAGCTCCTGACCCTCAGGATCGTCTCCTGCTCAACCGGCCACTGTCGCCTTTGGTCCGCCAACATATCTCTTAATATCTTGCAAGAACTTTTTTGGCCGCTATCGACAGGAAGCCTTGCGGTCCTCCCGCTAAATGGCAGAGGACATCCGATATTCTAAGACCATTAAAAGCCTACTGGGTCGATGGGTCTTTTTATTTTTTTAAACCTCTCTTTATTGAATTTACAACATGTTAAACCCTCCCCCAACAACAACTCCTCCCCCTTCCCCCCTTGAGGCACATCTGCTCAGCTTCTGGCCCATTATTTCCATGGGCCGGTCACGAAAGTTCATTGTAGATCCAACAATTTTAAGCGTTGTGGGCACCACATTACCCGAAAATCATCTTTGAGAAAAGCCAGAGTTTCTCCCCAGTCTTTTGCAAAGTTATGGACATTGTTGTTCATAGCATATGCCGCCCACTGAAGTGCGATGATTTCCCATATCTTTCGCAGCCAATCCTGCATCCTGGGTATCTCTGCGCTTTTCCACCTGTGTGCTATTAATGTCATAGCTGCCAGCATTAGGATCACCCTCGCTTTCTGCCGAGCTCTGGGTTCCCCCTTGCAAAGCCCTCTTTAGTCCCCAACAGAATTTGCTCCGGCGGTCAAGCCTCCCCAAGCCCAAAGGCCTGGTTTTGTGCCCTCTGGACCTCTTGCCAAAAGGGCTCGAATTTCGGGCACCCCCACCAGATGTGTTCTGCCGTACCTACCATCCTGCAGCCCCTTCAACAATCCCTTGTGGTTCCCAGGTATATCCTGTGGTATATCCTGTGCAGTCGGGCTGGTGTATAGTGCCAGCCTAATAGGATCTTGTACCATGCTTCTTGCAACTGGGATGCTCTCGCCAATTTGGGAATCTTTCTCCAAAACCTTTCGCACTCCTCCCTTCCTATCTCTCTCCACAAGATCTTCTCCCATCTCCTCATATATGGCCACTGCTGCCTATCATTTGCGTTGTCCAATATCTTGTATAGGTTGGAGATTAATCCCTTAGACCCATCGTTAGATAGGAGGAATTTTTCCAATTGTCTTGTGTCCCTATTTGCTGCTTCCTTATTCCGGGATTCTGTACCTAATGCCTTATTTGCGCATACCGGAGCCTTTCCCCCTCCTTCACCCCAAATTCCCTTTTACAGACCACAAGGGATAGTATTTCCTCCCCTCTGAACATGTCTCCCAACTTCCTGCACCCCCCGTTCTGCCATTGTTTAAATGCCCCCTTCTCCACCCCTGGTGTGAAGTCCCCATTATTGAAGATGGGCGTGAAGGGGACGGAAATGCCGTTATCCCCTTGGTTCTCACTAGCTTGTCCCAGTTGCCCGCAACTAGTTTGGTTATGGAACTTTTATATAGATGCTTTGGCCTGCAATGTTTCGGTAACCATAGGACTTCCGCTAGATTGTGATGTGTGACCGCCCTATCCATTTTAACCCACTGCTTATCTTGCACTCTCCCCCTGTTCTGGAGCCATTCTCCATAATTCCCGGGATTCTCCTCATAACACGGACCGCGCGTCTGAGCGCATTTGTATTGCTATTGAATTTGGTGCCTTTACCTTTAAGGCGACCTGAGCTGCAAGCCACTCCCCCCCCGGAAACAGGAAGTAAAAAGCAGAGCAATGAGCCCTTGCTGCTTGAAGCCCAGCCGCGGAGTAAAGGGCGGAGCTTTGTGTGGTCTCTTGTGCTGTTTTGCTGCTGTGGCTCTGGAAGCTTGGGGGCATAGGAATTTCCAGCGGAGCCACTTTCAGCTATCCCCTCTGCTGTCGAGTGGCAGAGGCAGATGTGCGCCCCTCATAACAACCACTTCCTGCCACAAGAAAGGATCGCCACAAGAACATACATGCCAACATTCTGAGACTCCTCGGAGGGCGATTTTGAGTGAATTCGGGAGAAATTCATTACCCCATAGGAATGCATTGGGGATAGAATTATTTTAGACGGGAGAACGTGAAAAACTATAATATTTTGCAATATTTTTCATTTAAAAATCGGGAGTCTCCTGCCTAAATCGGGAGGGTTGGCCTGTCTGCAAGAAGGTATCTGAAATAAAAATTTTAAAAAAAACTGTTTGATCTTTGGAAAGCGCTATAGAGTATCAGTTGCATAATTACTGAAAGAACAAAGCCAAACGAAGTGCAAGGAGTGTGGGAAGTGGGCGTCACAGTGGAGCTTTTCAGCCCTACCCGACATTGCTCGGTTACCAACGCCCCCCCACCACCTGCATAAAACTAAGTTTGACTTTTATGCACAGATTTTATGCTAACACACCAGGGTTTGAGCGTGTCACATTGAAAACCCAAAGAGGCGTTAGCCTTGTCCCATAAAAGGTTTCATCTTCATATTAACCCTGGTATTCCCCTGGGGAGCCTTGTTTCCAATTTGACTAACAGAAGATCCTTCTACAAAATGAGACTCCGTAGTACCCCCACCCTGGAGAGCACACCCGATCAGGGTGGCTCTTATCTGGATCAGACACAGGGTGAAGGGGAGGGCAATGTGATACCTGCACCAACAATTCCAGCCCCACAACAGAATGCTTCTATAACAACACATGCTCTTGTTCACATGCACATAATCAAGCAGTTGGGGAAGACAAAGCACTCATCTCATTGAGAAAAGGGTGGAAGCGGGGCTTGGAATACACCATAACAACAACAAAAATCCAGAGCAGAATCAAACACCATTTTCTTAAAAAAAGAAACAAAAGTCTAAATGATGCAGAAGACTTTGAAGACAGAGTGTGGCAAACCACAGAACGAATGCAAGAGGGAGAAGAAAGGGTCCTATCCACGCACAAGGATAACAGAAAAAAAACACCCCCATAGAACCGAACAGTCAAGGAGAGGTGAGTCAGATTATAACACAAAATCCTTTAGACAGAACCTCTGAAGGTATAAAAGACACTTTGCCATAGACAAGCGAAAGCACATTGTCGGCGCTAAGCTTTGTGCTAAACTCACTGGTTTCAGTATTTGAACTACTGAAAATGGAAGTGCAAGCACAAGCTGGCGTCCTGCTAGAACTAACGAATGAAACGGCAAAAAGCGAATCGGCAATGGTTGGCCTTAGCAATGTGGTGAATAGCATCCTGATTCCAGTCCTCAAGGAGACCCAACTGGAAGGAGTGAAACAAGGGCTCGACATTGCCCAAATGTACCACATACTTAAGAAAGGGAAAAAGGACAATGATACTACACACAAGCTCATAAAAGAACTTTCGGTGGGTCTACTGCCACCCCTAAACCCCAGACAAACATCCTGCGAAGAGGGTCCAGATGTCAACCCAGCATTTGACGATACTCCATTATCCGAATCAATACTGGAAGAATTTCGAGGTTAGCAAATGTGGTTGTCGACGACGATGTGGTGATCATAGATAAACCCCTGATGAGTGAGGAAGAAACCAATCTTGGAAACAGAAAAAAGGGAGCAGAAACCAGCCAAGAACCCCTCTCCCACAGGCAAGAAGAGTGCAGACAAAAAAACAGAAAAATCCATGTGCAAAGAACACAGGAGCAAACCTGTTTTTGAAAAACCTCTCATTGCCAGTGGAAAGCGAGATTGTTGAAGTTACTCCCCCTGCCCCCGTCCTCCCAGAATCCATCCAGAGCAAGGACGATATACAAATAAGGCCAAGCGAGCCTTCCCCTAATCCATCTGGGAGAAAGGATCAGCAAACAGGGAAAACCTTGGGCCCCAAGGGAAACAAGATTAAAAAAACAAGCATTGGCCTACACACTGACCCTTTGGAGCACTCCCCAAAGACTGTGGGAAAGTCAAGCAGGGGAAAAGGACAAGCCAGCAGCAAAATAGCCCCAATATTTAAAAAAAAACAAAAAAACAAATCGGGGGCCAAAACATCATTGCCGAACCTGAAATCCAAAGTGAGGCTCCAAAGATATTGAAGAAACTAGCAGCAATCTTTCTAAAACAGACTGGGAAACCTGCGCCCCACTCGGGCACAAGCCCCCCCAAACCAACCACACATGAGGGAGAGGAGGGTTTCCAAGAGAACATTTCTAGAGACAATGGCACATGGAATGGTTCGGGAAAATGCAGAAAACTGGAGACCACAAGTGGCAGGAGACCTGTGGAGGAGCCAAAAGCATTCATCTCCAAAGACTTGTTTGAAACTAAGGAAATAGAAGTGGCCAACTACTCAATCCCAAAGGTTTGGTTAAGGCTGGCTGGCAACATTAAAAACAGTTACCTCTGTAGCAGTGATACTGTCCTACCTCAAAAAAGATCCCAAATCTGTATTTACTCGCAAGTGAAGACATCGAATATGTGAAATTTCTGCATAAGAACCATCATCATTTTGTGGAAATTGGCCTAAAATCGCTAAGGGCGCAGCAAGCAATACTCAACAACAAGAACGAACTAGGCTGGGCAGGCCTCAATGTATTTAAAGCCATGGAAGAAGACCAACCAAGAAGATCCCCAAACATGAGAAGTCCTGTGCAAAGAGAAAGCAATAAGGAAGGGAGTAATGTTGGAGAAACACAATCGTCAGAGTCGAGCTCTGATCCAGGTATAAGCATAAATGGAAATCTTTTGTCAAAAATCCCAGAGATCATCTCCTAAATATTCCTAAAACTAGGAGTGGAGGCAAACAGTCTTTAGGCAAAGTGGTCTGAAGATGGTGAGCTAGAACATGCGAGGTCCCGGCTTCTTCAAAAGGAAAAAACTAAAAGAAGATCTGTTGGGGCCAAATGACATTTTAATACTTCATGAGACCTGGCTAGTAAATTCCATTGAGACTGAGGGCTTCTCAATTCAGAATCTTCAAGCATCTCAAAAAGCCAAAGGGAGACTGGCGGGAGGGCCTCCTACTGCCATTCAAAAACTCCATCGCTAAATCGATCACTCCTCTGTGCAATAATGCAATGGGAATACAAGCCTGTAAAATTGAGTTGCAAATAGACATGCCACACCCCGAAGTGGTAATTGTTAACATCTATTGGAATCCCGCCAGCTCAAAACTCCAGCACTTTTTGGCAGAACTGGACTCCCTATTTACAAGTATGAAGACAGAGTTTGAGGGAATACATATTCTTTTAACAGGTGATTTCAATACAGAGTGCAGCAGCTATGACTGTAGCAAGCCCTGTCAAACAGGAAGGAAACCATCAAGAAAAGGCCAGATGTGGCTGGATTTCCTGTCCTCATGGGATCTAGAGATAATACAGGGGAAGACCGCGAAAGGTGAAAACGCCCCAGTGACCTGGTGCTGGGGCAACTCAGCATCTACTTTAGATTATATCTTCGTGTCACCAGGTCTGTCTTGCCTTCATTCAAGCCTTGACAGTGGAGGTGGGAGCGATCACGCAAGGTTGGAACTGTCCTTTCCCGACATGCAAAGTACCTGATGCATCAAGAATGGGCAGGAAGTGAAGGGTCTTGAAGGAAAGCTGAGAGTGATAAAATACAAACAAGGAGGGACAACCCTAAATGAGAAACTAGGAGAAATATCAAGTTCGACCTGGAGGGAAGAGTCTCACCCAGAGAAATTTGGAAAATTCATCTGGTCTATACATCCACTGAGCAAGATAGGTGCAATTCCGAAGCACGAACACTTTCATATCTTTGATGAGGAGACCCAATGGAAAAAAGGGAATTCAGATGCACAATGCGCAATTTAAAAAAAAAAGTTCAGTGATTCTTCTACTATCCATCATGCATTAAAAAAAGCAAAGCAGGCCTATAGGAACTGGTCAAAAAATCAGAGGTACCAACAGTTACAGCAAGATGGAGAACAAATGTTACATCTCTTAAATGCAAACAACTCCAGGAACCTCTGGGCCGTGTTGGGACAATTAGAAATGGGGATCAACAGCTCCTTGTGTAACCTAGTCCCAGAAGCAAAATGGGTGGAATATCTCTCAACAAACATTAAACGTCCAGGGACAACAGAAAATATCATGGTCATAAACACTCCCTGGCATCTCTCATTTGATGAACACGATATTCTTGAAATAATATCTAAATCATCTACATCCAAAGCTGCAGGCCCAAATGGCCTAAAGTTCCAGGTTTTGGGAAACAATCCAGAACTTTGGGCTAAGATACTAAACTAACTTTTTCGAGAAATCTTGAAGACCTGTATATTTCATCCTTCCTGGAAGAACGTGCTCGTCATTCCATTTTTCAAGCGGGCGATCGGCTAAATCTCGCAAACTATCGCCCATTCGCCTTCCTTGACATTGACAGCAAGGTCTTCATGAAGTTACTTCTGAGAGTGATTACACATTGGGTCAAGGCAGATTCTATCATGCCACCAAACAGGGTTTAGACAGGGATTGTCCACCAGTCTTAATGGCCTAATTTTAAACCTGGTAAGCGTAAAGACAAGGGAGAAAGCGGATACCCCCCTTTATGGGGCTTGGGTAGATCTATCCAAAGCTTTCGATCATGTGGATAGATCCCTGCTCTGGCGAAAACTACACAGCTGGGGGATCCCAAACTCCCCGTTAGCAATGCTAATTGACTTGCATAGAAACACCACCATAAGACAGCGGTTGGACGAACAGGGGCATTTGTCAGAACTAATCCATGTCTTTATAGGGGTAACACAAGGCTGCCTGGGAGCACCACTGTTTTTCAATCTTTTCCTGTCGGATCTAGGAGCATTTCTATACTCGTTGGAGCTGGCTAGTCCAGTGATAAATGGAAGGAGGATACACTGGCTGGCCTACGAGGATGATATAGTACTGTTAGATAGGTCCGCTGTCGGCCTTCAACATCTCCTAAATAAGCTCAGGGAGTATGCTAGTCTAAACGGGCTTTCAATCAACGAGACTCAGGCTAAACATCGCCCACACCGGGGAAATATTGGCAAAAAGAAACCAGGGGAACCAGGCAAAAAAACTCTGTGGACAATGCAAATCACCACTCTGTGGACAATGCAAATCACCCTGTGAACAATCATTAAGACACTTATTAATGGAGTGTGAAGGCATCTGGGAAGCCAGATTATTGCTATTCAGGAGATTCGTGGTCAAAGAGGAGGACCTGATATCAGAGTTTTTTTGGGACAGAATGTTAGCCGGACATGAGACCATGCTGACAGCAACAATAGTACAAGTTTTGAAAACAAGTACCATCATAATATAAAGGGAAAACAAATGTAATACGAAAGATTGTTGATATGCTATGGCTGGTTCCCCCTGTGGCCATACAGTCCCTTTTCTTTTTTTTGTCCTTCCTTCTTCCTTTTCCTTTTTACTGCTGCAATGGGACTGTGCTCTTTGTAAAGGTTTTGATTTTTAAAGCCAAAACAAATAAATAATAAAAAAAAAATGCATGAATGTTTTGAGATCTATTCTAGAAGTTAAGATTGACAGACTGCATCATATCTTTAACCAAGGACATTTTATGTTTGAGTGAAGTAAATAACATAGCATGTTTGCAGTAGCCTTGTGATAGATAGTATTTCCTCTACAGAGTCTTTTTTCTTTGTTGTTTCCCCAAGCATAAGGTTGAGGCTACAGAAATGTTTCCCACACTGTTGGAGCACTTATGTCCCAGGATGTTGCACAGGTGCTGAAAGTGATGACACAATTCGCGGTACACTTCTAGTAGTCACACCCATTTTGAGGGCTCAGAAATGAAAGCCGGACCTAAAGTTGTCATGTTTTTGGTTAAAGACATTTATTAAAGAAAAGTGGGTTGAGAAAACGCCTCTCTATCCCTATTCTAATGAGGAGGGTCCCTACTTAGAAACCAAAAGCTAAGGATCTGTCTATGTCAGGATGTGAGTAACTGAAAAGCCGTCCTTGTGTCCAAAACATCCTATCCTGACCCTCACACTATAAACAAAACAACAAAGGGTGCAAGAAAAATGTCTTTAACTTGATGTTAGCAAACGTGTTCAAAACTAAAAGTATCAAAATGATTCCAATTAAAATATTCTCCAAGGTATAGACCATTCCCTTCCCCTGGGTTTGTAGATAGAATGGCATCAGTCCCTTCAGATCTTTTCTGGAGTCACGAAGGTCTTGTTTAAACAATAAGTTCTGTAACAATCCTTCTGTAACCAAGAGTTTCTTGTAACTTGATAGAACACCTGGTATCCTGCCCTGCTAGGTATCTTTATTAACTTCAACTGCCTGGTGTACTCACCTGCCAGGACTTCTTTTATAGTTTTAAACAGTTCTTCGGCTATACCACAATAGCATATACCATGAGAGCTTAGTATCATCAGCTCAAACTTCTTCCCCACATTGGCATCTCATTCATCTGTACTTGATTGGAGTTTGCCTTTATTCTTTTCCTTGTCTGCATTCAAACAATCTTCTTATTAGGTATTGAATTTGTACTTTGCCTTGACTGCATTTAAAGAAGCTTTGGGTGTTTTCTACATTAGCAATCTCGTACTGTTCAAACACTTGTTGGCATGTTTGTCCGACCGCCCTGGGGTCCCCAGCTGCTTTGGGCAGACTCATCGGTGGTGTCCAGCATCTCTGACTCTGCTTGCGCCTTGGTAATGTGACTTCTTCACCCGCTTTCCTCTTGGCAGTGTGCGGATCCTCCCCCAGCATTGCTCTGCGGTCTCACTCCAGCTTTCCCTCTTGACCCGTGCTGGAGAACGCTGCTTTTGCAAACAGCTCACCTGCCAGGAGCTCCTGCGCGGATCCCAGCGTCTCCATGGTCCTTCTTGCTCACATGCAGCGTCTCTCATCTTTTTCTTTTTCCGGCGACCTCCCAGCAGCCCGTAGTCGTGAGCTTCAGCATGATTTTTTATTGACCTCAATTGACATTTTGAATATAACAATACAAGCTTTGAATGAGCACTGCTTTCCTGTACTACTCCCCTCACTTTAAATCCTATCTCATAGGCTTGCATCCAAAATGTCCTTCCTGTACCTCTTAAGCCATTTCCACCAACCTCTCCCCAGTAGTTCCATAACACCTCATACCCTCCCCCATGCAGCCAACTCAAGCTACTTCTGTAAGGCTCGCCTCCACCATGACAACCTTCCTCCCAGTGGACAGCCTCAGGGCCATCTGGTTGGATTCACATCCTCCCATCACCCTGCCGTACTCCATCCAGTAAGAGGCCCACCCCCTCCTTCTTGCTGTCCTTATGAGAAGGCCAGGACATCATACCAACAATCCTTTTGATTGGTGACTCATTTGTAATGTGTCTCCTGCAAACAGAGCACCACCAAAGGCTGTTTATGGAACATATTGTCAGTAAGCAAACTTTTATTCTGGGAGCGCAAACCCTTAACATGCAGCATGGCTATCCTCAACTCAGCCATACCCCTTTGTCACTGTGCCTGCTGTATCTCCTAGGGTGTCGCGGGAGCCCCTCCCTTCCCTCCTTCCTAAAGTTGACTGCATGTGATCCCCATTCCCCCTTTTTCCCTCATCCCCTCACCCCAGCATGAGGTTTAACGTCCTCTCCTGCACTCCTTTCCCCGACAGTGCGGTTGCCATCTTTAAATGTCCCGCTCACTGAGGGATTGGAAAAACAACTAGTCTGCATGTTGTACTTCGGGCTCCTGTCACCTTTTACTCTTAGATGTTTTTTCTCAGAGATTTCACATGAAGACACATTAGAAACAAAAAAGGTGTTGTGTGTGAGTTATGAGTGTCTGGGCCAAAGGTGGGGGTCTGACCAAAATGGCAATAGGCCATTAAAAACCTTGGTATTAAAGGGTCTTCATCATGGGAATGGGGGGAATACAATGAAGTCAAAACATCTCCCCGGTGGCTATCTCCTCCCATGTGATCCTACCACATAGAACTGCCCCTAGGGTCAGGATCAAGTAGAGCCTGCCGTCTGCTGGCCACATGAGAGGAGGTCACACCATGCCCTCAGTGGCATTTGCCGCACCAGAGGTACTGGGAACTCTGAACTTATCACAGTAGTTTAACCCATAAATCATTGAGGCACATCCACTGCATTCTGTCGGGTGATAATGAGGATTGAGTCTATCTTTGAATACCATATTTAGGAGTTTGACAGGACAGCAGTAATTTGGTCTGCTGTAACATGACATCCAAGTTAATGCTCATTAGTAATAAAAATGTATTTCTGATGCTTGTGAATCTGCTTATCTTGTCTGTGCATATAGTTCAACATCTAGTGGAAATCGCAGAGTATTGCATCTTTCTTTCGAAGATCGAAATGGGATGTCGACATGGGTGTGACTGTAACACTATCCCTAACGTGACATGTAGTGTACCCAACATCCCTCCCACATCGAGGTCCCACCAGATTGTTTGTTTCCACCAAACTAGTTGGTCGCTTATGCGGAGCACGTAAGAGTTTATATTGCTAAAGTTTATTTCCTTGGCCTTCTGTTGTCTAGTCACTTTGATGACCTTCGACGGCTGCTTGATGGGTTTTCTGCCGCCACCGACATCTACATCTAAATCTGCTGGCAGCTGTTCAAATGCTCGATGACTGTCGACCGCATGGCCTCGGCACTCAGGCCAGGCTCTTACTGCAGGGATAGTGGCCCACTGGGTTTTATTCCTCTCTGAGAAGGCATTTCCTTCACCGTCTTTCTCTTCTTGATCTGGCTGCCGCTACCCTCTGCTATGGAGAGGACTCCCTTTAAATTGTGCCTGTCGTGTAAGGGAAAGTTTCCTTGGAAGGACACCAATTGCTGATGCAATCGATGTCTTCCTCGTGGCTAGGACGAGCGCTCATGCAAGGCCTGTAGGCTCTTTCGACCAAAGACGTTGAAAGACAGGTGGACTAAACAGTGGGTGGCCTACGCTATGCAAGCCAAAGGTCTTTCCCTTGTCGGTGCCGTCGCCTCGGACGACAAGGTATCTGTCGGCAGCCATGGCTCCGATTTGGAAGCCATCAACCTCTCAGCTGAGCCTGTGTGCTCCCAGATGCCCATCCCCAGCCCCGATAGACAGGACACAGGCATTGTTATGGGGAAATCACACCCTGGCAACAAGGGCAGCCACGCACCTTGTGTACACAAGCACACAACCCCTAAGGGTGCTCATCGCCCGCAGGACCGTCGAAAGTTTCAACGCCACCTGCCAAACCTCGCGGTTCGACACCCTGCATGCAACCACATTCCTGGCATACCACTGGGTATCTCTCTGGAACGGGCATTCCCTCTAAAAAATCCTCTGTTGTTGACCCACCATCCAAGGGTGCACAAGCGCTGAAGGATCCAGGGGAGTCGCTGACTGCAACTGCACGTGGAAACCCTATATACACCGCCAAAACTTCACAAAAGCCTTTTGGAGATCATTTCGGCAGCCAAGGAGTACAAGGGAACCCCCTCTCATTGAGAGGACTATTCTGAAGTCCCCCAGCCCCTCTCTAAGGTCTTATTAGGAAAGTCTCCCACTTTTGAGGAACCCTTTCCTCCTCCTGACCGTTCAGTTTCTTCTCTGTGGACTAGGGAAAGGTTTGAGCAATACATGGAAAAAATGTCCCAGTTCATTGACTTTTTTCAGGAGGGTATATTATACCCAAGAGACCTAGGGAACTCTTGCCCCATCCCCTACAAATTGCAGAGTCTCCCCACCTCTGCATAGGGACACCAAGAAGACATCTTGCAGGTCTGAGAGGGTTCAAACCAGGAGGAGTCTTTCAAAGAGGTGAACCCTTTTGATCAGGACCCAGCTAATCAGGAACCAGGCTGAGACCAGGCAGAGGGTCGACCAAGATACCATCTGTCTGGATCCCCTGCTACCCCTCCACAAAGAGAGTAGTCACCTTTGTTGACAACCAGATGTTGTTCAATTCCATTTTGAAAATAGCAGCTGGCCATTTTAAAATTCAACGCACAAAGCCGCACCAGACTCAGACTTTGTGGAAGATATCATCAAGGAGAAGACTAATAGCCAAGCTATCCCTTTACTGAATTCTATAAAGAAGTGTGTGGCCCCTTCTTTGCTGTCCCCATCTCTCACATGGCCAGTTAACCCCCGGGTGGAGAAATTATTTCGCCCATCGCCCTCAGACCCCCTCTACATCAGGGGTCATGCCACACCGACTCCTTAGTCGTTACGACCACTCGGAAAAGGGTGGGGGTACCTCAGTCCTCAGCAGAATCCCCTCCGGACAAAGACTGCAAGAAGCTTTACGCCCTGGGCAAGCGGGTCATCGCCTCTGCTGCCTTCTCCACAAGAATCGCAAATAACACCACACTACTGACAAGTTACAGTGATGTCCAGCGGGGCCTAGAGCAGGATGGAACCACGCAAGAACCATACGTTACCATATGGTGACACCCATATGCACTCCTAAGGGCATATCCAAACCCTGCATAGATAGAGTGGTCTGTCGATGGGTACACAGGAAGAAATACTGGTTTCCTAGGGACAGACACCAACATACATTCAGTATCCAACACTCGAACATAAATCAGTTAAATATAGACCCTATTCATGAACACAATCACAACATGAACATCTCAGGTCACAAATCTGAAAAGAATTGTTTTCACGAAAATAGAATTTTATCAAAATCTCAGTTCAAACATCAGTACAGAAATCTCCTGTACAAACAGTCATAATCAAAACAACATATGTACAGAACTTAGATTCATTTACATAACACTACTAAATTTCAAAAGAATGCAAAATATTCCTGTGTTCAATTTCCAGTGTTCCGAGAAAAAAAAACTCCCAATGGGTTTATGGTACCCTTAACCGGATACCTAACAATTAATTTTTCACAATTGTCCTAAATAGCTCCTTCAAAGTTAGTATATTGCTGACGCGTTTCGGATTTATACACAATCCATCCTCAGGGCAGGGAGGGCTATTTGTTCGGTTAGGCATTTCAACCTATACATATACCTAAAAAGTGTAAATTGTCATGTATCAGTAAATTGCGTGTTTCAATCTAAAGGTAACTGTGATATAACCGAAGGGTAAAGAGGCACTAACCTTCAAGCTTCATATATAGAATAAAAAAATGGGAAGAGGCCCTGTTCATGGAAAGAAAAAACTAATCTCAATTCCAGCTGGTGCAGGGTGGTCTTCAGGATGCTCCAGAGCCCACCCGATCACGCCTGCTGGCTGTCATAGCCGAAGGCAGATAAGTAACCCAAAACATACTAAAGAACACTCTGGACTCGACTGAGACCACTGTATGCAACCTTGTGCAGGGTACCCTGCTTAAAAGACATACCTGGTTGAAAAACTCAGGGTTCAAACCCGAAACTCGGGCCTCTCTAATTAGTAAGCCAGTGGAGGATTCAAACCTTTTTGGGAAAGCGCTGACAATGCCCTAGAGAGAGCAAAAAAAGAACATGAGACCCTGAAATCACTTAGCGAGACCGGGGCTAAGCCCTTTCACCAGCGTGGAGACTCTAATTCACACCGGTCCTTTCGTGGCCAATCCTTCTCCCGCTCGCCCCAGGGGCAATACATCTCAGGAAATAATTCCTGGTGCTCCGGTCAAGGATCCTCTGCTAACATCCAATACCAGCAAAGAGGCTCTCGTAGGGGCAAGTGTAGAGGCAGAAACTACACTCATAGAGGTTCCCCGGCCTCCACCTAAAAGTGACTTGCCAGTTCAGGTCCCCTCCCACGGTCGGGGTTTGCTTGTCTTCATTCATGATATGAAGATATGATATGTTATTTATAACGTGCTTAATACCCAGAGGTTTCTAAGCGTGGACCCGGGATCGAACCTGTGGTGCTCTGTGTCGTCTTGCTTTCAAGGTGAGCATGTTGCCCCTGAGCTATCCATGCCTGGAAGGGGATCACTTCAGATCAGTGGGTACTAAAGATCGTTGCCCCATGTGTATTGTATTAAGTTTCTCCAAGCACCTTGCTACCACCCACCGAGAAGCAGACACCTGTCACCAGAACACCTGCGCATCGTGCTGGAAGAAGTTCAGATCCTGCTGGAAAAGGGCACCATCGGAGTTGTCCCCCTTCTCCAGGTAAAGAAGGGTATTTATTCAGTGTACTTCCTTGTACCCAAAGAAGTATGTCAAACCTCAAAAATTCAGGAAGGATGACAACACTTCAGGAGCTAATCCCACTGCTGCAGTAGGGGGATTACACGGCCATATTCGACATGAAAGATGCATACTTTCGTATTTCAATGTTGCTAGCACACAGAAAGTACCTCAGCTTCATGATAGAGGACACCCACTATCAGTTCAAAGTTCTCCCCTTCGGCATTGCCTCAGCCCCAAGGGTGTTCACAAAGGTGCTGGTGGTAGTAGCGGCTCACCTGCGCATGCAGTCCATCCCAGTCTATCCTTACCTCGACGACTGGCTCATAACAGGAGATTCGTACAGAACATGCCAGACAAATACCCAGAGGACAGTAGATCTCCTCTTCAATCTAGGATTCTCTATCAATGAGAAAAAATCTAGTCTAACCTCCAGCCAAGTCAAACAGTTTCTGGGGGCTCTAATTCGGACAGAAGACGGGCTCATCTTCCCCTCCAACGAGAGGGTCCAAAACATGCTGCTACAGATCCCACACTATGTAGCCAGTCACCAAGTGACTGTACGCAAATCCAATGCGACTGCTGGGGATGATGGCTTCCTGCATCTACCTAGTTCCTCACACTCGCCTGTGCATGCGTCCCATGCAAGAGTGGCTCTCGAGCCAATGGTGTCAGGCCAGTGGCCAGTGGGGTGATCTAGTGGGTTTTTTCGGCAGCCCTCTTTCAGTCTCTGCAGTGGTGGTGGTTAAGAGAAAACCTTCACCACCCCTGCAGTAGAAGCTACTCTCACCACGGACGCATCTCTGACAGGGCGGGGAGCTCACCTCCATCAACAGATGGTGCACGGCGTGTGGTCTCCAGCAGTAGCATTCAATCACATCAAACCTGTTAGAACTACTAGCAGTGTTCAAGGCCCTAAAGGCCTTCCAAACGCACCTCCAGGGGAAAACAGTTCTAGTGCTGACGGACACTACTACAGCCATGTACTACTTAAACAAACAGGGGGGCACTCACTCTCTAATGCTGTCCAAACTGTCCCAGAACATTTGGAAGTGGGCACTCAAACACAATATGTTCCTTATTTCACAACATGTTCCACAGGAACTCAATCTTCTGGCAGACGCACTCAGCAGAGACTTCCCCCTAGCCGTAGAGCACGAGTGGCAGCTATAGGAGGACATTTTACTCAGCTTCTGGGCTTCCCAGAGATTGCCTTTTTCGCACTCGGGGGAGCGCCCAATGCCCAGATTATGCCTCCAGGTACCCACAGAACCGCTCCAAGGGGAACGGTATTTGGATAACATGGTCCGGGAGATTTGTCACGCTTTTCCCCCGATTGCCCTGCTCAACAGAATAGTGCATAAGATGCACCAAGAACCAGTCACGATATTCCTGGTGGCCCCTATGTGGGCTCGCCAACCTTCGTTCCCCCATCTCATGGCAATATCAGTCTCCCCTCCCAGGAAGCTGCCGTGCCCGTAAACATGCTGTCTCAAGATCAGGGAGAGACACTACATCCATGCCCTCAAACTCCCAACCTAGCAGCCTGGCTCCTGAGCTCATAGAGTTTGGGCTCCTTGAGCTCCCTCAGAGATACATGGCCATACTTAGAGAGGCACAGAAACCTATCACCAGACATTGCTACTCCAGCAAATGGAAGTGCTTTGTTATCTGGTGTAATGTCAGGGGCGTCAATCCTATTGATTGCTCACCTAAAGATATCGTCCTTTACCTAACCCACCTTTTATATTCAGGACTGGTTTTCAATTCTCTTAATGTCCACTTAGCTGCGCTTTCGGCGTACACCACGTCCCAGAGCAAGATTTCATGGTGGAACATTTCTGATCCTTTATGGAAGGGGTAAAAAGACTTCATCCCCCTATTTCCAACCCAGCTCCCTGGTGGGACAATAATGTTGTTCTTACCAGATTAATGGGCCCTCCCTTTAACCTGTGCACTTGCCTAGCCTTGAAGCACTCACCTACAAGACCGCCTTCCTGGTGGCGATCACCTCTATAAGGAGAGTTGGTGAACTGCAGGCCCTTCCAGTTCAGAACCCATTCATCACGATTAACAAAGACAAGGTAGTTTTGCACACACACCCTCGCTTTGCGGCCAAATTAATCTCAAAGTTCCATGTAAACCAGTCCATAGAACTACCCACCTTTTTCAAGAACCCCACTAACGTGGCAGAAAGAAGCCTCCACACACTGGATGTAAGGAAAGCGGTTCTCTACTATCTGGAAAAGACAAAGCCACTAAGAAAGACATACCAGTTCTTCGTCTCAGTGGCAGGTGGTAGAGAAGGGGACTCTGTCTCTAAATCAGCTATTTCTAAGTGGATCATGAACTGCATCTCACTGTGTTACACTCTTGCCAAAAGAGATCTACCCTTCACGCCGAGAGCACGCTGTACTCGGGGCACAGGGGCTACCATAGTATTCATTGCAAATGTTCCTCTAGATTCCATTTGCAAAACAGCAAGTTCTGTACGCACCTTTACACAACGCTACTACCTGGATACACACTGTAGGTCTGATTCTCAGGTGGCAGAAGCAGTGCAAAAACATCTCTTTGCTACTGTTCCTTCGCACATCCCACCACCATCTCTGGGTACTGATCACTATTCTATGCACAGCATGTGATTCTAAGCAGATTCACAAGCATCAGAAGACATGCAATACTCACCGTAATAGCATTTCCGATGATTGTATCTGCTTGAGTAATGCATGTCATATGGTCCAGATCAAGGGGTCAAGATTCCCCTTGGCAGTTTCACAGAAAGAGATGTTTGGGGGTTGAAAGCAGATGAGTGACAATCGGTGCAATCAGCATTTGCGCAAACAGTAGAGCTCTGATGCAGGAGCAGTTGGTCAGATCTAAAAGGCCATGAGTGGAGAAAACAACGTTGCGATCAGAGGGCCAATGGGGATGATGTGCTTGAAAAGAGCGACTGAGGACATGGGGGGGCAAGTTGGCAGCTGAAGGGAAACCATAAGTGAAGGGGTGGGTGGGCAGGGTGCAGAAACCAACCACAGGGGACAGGCACATCTGGGCAGCTTCCAGGCAGCCAGAAAGAGCAGGAGAAGCAGTTGCACAACCAGTGAACATAAGGGAGTGCAGCAGTCATGCAACCGAAGGGGACAACGGGTGGATTGCAACCATACCACCAGAGGTTGCAGCTGTAGCACAACCAGAGGGAACCATGTGGGTTAGCAGTGCAGCCATTAGAGGGGACAGGAGCAGCATTCAAGGGACCAGAAGAGATGGGGCCATAGTGGCACAACAGAAGGAACCAGGGTATAGCACTCTTGTGACCAGAAGGGATAGCAGTAGCAAGCTTAGAAGGGACACGGATGGGTAGCAGGCATCCAAAGAGGTAATGTGGGGAAACAGTTGTCACCAGAGTGCATTAGGGCCATTAGGCATTGTGACAGGTAGAGATAGGAGGTGTATGACAGTCATATGACCACAGGTGGAAAGCGGGGCAGCAGTCATTCAACCACATAAGACAAGGGTAGGCAGCAGGTACACAACCGGACGGGACAGATTGGGTTAGCAGTACCCACCAGGCATGATGACTTGTCATTGCACTCAGGGAACAGTGACCTACCCTGTAGAACCCAGAGGGAATAACCTTTGACTATGCTCCTGGATCTGGGCAAGACCTTGGACTATGCCCCATGCACAGTGAGCCTACCTGCAGTAACTGCAGGACAGTGCAGCTCGGGTATGGCTTGTCATCATGCATGCAGCTACCTTGCCTAGGACTGGGCCAACTATTTCCAGGGAATTAACCTGCCAGGCAAGGCAGCAGGCCATGGCCCAGACACAATGATCTTACCAATAGTGCTAACTAGGTATGGCATGCAGTCTGTGGCCCTACATACTGTGCCCATGGGACATAGTATATGACATGCACCCATGCACAGGTGTCCTAATTATGGCCTTCCACTATTTCCCCTAATGCATAGTAACTCATCTTGCTGAACCCAGGGACCATTGGCTGCAACCATGCCCAGAACCACTGTTCCTGGGTTATGGCCAACTCTCATTGCAGGAATCACAAGACAAACCATGCAGCCATACCCATGGTCCACCCATTTCATGGCAGACCCTTCAGTACCCAATAAATACATATGGCCTTTGGCTATGCCCTGTCCACACTGATGCTACCTAGAACTCCCACAGCAGTTCCCATTGGGCATGATCTATGCATATTGGCTTATCTCGCACACACTTTATACAGACCCTCCAGAAAATTGCGGCACGAAATGGAAAATTTCGCGGCACAAAAAAGAAAAAAATTGCGGCACACAACTGCGTTTTTTGCAGCATTTTCTAATGTTGAAAAATATATCATTTAACATCTTTTTTAGCCTAAAACCAAGTAATTGCAAGGCTTTTGTTAGTGAGGAACAAAATGTTGTGTTCTGTCTGGCCACGCTCTGTAGGACAGCCAGGTCGAGTCACCACAGCCTAACATTTTGGATTGTGGTGGGGGAGGGGGAATATTGCCTGATCAGCTCCATGGAAATAGTGCTGCGCCACTACTTCCAGCAGACAAGTGGAAAGCAAATAAACAGATAGGGTTGAATTCAAAAGTGTAACCCTGGTTGAAGCACATAGATTTGCTTTTCGCTTGTCCTGTGACCCAAGGAGCGAGGGGGAACAACTCTACACTTCTCCATGGAAGGAATCTGTGAGGCCCAAGACACAGGGGCAATGCAGTGGCAGTAACTGCAAGCCCATAATACCTAGCCAAACAATGAACTCTCTTGGGTGGTCATCATTCCTTGGTTATGCCACCCACACATGGTGACTTAACACACCCACAAACAGAAATGACATCACAACACTACCAGGGGTCAAGTCCTACAAATTAAAGTGGGGGGGACTCATCAACAAATGCAATGGCATGTGATGTCATCAGAAACTAGCATATCAAGGTGAAATAAGCATATATCATTAAATTGGCTTGGCATAACCACCAAAATTGCACAGGACGAATGGCATTTGCCTTTCAGAAATTTAAACACCCAATTTTGTGCGTAATTGGTGTCATACAGCCCAGCCTTGATTGAAGGCTGGGCTGCATGATACAAACGCTCGTAGCTGTATTAGTTTCAAATTGCTTTACAATTATTGTAAAGCAATTTGAAATGAATACAGCTACGAGAGTCTTCAATTGGAATCATGCAGCCCAGCCTTGATTCAAGGCTGGGCTGCATGATACAAACGCTCATAGCTGTATTAGTTTTCAAATTGCTTTACAATTGGTATCATGCAGCCCATGATACCAATTGAAGACTCTCGTAGCTGTATTCGTTTCAAACTGCTTTACAATAATTGTAAAGCAATTTGAAACAAATACAGCTACGAGCGTTTGTATCATGCAGCCCAGCCTTGATTTCAAATTGCTTTACAATAATTGTAAAGCAATTTGAAATTAATACAGCTACGAGAGTCTTCAATTGGTATCATTGAGGCTGGGCTGCATGATACCAATTGTAGACGAGCGGCAGAAAGCATTAAGTTTATGCTTTCTTTTCCGGCAATCGACAGGAAAGTAATTTACTTTCCTGTCGAGCGCCAGTAATGAAAACAGTCCAGTGGCCTCTTTGGGTGCTCTGAGTTGGGGGCAGATGAGCGGACAGGCCAGTGCTTACCTGGCTACGCTTCACCAACTCTGTCAGCTCGGCAGGGCAGGCACTCAAAGAGCCTTGGAGGTGCCTGGGGTCACAGCCAAATGCTGTGCAGCTCCCAGGCCTGTGTGACCCTCCCCCAATCCTGGGCCTGCAACGCAGAGCCGGAGCTGTTAACCCTCAAGCTGCTGCAATCAGCAGTCAGCTGTGTTCGCTCTAAATCATTAAATGAGTGCGAAAAAAGACACACTAAGCTAACATGTCTTTTTCGCGCTCATTTAATGATTTATAGCGGCAATTGCGGGAAATGGCAAATTTTGCGATTTTTTTTGCAAATCGCAAAATCGCCATAAGGTGGATGGTCTGTTTATACCAAACTACCTCTTGGTTTTACAATTCCAAGATTTGGCAGATGTCATGCAATAGGGAGAAAGAGGAAGGCAGTACAGGATAGGGAAGAGACAAAATATGGAGTTTAGAAATGTTATGTTTTCAGTTTGGATCTGAAGGGTGGTAGAGTAGGAGTGGATCCTAGGGACGGTGGGAGTGAGTTCCATACTTGAAGTCCTAGGATGGAAAAGCCTATGTCACCCATGAATTTACAGTTTGAAGCTAGTATGATGAGAATAGTGTTTTTAGCTTCCAGAGGCTGTGTAGGGATGCATTTGCAAGAGTTTGGGTGCGGTTCCGTGGAAACCTTTAAGGATGAGCACTTCGAATTGAATCCTAATGTGGGTTGATGGCCAATGGAAGATTTTGCAATATGAAGATACACGTTGGTCTTCTTTTCAGTCAATGATGAAGTAGAAGGCAGCATTTAGCACTTTTTGAAACTTTTTTGTCAGGTGGTCAGGAAGTCATGCATAGAGAGCATTCCCATAGTGCGAACACGAATTGATTAAACAATCTACAATTATTAAATGGTTGTCCCTGGGGATGAGTGGCAGGATCTTGGTTGGGAGTTTAATGTGAAAGAAAAAGTATTTAACCACTGAATTGATCTAGGTGTTGAGGGTCATATTGGAGTCACAGATAAATCAAAGGTTCTTCACTTGCTTTTTGATTTGGACACTGTACTCAAAGAACAAGGGCAAATCGATTTGTTTCAGAAGGTGCATGCTTCGGGCGGGCCCATGGCAAGAATTTCGGTCTTAGAACCAATACGTTTCAGTAAGTTGTTGGGCATTCAAATTTATGATGCATTGAGTCACTCAAACACAAATGTGCATTGGTTGGTCTTTACTGTGGCAGAGCAGTAGAATTGAGTCTTTGACATATAAATTAAACCAAACCGAAGGTTGTGGGATATGATCAAGTAATTCTTATGACTGGCTCCTAGATATACCGCACCATGACCTCTGGGGATACTGAGTTTTTCCCTAGGGGACCATGCCAGGACATTGCCCCCCCATCCAGAACCAGTTGCTGCCACTGCCCGAGTGCCCTGCCCTATCATGTGCCTGAGTACATATCCTCTCAAGTACCTTACCCCAAGGACCTGACACCCCTTCTGAGATGTCACCCATAACCACACCAAACAGATTTTACGAGTTGCCTACCTGGCGCTCCACTTACCTCCCTGCAGTAACTCTATCAACACATGTATGTGCACGCCAACTAAGCCATTCACACACAGCAATTGAATAATATTACTTTTTTTATAAACAATGTATAAGGCTCCACATGTGGACCTCAGTCACTATGAGATGCTAGTATAACCCTCCCTGAAGACATCACTGCTACACCTCTATAATCAACTTACACATCCCATTCCCTGCCAATACATCCTAGCACCACAGACGCGCAATGCTCCCATCTGGACAAAAATGCCTCTATGCTCTTGTCATACAACACCTAGAGAAACAAATCTGCAGATAGAGCTCAGGGTACTTCCTATCTGTATGCATCAACAGAAGAGCAAAGCTACCTGTCAGTTTCCCCTCTCTTCCCCACTAACTCTCCTCCCTCTTTTCTCTTTCAGAATAGCTATAGTGTCTGGAGACCATGCAAGTGGGAAGCGGTGCACGGTATACATCCTACTAACTTAACATTAACCAAGTGTTGCTTGAGTGCCACAGTAACAGCACGTCATGCTATTTAATACCTCATAAGCATAGTGTAGCCATCATAGGCAAGGTACCAAAATAAGATTATGACTCTCATGAATGGTGATTGGTGCAGTGCCAGTGCTCCAAGAGGTAGCCCATCAGCCTCAGCCTTGCCCTCAATGGCCTCAGGTGTGAAGCCCCTGTGAAAAGAACTTCTACAATACAACCACTGTGGGGTGAGGATCGCCCTGTTCAGCAAGGAGTGGCACCTCACCGCATCATGTTGGGTTCTATGGCCTTACAGGTCATTTTCCAGGGATATTTCCTCCACTTTGCTCAGTGCCCTCTAGACCACCCTCCCCCTGGCCTATGGACCCTGTCGTTTTGAAGGAAGTTTGTCGACTTCTGACAAAGGACTCTACAGAAATGGCTCCCCCAATTAGAACAAGGCAAAGAAGGCTTACATCCTATTCTGGATTTGAGAATCCTGCCCCTGTACCTGCACAATGACAAGTTGAAGATAGTTACCCTGGCTCAAATCCTGTAGTTCTTAACCTGCAGGAAGGACTGGTATCATTGGATCTCCAGGATGCCTACTTCCATATGCCGATCAATCTGCGACACAGTAAGTACCTGAGATTCGAAGTAGGCAGTTGCCACTATCAGTTCAAAGTCCTGCCATTCAGCCTTTCTTCGGCACCCAGGTCTTTCAACATGTTGCTGGCTAAGGTAGAGGCATGACTCGGGAGAGGGGACATTCATGTCTTTCTCTACCTGTACTACTGGCTCGTCCGAGATCGCTCAACGGCCCAGGTGTCTGCACTTCTGTTCCGAACCTGCAGTCCCTGAACTTCAAGTAGTCTCATGTTTCACCGCCCCAGTCCCTCTGATTTACTGGGTGTTCTAGACACTCGCTTATGCAAGACCTTCCTGTCCAATGATAAAGTGGCACACATTTCCCAGATGGTCGATGTCCTCCAATCACAGGAGAAAGTTCCAGCCTTGGCCTTCCTATGCTTACTGGGCCTCATGGATTCCTGCATACTTGTAGTACCAGAGGCCCAGCTGTACATGAGGTCACTTCAGTGACACCTCCTTTGTCAGTGGTCTCAGTTTCAGAGGCGCACTTTGGGCCTTCTACAGGTCTCAGCGAATGTGTCCCAAGTCCTAACATGGTGGTCCCTCCGAGACAGCCTGCTGAAATGGGCGTTCCTTCAGTAAACCTGGCCCCAATTGACAATAGACACAGATGCATCCTTAAAAGGTTTGGATGCTCACCTGCAAGATCTGATGGGGAACAGCCTGTGGTCATCACTTCACCACTGGAGTCCAGGGAAAACATACATTTTCTGGAGTTCAGTGTGATCAGGCTAGTCCTGGTCACTTTTCTTCCTTCGGTACAGGACAGACCTTTTCTGATAATGACAGACAACACAATACCATACACTACCTCAACAAGCGAGTTGGAGTAGGTTCCTTGCCTTTGTGCTGAGAAACAATGGAAATGTGGTTCTGGGCACGGGTGAATGAGGTGTCTGACAGACAGCAGCACATCTTGCTGGGACGGATCATGTCATTGTGGATGCCTTGAGCAGACATAATTTAACCTCCCACAAATGGGAGCTCTGTCAGGAACCTTTGGAGGAGATCGTCTCAGTGGGAGACTTTTCAAGTAGACCCATTTGCCTCGAGTGTAAACAAGATGTGCAAGTTGTTCTGCTCAAGGCCTCTTCCTCAACTGGGTGCTCTAGGGGAAACACTGACAAATGGACCTTCAAGCTTTGCCAATCCCTGTCATCACGCTAGTTCTCAGGATGCTATGTCTGTTATTGTCCAAGCTAATTTTGATTGCTCTGGCCTAGGTCCAGAGAACATGGTACTCATAGTTGCTAGACATGTCCATCTGCCCTCCTTGGCAGCTTCCACAGAGAGTGGATCTGCTCTCCCAGGCGAGGTGCAGGTGCTTCATCTGAACTGCAACAGCCTGAACCTTGATGCTTAGCTGCTGAGAGGTTTAGATATAAGGAGTGGGATTTGTCTGATGACGTCCTGGACGTGCTCCTTTCAACTCAAAGCACTGCCACAAGTCAATTTAGGCCTGCAGATGGCGTATATACTCCTATGTCCCGTCCCAATTCCTCCATACTGTACGGGCGTCCCTCGCTAGGGACAGGAGACTGAACCTTTTTCACCAGAACAAATCTTCCCCTTTAAATTTAGAGTATTAAGAGAAAGAGTCAGCCTTAACACAACTCGTGGCGAACTCTGTACATTTTAAAAAGTCAGTATTTTAGAATTGTCTGCTACACGTGGAGCTGCACGTTGTTTCCTTATTCTGAGGCTGATCAGAGTGTTGATAGAATCAAAAACTGGGGAATGGAAACATTTACTGTGCGCTCCTATTAATTTTTTATTGATGAGGATGATATTTTTGAAAACAATAATGGACATTTTTATTCCTAGCTACATTTTACAAATGTTTTAGCTAAACACAGCTTTAAACACTAGCACATGTAAATTATCAAAATGTTGTACTTACTAAAATGCTTGTCAGACGTGTTGCTTGGTTTGGTAGCACGTTGTTTTCTAAAGTTTTTCACTTTGAATTAGCTGATAAGGAGGTTGCCTTTAACCAAATGGTAAGTGTGCCTAAATGAAAAGAGAATTCTTAAATTCTGTGTCTCACGTAATTTGTAGCATTATTTTTGGTCAAACTAAGTAAGTGGAACCCTAGTATGGCTTGAAATTCTGCTTACCTTCAAGTTGATTCTCGTTGTTTATAAAGAGAGTGGAGTCTCGGCATGATAACCTGCGTGTTGTTTGTTCGATAATGTCTTATTTTGTCCTAAATGCGGGCTCGCGGTCATGTGTGCAAAATTTTGATAATTTACTTGTGCTAGTCCTTGTTCCAATGGGTAATTTAAAGCTGTGTTTAGTTAAAACATTTGTAAAATGTAGCTATCAAAGATAGGAATAACAAAGCCCATTATTGTTTTCAAAAATATCATCCTTCTGTTTTTCTTTAGTTGGTTTGTATGATAAAGCCAAAGGAAAGGCTTTTTCCCTCCAGAAGATCTGTCAGCCATCTAAAGACAGTGAAACACGTGTCGAGGGTATATTTTCAGTTGCTAAAAAACTCTGGTTTTGGATTAAAACATCTTCAAACCGACAACAAATGTTTCGACTATTCTTCAATTTAGTGAATTAACAATTGGATTATTTAACTTCAATTCAATAAAAAATGAAGAGGAGCGCATAGTAAATTTTTCCATTCCCCAGTTTTTGATTCCTTTAAATTTAGAGGCGTGCGACGACCAAGTCCTCTTTTACGCTTCGACAGGAACAGACCGCTTTCACCAGAGCTCCTGGGTTTGGCTTCAGCCTTGTAACCCCACACGCTCTACCCCAGATACTGTCTTTTGTCTTTATTCTTTTGTCTTTTGGTGTTTAATCAGGTACTTGGTCCTCTGGCGCCACGCTCCTCCCCGGCGCTTGGTCGACATCAGCGGGCTTCAGCAGGTGTCCAGCCTGCGAGGGGCTCTACCCTGCGTCCGACCGCCACGTTCTTTGCCTCCGCTGCCGTGGCCCCGATCGCGGCTGGAAGGTCCTTTCAGAGGTTCCCAGTCATGGGCTTCCATTTCCAATACAAGGTTCTACCTTTTGGCCTCAATTCAGCCCCAAGGGTCTTTACCAGACTCATGAATTCGCTGGCAACCCCTTCTCAGGGCCCAGGGGCATCATGTTTATCCATACCGAGACGACTGGCTCGTCAGGGCGAGATCCCCGGAGGCGGTCCATCACACCTCCTCCGCCCTCACGAATACACTAAACAAGTTGGGATTTACAATCAATCTCAAGATGTCGCAGCTGGAGCCTACTCAGAATCTAGCGTTCCTAGGCCTCATCTGGGATACAAGCTCTGAGATAATTTTTCCCTCGGAGGACAAGGTCACAACCATCAAGAGGGCCATGAGTCATTTTCTCGCAGAGCAGTGACCTCAGCATGGTGGTACCAGCACCTCTTGGGTACCATGGCGGCATGTCTTCTGGCAGTGCCATACATGAGGCTTAGAATGAGAATTCTAGCTGCACTTCGCCGCCTCATGGAGTCAGGAGCGGGGTTCCCAGGCGGAACTCGCCAGCATTCCTCCATCGGGACCTTGTGTGGTGGATCATGGACTGCAATTTGAGGATAGGCATACCCTTCAGGCAACCAGCACAGCAGGCTACTATCACCACAAACTCTTGGAGGGCTGCTGAGCCACCCTGAAAAATCACAGCGTCCATGGAGTCTGGTCTCTTCAGGAACAGGAGGCCCATATCAAATGGCTAGAGCTGAAGGCGATCTGGATTGATCTCAAAGCCTTCCTGCCAATGATCAGTGGCAAGACGATCCTCCTCCAGACGGACAACTCCACCAGCATGTATTACATCAACAAGCAGGGTGGCACCAGGTCTCCTCCCCTATGCACCTTGGCAGTCAACATTTTGGAGTGGGCTCTTGAGAACAACATGCACCTGAGGGCTAGACTCCTCCCGGGGAAGTCCAACCCGGAGGCGGACAGGCTCAGCAGGCTGGTTATGGACAACTACGAATGGCAGTTGAACTATCAGGTCCTTGAGGGGATCTTCAACAGATGGGGCCATCCCCAGGTAGACGTCTTTGCCACCTGGTCCAACAGGAGGTGTCCCCAGTTTGCGTCCTGGCAGGGACAGGGCTGGGGCTCTCGGGGGGATGCGATGCAGATCGAGTGGAACAACATGAACACCTATGCCTTCCCTCCCGCTGGTCCACAGGGTAATCTGCAGGATTAGGGAGGCTTGGCACCTCTGTAGCATCCTGATAGCTCCCTGGTGGGCTGCAAGGCCATGGTTCTCGGTACTTATCAGCGTGTCGGAACAGGCCCCGGTGCACCTTCCACTTGGTCCAGCTCACCCAGGCTCACAGCTGGGAGGCACGGTCATCCACCCCACCCCCCAGAGGTTAGCCCTCCCAGCGTGGTTGCGGAACAGGTCACCTTAAAACACCTGGGCCTGTCACAGGCTAACCTAGACATCATACAGTGCGCTAGGAGCAATGCTACTAGGAGCCAGTACAAGAGCAAGTGGACTAGGTTTTGTCACTGGGAAGAATCAAAATAAGTCGATCCCTTGACTTGCATGTTGGATGATGTGCTGTCCTTCTCAGCAAACCTCGCACACTTGGGGGTGCAAGTAGACACATGCCGCACCTATCTGGCAGCCATAAGAGCCTACAGGAACTCAGAGGAGGAGGTCTTTTCATCCCCCAACCCGATAGTTAAGACACTTGGCAGGCCTCACAGGCTCTACCCTCCTATCAAGGAGCCACCCCTCGTGTGGGACATCAATGTAGTGTTGGGTGCCCTAGGGCATAAAGCATATGAGCCAATGGCGTCCACGGACATCAGGCTGGTCACCATTAAAACAACCCTCTTGGTGGGTCTTACGTCTGCACGCAGGGTCAGTGAATTCCAGGCATTGGTGGCTTCAGAGCCCTATACTACCTTTCATAAGGACAAGGTGGCCCTTAGAACTCATACTGCATTCTTAGCTAAGGTAGTCTCCTCATTTCACCTCAATGAGGAGATAGTGCTATCAACTATCTTCGCAGACCCTAAGGACAAAGTGCAGAGGGTACTGCACTGTCTGGATGTCAGGCGTGCTCTAAAATCCTACCTGTACAGAACCAAGAGCTTCCGCAAATTGGAAGCGCTCTTTGTCACCTTAGTGGGTTAAGGCCAAGCTATCAGGCCTCCAAGGCCTCCATAGCAAGATGGGTGGTTGCGGCCATCAAGGAGGCTTATGAGGGGTAGCACAAATCACTCCCTGCAAGTCTGCATGCCCACGCTATCAGAGCCAAGGCCACCGATGTGGCTTTCCAGAGGCACGGTCTGTGGCAGGTCATCAGTAAGGCGGCTACATAGGCTACACCTTCGGACTTCTGCACGCACTACTGCTTGGATGCCAGCTGCAGGTCGGACACAGCATTTGGTCAGGCAGTTCTAAGGAACTTGTTTTCTTAGGAGGGTCACCGCTCCACCCTGGGGCTACATTCAGTTGTAATCGCCCATACAGTATGGAGGAAAAGGGGACAGGGCGTAGGAGTAATTATAAGTTACTTACCGTAGTGTCTAACATACTCCTAGTCCATAGTCCCCTTTCCTCTATACGTCCCTCCATCCTACTCCTGGATAAAAATGGTGTCATTAGGCAATGGTAATATTGTCGACGCGTCAAAGGGGACTAAAGAGGGGCGCCGGTGGGCAGAGTCAGGGGAGCGCATGCTCCCAGGGCAATGGCTCTAAATTTAAAGGGGAAGAAGATTTTTTGTGGTGAAAGCGGTTCCGTCGCCCGTCCCTAACGAGGGACGCCCATACAGTATGGAAGAAAGGGGAATATGGACTAGGAGTATGTTAGTCACTACGGCAAGTAACTTATAATTTTTCAGTTTGGTGTCAGAGGAGGGATCTGGAACCTTTTACTTGTCCCACATAATCTGTCCTGGATTTTCTACTTTCCTTGGCATGGACAAGCCTGGAGATAGGAACTATGAAGAGGGGTACTGTGCTGCTATTTCGATTTTTAACAGAACCCTTGTTCAGGGCTCGTTCTTCACAATCCATACTGTTATGCATATCTTTGCAGGGTTTGTACAATCAGTTTCCCCCATGGCAGTTTGTTGTTCCGGCATGATATGATATGATATGATAGGTTATTTATGTTGGCATGGGATTTAAATTTAGTATCAACATTTCTTATAGGCAGTCTGTTTGAGCCCTTGCATTCTTGTTGTTTACTGTTACTCACCCATAAGGTGATTTTCCTGGATGCCATTTCTTCGGCTATATTGGTGAGGGAGCTGAAGACATTGGGCCTCATTCCAAATGTGGTGGTCTGGAAATAAGTGTGCCGGTCAGAATGTACCGACACCCTTTCCAGACCGCCACACCCCAACTCTGCCTTCCGGGGCTGTTGCTCCCCGCAGGTCTGACCTGCAGGGCACAATGGCCCTGGTAGGCAGAGTTGTCATGGAAGCACCGGCACCGTTAATAACGGTGCCGGTGCTTCTGTGAACCCATTCCCATGGAGTCCTATGGTACTCCACAGGAATGGACACTTACAGAATCCGCTGTCTGACTTCCCGCTCTACAGACTTGTGTGGCACCGGAAAGTGCGGCGGCAGATGTGGTGTTTCGAGGATGGCGGCAACCCACCGCCTGCAACAACGGGTTGCCACCGTCCTCGTAATGAGGCCCATTGTCTGCTAAACCGGCCAATTTAGTTTTCTCCAAAAAGGAGACATTGAGAGTTAGACCACCCTTCCTCTCAGACTCCCAACTCTCTGAAAATATCCATCTTCCTGTCTTTTTTCCTTTGCTGCATCCTTCTAAGGCAGAGTAATGATTGTATCGGCTGGATCCGGTGCAGGGCCTCAGCTACTTTGTCTCTAGGACGAAGGACAGCAGCATAGATGACCATCTTGTTCTGGGTATTGCTGGTACTTCGTGCAGACAGTGGTGTGACCAAGCAGATCTTGTCAAGGTGGATCATCCTCTGCATCTGAAAATGCTACAATCTGGCTAGTAAGGATGTGCTTGAGGGGTCTAAGAGCTCATTTGAACAGAGGACTGGCTGCCACCTCTGCCATGCAAATGGGAGCCCCTGTTCTGGACATTTGTCAGGCAGCTATGTGGTCCTTGTTACACACGTTCATCAAACATTGCTGCTTGGATTCCCAATCAGGGCAGGACACTTGCTTTGGTAGAGTGATCCTCAAGAGCTTACTGGTATATTTGGGGTCCACACTTTCCTCCCTCCTCCAGATAGATGTACTTACTGCTTTAGAAGCCTATCATACATGGGAATCTGGGTGAGGAAGGAATCCATTATAAGAACAAATGACTTACCTCACTGCAATGTTCTTTCTGATGGATGTTCCTCCCCCAGATTCATCATCTCCGTCCCATTCTGCCCAACATGACAGACATTATTTGGTTCTGTGGTCCTTCAGTGTCAGAGTGCTAGGGAAAAAGGGTGGAACTAAGGTCACAAGGCGCAGCACCTAGATGTATACTGGCCCTAACATGCTGCTCGGTGCGATGCCCTTAAGGGCATCAACCAGATCCAACATGGAACTGTGCTGCAGCCCCGGTGGTGTAAAAGTTTCTGAAGAGCAGCTGCACTAGGAGAGATATTGTAGATGAGGACTCCATTGGAGGAACAACCATGAAAGAAAACATTACAGAGAGGTAAGTCACTTGTTTGTCTGTTTCCCTTGCTGCAGCCTCTGCACCCCTTCCTCCTTTATAGGGAAAGGAATTGGTGCTCCTAGCTTCTTGGGGCACTTTGAGGAGTCGATAATCCACCTTCTATTATGCCAGCTCCTAATCGCATCCAGCTCCCCCTGAAGAACCCCAGGCTGCTTTCGGCATCATTCTGTAATGGAATTATGGAGCTGCCTCAAAACCAGTTGTGGGGGGCAGTAGTTCTGGTGTAGGTATTCCTTTTCAGCCTGTTGCTGGTGTATAGTGAGATATGGGATTGAGGCTTTTTGGAGATGCCAGATTAGATTTATGGGAGAAACAACCAGAGATTCTGGCCCCAATCCCTGATCGCTTGACAAACTCTGCAGATTCCCTGACAGGCAAAAGTCCCATCACAGCACACCAGGTGCACCGCATGAGCTAGTTAGTGAGGTTTGAGACAGCACTGAACCTGCCAACCAAAATATGCAATAAGGTAAAGTGCAGGTCTTGGCTTTCCATATGTCAAGCAGCCTGTTACCTGAGTGTAATGTTTCTGTCTCTGACAACCCTTAGCACCTTGCACACTCTCATCTGCCAATTCCCAGATCATTGTTGTACACAGTACACAATGAGGTAGGTCCTCAAAAACAAATGTGCAAATGAGGAGATGCACTTCTTCTTAGGGACCTCCATCTCAGACCACGGCATGCAGTGCTCCCTCTGGACACAGCTGTCTCTGCGCTCTTGTTAAATGACACCTAGAGAAACAGACCTGTACACTGAGCTCAGAGTGCTCCAACCAGCATGAATCCGCACAAGAGCAAAGCTACTTTGCGTTTTCCCCCTCTCCCCCCCTCCCGTCCCCTTCTATTTCAGATCCACCAGAGAACCTAGAGACCAATCAAATGGCAGTGGTGTGTAGTATAAATCCTAATAATATAAAATGGCCTTAAAGGAAAGGTTTACCCACATTGGACCAATCGTAATGTCACCCTCCTCTTACCATGTACCGCTGTATTAAAACTTATATTCTCAAAGCTTAACCTTTTCAGTGATTAATATCCGTAAATCGCACTTAATCACGTCCACCATCTTGTGATAACGTGACCTCCAGCGCGATCAATCTAATGGCAAGTACCTTGGTGGCAATAAATAATAGAACACTCCCCTGAATTAAAGAAAGTGAGGTGTTAATATAGCTGTATGGTTTGTATTCAAATTTAAATTGTGAAATACCTCGATGGTAGGTAACCAAACCAGATACAGTGATCATAATAGCAAAATCATCAGAGCTTTAACCCTACTTTGCTTTATAGCCCTCCTCCAACGCAATGCCTGTCTGAGACTAACACTCTGCAGAAGACATATTTAACACCACAAAGATTACACAAAATGAATCCAGGAAGGTCTGACTTCTGTCCAAGGTTCAGTGTTGTAGGAGTCTCGTTCCTACACATGATATGGCAGTGTCTGAGGATTCGCAAATTTTGGGGGGAGGTGATAGCAAAAAAGTGGGCTATGGGGGCAAATTAAATAGTGGGTTCTCTATTAATATACCTACTGTGCAATTTTCCAGACAAATGTCAATGAAACAACTGAACAAAATGTTTGATTTGGCTCTAGCGTTGGCCAAACGGCATATAGCTATGACATGGTGTAGCCCTACAGGCCCCAAAATAATGGATTGGTCAAGGGATTTGTTAAATGGGCAAATCCGAACTTGCTACATTTATTAGGATCGAATCCATGTACGTCATGGTGGAGGTGATGAACAGAATGGAATGGGTGTCGATACTGGTTTGCTTTATCCCTCTAATGAGAGGTCTGTGAAGTCTTACTATCTGACTTAAATGTATGTTGATACTGATGTAATGTGGTTCTGAAAGGGAAAATGAGGATTATGTGAACGTATCTGATGCTGCGACCCTGTTTTTTATCGCATGGCCCGATGTCTCATTGGGTGGAGGGGGATGGGGTTTTGATGAACATGGGAGGATTGTTTGGGTTGTGTGAAGCATTTGTATATTTCCTTTGAAGAATTTCATCTGAGGTACATTGTGGAAACTTAATTAAAATCAATAAAGATATTTTTTTAAAAGATTCCCTGCTCCACACAGCTCCCTGAACGTATGTCCAATTATATAATTCATTTTTCTTTGTTATATTACTTATCGTTTTCATCACATTTGAATATTTGTTCTCCTTGATAATTCCCTCCAAAAGTGAGGTAGAATTTCCATTTCAAATATTTAAATCCAAGATCATGATAAAACTATTCCTCCAGTATGAGGTCTGGCCTGGATTCACATGCTCATTAATATTCCCTGTCGTCAGGCCAGGAATCCTCTGTAAGAAAAGAAAGCAGTATTGCTTTAGAAACTGCCTTTCGTCTCATTATCCAACCACTGTAGACCGAGTCATCCTGCACCCATCCAATGACGATCGTCTCCCTAAATCCCGCCCCTGGCGGTCATCTTCAGATTTCTGCTGCATGTTTTAGTGCAGAGAGTCCTCTATTTTCAAATTTGTCAGTCTTTCGATGAGAAAATATCTATTTTTTGGGAAAATCATCTTATCCGCGACAAGTAGTCAGTGCGGTAACGGCACTCCGTTCCCGCTGAAGTTCGACATCTACACCATCGATTTTTCGTATCATCTTAGAAAGGCCTAGTGAGGCTAACTTCACGCCTCGCCATGCCAGTGGAAGGCAAGAGGAGTCTGTTCAGGCTCTGTCCCCGGTGTGGCTTGAGCAACACCTATGTGGAGGATAAGAACACACGGTGCCTCTATTATCTGCATCCTGACCATGAATAGGACTGATGCGACATCTGCCAGAGTTTTCCAACCAAGCCCAAATGGGACCGCTATCAACGGTTAGTGGCGTGGCTGAAGGAAGACTGAACCTGTGGCGTGGCCTGTGGGCATGCTCAGTCAGACCCCAGATCGAGTAGGTCTCTGGAACGCTGTCCCTCGGGTAAGATGTTGAGATCGGCCGAGGATGTGTCCCGCAGGGCATCCGTAAGGCCAAGCGCCATGCTGCAGATCCGACTAGTGACACTGAGGCTGCAGGTCCTAGTTCAAGGGGAGCACATGCTCTCCATCACCTTGCCCACCCACAGTGCTTAGCTGTTGGCGGTGCATCGTCAGTGAGACCTTGAAAACATGCCCTTTGTTGAAGGATAAGCCAAAGTATTCCCGAAAGGAAACTACCTCAAAGCCCTCGTCGATGCCCGTGTCCACGATTGCATCGGTGGCAACGCTACACAAGCCTTCGTCAATGACATCATGGCCATGACTTTGACAACCAGACCCCCGTCGACGGTTGCCCCATCAGTGACTGGTGGGTACATCCTTGTAGCTAATCCTGTCGATGATCCCGTCATCAGCTGTCACATCGACAAGCATGGATAAAACGACGACCAAGCCGTCACCAAGGGTCTCGCTGCAACCTAGACCTACGACTGCTCCGACCATGACTACTGTTTCGTTCGACTACCACTATTCAGTAGGAAAAGGCACGGGTCGTTTCTTCAGCTGTGAGGAAATCGGCAAGACCGAAGGACTTGTTACCACCGATGGATTCCCTTCCATGACAGGTTGTAGGCCAGAGAAAAAGCTCAAGTGATCCCTTGACCATCTACACTAGCTCTGAAAAGGTGACGCTACAGGAACTCCGCGACACAGGTGGGAGCAGACCGATAGCCATGGGATCGCAAATACACACCAGCCTAGTGGGGCTCTCTAGTTCTCCACCAGTGTTGGCAGTGACCACTCCTCAAGCCTCAAGGGATATGTCCAAAGATATCTTCACTGTGATAAGTTCTCTGGTCTCAGAGATACAACAGAGGCTGCCACCATTAGCGGTCCCGTCAGGAAGCAACCCCAGGTAAGGGCAACTACCCTCTTTAGCTTAATGCCCAGTATGATACATAGTTATGCTTAAAGCTGGGCCCACGCCTAGATTTCTTGCCGGATGATAAGAAGATAGAAGCTGTTACCCTTTTCCAGGAAGGAGAGGTAAGCTCCGACCATGCCATCGCGGTGGCCATGGATGTTGCGGACTCAGGTTTCTGCCAAATGGGTAATGGCGTGGTGCTCAGGTGCATCATATACGCCACAGAATCTACTGTCAAGGCCGCCAATTCTCTAGCCATCCTTGCCCGGTATGATACATAGTTATGGATCAAGCTGGGCCCACTCCAAGATTTCTTGCCGGATGGCATGAAGACAGAAGATCTCGCCTTTTTCCAGGAAGGAGAGGTGGGACTCTGAGGATCGAAAGGAAGAGGACCGATGCTTTTGCAAAGGGAATGTTTGGAAGATCTTCCAGAGGATACGCCTCTACCTCCTACCGTCAGCCCTCCCACTCCACGGCACAGGAAGCCTACAGAGACCTGTCACAAGCCTTTGGGCCTCCACTTTCGCACCCCAGTGGGAGGTCGGCTGTCAAATTTTGTCAATGCATGGAAAGACATCACCTCCGATGAATGGGTGCTGGAAATTCTTCGACAAGGGCACACTCTAGAGTTCGAACACAAGTACCCTTGTATTCCTCCTGTGGCAAGGAAAGGAGCTGCACATGACCCAATTGCTCCAAGAAGTGCAAGCCATGCTAGCAAAGGCCGCAATAGAACCCGCCCTGCTGCACCTCTGGGGCTCCGGAGTATACTGCAGATACTTTCTAGTCCGAAAGAAGTCAGGGGGGTGGTGCCCTATCCTAGACTTATGACGCCTCAAAAAATACTTGAGATTCCAAAAGTTCAGGATGGTCACGTTGCAACAGGTGCTTGGCCAACTGGAGGAAGGGGATTTCATGACAACTCTAGACCTGGAGGATGCTTACTTTCATGCCTGCATACACCCGAATCATCAGAGGTTCTTACGCTTTGTAGACCTGTGACATCACTATCAGTTCAAGGCACTACCCTTCAGGATGAAGTCCGTAAGGGTATTCACAAAGTGCTTGGACCTAGTAGCAGCACATATGCGCGTCAAGGGCATACAGGTTTACCCCTACCTAGACAACTGGCTCATTCGGTCATGTTCTCAGGACCTTGCGACAAGACACACAGAAGAGACCATACCCCAGCTCACAGAACTCAGATTTTCCATTAATTATCCGAAATCCTGCACAGTGCCATCACGGGATGCTCTGTTTCTGGGGGCCTGCCTAAACACAGTGGCATCCTTGGCGTTTCCCTCAGAGGACAGAGCTCTAGCCATCCTGGGGAAGGTACATTGGCTTTCCGCAGTGAGATCCACAACCATCCTTGCGATCAAATTACTACTGGGCATGATGTCCTCTTGCATCCATCTGGTCCCATTCTGCAGGCTGATTATAAGGCCTCTACAGGAGTTTGTGGATGCGAGATGGCGCCAGGTCACAGAGAAATGGCCAGACAAGTTAACCCTCAACCTGGAATTCAAACAATCCAATCGATGGTGGGGAATCCGCTCACACCTTGTTCAAGGTTCTCCATTCCAGACTCCACTCTTCCAAGCAACGGTCACCACGGATGCCTCTCTGGACACATGGGGCGCTCACAGCGGCCGGTCCCACGCCAGGGGCCTCTGGCTACCGGAGGAAAAGAATCTGTACATCAATGTGCTGTAACTTCAGCCGTGTCTGGGCCCTCAAGTATTTCCAACCTCTTCTAAAAGATCTAGTAGTGGGGGTCTTCACAGACAACACCACCATGATGTTCTACATCAGGAAGCAGAGCAGGACCCGATCCCCTGCTCTTTCGTTGGAAGCTCAGACCCTGTGGCATTGGGCGATTCTTCAAAACATATTTCTTGTTCCTTTTCACCTGGCAGGCATAAAAAACATAGTAGCAGATGCCCTCAGCAGGGAGCTAGGTCCGATCACGAATGGGAGATGCAGCAGGACCAAGTGTCTCACCTTTTCTGCCAATGGGGCTGCCCCCAGATAGATCTTTTTGCCACAGCAGCGAACTCCAAATGCGAACAGTTCGGCAGCAGATTCCCCAAACAGGGAGCTTGGGGAGGCCTGCTCACTGAAATGGGAGGGTCGGTTCCTGTACACTTTTCCTCCAGTTCCTCTTCTGATGCATGTCATCAACACAATGAATCTATGCAAATGTAAGATGATACTTATCGACCCAGCATGGCCCCACCAAATCTGGTATCTGGACCTGCTCTGCCTGTCTGTGGCCCGGCTATCAGGCTGTCTCCTCTTCCTGACTTGCTCTCCAGAGAGGGCGGGACCATTCTGCATCATGACCCGGCGTCATTGAACCTCACGGCCTGGCTCCTGCAGCCTTAGAGTTTGGCCACTATGACCTTTCCGTGGAATGTAAATCAGTTTTTGCCAAGGCCTGGGTTTCATCTACTCTGTCGTGCTACGGCCACAAGTGGAAGCGCTTCACAGTGTGATGCAGGTCACAAGACATTACGCCTCTGCGTGTCACGGCCCCTCAACTCTTGCCTTACCTACTGTTGCTTGCAAAGACTGGATTGGCCCACGCCTCCATCAAGGTGCATCTGGCAGCTATCTCCCGATACAAACGTTTGCCAGGCAGGCATCCTTATGGTGCCACAGACTTGTCAAGGAATTTATGGAAGGTCTCTTTGGGTCTTTCCCTCCAGTAAAAGCTCCTGCCCCGGCATGGGGAGAGCTCAATGTCATCCTCACCAGGCTCATGGGGCCTCCCTTTGAGCCGTTGCATCAAGCACCTCTGAAGTTTCTTTCTTGGAAGACAGCTTTCCTGGTAGCTATCACCTTGGCCAGGTGGGTCGTGGAGATTCAAGCTCTTTCCTACAAACACCCATACCGGTTATTTCAGGCTACAAGGGTGGTGCTTCGTACTCACCCATCCTTCATGCCTAAAGTTCCATCTGAGTTTCACCTTTACGACCATTGGTTCTTCCAGTCTTCTTCCCAAATCCTGCGTCAGCTGCTGAACAGTCACTGCAAACGCTGGACTTTGCTTGCGCCTTAAAGGCAAACGCTGGACTTTGCTTGCGCCTTAAAGTTCTATGTGGGTCGCACGACGGGTTTCCCGACAACTTCACAGCTCTTTGTGAACTTTGGTCTTGTAAATCAAGGGAAGGCCCTGTCTAAGGCCTCCATATCCAGGTGGCTGTCTGGCTGCATCTTGCACTGTCATTGTCTGGCCAACAGACCACTGCCGGTCCGGCCTACAGCTCATTCCACCAGAGTCATTGCTGCAACAACGATGTTTCTCTCTGGGGTTCCCCTGCTGGGCATTAGCAGTGCTCCTACGTGGTGGTCCACGCACCCCTCCACAAGGTTCTACTGTGTCGACTGGATTCCAGGGAGGAGTCCAGAGTCGGCTAAGCCGTACTGTGCAACCTGTTTGCTTGAGGTGAGTTTGTTCCAAGCGTCAGTGTTGTACTACTGATGAGCTTTGCCACCTTCCATGGTTGTATATGTGTTTACTGCTGTATAATGAAGATTCCCCCTGCTAATAGCGCAGGGAGCTCTTGGTTCTATTAAAGACAAGGAGGCGAGCATTAAGCTTTCGCTTCTCTTTAATTCACTCTCCAGCAGTTTCAACAAATGCATCATGTTTCGTGAAAATATTAAAACTTTTTTTTTTCAGTAAAAACTTCAAGTCCTATCATTCCCTGTAGTTCCAGTCTCTAGTCTCTGTGCCTTAGCCCTTCCTGTTCCTGTGTACTCCCTCTTCTTTGACTGCTTAACTGTAAACCTCTGTAACATTAACTTGGGCTCAACAACTTCCCTTTTTCCTGCTTTCAGCAGCGTTCTATCTTTTGCCTCGGAACTTGCAATCCGATCGGAATCATCCACCCTCTTCGAATAGAATCATCCGTTCTTTTGGTCATCTCCTAACGTTGGGAAGTAAACAATAGAGATATGTTAGGGCTGGGAATACACCCCTATATCGAGGAGAAAACGGTCATCATGATTATTCGCAATTCATATCTCTTACATTACAATATTCTTCCCGTTTTCTGTGTATCTGGGTCAGGAATTTTATGCTCGCCTCCTTGTCTTTAATAGAATCAAGAGCTCCCTGCGCTATTAGCAGGGGGAATCTTCATTCTATGTCAAGACGGAGGCGAGCATTAAGCTTGTTCAAAGCTTCTTGCTATCGCAGTTGCCATCGTGCTGATCGGTCTAAAATAAAACGTCCTAAATGTTTTATCACTAGACCAATCTGCTGCCTTCATGATATCTTGTAATGATGCGCCTTGTCCTAATGCTTTCGACGCCATCGCTCCTCTGACAGAGTGCGCTCCAAATGCTGATACATCAATGCCCGCTAGGCTCCTGATATCTCTGACCCATCTCGCTATTGTGGCTGATGCTACGCCTTTGTGTGGTTTTCTGCGTGCTATAAGTAGTTGGGTTGTACCTACTGGTCTCCTTTCCGCTGTCCTACTCTCATATTCCTTAATACATGAAGCCACGCACCATTTGGGGTAGTCCTGCATGTATGGGTATGTGATTGTAGATGAGTCTGTTTTCGTTCTCTTCGCCAGAAAGAAGTTACTCCCTCCGGTCCATATGTTTTCCTATCTGTTTCCAGCGCCTTCACATCTGCTACTCTCCTGCACAATACCATACACAGTAATATGGCTAGTTTCCCTGATAGCTGTTCTAGTGATAGGTATCTGTTGCTAGGCCAGTCTGATAATAGTTTCAGCACCACCGATACGTCCCATAGTACCTTGTACTTAGGTTGAGGTGGCTTCCTAAATCTTATGCCTTCCAGGAGTCTAATCACTGCTATGTTCTCCCCTACCGGAATATCATCCAGTGGCACGTGACCTGCAGAAATTGCAGATCTGTAGACTCCTATGGTTCTATATGCCTTGCCGTCCTGCAGAAGTTCTGCTAGGAAGTTCAGTATTTCGACTAAAGGTGCAGAAACGGGATGAAGATCTCTCCTTCTGCACCATGACGACCACTTATTCCAAGCTGCGTCGTAGCTCCTTCTGGTTGCGGGTGCCCAGGACTCGGCAATAAGACTTGCAGTCTGCGCCGAAATGCCTGGGAGGTTCCAGCGTCTCCTGCTATCCTGCACGCCATCAATGGCAACGTCCCCTTCACTCTCAGAGGGTGAAATGACCCAACTGGGTCCGTGAGCAGGTCCACTGCTTGTGGTAGCATTCTCGGATAATCTACTAGCATTTCTATGAGAGTTGGGAACCAAACTTGTGATTTTCATACTGGTGCTATTAGTATCAGATTCGTCGCTTCTCTGCGAGCTTTCGCTAGCACTCTGCTCAACATTAAGAACGGCAGGAAGGCATGTAGCGTCCGTTCCCTCCAGTCCTGCAGGAATGCATCTACTCCAGCTGCTGCTGGGTCTAATATTCAACTGAAGAACCTCGTTGTCTGTGCGTTTAGTCTGGACGCAAACAGATCTGTATGGGCTGGTCCCCAACGTTCTTCCAGCTGTCGAAAAACTACTCGGTCCAGCTTCCAGTCGCTGGAGTCCGAGAGGTACCTGGAGTTCCAGTCCGCTATCACGTTTTGTGATCCTGGCAGGTATTCTGCTACTACTGAAATCCCTGATGCCAGGCAGGAGTGCCAGAAATCCTTGGCTATTTTTTCATTTATTTCAAATTTGTTGAGCGCACATCAGCCCAGAGGCATCGTGGCGCTTGTTACAGACATCTTAGTTGCAAAGGAGACCGTAGTTACAATCAACACATAAATTACAGAGGAAATATATACAATAGCAAGGCAGTATATTTACATGGCTTCCAAAAATGTGCTAGTTATTTAGCAAGGAACGCGGTTTTCAGTTTCCTGCGAAAGATGGGAAGTGAGTTTTCCGTTCGGATGTCTGAGGGGAGAGCGTTCCATGTCTGTGCTGCAATGTAGGGAAAACCAAGACCTCCGGCTTTGGCTTTTTTGATGCGTGGGGTGCAGAGTAGGTTAGCGTATTGCGTCCTGGTGGGGCGTGTGGAGGAAGGTTTGAGGATGGTATCAGAAAGATAGGACGGGGCGGAGAAGGAGAGGCATTTGTGAGTGAGGGTGAGGATTTTGAGGGTGATCCGTTCTTTGACTGAGAGCCATTGGGCTGAGAGCCTGGCCTGGGTGATATGCTCTCTTCTTGGGATACTAAGAGCGGCCCGGAGAGCGTTGTTCTGTGTGATTTGTAGTCTATTTATGTTTTTGGCTGATGTGCCTGCTAGGAGAGCATTGCAGTAGTCCAGTTTGGCTCCTATGGTTGCCCTCGCTATGGAGAGGCGGTTAGGTTTAGAGAGGTAGGGCTTGATGGCGTTTATAAGTTTGGTGGTGTGCGCGGATGCGGAAGTGATAGCGCTGACTTGTCTGGTCATGGATAGTGAGGAGTCGAGGTATACTCCCAGTGTCTTGACGGCTGTGGACACGGGAATGATGGAGTTGTCAATTGAGAAGTTAGTGTACAGTTTGTCCAGTTTGTCTAAGGTGTGCTGTTGGCCTAGTATCAAGATTTCGGTCTTGTCACCATTGAGGCAGAGGCCATTAATTGCCATCCATGCCTTGATGATGGAGTAGATGGTGTGGAGTGCCTTTGCGTCTTCGTTGTATGAGCCTGAGAGGGGTAGAAGTACTTGAGTGTCGTCCGCGTAGTTCGTGTAGGTGATGCCGTATGAGTCAAGTTTGTCAAAGAGGGGCTTGGTGAACAAGTTATAGAGTGTGGGTGCAGTGCAGGAACCTTGAGGGACCCCGCAATGGATTGTTGTGGGTGTGGCGTTAGCGATGTCCGAGAAGACTTTCATGGCCCTACCTTCGAGGAAGGAAGTGATCCAGGCAGCTGCTTTTTTAGAGAAGTTGGCTGAGTGCGTGAGGTGGGAGGTGAGAATCTTGTGATCAACCAGATCAAACGCGGCTGAGAGATCTAGAAGAAGCAGAAGAGCCGGCTTGCCTTTGTCCATGATTTGGGTGATCTGACTCTTCAGGTCTACCAGGGCTGTTTCTGTGCCATGTCCTTTCCGGAAACCCGATTGTCTCGTCCCGAGGATGGAGTGGGTTTCCAGAAAGTGTTGGATTTGGCAGTGTGCGGCTTTGTCCAGTAATTTCAGCAAGAATGGCACAGTGGTTATAGGTCTATAGTTGTTGGGTTGTGAGGGGTCAAGAGTCGGTTTTTTTAGGAGAGGCCGGACCCAAGCCTCTTTGAGGCTATCTCTGCCAGAAGTTTGGACCTCGTTCCACCTAGATGATTGATATATTTCACTGCTGAAATGTTGTCCATTTTCAACAGAATACAGGAGTTCACTTTCCCTTTCGTAAACGCCTTGATCGCAAATGACCCTGCTAGTAATTCTAGACAGTTGATGTGAAGTTTGAGTTCTTCCGAGCTCCACTTCCCTCCTGTCTGAAGGTCTCCGCAACGGGCTCCGGAGCCTGCTCTGCTGGCGTCCGACTCTATGATCAGGTCTGGGCGATCGCCGAAAATGGCTCTCCCGTTCCATGCTTCCATATTTGCTAGCCACTACTCCAGCTCTGTTCTGGCCTCTTGGTCGATGTGGACCATCTGATGATATTGCAGACCCTGCTGAAGGTGTTTTATCTTTGGTCTCTGAAGGGCTCGATAGTGCAGGGGCCCTGGAAATATTGCTTGTATGGAGGCTGCTAGGAGGCCTACCACTCGGGCTATCGCGCGTAGTGATATAACTGGTCTGCTGAGACATGTCTTTATCTCCCTTTTTATGTCTCGAATTTTTCTGTTCGGAAGCTCTAGTGTCGCTGATCTGGTGTCTATCACGAAGCCTAGAAATTCTATTCTCTTGGCTGGTCTCATTTCCGATTTTTCTCGGTTCACTAAAAATCCCAGCGATGTCAGGAGATTCACTACCCAGTCGGTCTGATAGTGGAGCGTCTCCCTGCCGTTGGCCATCAGTAGGATATCGTCCAGGTATATAATCATACGAATCCCTTTCTCTCTGATCGCTGCCGCTACTGGTTTCATAATTTTTGTGAAGGCCCAAGGTGCTGATGCCAGGCCAAACGGCATGGTAGCAAACTGCCATAATTGCTCGCCCCAGTAAAATGCTAGGAATGGGCGGAACTCTTTTCGAACTGGTATTGTCAAATAAGCGTCTTTGAGGTCTATCCTCACTAACCAATCGTCTTGTCGGAGTGTGTCTCTGAGGTGATGAGTACCTTCCATTTTGAAGTGGTTGTAAGCTACCCATCTGTTCATGTCCTTTAGGTTTATTACGGGTCTCACTTTGTCCTTTCGATGGACTAAAAACATGTTGCTCACAAATTTGGGAGGTGTCACACAAGGCTCTATCGCTTGCTTCTCCGCTAACTGCAGCAGTTCTGTGTGCAGAAGATCTCTCTCTTTTCGTGTTTTCGGTAGAGGGCGTGGTGTCTGACCCTGGTAAGGAATCTCTATAAAATCTGTAAGCATGCCTTTTGTTGTCTGTAACACCCATGCATCGCCAGAAAGCACTTGCCAGTTCTTCCAGAATATTGCTGTTCTCCCCCCAACTGGTGGATAATTTGAGACTCTCACCTGCGGGAGAATTGTGCCCTCTCCCTTGTCCTCTGCTACGTCTTCCTCTCGGGAAGCGACCCCTTGGAGGGAAGAAGGCGTCTGGCTGTCTGTTTCCCAGTAATTACTCCTGTTTCCTTGAGGCCTCCTGAATGTTTGGTAGCGACCGGCCGATCGGCCTCTAGACCGACCGGTCCCTCCAAAAATTTGTGTCGGGAAAATCTTTTTCATGGATGCTTGGGCCTTTTCTAGGGATGTGTATGTTCCCACAAACCTCCCCATTTCTTTTCCGAAGGTTTCTCCGAATAGAAGGCCTTGTGCGGCTTCGCCCGCTTCATCGGATGACAGGTCTCCTAACTTCTGATCAATTTTTAGTAGGAGTCCTTTCCTGCGTTCAGAAGAAATTGCGCAGTTCGCATTGCCTAGCAGACATACTGCTCTCTGGGCCCAGTTTGCCAGAACTCCTGGGTCCACTTCTTCCCCCGTGTCCTTCGCATGTTCTGCTAGATCCATGAACTTCGCTAATGGTCCTGCTATGTCAAGAAGCTTCTCCTGACAGCTTTTCCAAGAGCGGTCAATGCCCTTTCTTGGATCTTTATTCGCCTTTGATACAAATGACAGCATTTTCGGATCAAGCTCCGGCGCCTCTGCTACCTTCCCCGGTAATTCTGGTTTCGGGCACTCTGTCCTCATCCTCTGCCTCACTTCTTTTTCTAAGGCCTTTCGCAATCTCTTTCGTCATGTATTTCGCCACTCTTGGCGACGGTACCCATTCTGATGATCTTGGGTTTCTGATATCCTCGGGATTAAACATGTCCGAGGTCTCTTCCTCCTCTAAATTGTTGAGCTTTCTGAGCCTCTTCCTCGGCGGGGGTTGGCTGCTCTCGTCCCCTTCGTTGTCCGCCTCTTCTTGCGAGGAGGTAGGGGATTCTGGGATTTCCTCTTCGGGAAAAACTCCCTCCAAATTGCCCATATTATCATCCCCTGGGTAGGGGGTCTCGAGGCTCGGCACCTGTGTTTTCTTTATGAACGCTTCTCTTAGCTTACTAAAAGCGTCTTCAGCCTCCGGGGCCTCAGTATTCGCCCCCTCAGTTTGGCCCGGGGGGTCAGAAGAGTCCTTGCTCTTCCGGGCCTTGATACACCCCTTGGGGTCCTTTGCGGCGACCCTGGTGGACGTGCTGTCTCCGGTGCATTTACCTTGAGTACTCAGGTATAATTCTATGGTATGTAGCCTGTCTTGCAGGGGTCTCACACTCTGCGCTACTGCCTCTGTGAGCGAGTCTCCCAGCACTTCTTTAAAGCTGTAGGCTAAATCCTCTGGGTAGGTAGCCTCTTGCTCCTCATCACTCCACTCAAAGTTAGACATTATTGTGCTGTTCAGGTGCCTTCTCAATACCTTTCCAGGTGTAGGTGCACGTCCACTGCTCCGCTCTATGAGGCTGCACCTGTTCGCCCTTTTTTCCTACAGTGCAGGGTACTTCAGATATGGGCTTTCTGATTTATCAGTGAAAGAATGTGCTTTTCAGCTATCTGCCGTTTAATTAGTCTTTCCGTGAGCTTATTAGTGCTCCGAACACGAAACGCGGTGGAAAAACCCTTTCAAATTCTGGATTTCACCGCTTCGTGTATATTGCTCCTCCTCCCCAAAGGTGGGGGCTCTCAGGAGCAGAGCGCTCTCGCTCTGATTGGCTCCCGAGCGCTTCACTCTTCCAGGAGGAGGGAGTTCCCCTCTCCTAGAGCGCGAGCTTCCGGGTCCTCATGCTCCGCCCTCACGAGGGTGGGGGCTATCTCACTCCCTAGCGCGAGCGGGAAGACAAGACCTCCCGCTCGCGCTGCTTGCTCCGCCTCCCCAAGGGTGGGGGCCGCTAGCCCTCGATCGCGCTGTGGAGCGCTGCGGGCTTACCTGAGGAGATAGGCAGGCCCCTACTGTGTCGGCTAACGTGACATGGGGCTGCCAAATCTCCTCAGCCAAGTGTAAATTGCTATACTGCGCGCTGCACTCACGTCGCGCAAATACTCCTGTAACAATGTCTGTTTTATAAAAATGTTAACACACGATCTACATGTCTATTAAATAAACACATTCGCGGAGCTCTATAATAACGTGTTACTTATCTGGAGAGCAGGAAAAGAAGAGGAAGTACACAGGAACAGGAAGGGCTAAGGCACAGAGACTAGAGACTGGAACTACAGGGAATGATGGGACTTGAAGTTTTTACTGAAAAAAAAAAGTTTTAATATTTTCACGAAATATGATGTATTTGTTGAAACTGCTGGAGAGTGAATTAAAGAGAAGAGAAAGCTTAATGCTCACCTCCGTCTTGACATAGAATCGTATTCATGACCATGTGACTCCATGCCAGACCCCATGCGGGAGAAGGAACAAGTTACCTGTACCTTTTGCCTGCCCTGCTGTGGCTTGCCATAATATTGTAACCATCCGACAATTAGGGAGCAATATGTTAGCAGACTGGTTGCAAATCCCATTTGGTGCAATATAAGTTCTGTGACGACAGGTTAGGCAGATGTACATGTTGGTTGATAAAGAAAATAACATTCTGCCCTTTGAAATACATATTATTAGCTTTTTATTTTTTTTATTAATGAAGTTGAAATCCCCGACAATTTTCTTCCTATATTTAATTTTATTTGCTTTGCAAATTATTATTTGGAATCATGTTTTGAACACCCCAAAAATATAATATTTTATAACTTATCAATATTAAATAGCCAACTAATAGCACATTTGCTTGCTTCATGGTGTATGCATTCTCTCGTCAATCCTTTACTGAACGTGAAACTATAGCATTGAAATGAACTCCTTATTCCAAATAGATAGGTTGCAACATGTTATGTGCCAGCATGTGATACTGCTGGGAGTTAGTATGGTCGGCTTCTCAAGAGATTCTATGTCAAGACTCGGAGGCGAAAGATTATGCTCTAACTTCTCTTTACTTACTCGAGCAGCAATTTAACCAACAAACATGAGAAACAAATAACCAATAAAAACTACAAATCCCAACAAAAACCAATCCCATTTGTAGTCCGTTTTTCATAGGTTGTTCCAATCAAGTGACTTCATCATCCAATTACACTTCTCCAGATTTTCCATACATTCTTTACAGAAAGTTATGATTCTATTAAAGACTCAGAGGCGAAAGATTATTCCACCCAATTTCAATCGCTACAATGAAATGTGCATATATGGTATTTGGAAAATAATGTGATGTTGTATTTGACATGGTGATGTTCTTGTTATGCGATTGCCGACCCGTTCATGATGCGATTGGTAATGGTTTATAATTGTTTCAGGGACGGAGCAGAAAACGACACCATGAGAAGGAAACAAGGGGAAGTTAAAGAAGTCTACCGGTTGGGGTGCAAGTTTGGATTTCATTCAGCAAAAGAAAGAGGAAGGACTATGGGGACAGTTAGTGTTATAGAAGATAGGAGAAGTGTAATTGGATGATGAAGTCACGTGATTGGAACAACCTATGAAAAACGGACTACAAATGCAATTGGTTTTTGTTGGGATTTGTAGTTTTTATTGGTTATTTGTTTTTCATGTTTGTCGGTTAAATTGCTGCTTCAGTAAGTAAAGAGAAGTTACAGCATAATCTTTCGCCTCCGAGTCTTTAATAGAATCATTACTTTCTGTAACGAATGTATGGAAAATCTGCATTTTTTGGTGACTGATTGAGGTTCTCACTGCCGTTCCATGGACCAGAATACTTTTTTTTCACAGTGCATGTTTTACAAGCAGCAATTATCAAGTACAAGCTTTCTTACTTACTTTATCTCACCCGCTAATTTCCATGTATGTCATTTAATACTCATTCAGACATAAAGCTACCATCTGTTGGTATCATCATTAAAATTGTGCTAGTACCTAACGCCTAACCTGCCAACTCCTTGTGTTTCCTACTATTCACAGTGACAAAAATGATGCATTCTGTATGTTTTTTTTCGACTTCAAGTTAGTGCAAGTAACGGATCAGAGTGCACTCATCTTGCTAACAAATAAAGTGATTGTTTTTAAGATATTTAATACAGGGGATAATTATGTAGAACATTACCTCTATACCCCCTGCCTCCTCCCAGTAGTTACTTTTGACGCCCCAAACGTCCTTGAAATAATTACATTCTTAATATGATTAATCGAACATTTTTCCAATCTATTCTTTTTATGATTTCAATGCACCACCCCGATTTCAAATACATTTTAGCAGTACATCCTAATTTTTTGTTCCAATTTAGCACGTTAATTTAAAGATGCATACTGTATAATTTTACTGTGATTTAAAGGGCCTGTTGTCAATTCAAGCAAGCACCTGTTGAGTGTAAGTTGAAAGTTATAACTTTGCTGCTTTGTTAAACATGCAAAAAATGAACTTGATACTAAAACAAAATTGACTTTCATGTCGATTGGCTATACTGTCCTAACGTGGAATAAGCCAACTGAGATTTTAGTCGCTCTAATCCTTTGTTTCAAATGTTGGTTGCTTTTCATCATACAGACGTGTTAATGCTAAGGGCCTCCATGTTACTTGAATGTTGTAAGAGAGGGGAGAGGGAGCTGAGGATTCCATGGGCCTCTAACCCCCTACAAAATGACGGAATTGACAAGAGAAGCCTAATGAGGGGCTCAGAGCATAGTGTGAAAAAGACCAGAAGGTTTGGAGCGGTCCTGAAAGCACGGGCCGAGATCGATGCATGTGACGTTTTCCACCTGCTGAAAACAATATGGCGGATGACAATGAGTTGTAACAGCCTGCGTGCGAGGCAGACCACCACCGAGCAATAGAGATCCTCATCAATCCGCAAGAGGACAAGTATTTATGCTGCTCAATAGAACAGCCTTGGCTCCCGCAAGGTGGATTTCCTTGCAGAGAGAGGCTCGGCTTTCGTGGACGAGGAGGTCCCATACCTGTGTGGCGCCTCGGGCAAGTGCAGCACTGGCTTGGCACGAGAGCTGAGCCCGGAGTGGGGAACACACAGTGAGGGGGTTGGCGACCCTGAAGAAAGGGAGGCTGAGGCGTGGAGGATTTTAGGAGGTGGCAGCAGAGGGATCTGCAGCAGACTTATTTGAGGCCCCAATCCCCTGTGCTGGGGACAGACGAGAACCGCAGCCCCACACAGACCAGCACTTAACGCTCAATGTGTCCAGCGGCGACCAGAGCAGAGGAGGAGCAGAGTAAAAAGCGCCCGCTGTGATATAACCTCTGGAGTATTGATTCAACAGGTAGGAAGAACGTCAGACGCTCTGGTGTAGGTGTCAGCGATAGGGAGACCAGGGTTTGAGACCAAGATATCCTTTTTGAACTTCTTTCTGCCAGACTTAGTGAGAAGGGGAGGATAGTCAATGGAAAAACAGAGAAGATATGGGAAATGGAGAGCGCCATGAGTGATGTACAGGAAGGGTGAAGCTGAATGAAAGGGGGGAGGGAGGAGAAGGGGAGCAGGACAGGAAAAGCAGGACAGGGTACACAAAGAAGTCCCTGGGCGCAGCCAAAATCAAAATACAGTACAGCCACAGGCGCACAGCTAGATTTGAATTAGCAGCAAGGTAAAATAACGTAAAGTCACAGGCAGAAAGAGAGTCATGGAGAGAAGGGTGGAATTGGGAAAGTCAAGGGGGGAGGAGCAGTTGAGAATGAGGAAACTAACCCAATGTCATTGAAGTAAAGGTATACAAAAAGTTTTGGAATCACCAGGAAGTTCAGAAGCGACAGTCCCATTGGGCTGGAGAGGGCTGTAAGTGGGCCACCCAGAGCGCCCAGGCAGCAGTCAGGGAGCAGACAGGGGACTTTGTTGTGGGCCTTTGTTGCTGGTGCCGGTTCCCGCCTCCCGGTGCCCTTGATTGGTCAATATGGAAGTCTGTAGCCAATCAAAGAGGGCCAGGCTACAGGCAGAGGAAGGAGCCACCAGTTGGTGAAGGAGGAGCAGCCATCTTTAAAATAATGCCAGAGTCAGAGATAAGCACACAAACTACTGGGCACCTCGATCATATTTCTTCATGGGAGGTGCAGATGCAAGGGTAACACAGCCATGCGCTGTGTAAGCATCCAGAAGAGGAACCGAGAATTAACAGGCCCTGTCGCGCACACAGTAGTAAAATAATCAACCTTGGGTTCTGTTGCAATTAGAATTCGCCCCAGTGCATTAGAATTGGTGTGAGCACCACTTATGATGAGATAGGTCCTTATGGCACACTGTTGTCACAGATCGGGGACCAAGGAGTCCCTGGTTATCCTGCCTCCTTCATCAAGGCCTTTATCCCCATCACTGTTCCCGAGACACCACTATGAATGTGACCCCTAGTATTGCACTGGTTCAGCGTCAAGTGCTCTCCTCATCTGCCCCCCAATTGTGGGAGCATGGACAGCAACTCCTGGCTTCAGAGTTAAAGTGTTCCCAAAGCACAGTATCAGACTCCCTAGCCTGGTCCCGGTCACGGCAAGCAGTGTTGTCAGCAGGTGACACCACGCAGATCGGGAGCTGTAAGCGCTCCGACCTCAGGTGCCACTACCTTCACTTAGTCCCACAGGGCCTCATCCCGAGTTTGGAGGTAATCATGGCGCTATTAGCGCATGACTACCTCCAATACCGGTACCGAGTCCGCCCTCGTTCAATGTGGACTTACCGGTCTATTCCGACCTTTGCGGGACCGGTAAGACCCCATAGAAAAAGCCATTCCCCATTCCCATTTGAGCCCCCATAGGGCTCAATGGGTAGAGGGAAGGCGCTAATAAAGGTACCGCAAATTGCGGTACCGTTATTAGCTCTGAAGTCCCTTAACGGGTCCCGTCCTTAACGCCTGGCAAAACCAGGCGTTAAGGAAGGGACCCGCTAAGGCAACTCGGAATAGGGCGCAAAGGGATTACCGGCACCGGTGTCCTTAACGGTGCCCGGTATCCCTTTGCGCCAAACTCGGAATGAGGCCCACTGAGTCTTGTGATTTTCCAACCAGGGGGGTTCGGGCGACAACCCCGCCCGTCCACTGCCCTCACCAGTGCCAAATTCCTCACCTGATTGATTTCTAATCACAACACCGCAAGGATGGCCTTGTGAAGGTCACATGACAGGCTTTTCCTGCAGCTGCCTCTGGTTCCCACAGGTCCCCCGTACGGGTAGCTGTGGTGCTGAACATTTTGGTGTCTCCAGCAAAGGATGCCAGGCATGGCCGGCCTTAGCGTAGGGTAAGGAACGGCAGGGCAGACTGGGCGACAGCCCGCGGCGCCATAACCCCCAGGGCCTCATTAGCAGCCCCAGGGCGTCAGCTTGGGGGAGCCTTTAAAGGGCTACCCGAGCTGGCATGGTGGGAGAAGTGTCCTTTTTCAAATTAAATGCGCTCGCGGGAGCAGTTGCATTTAAGAACAATAGGGTGCTGTTACTCTATTGAGATAATTACCTTTCAAGGCTGCGACACAGGAGTGGGGCGGTTTTCATTAGAATAGGGTGGTGATGCGTGCATCAGCACCCTATTCCAATGATTAACTCCCTGCTCCAGCGTGGGAGTGGGTAGATAATCATCTTACTAGGGTGTGGCAACACCATATTGCTGCCTTCTCCCACCACCGAAAAAAAACATTTGGTGCCTCCAACCTCCCTCCACTCCCCAATTGACCAGGGGCATGGCAGGCACCAGATTGTTCTTTTTCTGCCTGGGGTGCTGCCACCACTAAGGCCGGCACTGATGCCAGGGCTACGGCACCCTCTTAGGTTGCACAGGGATGGCTGGTGCAGGTGGCGAGACAGCACCACTCTCCTGAATGGACCGGATTACAAGGGCCCCAGGGGGAGGCAACTTAGGTGGGCACCTCCATGCTATTGATTTCACTGTATTTATAGGTGGGATTGTGGTTTTGCAAGCCAGGCACACAGGAGCTCATCCAGAGCAAATCTTCATGCTCGAATGGCTGTCTAGGCCCCCCAATATATCACAGAATTGAGAAGAGAAGTCTGATTGACTTTCACTGTTGGGGCCACGACTCGGACCTGTTGGCAATGCAGTGTGACACTGGACTTGTGTGCAACCTCCTTTCTAAGGCCCAACGAGTACAACCAGAGATAGTAAGGAGTCCTATTTTTTAAAAAACTCCAGCAGGTTCATCATGAGGACGATTCCCATAAGTGATACACACTTTTTAGCTGGTCAAGGGAGCCAAGGGTTTTATCAAAATGGTTAGGCAACAGGAAGATGTGTTAATGGGGTCCGCAAATAGGGGCAATAAATTCTGGATTTGGTAAATCATTCTAATATTTGTTTTTTCCTGTTTTATTGCAGTGCAGCTGAGGGAGCGCGCCTGGGAAGGCTGTATTGTGGGGAAAAATGGTTTTCACGTTTGGTGAAGTAAACCAAGCTGTGCATGGGCAATGAGCCGTGCAAGCCAGGGTGTTTTTCTTCCCCAGCCTTGCATGACCAACTGGCCCTGATGGCTCGGGTACTGCACCCTTAAAATGCCCAGGTGGCGAACATGTGACTCCCCATGGATTAGGAGGACCTGTGGCAGCTAGTCCTTGTCGCTCCACTGTGCTCGGCTCTCCAGGCACCAGGAAGCAGTGAGAGGTGTTTGATTAAAACCTCTCCCTGCTTGCTACCTGGAGGGTAAGCATTTTATTATTATTATGTTTTTTAAGTGTGCCATCTCCATCTAAGTCCACCCATACTTCTCTGTACCATTGCAGCTCCGTTGGTTCCTTTATTGTTGTGTGGTGTAAATGATCAACCCTGTCCCCATATTGACTGTAAATTGCTGTCATCCTGTTCTGCGGTGTGGTGTATTCCCCTGTTTCTATTTGTGCATCTATCATGGTAGCTACCGTTGTCGGTCGGCCCATTGTTACCATCATCATAGCTGAGGTAGGCATGCTTTTTTCACAACACCGCAGTCCCAGTTGGCACACACAGAAGAATAAGAGCACAAAGACGATGATGGGAATGAGTATTTTCATTGCCACGTTTACCCATGACGGTATCTAACTAAACAGATTGTCGAACCACGTGCTTTCCTCTGCGCCTCCTTCTATTCTCATCCTCTCTCCTAGATTGTGTACTGCTTTTATGACATGTGAGATTGTCCCGTTATCAGCATCTTCAGCTGGCACAAATGTGCAACACGCCCTCCCAATTTTTCGGCAAACACCACCGTCCATTGCCGTGAGGAGATCTAGGACATATCTATTTTGCATCGTCATCAGGCGCAGTGCGCGGAGCTCTATTTTTATAACGTTGAACCCTTCTTCAATGTCGTTAGCCAGTTGGATGAGCTCCCAGCACACTATCTGCAACCATTTGGTGTTTGTTCGTGCTTGGAGTCCTGGGACAAGAAGTGAGGCGAAAAATGTCTCTGCTGATGAAAAGAGCTTGTATTTCTGCGGGATCTCAGCAAGGAGCTTCGATGATTCGGATGAGATGCAATTGGAATACCTTTTACTTCGTACAAGTTTTTTCTTCAGTTCATATTCTGAAAATAGTTCGTAAGTTGGAGCTTCTGTTGTCATTTGTTGGTGCGCTGTCGACTGTTCAGCCGAGTGCCCTGCTGCCGATATGCCAGCCGATTGCCCTGCTGCCGATATGCCAGCCGTTTTTCACGTTGTCCCCTGGATATGACTTTCAGGTATTACCACCAGGGCTGTGTGGAGGGTGGCTAAGGCACATGTACCTTTCCATGCTGTTGGGAGGTGTAGATAGGCTTGTTTGCCGCAAATCCAGTACATGTCCATTAGTGCAGCGGTGCCTTTCTTCATGTCAGGTATTATTACCGTCTTGTTGCCTTTCTTTGTTTCCCCCATGTTCACTCTTCCTTCCCCATGGAAACACAGTTTATGTGGCACTTCTTTCTGTATTTTGATAGGTTTTTCCAACGCTGTGACCCACGTTAACTTCGTGACATGCTGCGACCAGATGGGGTCACATACCTCCTTTATCCATTGCAAGGTGTCATTGGATAGGCCTCGAAGTGCTTCTGCTTTGCATTCGATAGTTTCTTCGTGCCACTTATTTTCTGCATATCTCGTTCCCTTGATGACAAGAAATGGTTCCTTAAGGCAAATTACTCCTTGGCGTCTGCTTGTGCATGTTCTCTAATTTTTTAGTTTTTCCATTGTGACGGTGTGCGCTTGGAAGGTGCTTTTTATCCTGCACAGAACTAGATGAATTAAACATTGGGCCTCCGACAAGGGCACTTCCTGGGGTATTAACATTTTCGGTGTTCCTGATGCATGCGGAATGAGTGAACAGACGTAGCAGCTTTCATTTGTTGCCTGCTTTGCCGTGGCACTCATGTCCGAATACCACTTGTTTGATTGATCTGGATGGCGGGGATCTTCTATTTCGTCTAGCCCCAGATCATGATAAATGTTGTATCTTTTCCCTCGCACCCCCCTTATTCTCCTCCTTCTCCCTTCCTTGTTATTGTTTCTTACCCTTTTGTAATGTATTGGAAACATTCCAGCCCAGGTTGTATCATTGTTATTCAATATGGCATGTGTATCTTCATCAGTAGCAGCAGCGTCGTGTGAGATAGGGTGTATGGTTGCCTGTGAACGTGTACTAGTGTTACTTAAATCATTTGGCCAGTAATAATCGCCATCGTATTCATTAAGTTCATAATCATTACTCATATTTATATTAGGAAGTAGCAAGGAGACACTTGTTGGGCCTGCGGTGGCGTGTTCTGAAGATTGTATTACAATTGTACCATTGGCATTAATGTCATATGTTTCTTTCCACATCATCTTTACCTCAGTCCATATCAAGTGCGACCCTTCTCGTATCAAGTTAGCCCCGCCCCCCCTTGTGCATGTCATTAACCAAAGATAGAAGGGTATAATACCAAGCCATAAAGAACAACATAACTGACAACAAAACTGCAGCACATTTTAAAACACATTCAACATTACTGAACCTATTAGCTCTAATGGCATCCCTATCACTATCTAGCTTTAATCGGTTCTCCGCGATTGTGGTTTGTTGGGCCACAATATATAAATGTATTTACATTTCTGTTTCAACTTCATATTTAATCATCATTTTTATTCATGTTTGCTCATTTCTCCATTACACATTTATTTCATTATGGAGAGAAGGATAGTGAAAGAGTGATGAGAAAAGCGAGGAACAATAATCGAGAGGAAGAAGAGAGAGAGAGAGAGAAAATATTAAACAATAAAAAAGGAAGAACGGAAAAGAAGAAAGTAGGAGATAGGTCATGCAGAACAAGACACATATCATAACTTTTATCTCTGCAGGTTCTGTTTGCCGACAATTTTGTTATCCCTTTTCAACCGAATTTGTGGTGCTAGTAGCACCATCTTGCTCATCCTGGGGGATTGTACTATCGCGTGCCCTCCTCACATCTGATAAGTGCACCCAATACTTCAATCCCTTCACCTTCACTGCACAAAGCTACGAACGTACACTTGTGCTCCTGGCATCAGTGGCCCACTTGGGCTGTCTGTGGCTGGTGTGGTATTATCAGTCGCCACATTTTCAGTAAAAGGCGGTGATATTTGTCACGCTATGCTTCGCACTGTGAGTGTCAACTGGGTTAGGTATTCCATGAACTCTTCTCCCAGCACTGTGGCAGCCCTGTGCGCATCCGATGCTCTCCTAATCGGAGATACTGGCATGTGTATTCACCTACGAGTTACAATTTCATTGGGGCTCAGATGGTGGTCCTTAGATGGCTGCGTCCTGAGCTGGAACAGTGCTAGGGGTAAGCAATATACCCAGTTTTTTTTCATTGTATTACACAATTTCGATAGCTTACTCTTCAGTAATCCGTTGATCTTTTCTACCACCCCATTCGCCATCGGATGATAAATGGAACATAGTTTGTGTTTTACCCCCAAGAGTGATGTCACTTCCTTAAAGAGGTCATTCACGAAGTGCGTACCTTTGTCTGATGTTATCACATCGCATATTCCCCATCGGGAGAACACTTCCCGAACAAGGAATTTCGCTGCACACTTCGTGTCTGGGTGGGGACATGGGCCCACTTCCACCCATCTTGAAAAGGGGCATACCACTACAATCAAATATCTTGCTCCATTGCATCGCTCTCCCATATCAGCATAGTCTATATGGAGCTCTCTAAATGGTCCTGTTGGCCGGGGCAGGGTACCACGCAGTGTTCTCAATGTCATCCCTGAATTATATGTTTGGCATGTTATGCATTCCACAATGAATTTTGACAGGTGCTCCTGTAAATTGGGGACGAACCAATGTTCCCGGATGTCTGCGGCAATGTGTTGTTTTGCTACATGGCCGGGGAAATGCAGCTGTTGGAATGCTATTTCAAGTAATTCTACGGGCATTACTACCTTTCCTGTTGTCTCCTGCCTCAAAATGAGGTCTGTGGCTGATTGTTTACATCCCCGTTTGTTCCACAATTCTTGCTCCTCCTGTGGTGCTCTTCTTTGTAACTCTATTATCTGCATTATTGGTGTATTACTGTAGGCTTCTTCTAGTGGTTCTGGAATGGTTGCCTTTACAGCGCATTTGAGTGTTGGTGTTACATTGAAATACGAGGACTCCTTTGCCGCTGCGTCGGCTGCCGCGTTTCCCAATGAGATTGCATCTGTGTTATTGGTATGGGCTTGGCATTTCACCACTGCCACTAACGACGGTTCTGCTAGTGCGTCTATCAGCTCATTCAATAGGTTGGCGTGCTGTACTGGAGAGCCATCCGCTCGTCGGAACCCCCTTCTACGCCACCGGGACAGCCCTGAATGGACTGTCATAGTTGCATATGCTGAATCTGAGTAAATGGTTACTATGCATCCTTTAGCTGTGTGCAATGCCTCAATCAATGCAGTTAGTTCAGCTGCCTGTGCTGAGTAATGGGACAGGAGGCACTTTTGGACAATCGTTTCATAGCCATCTTCTTCCATGCGCACTACCGCCATCCCTACATGTTTTTCCCCTGTTTCTGGGTTTATTGATGCTGACCCATCTATGAAATATATTTCTCCCTCCTTCAGGGCATTTTCACTTGTTTTTGGGATGTTATCACCTTCCCCCTCATAGGTGGCACAATCGTGTTCCTGTATGTCCTCTGTCGTGCATGGCTCTGTGATGAATGTTGCTGGGTTTACTGTTTTGCACCTGACAACGTGTATATTGGGGCGCAAAATTATTATCTCATATGCTGTTGCTCTCTGTGTTGTTAATGTTGATTTTGATCGCTCAAGAATGGCAAATAAGGAATGTTCTGCATATAGCGTTACTAAACAACCCATCACAATGATGGCGCTTTTTTCAATCGCGAAGGCTGCAGCTGCGAGAGCCTGTTCACACGCAAAGTGACCTTGCATTACGGGATCTAGTGTCCCGCTGTAGTAAGCCAATGGATTGTGACCTAATGATGTTTTTTGTGTCAGTATTGCCGTCATCAGTGTTCTATTACAGTGTGAAAACAAGAAAAATTCCCTCTCATAATCTGGGTTCGTGAAAACTGGGGCATCAGCAATGAGGTCTTTTAGTTTAAAATACTGTGTCATCATTTCATGTGTCCATTTTATTGCGGCTCTAGTTTTCTGTGCTTCTTTTAATGCTTGTAGCAATGGACGTGTATATGCTGCGTAATCGAGGATCCATGCTCGACAATAGTTACAGATGCCAAGAAACTTTTGCATGTCCTTCACTGTTTTTGGGATGATTATGTTGCGTATGGCAGCTGCTCTGTCTGGGAGTATTTGTTTCCCATCTTTTGATATCAACTGTCCAAGGTATACGACCTTGGCGATGCAGTATTGCAATTTTCCTTTGTTCACCTTGTACCCCTTGGTAACTAACACATTTAGCAGTGCTATCGTATCTTCTCTGCATTTTTCTTCTGTATGGCTGCAGACGAGTAAATCGTCTACGTATTGAATAATGGTGCTCTCTACATGTATATTTCCAATGTCTTCACGTAGTACTCTGTTAAAAATGCTGGGGCTCTCGCAATACCCTTGTGGGAGTCTGCGATGTTCATACCTGTTGTTCCCTAATGTGAACGCTGTCAGGTATTGAGTTCCTGGGTCGAGTGGTATGGAGAAGAAAGCATTCTTCAAATCAATTACAGTGTTGATTCTTTTGGTATGCTGCACAATATTGATGCCGGGTTAGGCACTAATGGGAACTCTTTTTGAATGACGTCATTGAGTGGGCGGAGAGCTTGGATCATCCTCCACGCCCCTCCTTTTGCTTTTTTGATCGGGAAAATTGCTGTGTTACACGGGGAGTTTGGTGGCACTATGATACCTTGTTTTAGGAGTGCATTTATTGTTTCCCTAATTCCCTTCTCGGCTTCTCTGGATATGGGATATTGTTTAACTCTCGGCGGTTTGGCACCTGGTTTGAGTTTTATTTTTATTGGTGTTACTTCATGCAGTAACCCTACATCGTGGGGCCCTGTAGTCCAAATTTCAGGTGCTACCTTTGCCATGTCTTCCTCAAATATAGTCGGTGGGGCATTGACACTAGCCATGAGTGGGTAGTGTACCTCTCTGTACTGGATCATGATGTCGCATGGTATGCTTATTTCCATTATTATTTCTCCGTCATCTCATTATCAGTGAATAATTCCTTGTCTGTTATGTTTCTTAGCATTATGTTTGGGTCTATGCATAACACAGTTCTCCACTCACACCCATGCGCCTCCAATCCTATGACCACAATGCGTCTGCTTGATACCTGAACTGCCTCGATGTCTATGGACATGATCGTACCTGGCACAACATCTGTTTGTGCAATTGGGCGGAATATAAAATCTGATGGTGTTCTCCATTCTTTTCTCGTTATCTCTGGTACCACTCGGGCTAATACCTTGATGCCATAAATAAACATGTCTATGTCAATGGGTATTCCTCGCACCACAACTTCATTCATCACTGTGCTGATCATCAACATGGCTCGTACTGGGCACACTCCCGGGGTTGAACATACTATTCCTCGTTCTGTAAACGATATGGTCATATTCAATTTGCTTAACAAATCTCTCCCCAGCAAATTGATCGGCGCGTCTTCGTGGTACAGTAAGGGTGCGCGCACGGTTTTTCCCCCTACCGTTATATCAAGATCTTTAGTGTAAGGAACTTTTAAAATAGCCCCAGAGAACCCCTGCATTCCAAATTCCTGCCTGTGAGAGGAACCCGCCCTTCCATGAGACATGATTTCTCTGCTCCTAAGTCTACCATAAAGATAAACTGCTTGTTTCCTATCTCTGCCCCCACTAGTGGTTCCTCTTCTGCACGTAGGGTGGTGGATAGGACCGGACACGCAAGTGTTCTCTGTGGGCTGTCCTAATCTGAATGCCTTTCTTGTCCTGGTACTGAAAAGACATTGGCCCTCATTACGACCCTGGCGGATTTCGCGGTGCTAAATGCACCGCGAAGCACGGCGGAAAGCCGTCGATAGCGCCATGGGGGTTGGCGGATTTACCACCCCATGCCGACCTTGGCGGAGCGGTAAATCCCCAATCCCCATTTTGCCCTTCCCCATTCCCATTCTTGCCCCATAGGGTATAATGGGAGTGGGGAAGGAGTTAATTACGCCGCCGTAAAGTACGGCGGCGTAATTAACAACGAGGTCCCTTAGCGCCATGGTTTTCTCCGCCCGGAAAAACCAGGCGGAGAAAACCTCCATGGCGCTAAGGGAACTCGTAGTACGGCGGACGGGTCCGCCGCGATTAGCGCTGGCGGAAACCCACTCCGCCAGGGTCCTAATGAGGGCCATTGTCTCCAACCACTGTCACGCCGCGGAATGGTGCGGGTGCACCATTAGCAGCCGTTGCGAAACAATTATGACTTTCGTTTCCTACCGTGTTTTGACTTGCCATAGGTTGTGGGGGTGGCTGTTGTCTTTGCTGGATTTGAGGTTCGTTATAGCACTGATCCTGCTGTCTTCCTCCTCCAATTGTTAGTCCATAAGGGCTACCTGGGTGTGGGCACCCCCATGCTTGTTCATTCTCTATGCGCTGCTGCCCTTGGAAATACCCTGAAGGCCGCATTCTGCAATCTCTTGAATAGTGTCCCCATCTCCCACAGTTCCAACAAGACCCTTGTGGTCCGCCCCTCATTTCTTGCCTACCAAATCCTCTACTCCCCATACCTCCAAAACCCCCTCTCTGGCCACGGTACCCACCTCTTCCTCTTGCCGGTCTGTCTTGCCACTGTTGTCTGCCGTATTGCTCTTCTCCATTCCACAGCTCTTGTCCTCCTGTTGCCTGCAGTGCTGCTATTGTAACTGGTCTGTTTCCCGCTCCTTCATCCCCCTCGTTTTCTCTATCTGTGGCTATGCTGGCATTGATGGCGGCGACCTTCACTAATTTGTTCTGTACCAGCTTCGCCTCGTCTGCCAGCCTTTTTTTTGCTATCTCCTTTTCTCTCTCTTTGATCCTCCTGCAGTGGTACACAATTATACTCTGAATTTCAGGCCAACCCTTGTCTTCTATCCCAGCTATTTTATCCAAGGCCTTCTGTACCTCCTTAGGGAGCCCTTTTTTGTGATAAAATAGAACAAGGCGGTGGACTGGTTCAACGCCGTGCCAGTTTCGCTTCTCCACAAATCCTGCACCCGTGGTATGAACTGCGTAGGATCCTCATTCTCCTCCATTGTACACTGCATCACTAAATGTAAATCTGGAATATCTGGAAACGTGCGCCGCAATGCATCCCACACTTGTGCTCGAACGTTGTTGAACGCCGACCCATCTTGGCGGTCACAACTCATTGTTACTCCGGGGAATCGGGGCCTTTTCCCACACTGCGTCTGCTTGGTCACCAATTGCTGACACTAATAAACTTTTCACATCCCCTATTGCTAGTGGCACTCCTTCCGTGTTCTTCTCAAAAGCATGTATCCATTTCCCAGCCCCTCACGATAGTGGGGGGAGGACTTTCAGCAAGTTGTTTTTATCCATCTGTGCCCACGGAATGTAATGTGGCCTACCTGCTCCTTTATGTATTAATGGCATTTGTAACTTGTGTTTCTTTCCTACCTTACTTACTGCACCTTTCTTTATTTTATTTACCATCATATTCCCTCCTCGCTGTCTTAATCTGCCCTGCCATAGTGGTGGTGATGGTGTATCTGGGTAACGGCGGTTTGGCAGTGGGGACCCTGCCACGGCAGCTGCCTCTTCATATTCGTCTAAGTCACTCCATACTTCTTCTATTTCTGATTCTTGCTCATTGTTTTCTTCGTGTCCTTCCCCTTTCTCACTTTCCGGGGTGGGTGGGCGTATAATCCTCACAGGCTTGTCATTTAGATGGAACAGGAGCTCCCCTGACTGCCACTCTTTCTCTCGCCCTTGTAGTGCGCATGTTCCCTCGGATGATATTGATTGCGCTGGATCCGAGATTGCTGGCGCTACTTCCCCTGCTGTGCTTACTGATGGCGTGAGATCTGCCATGGACAACGGTGGTGTCTCTCCTCCCCCTGGCAGCATTTGGCCTCTATCGCTTAATGCTCTTAGCCGTGTTATTTCCATCTGTGCATGCGCTAGCTGGTGGTCTAATTCTCCGGTTAAGTGTGCCAAATTCACGAGGGGTGCACTTGTTGGGCCATACAAACCTCCTTTATCATAGGGCGATGGTGCCGTAGCGACTGCTCCGTTTGAGGGTGTGGGGGTGGGACATGCTGGTATGTACAGGGGCTCGCTGTATCCCACTGCTGGTCTTGACATTAAGGGATATATTTTAGTTGTATCACCCTCAGCTGTAGTGGTCGTGCACTCACCCTTTGGCGTCCCGCTTACCTCTTCCTGCGTTTTCTGGTTTTCGTTCGCTCTTTCTTTACCTACCTCTGCTGTGGGCGTAACTTCTTCAAACATTCGCCACAGGTCTAGTACTTCTCTTCTATTCTGTAACTGTTTCCCCTTATACCTTGCCAACAAGTGTGTGGACACTAAATCTAACACCCTTTTATCAAATGACCCACCTTCTGGTCAAATTAGCGTCACACTGTCTCTTTTTATCTGTGTCAACCACTGGTTGTGGTATTTTTGTATCTTTTCACTGTATAGTGGAAGGTGTTGACAAATATGAGCTAATGGCGTTACTCCCCCCATGATGATGTTTTTTCCCCTTGCCTGTAATTGCGCTTCAATCTCTATTCCCCTCTAATCACCTCCCCACCCACTCTTCCTTTCTTCTATTTCAACAATATACCACAGACCTCTCAATTACTTGTAGTTATAAGTACATATATATGTCAATATAGATATGGATCAATTTTCAATGTTATTCTTATGATTGTTGCATTTTCAAATTCAACAGTTCACTTTTGCAAATTATTCCACTTTACCAACAAAGCAATTACAACACTTGGATATCCTTGACAAAAATAGACAGAACACAAAAGAACATATACCACATATCATGCACATGCACTACCTGCGCCCTTTTACTTCCCGTTTGTACATGTTACCTCCCCTTCCCTGTTTCACCTACTCTTCTCATTCACTCCCCACCTCTTACACCCTCTTACTCCTTTCCAAGAATTCTTTCGTACCCAGAAAAAGAATATTCTAAATAACTACTCCAAGTCTACTCAATATACGAGACTCCTACTATTTTCTCTTTATCTTCACTTATTTATTCTGCACTGGACGAGACAATGCTACGCGGCGCCGCCTTCTACCCCGTTCGGGCTAGGATACCACTTCTCTTATTCTTCTCACTTTTCACAAAACCTAATGGCCATATAAAGGATAGATCAGAAAATCCTCGCCATCACTCACACAGACCCTTTTCTTGGATAAACCCCACTATCACTTGTTCCCTTCTTCCCGTATATTCCCCCTTACCTTTCCTTGGGAACCTTCGCAACCGGCACTCACGTGTTCAGTCAGGTAATGCGAGGGTCGCCATTCGCGGTCCGACCCCAGTCAGGTCCGCACCCCAACCAAGCCGTGGCCCGCCTCGGCGAGCAGCTTTTCAGTCGGGTATTCGTCAACCTGGAACCCTTGACCCTTCCTCGTAGTGTGCACAGGCTGGTTGGCCGCGGTGGCAATGGTTTTGCTGGCGGGGGTCCCGGATCTCGCCGCATGGCACCGGCCTCGAGGCACCTCTCCGGATCACGTCGCAGGGGGTCACCAAATGTGTGTGCCCTCCCTGTCTCACATGTGCAAGAAAATAAAACAGACACTCCCTGGACAGGGAATAAGGCAAAAGAGAGCAGGCTGCGTGAGTTCAAGGAAAAGTTTATCTAGATCTCTGAGAGCGCTCTGACAAATTATCGTTACACTACATTTTTATACAGTAGTATGACGCAATTAACATAGGATATTATGTCGATCCCGGATTGGTCAGTTGCACGCTGTCTCAAGTGTGCGTGGCATCTCTTCCTCCGGGTTGGTTGCTTGGTTGGCGGGAGGATTGACGTCAGACATCTGTGTTCCGGATGGGTGAAGGTCAGGTCTCTGTGAAACACGATGGTCACTGTCTAAACTAAGAAAATACATTCTAAATAATGCATGCACTAAATAATGACGATTCAAAGGCTCTCAATAGTTTGTCATGTCTCTATAAAAGTCACATCACACAGGTATTTATATCATCTATAATCTTGGATTATACAAGTCATAGGTTAGGGGTCTTGACCACTCTAATACAATGACCGGAGGGTAGGTTCATGCTTACAAGAATCTCAGGTATGTGGCATTTGTTAGTACTGGGCACGATATACTGCAGCAGAGGTCTAGTGTTAATAGGGGGTCTATTGGGTGAGCATCATGGCATAGTCAATAATCCGGCACATGAAAGGAATACCTTGCAGGGACACAGGGTCGGAATGGCAATAAGTTTCCACTGGCGAGGTTAAGAGGGCAAGGACACTTTTGTGGAGATGGGCGAGCTATGTGCTTAGCTCATGTTGGTTCACATGCAGGACAGTGATCTCAGAGGAAAAGAGATGTTACATTTATTATTTGTTGCAAGCACCTCCGGCTTCAGCGTGAGAATGGAGCTGCAGAGTTTTCCAGTCAGAGTGGGAACAAAGGTGGGGGCCATGTGCTCCAAGCTGCTGCGAGGAAAGGGAGAGAAGCATTTTGTACTATCGCAGTGAGGCCTGGTCACCAAGATGGAGTCGAAAGAGGGTACAAAAATGGATGCCCTGTGTCCTGCTCAGTGGTCCCATCTACGCGAATGTAACCCAAAGTTAACATCGCATAAGGGCAAGGGGCGAACCCACTACTGGAGGCACTTGGTCCAAGTTTTGTACTGAGAAGTGACGGCAGAGAGGGGCCTGTTGGCCCCTCGCTCCCACACAATGTATATGTGCAAACATGTATGTGAGTGTTTAATGTGCTCATACTTGAATGCAGATAGCTGAATATGCAAGTCAATGAATGCTGCTGAATGCATGAGTGTGTGAATGGGGATCCTATGTCAAAACCGGAGGTGAGCATTATGCTTCATCTTTGATTTATTCCTGTCTCCAGCAGTTTCAACAACAAAACAAACTTTGTAACTATCCATATGGGAAAACACGTGTTTTTTTTCTTTTTCAAACAAAAACTACATTTCCCTTTGGTCCAGGCTAACTGTAGTCCCAATCTCCTGACCATGTGATCATAGTCCTTCCACTTCCTGTTCTCTCCCTCTTCTTTCCTGCTGTTCGAGCAGATAAGTTGCATGTTTACATAGCTGCGTAGCATTGTACCTAGGAATAGCTGTGTATATACTAAAGACGCGCGAAGCAACAAGCAGAAAGCATAAGCGCTCTATCATTCAAAAATGCGTGTGCGCGGTATACTTAATTAGACCATTTACATTAGATTTCATTAGTTCGGAGACGGCAGCCCTGTGCCGCATTCACGGCATGCCTGGGGTCCGCTGTCCTCCACAGAGCGAACAGTAGCAGCACCCACCCTTGGGGAGGTGGAGCTGAGATGCCCGAGCCGGCTCACCGCGCAGTGACAGCCCGATAAGAGCACAACGCTCATTGGCGTAGCAAAGCACCTCCACCCTAAGAACGGAGGAGCTTCTGCCCTATGAAGGCTGAGAACGAAGCATAAACTGTACGCGTTTTCATGGAAATAACTCAGGGATTTATAACAGAAAGACCTAATTACACCCGCAAAGGTGGGGAGAGGTTGCATATATGCCGACAGCATTTAAAGACCTCAACAAACACACAGCAGCGAGAGAAACGCTTGCGAGCTACATCAAGACACATGCTGTAAAGATTACGCTCAAAGAGCAATTTCTGAAGCCTAAAATACAGTGCGTGAGTGGATGTGCCACTACACCTGAACCAGGTAATCTAAGGCACAATAACAGCACAGAAGAATGGATGAGTTTGAATGGAGTGAGGAGGAACAGGCTGAAGATCTAGTGTATAGCTTTAAGGAAGTGCTGGGAAACTCACTTGTAGAGGCAGTGGCTCAAGGGGTGAGACCCCTTCAGGAAAGACTGTCAACCATTGAGACATACTTGAGCCAGGAAAAGAAAAGCACCAATATCAAAGAAAGCACGCCCACAAGGGCCACGCCAGAGGCCACACATGGATGTAAGAAGACCCAGAAGAGAGAGAACTCTTCTGACCCCCCCCCCAGGTCAAGCAGACAGGGCAGAACAGGAGGTCCCTGAGGCTACCGATGCATTTATAAAGCTTCAAGATGTGTTTATGCACAAGTCGGGAGTGCCGAGCCTCACGACTCCCTACCAAGGGGAAGAAAAAATGGGAAATGAGGGGCAGGACTCAGAGGAAGAACCCACAGAGACCCCTTGATCCTCGCAAGAAGAGGACGATAGAAGGGAAGAAGACGATATGCAACCCCCGCCTACGAAAAGACTGAGCAAACTCAACAACACAGAGGATGAGGAGGAAATCTCAGATATGTTCGAGCCAGAGGACATCGAAAATCCAAGTCCTTCGACGGGTTGCCGTCACCGTGAGTTACAAAATAAATGACTCTCTGACTGCGCAAGGCCCTCGAAAGAGGCAAAGCAGCGAATGCGGGCGGAATGTCCTAAACCAGAACTACCAGGGAAGGTGGCTGAAGCGCCAGAGCGCAACCCGAAGATGCTGGCCTTTGTGTCGAAGACATCCAGAGACCCCAGAAAAGGGAGAGATAGGTCCTGTAGGAGTTGCCAGGAGAAGGTGCTCGACATCGCAGGACCCCTAGCAAAAATGATGGAACGAGCCCGAGATGCCGGGGAAGAGGTGGACCCAGATGTCCTTGCTAACTGGGCTCAAAGAGCAATATGCCTCCTTGGCAACGCGAATTGCGTCATATCATCAGAGCGCAGAAGAGGCCTACTCCTCAAAATAGACCCCAAGTTAAGAGATCTAGGCTCTTATGAGGCGGCCGAAGCTGCACAAGGACTCCTATTCGGAGAGACTTTCGGGAAGGAAATGGAGAGGTTGGTAGGCACCTACACCTCCCTGGAGAAAGCTCAGGCATCAATAAGTAAAATATTTCCCGGAAGAGTTGGCGCTGGGACCGGTCAGTATCGAGGCCGAGCGACCGATCATTACCAAGTCACAAGAAGGCCTCGGAAAACAAAGCCACATCCGAGGAAGAACAAAATGCCATTAAGACTTTGTCGGCATTTTTAACTTAGACCTATATTGGGAGCAACAAAGTGACACTCCCTAACCTAATCTGGACAGATTGTTGTTTAGCCTAATGATTTGCTCGTAGCACTATGTTAGGACAGGAATGACTCTGTCTCACTTTTGCTGCTATCACGACTTTACATCTTTTCTTCGCTACTTTGGCTTATCATTCAATTTTCCTTCTATGCATGCTTCCCCTTCTGCCCCACACCACCGCCCAGATTTGAAACCTACAGGTCATATGATTAAGGAATATGAATGTATAAGGTGTGTGTTTTTCTTCAATTGCTCTTTATTTTTGTTTTTTCTGCTTATGCCTCCTTCAAGGATAACAAACTATTTTCTGTACTATGTTTTATGCTGTTAATACAAAACTATTTTGTACCTTTTTAATAGACTGTGTGTCTCTTTTTTCTTACTTCAGGTATCCCACCTATTTAGCTAATAGGACTAGATGTGATATTCACTGCAGCATTTATTGCAACAATTGTGGGTTAACAAAGGGTAGGTTACGGAATAATATTTACCCACCCGGTTTCTCAAAATACAAACCCATGGCACAGCAACACTCTTTACTTTATGATTTACAAGAAGGCCTCAGAACAACAGGGCCCATTACTGGGTGAATAATCAGCCAGATGTTTTATTTCCCCCAAGAGGGCGCTTCCCGAGAGGAAGACGAGGCAGAGGACAAAGCTTCCCCACAGGTGAGACATATTCCATATCTGCCAGTGGGGGGCGGGGACTATGTTTCTGCGGGAACTGGTGCACGCTTTCCAGCGACGCCTGGGTATTGCAGACAGTCAAAGGACTACAACTAGAATTTATACAGATACCCATACAGACCCGACCCCCACCCGACCCATGCACTCAGCGCAGGTAGAGAAAGAGACCTTGCATGCAGAACTGCGAAACTTAGCACTGAAAAGGGAGCTAAAGCCCTGCACCACAACCCCAATATTCGTAAGCAACATGTTCCTGGTACACAGGAAGGACAAAGTGAGGCCCTTAATAAACTTGAAGGAAATGAACAGCTGGGTGACTTACCATCATTTCAAGCTGGAAGGGATCCACCAGCTCAGGGATATCCTCCAACAGGGCGACTGGCTCATGAGGATCGACCTGAAAGACATGTATCTTACGGTACCAGTCCAAGAGAGGGACTGACCCTTCCAGGCATTCGACTGGGGCAGACGATTTTGGCAGTTTGCAACAATGCCTTTTGGGCTAGCCTCAGCACCATGGGCCTTTACAAAGCTCATGAAGCCGATGGCGGCAGCAATCAGAGAGAAGGGAATAAGGATGATAATATATCTGGACGACATCCTGCAGATGGCAAACAGCAACGAGATTCTCCAATACCAGACACACTGGGTGAAGGACCTCCTAGCATCATTAGGCTTCCTAGTGAATCGAGAAAAATCAGACGTGATACCAACAAAGAGGATAGACTTCCTGGGTTTCATCATAGACACCAGGACAGCTACGCTGGAACTGCCGGCCAGAAAGATAAGAGATATAAAAAGAGAAATAAGGATCACTACGGATGACAGCGAGAGTGGTGGGTCTACTAGCAGCATCAATTCAGGTGATATTTCCAGGGCCACTGCATTATCGATCCCTTCACCGACTGAAAATAAAGCACCTGCAGCAAGGGTTAAAGTACCACCAAGCCGTACCCCTCGATGTAGAATCCAAGACAGAACTAGAATAGTGGCTACAGAATATGGACGCCTGGAACAGGAAGGCCATATTCAGAGATCGGCCCGCCCTGGTGATAGAGTTGGACGCCAGCAGAGCAGGCTGGGGAGTTTGCTGCGGAGTGTTAGAGACAGGGGGCAAGTGGAGCACAGAAGAGCTCAATATGCACATCAACTGTCTAGAGCTACTAGTTGGGTCATTTGCGATCAAGGCTTTTACAAAAGGCAGAGTAAATTCATGTATCCTGCTGAAGATGGACAATATATCAGCAGTCAGATATATCAATCACTTAGGAGGGACTAAGACCAAATTACTAGCAGAACTAGCCAAGGATTTTTGCTTAGATTCAGGGACTTAAGTAGTAGAGGAATATCTCCTGGGTTCGCTCAGTTTAGTAGCGGACTGGAATTCCAGACGTCTATCAGATGCCAGCGACTGGATGCTGGACAAGAGTATCTTCAGCCAAATAGAGGCGCTATGGGGACCTATCTGTTTGAGTCCAGACTGAACATGCAGAAAAGCAGATACTTCAGCTGAAGTTTAGATCCGACAGCAGCAGGAGTGGACACTTTCCTCAAGGATTGGAAAGGGCACACACACTACGCTTTCCCACCGTTCATAATGATGAATAGAGTTCTAGCGAAGGTTCGCAGAGAGAGAGCGAAGATGATAGTGGTGGCCCCAATCTGGAAGTCGCAGGTATGGTTCCCGACAATGATGGAACTAGAGAATGATTACCCGAGAGTGCTGCCACAAGAAGACAGCCTTCTCACGGACCCAGTTGGGTCATATCCTCGGAGAGTGAGAGGGACTCTCCCGCTGATGGCGTGCATGATAGCAGGAGACGCTGGAATCTCCTAGGAATTTCAGCTCAAGCTGTTTGCCTCATCGCAGAATTGTGGGCGCCATCAATGAGACAGAGCTACGACGCAGATTGGCTGCCTGGCTAAGGAACAGATATCTCTCATTAAAACAACTGTCAGGAAACTAGCGATGTTCCCATGCCTAGTCTCATGTAGGAGAGTAGCGGATGTCAGAGCACTCGATGTAAATAGGAAGGTGTAAGGACCAGAAGGAGTGACCTTTACCTGGTCAGGAGAACGAAAACAGGCTCCACTACTATAGTGTACCCCTACCTGCACGAACACCCCAAGTGGTGTGTAGCAGCCTGCATAAAAGAATACGAGCATAGGACCGAAGAGAGAAGACCGATGGGGACGACATGATTGCTCATAGTGCATAGAAAACCGTATAAAGCGGTTGCAACAGCCACCATAGCGAGATGGGTGCGAGAGGTGATGCAGTTGGCCGGAATAGATATGGCTAAGTTCAGAGTGCATTCTGTGAGGGGAGCGATGGCTTCAAAAGCGGTAGCGCAATGCACGATGTTGCAAGATATCCTGCGAGCGGCCGACTGGGCCAGCGATACTACCTATAGAACATTCTATTTCAAGCCTTTGCATTCAGTAGCAGCGGCAGTGATGACAAGCTTTGAACAAGCATAATGCTCGCCTCCGGTCTTGAGTTAGAATGAAGATTACCCTTGCTAATAGCGCAGAGAGTCTTCATTCTATTAAAGACTAGGAGGCGAGCATTACTTTCCCGCTCAAGATAAACAGGAAAGTTGAATAACAATGTATAGTATTTGTGTTTACAATGGATTTTTGCTCAGAATAGGGGGTTATCCGCCTCCCTAACACGCTCTTTATGTTCTTTCAATAGGAGATGACCAGAAGAACAACTGAGGTAGGATAGTGAGAAGCACTGGCTGTTGGAGAGCGAGGCCGCCAGATGCACGCGGAAGAAACGCAGGACAGTGCAGTGCCGAAAAAGAGACACCATGTTTGGACTAATTCAGAATGCAGTTCACGTTGGAGTGCAGTTAAGAGCATTAAAGAAGTGGGAGAGAACAGGAAGTGGAAGGTATATGATCACATGGTCAGGATATTGGGACTACAATTAGCCTGGACCAAAGGGAAATGTTTTTGTTTGAAAAATAAAAATAAACGTGTTTTCCCATATGAGAAGTTACAAAGTTTATTTTGTTGTTGAAGCTGCTGGAGACAGGAATACATTGAAGATGAAGCATAAGACTCCTTGCGCTATTAGCAGGTGTAATCTTTATTGTATACAAGTCAATATTCTTTTTCTAAGAAACCAACTTTCTAAGAAACCAATGCCCTTTTACTGATAGCTTCCACAGGATACTACCATATGTTGTGAACTGATAGCATATATACGCTGGCATCATATATATGTGTATATACATATGTATATATTCCAGCACATTCCAAGTGTCTTATACAATTTAATAAAGATGTATGTGTATCCAGCAAAGACATCATCTACCATCCACCAGAGGAAAGAGCAGGAGCTCCCCTCTCCCGTGGGCTGCAGGAGCAGCTCACCTATTTCGCCCGACCCTATATTCAATAGGTAAGCCCATGCGCTTAATCTAGTGCGTATGCACTATCACTAACGACTGACCCGCGCAGACCATCCGTGATGAACACTATTCCTCTGCACATCTGAGGAAAGAGCATAATTGAATTACATGCTCATCAGGATTAATTTCTTGTGTATTCTCCGCTTTCTGTGCTAAAACCGTGTGGTTTTCCTCACAAAGATGGCTGTTGCCGTAGTAAAGAAGAATTGCAGCAGCTAGAAGTGGCCGCGTGTTGGGATTGGCCAGCCAGCTGTATTTTCACCCAATCCGGATGCGCCGGCAGGCGTTAGCCGGCCTCAAACAAAGGCACCAAAATAAGGCACCTGTCTCGTGCCTGTCCAAGACTATCCAGCGCCCTAACCCCTGCCCAGAGTGCCCCCCACTCAGGCCCCACACTGACAGATTCAAGCTCCATCCCTACTACTTACTGGACCTTGCAGACCATCAAAGAAATACTGCATTGCAGCGCTTTACTCCAAGCAGTGGTAAGCCCGTGCTAAAGGCACCCCTGTCTATCATTGTAACACCTGACTCTATCGCACCGTCTAGTCATCCTACCTTAACTGTTGTAAACTACGCTATACTTCACCATCATGTAAAGACTATAATTCTCTCAATGAGTGCACAGAACGGCCCACTGTATTTCTCCTGAGTAATGGACCGACAAACAATATAAGTTCACTCTCTCCGGCCTCCTGCCTTCTATATACATAATTTCACCACAATAAGTAGCGTACTCCCGTGACACGGCTCTGTACTACGTCATGAGCCTATGCTTATTCACCGGTTTGTCAATTGCATCATTTGTATACTGAATACTAACTGAAACGCTGTAACCGAATATGCCATTACTATTGCTTCTACAGGATTGCCGTATCAATTTGTATATATCTCCTGCAATGTTTTGCCATTACAATCTGTTTTAACTGGATCACCATAATAATTTGTGTATACTTCCTGCTAGGTTATGCCTTCTATATGCAGCCACCAGTACCTCCTACACTGGCATGGCATTGATGCCCATGTGATACAGACTAGAACTGTTCCGACTGCCACTTGCAATAGTGCCTGTTGCTCGCCCGCACTGAGATTGCTCCACTCACTTGCAAAACACATCAGTTTTGAAAAGACAGCCAGTGAACTTGTATCTGATTTGTCCTGTTTGCCTAGTGCAACATAGCACTGAGCCAATAACGCTGGGTTCACTTAGTGACACTGATCTCTACTATTGTGGAAGTGGCCATTGTCTTATATCCATTATTGCTAGATTAACTTATCTACCGTGACACTAGTAATTAGCTCCTGTCCTTAACTACACACACACCTAATCATGCACATCCGAAGGAGTTTACGGCCCTTCCTCACTATTAACAGTGACTACGTACTTAGTGATGATATTGATAGATTACCACCGTCATATTGCCCAAAACTTCACTATGGCCCTACCTTCTACTCTTACAAGTAAACAATGGCCTACTGAACTCATCAGGCAAGGACCTTTACTGAATGCCCAACTGTGTAACACCACTGATAGGAATGAAAGACTCCATTCTAGATTAGCCAAACTCTATGAACCTTTAGCTAGATCCCTCGCTTCTACGAATAAAAGATCTAACCATATTCCTGTCTCTCCCATTACCAAAATAAAAGGTCGGCCTATACTTACTGCCCCTAATCCTTCCACCCCTAAGTCCCAAACTATAACAGGCTCTCTACTACCAGCTCCAGCCAACAATAGTGTTAAGGGTGCTCTAATAAATGCGAGATCCATGGTAGCTCATGCAACTGAGATAGCAGATATCATTCCGTCAGAACACCTCGACTTCTTAGCGATCACAGAATCCTGGCTTCATGCCGCTGCAGGACCAGCTCTCTCATTAGCTATCCCCAATTGATATACTATTTTAAGATCTGACAGAGTTGATACCCGGGGAGGAGGCATCGCACTCATAGCTAGAGTTAATCTACCGATGAGACTTGTGCCAGCCCCCATTATCAAAACATGTGAGGACTTGACAGCAAAGCTCAACATAAACAGCTCCCAGACTCTGACGATCCATCTGATATATAGACCTCCAAACCCTATCGGTACATTTGAGGATGACATATTTAATATTATATCCAATAACTTAAAAAAACTCTTCTCAAGTCTTACTACTAGGGGACCTAAATCTAGGTTACAATGACCCGAAAGATGCACATGCATCGAGTGTGGCAAATATTCTAATGGAACAAGGTTTTACCCAAAAAGTGCTCCACCCCACACATGTTAAAGGAAGAACACTGGACTGGGTAGCAGACCATAATTGCAATGCAATGATCTCCTCCATAGCACCTCAGATATGGTCAGACCACCATCTCATAACCTTCACTCTAGACACTGAAAAACCCATTTCCATGCCCGTATCGCTAGCCCCACCTATTCCCACCCGGAATAAAAAGAATATTACCCGCAACAATTTACTCCCACTTATCTTCCCGACACTTAATGCAATCCCGGAAAACTTGGGACCGGAAGCATTGGTCAATGAATATAATTATATCATGACCACCTCTCTAGACTCAATAGCGCCACTCAAATTAAGACAAAGCAAACCCAAGGCCCATTTTAATTTGTGGTATACACCACACCTAAAAACACTACATACCAAAAAAAGGCAATGCGAGATATCCTGGAAAGCACAACCATCCGAAGAAGATAAAACTAATCTCAGAACCATCACAGCTCTATACAAAAAGGAAATACTCCTAGCTAAACGTGAAACTTACAATGCTAGAATATCCCAAGCAAACTCAAGTATGAAGGAACTCTTTGTCATCCTCAAAGATTTAGAAGCTCCCATCCCAGTGCCAGACAACTCCATAAAAGATAAACTTTGGTGCTCGAACATACAGCAAGTACTAGCCAACAAAGTTTCAACTCTACAAGTAAAAATTGCTAAGAAAAAAGCCTCATTAATCAGCAATACACCCACTAAAACCCCTGCAGACCCAGATATATTTAATAATTGAAACTGAAAAGACTATACCATCACTCAAAACTTCCAATTGTCAGGGTAACCAATGCCCCGCTCAATTTATAAAGGATGCGGCTAGAGACCTAGCCCCCTTTATTACAAAACTCATCAACGCCTCATTTGCGTCTAATACCATCCCATCTAACCTCAAGGAATCATGGGTGCTCCCATTATTGAAAAAACAGACCTTAGACCATTTGATTCCCACTAACTACCGACCAATCACTACTGTGCCTTTTCCCCTGAAAATCTTAGACAAAATGGCCTATTCACAAATTCAAAAATACTTGGAATCTAACTCTCTACTAGGAGCAAGGCAATCAGGTTTCCGGCCGCAGCATTGGACCGAAACAGCATTAATAGACCTGAAGGCCCAGATCGATGAACTTAGAGACAAAGGGGATTCAGCCCTTCTTCTCCTCCTGGACTTATCGGCCGCTTTTGACTTGGTTGATCACCAGGTACTATGTAGCCACTTGGACTCAGTGGCATACTTCTCCACAGAAGCCATAGTGTGGATACAATCCTTTATATGCAATTGGACTATGAGAGTCTTCTCACCTATGGCTGCAGCTGACCCCATCCCTATCACTTGCGGAGTGCCCCAGGGATCCTGTGTCTCACCTACCCTATGGAACATCTTCACCAAGCCCCTTTCCGATGATCTGGATCATCTGGGTATGACCTACACCAATTATGTAGATGATACCCAGATCCTCCTACCTCTTACGGGTGATTACGACAAGGATTTGGCCTTGCTGAACAGGGTCGATCTCATCATTCAGGCATGGATGGCCACCCATGGACTATACCTGAATGATGATAAGACAGAGCTCATCATTCTTGGCACACCCTCTACCCTCAAAAAACGTAGTCCCAAATACTCGACCTTTAACATAGACCATAATATCATCACCGTCACTAAGGAGGTAAAAAACCTGGGGTTCTATCTGGACTCTACTCTTTCGTTCAAAAAACAGGTTAACGCCATGGCCTTGGCCACGGCATATACCTGTAAACTGATTAGAGCAGGTAAGGCCTTCCTCTCAAATACTAGTTGCATCGCCCTTGCCAGAGCACTTATTTTATCTAAGATCGATTATTGTAACGCTCTGTACGTAGGGGCTAATAAACAAATCATCAAGAAAATTAAATTCCTACAAAACAATGCTCTCAGAGCAGCTCCTGGCATTGCTAGAAGAGAACACATTTCTGTGACGAGAAGAGCCAACAACTGGCTGTCCACTCACGATAAAATTAAACTAAAAGTTGCCTCTCTTACACATAAATGCATGAACGATGCGGGTCCACCCTACCTCTCAGACAGAATTATTATGAAACCTGCTACAAGAACAACTAGACTTTCTCCGATGAACTGCCTCCTGATACCTAGATTTAAGTTGGCGAGAGTTGGAGGTAGCAGTTTCCAGGTCAAGGCAGCCCAACTGTGGAATTCGCTACCCCCCCACTACGAGTGGAGCACTCGTACCAAAAATTCTGTCAAAGCCTAATAATGCGGCTCAAAGACGCTGACCTCTAGGTTGATCCCTCACTCCTAGACCAGCCCACTTCCTCTGACTGCTGCCAACACTTCACTGACTACTACCTTGTGAACCTCGACGCTCCTATGATCCTATGTGTCTGTTCTCAGCCCATAGGCCGAATCTCATGTATGTATCCTGTATGTAGATAATTTGCCTGCGTGTATCTCAATTGCCCTATGTAAATGTACATTTTTATGTGTAACCAAGCTGTGAGTGATCTTTTGCAATGCGCCCTAATACCTACGGGTCTGGTGCGCAACACAAGTAATAAACAACCAGGTTTTCATTCAATGGGATGGCATGTTATGCTGGCTTTAAGGGCAAAGCCAACATGATGATTGATCTAACGTACAGGTGGGCATGTGTGTACCCACCAAAAATGTTTTCTTTCTAAACCATGTTATACTGGCTTTAAGGGCAAAGTCAGCATGATGATTGTTCTTACATACGTGTAGGCTTTAGTGTAGCCTGCAAAGACATGTTTTCTTACTGTGGCATGACATTTTGTACTGCGGTTGAAAGCAAACCGAACAGGAGTATGTTCTTATGTGGGGGTAATGGCATATATTGGCAGAGCCCCTCTCTATTTATTCAGATTGGTTTCTGAGACCCTTTGTGTCTAAAATGACGTCGTATGTAAAAGACACCACCAGTATGCTTAAGGCTTTAGAAATGTTTCATGTAAATTCAACAGATATCTTGGTTACTCTAGATGTGGTTAGCCTATACACAAGCATCCCACAAAACGATTGTTTAAGAGTGATGGCTAAGTATTTAGATAGACGCACTAGTACACTTGATAGCGTCCCAACGGCCTTTATTTTAGAATGCATTAGACTAGCACTCACTGAAAATTTCTTTTTATATAACGGACGTTATTACAATCAACTCAAAGGCACAAGCATGGGAGCAACTTTCGCCCCAGATTTGGCCAACTTATATATGGACGACCTGGAACAACATTCCATTTTTGATCCAGCGAATCCTTTCTCTAAATCAATCATAACATGGCTGCGATATATAGATGATGTCTACATGATATGGAGAGACACACCAGACAATTTGGCACTCTTTCATAAATGGTTGAACACTCAAAACTCCAACATACAGTTCACCATTCACACAGACTTATACACCATTCCATTTTTAGATCTCCAAATACAAAAAACAAACACAGGAGACTTAGCAACTAGTCTCTACAGAAAACCGACAGATAAAAACACTTTGCTTAATTACCATAGCTTTCACCCTCTGGGTTTGAAAGAAGGCCTGCCATATGGGCAATTCCTGCGTGTACGCAGGAACTGCACACAAGTAGAGATGTACAAACAGCATGGAAAATCTTTAAAAAAAAGGTTACAAGACAGAGGATACCCCAAAAAAACTGTTCAACAGGCATATAAAAGAGCACTACACATGAATAGAACTACATGTCTAGAACCAATTCAACGCAACAAAGAAGACAAAATTACATGTGTAAGTACATATAGCCCTATTAGTAGCCTTCTTAGGAAAATCATTAAAAGACACTGGCACATGATCAAAACGGAGGATTTTAATCCCTCTATGCCCCGTTTTGCATTCAAAAGACAACGCAATATAAAAGACCTCATAGTCCATACATATCCTAGACCCCCAAGGGCAATCACTACTCAAACCCAATTGTGGGGCTTACCACCAGTGATCGGTCATCATCGGTGCGGCAATTGCTCTGTATGCGCACACACCATGACAATGAAAAGTATTCAACTATGCAACACCACCATACATTTGAAGACTTTTACTAACTGCCTCACCAAATGGGCAGTATATGCCATTAAATGCCCATGTGATTTAGTTTATATAGGAAAAACCAAACGACAGGTACGTCAAAGAATCTGCGAACACAAATCTTGTATTCGAAATAAACTAGACAACAAACCCCTGGTGGCTCATTATGTTCGTAAACAGCACAAATATACAGAATTACTTTGGTGTGTAATCCAAGTGATCCAACCATCCCCTAGGGGAGGTAACATGGACTTCAACTTGTCCAGATGTGAGCAGAAATGGATATACAACCTTGACACTGTGAAACATGGCCTTAATATCGCCATAGAATGGAACACACTTTTTTAAAAATGAGTATAGAGTCTTGGTTCCTTAGAACTAACAGTGATGGATACTGCACCCTGTGCTATTATCGCATAGTACCAACAACGCTGAAGGGGAGATATCTAATAGAAACAGGTACACAGCACCATCTAAAAAGCACAAATTAAAAACTGGGCTCTTTCACAAAGCGAAAATGAAACCGATTAATTAGCCCTCGAGGAAGGATTATCGAAGTTACACATAGCGATAGTCATAATGAGTTTTGCTAAATTCATTTGAGCTTATATATTTAAATTGGGCAAAACCAAGAAAAGCCAATTTCGCAAAACACACAGAAATGTATTACAAGAACAAAAAATAAAATGATTTAAGGTCACTTTGTTGTAAACTACTAGTCCAAACTCCCTTCAGACTTTCAACAATACACCGGCGATCACGCGAGTTGAACGTACATATTTAAATTAGGCCAACCCTAGCAAAGCCTCTTTCGCTAAACACACAGCAATGCATTACAAAATAAACGAATTCAGGTCATACTTTCGTTTCACATCTTTGTTTTAAACCATTAGTTACATTTTTGGTTTTTTTTGTTTTAAACTACTAATCCCATCATTCAACAGGCTTGCAACAATACACTGGCGATCACGTGTAGGCAACCTTGAATCATGTGACCGTATATAAATCAGACTCAGTTTCACTCCTTGTCGTGCTGCCCATGCCAGAAACAAGTCAGCTATCGAGCGCACGCCTGTTGCGGACTATAAGGTAAAATATGCTCTCGACTCCAGTGACTTTAATAGGAAAACGTAATTAGCTTAATTTCCTGTTTCTTCGTACTCGTACGAGACAAAACAATCTAGGAGCGTAATTAGTTCAAATGTCTCTACAGATTTAGACAAGTAAGCAAAGGTGTCATTTTCCTTGCATAAGAATACATTTAACAGCATGTCGGCGAGCGCAGTAACGAACAAGGCATAATGAAACACAAAGAGTTTGCAAACAGTTCCAGGGTAAATTTAACATCAACGGCACAAAAAGCGACGGGCTGTGGCCTCGCCACAATGAGTTTCAAAACAATTGAGAAACATGTCACAATAGCGTGCCCCATAGCTTGACTAGAGCTTTAATCTACAAGCATTTTTACAACTGGCTTATCACGCATTGAAGTGCTTTCGGGCTCATTAAGTTTTGTTTCCATTGCTACAGGAAACAAATCCACTCAGGGCCTTTCAGTCCATCTTAAAACACCAGAAGGCACCTGGCAACATTCAACAAAGGCATTAAGGACTACTTACGCACAAACAGCTGATGCCAACCTGTAAGTCATTATTTTTCCTCACATCATCAAAGAGGTCAGCGACAAACTGTGATATATCCAAATAGTGGTATAGAATTAACCACAGGTGCATTTTCTAAATAGTTGCTTTAATCTACAGGCACCAGCACCGCAGAGCGCAACTCAAACTACCTGCGCGAGAAGATTTGAATATAACAAGCTCAGACAGTGAAATAAACGCAGAATTCGGGTCACATAGAAGGTGTACATGTAAGTGTATTTAATATATTCAGTAACCTTGCAAATGGGTTAAAGAAAAGTTAGATCATAGGGTTTTCCATTAAGTGATAAAAACCGAAGACGAGGGTAGCTGTACAGTTAGAGACACCGTTCGTCTGAGTATTCTCGATAGTCTAAATTGCATAATATGGTCTTAGTGGGGTAAAGGCAGGTTTAGTACAGTATACAAACTAGCCATCGCTCTTAAATCTTGTCCTTGTGGAGATATGCTACTTGGTCTGTCCCTTTTTAAAAAAAACAAATGTTTTACAGCAGAGTCGTACATAAGATTAATATACGTACACTGATGTATGGAAACATTCTTTTGCAGATGTGTGTTTGTGCTAAAAGGGGATCAAGATTGATCAACTACAAAGCAATTGGTGTCCTGAAGATGGCCCTACATTCATTCGGGTGACCACTGCTGACAAAAGTGGTATATCATAACGGGCCGAAACATATGTTGACTGTTCTAGGAAAATTAAATGGTTTTTTTCCCATGTCAAAAATGCATATTCAAACTGAAATGTTATGCCTATAAAGATTCACATTCACTTTAGAATTCCCCTTTTAGATGAGATGTATGCAGAATGAGTGGTATGATTGAGTATCAATCTAAAAATGCTTTTTAAAGATGTTTTATAACTATTAAAGAGACAGAACCTTTGTAACGAGTTGGAGTGATCAGTGCAATTTTTCTCCGCTGGCGATTTCCTAACCAATGATATAGTTAGGTTTCCTTTAACTGTCACTTAAGATCCATACAAGACTAAAAGAGAGGGGTAGTCTATCTGTTTATCACTTTTTTCCCTCATATATTGGCAGAGCCAGCCTGACCATTGTCATAGTATCATACCTGGCATTATGGGCAACGCAAAAATAAAGGCACCTTTTTAACCCATTATTTAAATCAATATTTTGGTCGGAGAACCATCCTCGTAGCTGGTTTTGGGCACCCTACTAATCTTGGCCGCTTTAAGCATATTCATGGGAATTGTTTACGCCCCTCCAATTAAAAAATGCACCAGCTGCCACTGCTGCATACTTTAGTTATACATATACCTCTGGTTTGATTTGAATGCATTCAGATTCTGATTTAATTTATTTTAAAGACACTCAGATGTACACCAGGTGACTGACAAAGCCGGGTCAGAAATTCCCCCAATATTAGAGAGGCGCTGCAGCGCTTCTTAAAGGAACTGCTCATAGTGTTACAGTCCTGCTTGGGTGGATATGAATCAGCTCATGAGGGTGGTGATGATACCCGAAGTGTACAGCGATTTATAGAATGTGCTAATTGGAGAGTTCAGGAAATTGATACATGGGACGCCCTCAACCAAGAGAGAGAAAGGATGCTCACTGCAATCACAGAAGCCTGCCTCTGAAAGACTGATTGGGACAAGACAGGTAACTTTAAGCAGAATAGGGGGGAATTGCCTGAAGACTACTAAAACCAACTTAAGATAGTGTTCGCCCAACACTCAGGTACTACCAAGTCAGACAAGACCACAGAGGAGGCAACAGCTAATTCTTGTGTAGCGGGTCTGTTACTCAAAGTACAAGCACAAATAAAGGCTGTATGCATCGAGTGGCAAACTAAGCCCCTGGCAGAGCTAGTGGCACTGGTGAACCACTGCCTAGCATGTCAGGAACAGAAAAAACAATGTTGACAATAAGATAATGACCATCCAAATGCAGAACTTACAGGGACAGGTACAGAATGTGACTCTGAGAGGAGGTTAAGGTGGGGGGGGAAGGGGCACCACATTCAGGGCAGATGTGACAAGGAGGGCAGATGGGACAGCTAAGACAGGTTGGGGATACCCGAATCAACAAGATCCACAAAGAGTGTGGGGACAGCAGTGTCCCTGCGGAATGCAACAAACATGCTAGTGTGTAATTACTGCAAACAGGTTGGACAATAGAAGACTGAATACCCATATAGAACACAGCAGCCCTACTATTAGGGACATCGGGTACAGACCATTACACAGGTCCCCCTGTTGAATACCCTGCCCTCTTTCTGGATGCGAGTTTGAAAGCCACATCTCCCTTCCCAAATCGCAATGCGCCTGTCTATATTCTCTGGCCCCTTCTTATCCCTCAAGATAATCAGTATCTGTTCTGACTAAACAGGGAAGTGGCAATTCCAATGGATCCTTTAACACTGGTAGATCAGGAAGATCCATATGTACAGTGTAGCATAGAAGGGAAATCTGTATCCTACTTAGTGGATACTGGGGCAAGTAAATCAGTCCAATGAATGGACGGTTTCCCAAACATACCTTTATCGACTGGCACTGTGAGCACAGTCAGAATATCCAATACCCCAGTTATACACTCAGACATCGCACCACTAACAGTCATGTTAGGTCTGATAACCGACAAACAAATCTTCCTTCTAAGCTTGTCAGTCCCAGTTAACCTATTAGGTAAAGATCTTCTATGCAACCTCAGGTGCACCATATATTGAACCGCGGATGAAGTATTTTTAAACATTCCCCATAACAATGCGCAGGCGCTTCTTGTCACTCTCCAGGTGAGTCCTGGGGCAAGATCACTAAGTGAGGGAGCGTGGTCAGAGAATCTGAAAGATTTTATTAACTCTGTACTTGCTTCTCTATGGTCCACCCACGACAATGAGATGGGATATATTCACAACGGAGAGCCTCTTAAAATAAAGTTTGACTCTTAAGAATTTGCCCCCCCTCCCATTCTTTAATACCCATTAAAGCCAGAAGTGGCACAGGGAATCACCCCCATTATTGAAAGACTCCTGAATCAATGTATAATTGTCCCCAAGTTTAGCCCATGCAACACTCCAATGTTGCCTGCCAAGAAGCCTGGGAAGGGTACATATTGTTTTGTGCAAGACATGAGATCTTTTAATGCTGTGGTTGTCCCTGTATTCCCAGTTGTGCCAAACCCTATTACCATACTGTTTTGTATCCCTCCAGCGGCTACCCATTTTACAGTAGTAGATCTGTGCTCAGCATTCTCCTCAGTCCCCATACACAAAGATTGTCAGTATCTGTTCACATTTTCACATATGGGAATCGAGTACACCCAGACTAGGCTGCTCAAGGGGTACACTGAGTCCCCTACTCTATTTTCCCAACAGCTGAAGAAATTTCCAAACTACGTAACATTCCACAGTCAGTATTAGTCCAGGCGGAGTGGTGAGCGAGTGGCAGTTTGTGGCAGAGAACTCTCTGTGATCCATTGGAAAATCTTTTTTCCATTTCTGTGCTAAGAGGGAGGAGCTCAAAGCCCAAAACCACTAGCCACTGTGGCGCCGAGTGGCGAGCGAGTGGCGAGCGAGTGGCAGTACGTGTAGTCAGTGCAGGCTGCGAGGACTGGGCTGCTCGAGTGGTGCATTGTGTCTTATTACAACTCTTACTCAGCGCAAGGAAGCAGTGATTAGAAGTACAGACCTTTGCAAGAAGTGGGTGAGTCATTGAACTTATTGCGTTGCTGTTCTACAGTGTTGATTATCTTTATAAGTTTAGGAGACTGTCATTGACCAAATAAGACATTGTCCTCCCTCTATGTACGGCTTGAGAAGTCGTAAACTGGTGTTGGGAAGGAGCCTAGTGCTTTCCTTCATTCCCAAGTTTCCCAAGTGCTTTACAATTAGGCAAGACTTCTCTAAACACTATAGCACTGAGAAAGCTTTTATCATGCAAACAGAATCACACACAGGCGTTGCCAGCCACTAAATGAAAATAGTATTAAATATAAGGTTTATATAACTATTTAGATGGATATATTTGTAAGCCTGTTAAATTGTAGTTAGCTTTGCTGAAAGCACACACTGAATGTAGCCTGTGCTAAAAATAGACTACAGGCAGGCTGGCAGAGCACACGAGGTAACGCAGCTGTTCCCTGTCCATCACAAGCCAATGGAGACTAAAAAAAGATTCAATGCACAACATACAAAGTACTAGGAAAACAAGTTTTATTGGAGAATTACTGGACCAGATCAAATATAACAATATTGAGTGAAGTGTTGAGATAATGGCGGGAAGAATTGTTTATGTATGAATGTTTATAACATAGCAAATGATGCTAAGTAAGAGCTTCAATGTATTCCTGCATTCCTACGGCGGCAGCAGTGTGTTAGGCAGGATTGGTCTAAATTAATCCTGCCCATGCAACACTGGAGACTACAGCATCCCTTGTATGGCAAGAAGAACAGTTTTGGATGAGCTCTGCCGGTATCCAGTGACCAAGTTGAAGAGAATATAAAGGTGCCTGCTTGCCTTTAGTCTGGGGGAGCCAGCCAAGGAAGACAGAATGCTGGTGGGAATGGCAGGGTCCTCTGTCATTCCCCCCAATCCTCATCTTTGTAAAGATTAAAGTTTCTTATCTCTTGCAAGATAGACTCATGGTCTTAATTCCCTAGAGTGGTGCATTTACTCTGGTGTGAGCGTGATCAGGGGGTATCCCAATATATTTAAGGGGTACAGTATGGCTTACCTTTCACTGGTAATGACGCTGAATGAGAAAGGGATGCACTTAACTGACAAGGAATTACTGGCTGCAGCTGATATAGCGCTCCCTGCCTCCCCGCTGGATGCTGCATTCACACCAGCTAAGACTATAAGAATGGACGGAGTGAGGGGGGGAAGTGAGCCTTGCCAAGCCCCAGTGAGGATTGATGTGTGTGAAGAAAGAATCCCACTGCATTCTGTTTAGGCCTTATCACCACTTTCTTCAAACCCAAGCCGGCTTTCACATCAGCAGCATCCTCCAAACCTAGCATACTGGCTTCCGTGGCTCTTACAGACGAACCTTTTAAACTACCAGCTACTCCAAGAGCTACTCTTCCTCCGGCATCCATTTCAATTGGAAGTAACGTAAGCTCGAGTTACGTGGACACTCCGCCGGACTTGGGGGGGAAGGTATGTACCGGATTTCAATTCCACTTTGTCATCCATCAGCTCTCTTCCACTGGCTGCCAAGGCCTCACATGACATTCCTTTTCTAAGGCAAAATGAACAGGCTCCACCTTGGGCAGACTCCCTAGTGGAGCTAAATTGGGTTCTGTGTTTGCTAGACTCTCTGTATGAGAGCCTGAAGTTGGAGACAAAATCCAACACTGTTTTATTGGAATGATTTCTTTCCAAATTTCACAATGCTAATATGCACGCCACAGCTAGAGAGTTTCTGTTCACTCATGGCTTGTCCAATTTAAACAGAAATGCAAATGATCCTGATGGAGGAAAGTGTGATTGAGTGCAGAACTAATGATCAGAGACCTGATTTGAACAGTAAGAGGGCGAAGCAGACAAACTTAATCCGACCTCAGCTCCCTACCGAGTACAAGACAGTGGAAAGTATTATAATGTGTGACTCGGCATACATGGCCAACAATGGGATTGAAAAAGGCCCAGGAGAGAAGGAGAAACAACTACCCATTGAAATACAACCACCCATGGTCCCCCAGGGGGAAATTACCCCTACCCCAGGAAATAGTGTCCCCTAAACATCTAATGGGTGTCCTGCCATTATCATGGACCCAGACCTTAAGAAAAAGATGGTTGCCAAACCCCCTGGAAGGAAAGTTTGGAGAAGAAGAGACGGGACTAAGAAGAAGCCAAAAAAGCGACCTGCAGTCAATTTGAACTCCCGGGCATCGCGTTTCTTCGTTAAATACTTTTCCCCCAACTGACTAGGGGCACTGAGTTAGAACCACACAAATTGGACACCCAACCTGTATTAACCCCGAAGCTTAATGTTGTATCTGTCTCAGCCGCGCTGCCTTTTAGCACTCCCCTTCCCAGTGTGGGGGAAGCAAGCCGAGACCTTGGCAGGCTGCAGGGCGGGCCAGTTAATTCTGGAATCCTCCAGACAAACCCCTCTCCGGGGTGGAAAATGTGGGCGTGTCCAGGGAACCCTTGGTGGGCTGGTCTTGTACTGGTTTTTGTAATGAATCCGGGGAGACCCAACAGGATGGCAGGGTGAGGGGGTGCAGAGAGGTTAATCGGGCCCCGTCTGGGGTGAGTTTAACGAATAACCCGAGACCCTTCAGATTGAAAAAGATACCACCTCAATCCGTAGCATACCAGGGCACGGCTATTCTGTTTGAAAGCATCATCCCAAAAAACATGGCAATCAACCTAAACCGCTCTAATGTATTATGATTACTCTCTGAGGTTGCCAATCTAAAGGGCATTTCAACCTCTGACATCAAAAGAGTTAACTTTCCTGTAAAACAGCGCACAGACTGCTCGGTGGTCTACTTCAATTCGAGGTTGATCTCTGAGCTGGTGATGCACGAAAGAGGCCATCAGAATTTTTTGGTTTGATCTGAATGAAACTGAGGTTGACTATACAGTAGAGAGTGGTCAGAGGCCCATAGACATGTTGAACAATTAAAAAGGAACATCAGTGTCTTGAAAACAAAAATGAAGGCCTCAGAAAACTCCAATGATTGGTCCCGGTTGCTTAACAACATCCAGCACTAACTTTCAACAGGTTTTCCCCATAGAGTAGACAATACTGACACCTTTCCTATATTATCATGGAACACTTGTGGTCACTGGGGTATTCTTCACAACCAGGAAGTTGGGCAGATATTCAGGGTACAAGAGGTGGTTTGCCTACATGTAACCTGGTTAGTGACCCCTCCCGTTATGTATGGATGTGTGATTAGCCATTAGTCGACCAAAAGAGGAGATCAGGGTAGTCCTTATGGTGGCCTTTTCTTTATTTATTTATTTTATAGCGTTTGTTATATGCCCAAACACGGAGTTATCACGGCATAGGTGGCATAGGTTACATAGGCACATGTTTCTGGTTGCAGAGGACGTTAAGATACAGTGGGTATGGTTACAACATTTGTCTACATACAGACACAAAATTTGGGTACAAGATGGTTACAGTTTGGACCTAGGCGTTTCTTGATATGAATCAACAGGTTAGAATTTATTAAATCGTCATGTTTTAATAAGTTTCTTGAAACAGTGGTGGTTTGATCTGATGAGAGGATTAGGGTGATTGACACAGTCAATGACTTCTGTGGTATTTTGCAAACCCATGTGGAGCTGGTTGAGGAGTCATCTATCCACTTAGTAATCCTGAATGTTTACTGGCACGAGAAAGTATTGGATTTATCCGGCTTTCTTCAACATCTATCCTCCATAATAACTGAGTGGTGTACATTGATCAGTGGGGACAAGTAATAGTGATCAGGAATTTGAATTCCAATTGTATCTCACCGGGGGGCATCATGGGCACCTCAGGAGCACCCAAGACTGACCCCAAAATACAGAATGGAGCAAAATTGATTAAATGCTTGGTTGGGATTGGTCTACATCGTCTTATTGGGGAAGTACAGGGTGATATTCCATACAATCTGACATGGTCTAATGGCTCCTCATGGTCAACTATTGACTACATGTTCATGACTGATTGGTTATTTGAGAAAGGCACCCACCTCATGAGCTCCCAATTCCAATTGAACAACTATTATAGGCTGGTGGCTAACTTTTCTATTAGTCACTACCACCGCTTATTTTGGAATTTAGCTTTAGCCAAAAGATTGTACCGATTAGAATTGAGGTTTTGGCCCTGTGCCCTGCAAATTTGAGGAGTTTGTGGAAAACTTGATTCTACCTCAGTTGAGCCACAGGAGAAGGGGTTGGGGGGGAGTTCCCAAGATGAATGACAAGCATGTACACGCTTAAGACAAAACACTTGCTGCTAAAAAGAAACTACTTAGAAAAGAATTGAGATTATTGAGATCTTCCCTGGACTTGACCGCAGTGGCAATCAACATCCAGTGTAAGCGTTTGCGTCAGATTTATCGAAATTGGGTGAAAGCACAAAGGCCAAGAGATTCCAGGAAGACGCTGAGGCACTTCTGCGATTCCCGAGGAATAAAAATAGTAGGGCATTTTGTCAATTTATGAATTCCATCGACTCCTGCCAGGCTGAAAAACAGATTAATGCTGTTTCTGAGAAGGAGTGGCATATTCATTTTTCTACCTTGTGCGCGCTTCCCAAGGGAACCCCAATCAGCCTTTTTCCTATTACTGGGGAAAAGATGAGCCCTGTAGAGTTTGAACCAGGTATCTTGTGAGTGATAAAAATAATTAGCCCATCTAGGGCCCCTGGCCTCAATGGACTTTCAAACTATCTCCTGAAAGACGATCTCATTCTTTGGGCAAAAGTACTAAGCACCCTAATTAAAGAGGTGGTGTCCCGAGAGCAGTTTCTATCATCTTGGTCCAAGGCACATTTTGTTCCTATATTTAAGAAGGGAGTACGAACGAACCCTCTGGACTATTGTCCTATTGCTCTCCTGGATGTTGACAGCAAGATATTTGCATCTATCTTGCTGTCACACCTAGATGAGTGGGCAGTGTCTGCTGGGAGATTGATAAAATGGCAGACCAGCTTTTGGAGAGGTCTAGGCACATCCCTGAAAGGTGCAATGATTAGCATGACACAACAACTAGCTTGGGACGGCATTTGACGCGGTAGATCGTCAACTTTTGTGGATCAAGTTAAAGAGGTGAGGGATTCCAGGGGGGGCTTTTAAGACTCCTGGTAGGTCTCCATGAGAAGACTGAAATCCAAGTGTGAATGAATGGTATGGGAGGTCTTTTCCGAAGCATTACAACAGGTAGGGGCGTTAGGCAGGGTTGCACTTTAGCATCCTGCTTTTTCAACCTCTACCTATTGGATGCAGGTGAATATTTAACCCCTGCAAATTTGATTAGTCCAGCGATAGTCCAACTAAGACCCTGCTGGCTATCATACGCGGACAATTTCCTCCTTTTTGACTGTACACCAGCGGGGATGCAGCGCTTACTAACAGAATTCGAAGTGTACTTGAGGAAACAGTCGCTCCACATAAATGCCTCTAAATCAAACTTTCTGTGCTGTTCTAACAGTAAGAGAAAGGTGTACCCTAAATGGCATATTGGAAAAGAACCGATTATTAATGTTAAGTCTTTGGTGTACCTGGGGTTCTTGATCCAGGCATCTCCTAGCCGATCAGGGCTTCTAGACTGGGTGATGGATTGAACCATGCTACTAATTAGCCAACTTGTGAGAGTGGATGGGCATTATGGAAAATACTCCTTTAAACCAGCACTTAAATACTATGAAGGAAAGCCGGTGCCCAAAATCTTATATTGCATGGGTATTTACTTATTAACTCTTCTTGACTCTTTGCCACGTCTGGAAGCCTTGGTCTGGCGGCGAGTGTTGGGAGTGCCGAATGCGATTCCCATAGATGCCATTAGGTATGATCTGGGTATCATCTCTCTATAGACTAATTGGACATGGATCCTACTGATAGGGAAAATCTTATGCCCAGTAGGTGGCCCTCTGCTCCTTGATCTGAAAACCATTCTTGAGGAGAAACAGAGCTCATGGATGAATAGTTTATTTGAATATGTTTGTAAAATTCGAAAAAATATGAATTCCTCCCTTGGTGAATTGTGTAAAAATCCTGAAAAGGTAAAAAAAAAGTTGGTACCAGTTGGATTGGATTTCAACTGTTGAAAAAAAGCACTCCTTGTCTTCTCTAGATCATCTTAGATTTGATCACAAAATTACTAGGATGTTTCACCCCATTTCGAGCCCTATGACCAGCTAAGTGGATTTGTAGAGCGTTTTTGCGATTTAGATGGAATCTTATTCCCACCAAGCAAATCATGGAGAGAAGAGGATTGCTGGGTCCGACATTAGGGGGCTGTCGCTACTGTGGAAATGTACCCATTCTAGAAACCATGAAACACATTTTTGTTGCTTGTCCAGCTGTATTCGAAATGAGGAAGAAACATCTATAAATGTTTTTGAGAGAGGGGGACAATGATCTTATGGAAAACTCGTGGGCCACTTGTCTATCTGGAAAACGAAAAGGGCTCCGACCACAGATATACAGGCCGATTCATGGAATTAATGTGCGCTGAAAATTCCCGCGCAAGCGTGCAAAACCGTGCGAATCGCAGTGCAAGTGTGAAAATCGTAGCAAAACCCGCGCACATCGATTCATGGAAGTCTGAAAAAAATGTGCGCCAAAATGTGCGCTAACAAAAAGCACGTACATCCAGCTCTGATGATTGTCCCATACTGTGGCCCTCTAGGACAAATGACGTGCAAAGGGGTACGCGACAAACACGAACACCCGCTGTGTCAAAAATAACGTGTGCGTGTATTTTGGGGGTGCGCGAGAAGTTTCACACGCGATTGGCCTTGGGCGAGCAGGGTGCGTGTAAATCTGGGGTTCGCAGGAAGTTTCACACGCGATAGGCCCTGTGCGAGTGGGGTGCGTGTATTCCTGGGGTTCGCGTGAAGTTTCACACGCGATTGACCTGGGTACGTGTAAATCTGGGGTGCGCAGGAAGTTTAACACGCGATTGGCCTTGGGCGACCGGGGTACGTGTATTTCGGGGGTGCGCAGGAAGTTTCACACGCGACAGGCCCTGTGTGAGTGGGGTACGTGTATATCTGGGGTGCAGGGGAGTCCTACATGTGAATTGGCAGTGTGGGTCCTCCCAGGTGTTCCCTCTACACCCTCCACGGCCCCTGCAGGCAGCCCACACCACAGGGGACTACCCTGCACTCCTGGTCATGTCCCGCAGGCAGCCCATCCACCATGAGCATGCCCCCCAGCCAAGCCACATGTCAGCTTGCACTACTGATCACCAACGCATGACCCCCTCCACCCCCACCGCCACCCCCTAGCAGTGCAGGGCACCTGCCAGCAGGCCCCCACTCATGTCTCACTCATGTCCCCTTGCACCCCCACCCCACAGCACTGAGGGGCACCAGCCAGCAGGCCCCCACTCATGTCCCCTTGGACCCCCACCCCCCAGCACTGAGGGGCACCTGCCAGCAGGCCCCCACTCATGTCCCCTTGCACCCCCACCCCCCAGCAGTGCAGGGCACCTGCCAGCAGGCCCCCACTCATGTCCCACTCATGTCCCCTTGCACTCCCACCCCCCAGCAGTGCAGGGCACCTGCCAGCAGGCCCCCACTCATGTCCCCTTGCACCCCACCCCCCAGCACTGAGGGGCACCTGCCAGCAGGCCCCCACTCATGTCCCCTTGCACCCCCATGCCCCAGCAGTGCAGGGCACCTGCCAGAAGGCCCCCACTCATGTCCCCTTGCACCCCCACCCCCCGCAGTGCAGGGAACCTGCCGGCAGGCCCCAACTCATGTCCCCTTGCACCCCCACCCCCCAGCAGTGCAGGGCACCTGCCAGCAGGCCCCCACTCATGTCTCACTCATGTCCCCTTGCACCCCCACCCCACAGCACTGAGGGGCACCAGCCAGCAGGCCCCCACTCATGTCCCCTTGGACCTCCACCCCCCAGCACTGAGGGGCACCTGCCAGCAGGCCCCCACTCATGTCCCCTTGCACCCCCACCCCCAGCAGTGCAGGGCACCTGCCAGCAGGCCCCCACTCATGTCCCACTCATGTCCCCTTGCACTCCCACCCCCCAGCAGTGCAGGGCACCTGCCAGCAGGCCCCCACTCATGTCCCCTTGCACCCCACCCCCCAGCACTGAGGGGCACCTGCCAGCAGGCCCCCACTCATGTCCCCTTGCACCCCCATGCCCCAGCAGTGCAGGGCACCTGCCAGAAGGCCCCCACTCATGTCCCCTTGCACCCCCACCCCCCAGCAGTGCAGGGAACCTGCCGGCAGGCCCCAACTCATGTCCCCTTGCACCCCACCCCCCAGCAGTGCAGGGCACCTGCCAACAGGCCCCCACTCATGTCCCACTCATGTCCCCCTGCACCCCCACCCCCCAGCAGTGCAGGGCACCTGTCAGCAGGCCCCCACTCATGTCCCCTTGCACCCCCACCAGTGCAGGGCACCTGCCAGCAGGCCCCCATTAATGTCCCACTCATATCCCCTTGCACCCACACCCCCGAGCAGTGCAGGGCACCTGCCAGCAGGCCCCAGCTCATGTCCCCTTGCACACCCACCCCCCAGCACTGAGGGGCACCTGCCAGCAGGCCCCCACTCATGTCCCAATCATGTCCCCTTGCACCCCACCCCCCATAAGTGCAGGGCACCTGCCAGCAGGCCCCAACTCATGTCCCCTTGCACATCCACCCCCCAGCACTGAGGGGCACCTGCAGCAGGCCCCCACTCCTGTCCCCTTGCACACCCACCCCCCAGCACTGAGGGGCACCTGCCAGCAGGCCCCCACTCATGTCCCACTCATGTCCCCTTGCACCCCCACCCCCAGCAGTGCAGGGCACCTGCCAGCAGGCCCCCACCCATGTCCCACTCATGTCCCCTTGCACCCCCACCCCATCAGTGCAGGGCACCTGCCAGCAGGCCCCCACTCAAGTCCCACTCATGTCCCCTTGCACCCCCACCCCCCAGCAGTACAGGGCACCTGCCAGCAGGCCCCAACTCATGTCCCCTTGCACACGCACCCCCCAGCACTGAGGGGCACCTGCCAGCAGGCCCCCATTAATGTCCCACTCATGTCCCCTTGCACCCCCACCCCCCAGCAGTGCAGGGCAGCTGCCAGCAGGCCCCCACTCATGTCCCCTTGCACCCCCACACCCCAGCAGTGCAGGACACCTGCCAGCAGGCCCCCATTAATGTCCCACTCATGTCCCCTTGCACCCCCACCCCCCAGCAGTGCAGGGCACCTGCCAGCAGGCCCCAGCTCATGTCCCCTTGCACACCCACCCCCCAGCACTGAAGGGCACCTGCCAGCAGGCCCCCACTCATGTCACACTCATGTCCCCTTGCACCCCACCCCCCAGCAGTGCAGGGCACCTGCCAGCAAGCCCCCACTCATGTCCCCTTGTACCCCCACCACCCAGCAGTGCAGGGCACCTGCCAGCAGGCCCCCACTCATGTCCCCTTGCACACCCACTCCCCTGCACGGAGGGGCACCTGCCAGCAGGCCCCCACTCATGTCCCACTCATGTCCCCTTGTACCCCCACCCCCCAGCAGTGCAGGGCACCTGCCAGCAGGCCCCCACTCATGTCCCCTTGCACCCCCACCCCCCAGCAGTGCAGGGCACCTGCCAGCAGGCCCCCACTCATGTCCCACTCATGTCCCCTTGCACCCCCACCACCCAGCAGTGCAGGGCACCTGCCAGCAGGCCCCAACTCATGTCCCCTTGCACACCCACCCCCCAGCACTGAGGGGCACCTGCCAGCAGGCCCCCACTCCTGTCCCCTTGGACACCCACCCCCCCAGCACTGAGGGGCACCTGCCAGCAGGCCCCCACTCATGTCCCACTCATGTCCCCTTGGACCCCCACCCCCAGCAGTACAGGGCACCTGCCAGCAGGCCCCCACTCATGTCCCACTCATGTCCCCTTGCACCCCCACCCCCAGCAGTGCAGGGCACCTGCCAGCAGGCCCCCACTCATGTCCCACTCATGTCCCCTTGCACCCCCACCCCCCAGCAGTGCAGGGCACCTGCCAGCAGGTCCCAACTCATGTCCCCTTGCACACCCACCCCCCAGCACTGAGGGGCACCTGCCAGCAGGCCCCCACTCATGTCCCACTCATGTCCCCTTGCACCCCCACCCCCCAGCAGTGCGGGGCACCTGCCAGCAGGCCCCCACTCATGTCCCCTTGCACCCCCACACCCCAGCAGTGCAGGGCACCTGCCAGCAGGCCCCCACTCATGTCCCCTTGCACCCCCACCCCCCAGCACTGAGGGGCACCTGCCAACAGGCCCCCACTCATGTCCCACTCATGTCCCCTTGCACCCCCACCCCCCAGCAGTGCAGGGCACCTGCCAGCAGGCCCCCACTCATGTCCCCTTGCACCCCCACCCCCCAGCAGGGCAGGGCACCTGCCAGCAGGCCCTCACTCATGTCCCCCTGCACCCCCAACCCCAGCAGTGCAGGGAACCTGCCAGCAGGCCCCCACTCATGTCCCACTCATGTCCACTTGCACCCCCACCCCCAGCAGTGCAGGGCACCTGCCAGCAGGCCCCCACTCATGTCCCCTTGAACCTCCACCCCCCAGCAGTGCAGGGTACCTGCCAGCAGCCCCCCACTCATGTTCCACTCATGTCCCCTTGCACCCCCACCCCCCAGCAGTGCAGGGCACCTGCCAGCAGGCCCCCACTCATGTCCCCTTGCACCCCCAGCAGGACAGGGCACCTGCCAGCAGGCCCCCACTCATGTTCCCTTGCATCCCCACCCCCAGCAGTGCAGGGCACCTGCCAGCAGCCCCCCACTCATGTCCCACTCATGTCCCCTTGCACCCCCACCCCCCAGCAGTGCAGGGTACCTGCCAGCAGGCCCCCACTCATGTCCCACTCATGTCCCCTTGAAACCCCACCCCCCAGAAGTGCAGGGCACCTGCCAGCAGGCCCCCACTCATGTCCCACGCATGTCCCCTTACACCCCCACCCCCCAGCAGTGCAGGGCACCTGCCAGCAGGCCCCCACTCATGTCCCCTTGCACACCCACCCCCCAGCAGTGCAGGGCACCTGCCATCAGGCCCCCACTCATGTCCCACTCATGTCCCCTTGCACCCCCACCCCCCAGCATTACAGAGCACCTGCCAGCAGGCCCCCACTCATGTCCCCTTGCACCCCCAACCCCCAGCAGTGCAGGGCACCTGCCAGCAGGCCCCCACTCATGTCCCCTTGCACACCCACCCCCCAGCAGTGCAGGGCACCTGCCAGCATGCCCCCACTCATGTCCCCTTGCACACCCACCCCCCAGCAGTGAATTGGCGATCTCATGACACAAACCAAAAGTCAACTATGTACATCAACACATGTCCGCCACACGAAGACAGCCGGTAGCGTCCCTGCGCATTAAAAAATGTGCGCTAACAAAAAGACGTATATACAGCTCTGATGAATGTCTCACATTGTGGCCCTCTAGGACAAATGACGTGCAAAGGGGTACGCGACAAACACGGACACCCGCTGTGTCAAAAATAACGTGTATTTCGGGGTGCGCGGGAAGTTTCACACGCGATTGTGCCTGGGCGAGCGGGGTACGTGTACTTCAGGGGCTCGCGGGAAGTTTTACATGCGATTGTGCCTGGGTGAGCGGAGTACGTGTACTTCAGGGGCTCGCGGGAAGTTTTACATGCGATTGTGCCTGGGCGAGCGGCTACGTGTACTTCAGGGGCTCGCGGGAAGTTTTACACGCGATTGGGCCTGGGTGAGCGGGGTACGTGTACTTCAGGGGCTCGCGGGAAATTTTCACGCGATTCGGCCTGGGCAAGCAGGGTACGCGTATTACTGGGGTGGGCGGGGAAGTACAGGAGGCAAATGCGCGGAACGCCCACATGCACGTGCCAAAAAAACACATTAATCCGGAAACACGTACGCCAGAAGTAAGCAGGCATACGTGGACCCGCGCAGCATAAAAGTGCACGCAAAATAACAAGCAAGCTCAGACGCCAGGATGAACATACCATTCCTAGCAGCAGTAGTCGTGGGATACCGCAGGAGGAGGAGGAGGATAGTCAGGCCCAGAATTTTCACACCCAGAACCAGCCTTTTTGGCATGCCTGATGACCAGGTGTATGGAAGGTACAGGTTTCCACCTCACATAATACTCGACCTGGTCAGTGAGTGGGAGGATGACCTCACATCACCCACCCTCTGCTCCCAAGCACTCAGCCCCCTGGAGAAGGTCCTCAATGTACTGCACTTTTTGGCCACCGGATCATTTCAGCGGACAAGTGCCATAGTGGGGGGGTGTCATAGGCCACGCAGTCAAGCTGCCTACACCAGGTCTTGGCCATCATGACTGCACGCCCATCAGTCCGCAGGCACATATACCTGCCCAGAACACCTGCAGAAAGGCAGGCTGCCGTCCAGGATTTCTATGGGGTGGCACAATTCCCCAAAGTCCTATGTGCCATCGATTGCACCCATGTGGCTCTACGTCCCCCCAGGGCATCAGAGCACATCTATAGAAACCTCAAGCACTGGCATTCCATCAACGTCGAGGTAGTATGTGATGCCAAGGGAATCATCACCTCAGTATATGCCAACTATCCAGGGTCCACCCATGACAGTTTAATTTACAGAATGTCAACCCTAAACCGGGATCTAGAAGCTGGGCGGCATGGCGATACATGGCTGCTCGGTGAGTATAAATGCCACAGCACATGCATGCATGCCAGAGACTGAGTAATGTCACAACCCTACTAATGATACCCATCACCACCTCCCCAGGGGACAGTGCCTACCCTCTGAGCACCCACATGATGACGCCAATTCGGAACCCCACCACGCCACCTGAGGTAAGATACAACACAGCCCATATTGCAACCCGGGGCATAGTGGAGCGCACATTCGGAGTGTTCAAGTCACGCTTTCGCTCCCTTGACCGTTCTGGCGGGCAGCTGTTATACGCTCCCCCAGTAGTGTGCAGGATCATAGTGGCAGCATGTGTCCTGCACAACGTTGCAACACGCCGGGGCCTGCCGGTGGACATGGTGGTGCCCCCACATCCCCAACCACATGCACGCCCGGTGCGCATGGGAGGGGAAAGGGCACGTGGTGAGGCAGCCCGAACGCAGCTGGTGGCTAATTACTTCACATAGAAACACACCCCTGTGGAGTGCACACAGCCCTGCCACATACCAGCTGACAATCGATGATGACACAAGGGACAGTGAACTGTCACAACCATACCAGCCTGAGATTGGTCACCTGGAAGTGTCACAATGTGTGCATCCATACCTACAGAAACACCACCAATGCTGTGTCATCAAAAGACACATATGCTGCTAAATGCATTACCCCCTTGCAAAATACAACATTAGAACAGTGCCATGTCACCCAACCCCTCCCCAGCACCACCACCCAACATACCATGGCATGTCATGCTATGTGAGAGCAAACAAAGCAATCCCGAAAACCTGACACAAGTGTCACAAAGTACTGTGTCCCTAATGGAAACTGGCCACACACAATATGCTCCCAGTAATGTTGAACTAACAACACACATGACCAAATACTTACCAACAATACAATGCAGCTACACAAGCTCAAACATAACTAAAACATGACAGTACTAAGTTAAAGTAGTCGTAGTCTTACAACCTGAATATGCCACCACATCGCCCCCTTCCAACTGTAGTCTTGCAGGCTTCAAAACATGTCTGTGTACTGCATACAGCATGAACTCCATCTCCAAAGTAGACAGCCTTGTGAAGATATGAGGAATGAACCTGCAAATTCAGAGGGAGACATGGAAGCAGAAGTATACATAATTCCAACATGCAGTGTACAATACAACAACAATATACACAAGGAATGTCTACACAGTATTGACTACAGACTGCCCACACAGCTCATGGGAGCCCAACATCACTGTGTACATCACTGTCACTTGGTCACACCCTTTGCAAGCCCATGGAAACGGGAAGCAGGAGGGGTGTGTGTCTCACGAACCCAAGCATCAAACCCAAACTCAGGACAAGCCTGCATGTGCCCAGCCGGAATACAGTGGATGCCCACGGGAGCCACACAAGGCAACACACTGTTAAAAAATAATAAAAAATAAAAAATCAAAAAAGCAAAAATAAAAAATCAAAAATGGCCATGTAGGGGCTGAGGGGGGGGCCACCCAGGAGGTCCGAGGACAGGGAGCGCACCAACAGCCACCTGTGTGGATGTTGGGAAAAAAAACACCTCCATGGGCTCATGGCCTGCACGGCTATGCCAATGTGGGAGAACTGCTGCTGTCGCTCTCATTAACCTCTGCTGCTGCCACAGGAGGTGGTGGTGCTATGGGAGGCAGCCCACGCAAAGCCCTGGTATGGTCCTCCATGGCAGGAAGCATGCGGGTGTGGAAGGTCTCGTTCTGGAGGATTATAGTGCGGAGATCCCCATGCAGCACCTGACGTGATGCCTGGATCACCTCCCGAGTTGCCTGCATCTCAGCTGAGAGCGAACGTGTGAGCCGCTCCAGCTGCTGTTCTGTCCTCAAGTTAGTGGAAGTCTCAAGGTCAACAAGAATCTCCCTGAGGTGATGGAGTTCTACCCTCAGGGCTTCCCTGTGGCCCTGGGACTCTATTGATATCGATTGACGTAGAGTCTCCAGTGCCGCCCATCTGTCCATGTTGGACGCCAACATGTCCTCCCTGTGTGATTGGCAAATGGAGTCTGTTGTCTGCTGTAGTAGCTCCATCTGCCTTTCGGGGGGGACAATGGAAGTGGCCACCCTCTCCATTGCTTGAGCCATCATGTCAACTGATACTGCCTGTTGGGTTGCCATACCGTAAATGGATTGTTCCCATGCGGTATTGCCTGGTGGCGTACGGCAACTGCGTCGGCGGGCACCACACCTGTTTGGGGCAAGGCGATCTGCGCCTTGCTGTGCCGGCACTGCCTGAGGCTGCAGGACTGCATTCCCCCTCTGATCTGCTGGCCCAGGAACAGGATCAGATGTTGTGGAGTGTGACCCTGCACCCGTAACCGTCAAAGGCTGACTAACCAACACTGATATCCCCATAGAGGGTTCTACCCCTGGTGCAGGTGGGTTGGACAGAACAGAACCCCTTCCAGAAACACTTACCTGCAACGCCACATAGGTCTCACTCATGTCCCCTTGCACCCCCACCCCACAGCACTGAGGGGCACCAGCCAGCAGGCCCCCACTCATGTCCCCTTGGACCCCCACCCCCCAGCACTGAGGGGCACCTGCCAGCAGGCCCCCACTCATGTCCCCTTGCACCCCCACCCCCCAGCAGTGCAGGGCACCTGCCAGCAGGCCCCCACTCATGTCCCACTCATGTCCCCTTGCACTCCCACCCCCCAGCAGTGCAGGGCACCTGCCAGCAGGCCCCCACTCATGTCCCCTTGCACCCCACCCCCCAGCACTGAGGTGCACCTGCCAGCAGGCCCCCACTCATGTCCCCTTGCACCCCCATGCCCCAGCAGTGCAGGGCACCTGCCAGAAGGCCCCCACTCATGTCCCCTTGCACCCCCACCCCCCGCAGTGCAGGGAACCTGCCGGCAGGCCCCAACTCATGTCCCCTTGCACCCCCACCCCCCAGCAGTGCAGGGCACCTGCCAGCAGGCCCCCACTCATGTCTCACTCATGTCCCCTTGCACCCCCACCCCACAGCACTGAGGGGCACCAGCCAGCAGGCCCCCACTCATGTCCCCTTGGACCTCCACCCCCCAGCACTGAGGGGCACCTGCCAGCAGGCCCCCACTCATGCCCCCTTGCACCCCCACCCCCCAGCAGTGCAGGGCACCTGCCAGCAGGCCCCCACTCATGTCCCACTCATGTCCCCTTGCACTCCCACCCCCCAGCAGTGCAGGGCACCTGCCAGCAGGCCCCCACTCATGTCCCCTTGCACCCCACCCCCCAGCACTGAGGGGCACCTGCCAGCAGGCCCCCACTCATGTCCCCTTGCACCCCCATGCCCCAGCAGTGCAGGGCACCTGCCAGAAGGCCCCCACTCATGTCCCCTTGCACCCCCACCCCCCAGCAGTGCAGGGAACCTGCCGGCAGGCCCCAACTCATGTCCCCTTGCACCCCCACCCCCCAGCAGTGCAGGGCACCTGCCAACAGGCCCCCACTCATGTCCCACTCATGTCCCCCTGCACCCCCACCCCCCAGCAGTGCAGGGCACCTGTCAGCAGGCCCCCACTCATGTCCCCTTGCACCCCCACCAGTGCAGGGCACCTGCCAGCAGGCCCCCATTAATGTCCCACTCATATCCCCTTGCACCCACACCCCCGAGCAGTGCAGGGCACCTGCCAGCAGGCCCCAGCTCATGTCCCTTGCACACCCACCCCCCAGCACTGAGGGGCACCTGCCAGCAGGCCCCCACTCATGTCCCAATCATGTCCCCTTGCACCCCACCCCCCATAAGTGCAGGGCACCTGCCAGCAGGGCCCCACTCATGTCCCCTTGTACCCCCACCCCCCAGCAGTGCAGGGTACCTGCCAGCAGGCCCCCACTCATGCCCCCTTGCACACCCACCCCCCAGCACTGAGGGGCACCTGCCAGCAGGCCCCTACTCATGTCCCACTCATGTCCCCTTGTACCCCACCCCCCAGCAGTGCAGGGCACCTGCCAGCAGGCCCCCACTCATGTCCCCTTGCACCCCCACCCCCCAGCAGTGCAGGGCACCTGCCAGCAGGCCCCAACTCATGTCCCACTCATGTCCCCTTGCACCCCCACCCCCCAGCAGTGCAGGGCACCTGCCAGCAGGCCCCAACTCATGTCCCCTTGCACATCCACCCCCCAGCACTGAGGGGCACCTGCAGCAGGCCCCCACTCCTGTCCCCTTGCACACCCACCCCCCAGCACTGAGGGGCACCTGCCAGCAGGCCCCCACTCATGTCCCACTCATGTCCCCTTGCACCCCCACCCCCAGCAGTGCAGGGCACCTGCCAGCAGGCCCCCACCCATGTCCCACTCATGTCCCCTTGCACCCCCACCCCATCAGTGCAGGGCACCTGCCAGCAGGCCCCCACTCAAGTCCCACTCATGTCCCCTTGCACCCCCACCCCCCAGCAGTACAGGGCACCTGCCAGCAGGCCCCAACTCATGTCCCCTTGCACACGCACCCCCCAGCACTGAGGGGCACCTGCCAGCAGGCCCCCACTCATGTCCCACTCATGTCCCCTTGCACCCCCACCCCCAGCAGTGCAGGGCAGCTGCCAGCAGGCCCCCACTCATGTCCCCTTGCACCCCCACACTCCAGCAGTGCAGGACACCTGCCAGCAGGCCCCCATTAATGTCCCACTCATGTCCCCTTGCACCCCCACCCCCCAGCAGTGCAGGGCACCTGCCAGCAGGCCCCAGCTCATGTCCCCTTGCACACCCACCCCCCAGCACTGAAGGGCACCTGCCAGCAGGCCCCCACTCATGTCGCACTCATGTCCCCTTGCACCCCACCCCCCAGCAGTGCAGGGCACCTGCCAGCAAGCCCCCACTCATGTCCCCTTGTACCCCCACCACCCAGCAGTGCAGGGCACCTGCCAGCAGGCCCCCACTCATGTCCCCTTGCACACCCACTCCCCTGCACGGAGGGGCACCTGCCAGCAGGCCCCCACTCATGTCCCACTCATGTCCCCTTGTACCCCCACCCCCCAGCAGTGCAGGGCACCTGCCAGCAGGCCCCCACTCATGTCCCCTTGCACCCCCACCCCCCAGCAGTGCAGGGCACCTGCCAGCAGGCCCCCACTCATGTCCCACTCATGTCCCCTTGCACCCCCACCACCCAGCAGTGCAGGGCACCTGCCAGCAGGCCCCAACTCATGTCCCCTTGCACACCCACCCCCCAGCACTGAGGGGCACCTGCCAGCAGGCCCCCACTCCTGTCCCCTTGGACACCCACCCCCCCAGCACTGAGGGGCACCTGCCAGCAGGCCCCCACTCATGTCCCACTCATGTCCTCTTGGACCCCCACCCCCAGCAGTACAGGGCACCTGCCAGCAGGCCCCCACTCATGTCCCACTCATGTCCCCTTGCACCCCCACCCCCAGCAGTGCAGGGCACCTGCCAGCAGGCCCCCACTCATGTCCCACTCATGTCCCCTTGCACCCCCACCCCCCAGCAGTGCAGGGCACCTGCCAGCAGGTCCCAACTCATGTCCCCTTGCACCCCCACACCCCAGCAGTGCAGGGCACCTGCCAGCAGGCCCCCACTCATGTCCCCTTGCACCCCCACCCCCCAGCACTGAGGGGCACCTGCCAACAGGCCCCCACTCATGTCCCACTCATGTCCCCTTGCACCCCCACCCCCCAGCAGTGCAGGGCACCTGTCAGCAGGCCCCCACTCATGTCCCCTTGCACCCCCACCCCCCAGCAGGGCAGGGCACCTGCCAGCAGGCCCTCACTCATGTCCCCTTGCACCCCCAACCCCAGCAGTGCAGGGAACCTGCCAGCAGGCCCCCACTCATGTCCCACTCATGTCCACTTGCACCCCCACCCCCAGCAGTGCAGGGCACCTGCCAGCAGGCCCCCACTCATGTCCCCTTGAACCTCCACCCCCCAGCAGTGCAGGGTACCTGCCAGCAGCCCCCCACTCATGTTCCACTCATGTCCCCTTGCACCCCCACCCCCCAGCAGTGCAGGGCACCTGCCAGCAGGCCCCCACTCATGTCCCCTTGCACCCCCAGCAGGACAGGGCACCTGCCAGCAGGCCCTCACTCATGTTCCCTTGCATCCCCACCCCCAGCAGTGCAGGGCACCTGCCAGCAGCCCCCCACTCATGTCCCACTCATGTCCCCTTGCACCCCCACCCCCCAGCAGTACAGGGTACCTGCCAGCAGGCCCCCACTCATGTCCCACTCATGTCCCCTTGAAACCCCACCCCCCAGAAGTGCAGGGCACCTGCCAGCAGGCCCCCACTCATGTCCCACGCATGTCCCCTTACACCCCCACCCCCCAGCAGTGCAGGGCACCTGCCAGCAGGCCCCCACTCATGTCCCCTTGCACACCCACCCCCCAGCAGTGCAGGGCACCTGCCATCAGGCCCCCACTCATGTCCCACTCATGTCCCCTTGCACCCCCACCCCCCAGCATTACAGAGCACCTGCCAGCAGGCCCCCACTCATGTCCCCTTGCACCCCCAACCCCCAGCAGTGCAGGGCACCTGCCAGCAGGCCCCCACTCATGTCCCCTTGCACACCCACCCCCCAGCAGTGCAGGGCACCTGCCAGCATGCCCCCACTCATGTCCCCTTGCACACCCACCCCCCAGCAGTGAATTGGCGATCTCATGACACAAACCAAAAGTCAACTATGTACATCAACACATGTCCGCCACACGAAGACAGCCGGTAGCGTCCCTGCGCATTAAAAAATGTGCGCTAACAAAAAGACGTATATACAGCTCTGATGAATGTCTCACATTGTGGCCCTCTAGGACAAATGACGTGCAAAGGGGTACGCGACAAACACGGACACCCGCTGTGTCAAAAATAACGTGTATTTCGGGGTGCGCGGGAAGTTTCACACGCGATTGTGCCTGGGCGAGCGGGGTACGTGTACTTCAGGGGCTCGCGGGAAGTTTTACATGCGATTGTGCCTGGGTGAGCGGAGTACGTGTACTTCAGGGGCTCGCGGGAAGTTTTACATGCGATTGTGCCTGGGCGAGCGGCTACGTGTACTTCAGGGGCTCGCGGGAAGTTTTACACGCGATTGGGCCTGGGTGAGCGGGGTACGTGTACTTCAGGGGCTCGCGGGAAATTTTCACGCGATTCGGCCTGGGCAAGCAGGGTACGCGTATTACTGGGGTGGGCGGGGAAGTACAGGAGGCAAATGCGCGGAACGCCCACATGCACGTGCCAAAAAAACACATTAATCCGGAAACACGTACGCCAGCAGTAAGCAGGCATACGTGGACCCGCGCAGCATAAAAGTGCACGCAAAATAACAAGCAAGCTCAGACGCCAGGATGAACATACCATTCCTAGCAGCAGTAGTCGTGGGATACCGCAGGAGGAGGAGGAGGATAGTCAGGCCCAGAATTTTCACACCCAGAACCAGCCTTTTTGGCATGCCTGATGACCAGGTGTATGGAAGGTACAGGTTTCCACCTCACATAATACTCGACCTGGTCAGTGAGTGGGAGGATGACCTCACATCACCCACCCTCTGCTCCCAAGCACTCAGCCCCCTGGAGAAGGTCCTCAATGTACTGCACTTTTTGGCCACCGGATCATTTCAGCGGACAAGTGCCATAGTGGGGGGGTGTCATAGGCCACGCAGTCAAGCTGCCTACACCAGGTCTTGGCCATCATGACTGCACGCCCATCAGTCCGCAGGCACATATACCTGCCCAGAACACCTGCAGAAAGGCAGGCTGCCGTCCAGGATTTCTATGGGGTGGCACAATTCCCCAAAGTCCTATGTGCCATCGATTGCACCCATGTGGCTCTACGTCCCCCCAGGGCATCAGAGCACATCTATAGAAACCTCAAGCACTGGCATTCCATCAACGTCGAGGTAGTATGTGATGCCAAGGGAATCATCACCTCAGTATATGCCAACTATCCAGGGTCCACCCATGACAGTTTAATTTACAGAATGTCAACCCTAAACCGGGATCTAGAAGCTGGGCGGCATGGCGATACATGGCTGCTCGGTGAGTATAAATGCCACAGCACATGCATGCATGCCAGAGACTGAGTAATGTCACAACCCTACTAATGATACCCATCACCACCTCCCCAGGGGACAGTGCCTACCCTCTGAGCACCCACATGATGACGCCAATTCGGAACCCCACCACGCCACCTGAGGTAAGATACAACACAGCCCATATTGCAACCCGGGGCATAGTGGAGCGCACATTCGGAGTGTTCAAGTCACGCTTTCGCTCCCTTGACCGTTCTGGCGGGCAGCTGTTATACGCTCCCCCAGTAGTGTGCAGGATCATAGTGGCAGCATGTGTCCTGCACAACGTTGCAACACGCCGGGGCCTGCCGGTGGACATGGTGGTGCCCCCACATCCCCAACCACATGCACGCCCGGTGCGCATGGGAGGGGAAAGGGCACGTGGTGAGGCAGCCCGAACGCAGCTGGTGGCTAATTACTTCACATAGAAACACACCCCTGTGGAGTGCACACAGCCCTGCCACATACCAGCTGACAATCGATGATGACACAAGGGACAGTGAACTGTCACAACCATACCAGCCTGAGATTGGTCACCTGGAAGTGTCACAATGTGTGCATCCATACCTACAGAAACACCACCAATGCTGTGTCATCAAAAGACACATATGCTGCTAAATGCATTACCCCCTTGCAAAATACAACATTAGAACAGTGCCATGTCACCCAACCCCTCCCCAGCACCACCACCCAACATACCATGGCATGTCATGCTATGTGAGAGCAAACAAAGCAATCCCGAAAACCTGACACAAGTGTCACAAAGTACTGTGTCCCTAATGGAAACTGGCCACACACAATATGCTCCCAGTAATGTTGAACTAACAACACACATGACCAAATACTTACCAACAATACAATGCAGCTACACAAGCTCAAACATAACTAAAACATGACAGTACTAAGTTAAAGTAGTCGTAGTCTTACAACCTGAATATGCCACCACATCGCCCCCTTCCAACTGTAGTCTTGCAGGCTTCAAAACATGTCTGTGTACTGCATACAGCATGAACTCCATCTCCAAAGTAGACAGCCTTGTGAAGACATGAGGAATGAACCTGCAAATTCAGAGGGAGACATGGAAGCAGAAGTATACATAATTCCAACATGCAGTGTACAATACAACAACAATATACACAAGGAATGTCTACACAGTATTGACTACAGACTGCCCACACAGCTCATGGGAGCCCAACATCACTGTGTACATCACTGTCACTTGATCACACCCTTTGCAAGCCCATGGAAACGGGAAGCAGGAGGGGTGTGTGTCTCACGAACCCAAGCATCAAACCCAAACTCAGGACAAGCCTGCATGTGCCCAGCCGGAATACAGTGGATGCCCACGGGAGCCACACAAGGCAACACACTGTTAAAAAATAATAAAAAATAAAAAATCAAAAAAGCAAAAATAAAAAATCAAAAATGGCCATGTAGGGGCTGAGGGGGGGGCCACCCAGGAGGTCCGAGGACAGGGAGCGCACCAACAGCCACCTGTGTGGATGTTGGGAAAAAAAACACCTCCATGGGCTCATGGCCTGCACGGCTATGCCAATGTGGGAGAACTGCTGCTGTCGCTCTCATTAACCTCTGCTGCTGCCACAGGAGGTGGTGGTGCTATGGGAGGCAGCCCACGCAAAGCCCTGGTATGGTCCTCCATGGCAGGAAGCATGCGGGTGTGGAAGGTCTCGTTCTGGAGGATTATAGTGTGGAGATCCCCATGCAGCACCTGACGTGATGCCTGGATCACCTCCCGAGTTGCCTGCATCTCAGCTGAGAGCGAACGTGTGAGCCGCTCCAGCTGCTGTTCTGTCCTCAAGTTAGTGGAAGTCTCAAGGTCAACAAGAATCTCCCTGAGGTGATGGAGTTCTACCCTCAGGGCTTCCCTGTGGCCCTGGGACTCTATTGATACCGATTGACGTAGAGTCTCCAGTGCCGCCCATCTGTCCATGTTGGACGCCAACATGTCCTCCCTGTGTGATTGGCAAATGGAGTCTGTTGTCTGCTGTAGTAGCTCCATCTGCCTTTCGGGGGGGACAATGGAAGTGGCCACCCTCTCCATTGCTTGAGCCATCATGTCAACTGATACTGCCTGTTGGGTTGCCATACCGTAAATGGATTGTTCCCATGCGGTATTGCCTGGTGGCGTACGGCAACCGCGTCGGCCGGCACCACACCTGTTTGGGGCAAGGCGATCTGCGCCTTGCTGTGCCGGCACTGCCTGAGGCTGCAGGACTGCATTCCCCCTCTGATCTGCTGGCCCAGGAACAGGATCAGATGTTGTGGAGTGTGACCCTGCACCCGTAACCGTCAAAGGCTGACTAACCAACACTGATATCCCCATAGAGGGTTCTACCCCTGGTGCAGGTGGGTTGGACAGAACAGAACCCCTTCCAGAAACACTTACCTGCAACGCCACATAGGTCTCATCATCCGAATCAACACCTGAATAGAGGTCTGGGGGGGTGCACCCAGAGACACCCCTGGACAGAATCGTCTGCAGCAAGAGTGGGTTCTCACCCACCATCACACCACGTCCCCCACTGGTGGCCGGTTGTGCCTCAGGTTCCTCCTGGGTCTGCACCATCTCCTCAACCTCAACAGCATCAAGTGCGTCATCCCCTGCAAAAACATGAAAGACAAAAAATGGAAACAGGCATTAGCACCATAGCACACAAATAGGCCTGACGAGCTACAGAACCAGTACATGATTTACACATGTCCCACATGACTATAACCCTCCCATGCATGCACTGTCACAGAGTTGGAAGGGGAGGCAAAAGTCTGACACTGATGACACCAAGATGGAAGAGCAACACATTTGCTGCATGCTGGGTAGCACTGCCATCACACATTGGCCTGTGAGTGGCATGTCTTATACACATAAATGACACATGCCATCACACAGATGGCATGTACCATAGCCATGGTACATTCCACAAGTACATCCATATGTCAGTGAATGAGTACTGTCACCCATCCATGTGAGATGGACATGAAGAGATGAAAAATGCCACATAGTGTGAAAAGACATGCCATGCGCCACACACTGCAACACATCCAGTGTACAAAAATAAAGTGATTGCAGGGCCATGTACACATCAATGGATGTGCACTTCAACATGACAGGAAACAACTAGCATGTTCCACATTCAAACAGGCCCAAAAACATCATGTGATCAGGACAATACTCATTCAGCCTGAATGTTCAAATCATTCAACTACCAAGGTGACACATGTGGGCCAATGTGGGGTTCTTCAATGACAGAAGCATGTCACATATGTCACAATAGGGCTGAGGAATGTGTTGCAAAAGTGGGAGAATTGAAACAATCAGCCTGAAAGAACAATGAAAAATACAAACAATGTTTTTGCATGATGCCACCTCAAGGGCAACTGCCGTAATGTTGCGCTAAATTCCTACTGTGGGCAGAAGGGATAGTGTCACACCCAAATTCAAGGCCGCATAATGTTTTGGATGAAGCACATGGGTGACCCATACTACTCAGTCACACACACCCTCACCTGGCACTCAATCAGAACCCGTCACCCAAACAACATACACAAGCATTACACACACACGCATGGGCACTCACCGGACAATGTGTCATAATCGGGTAGTTCTCCCACACCTCGGATCTGTTCCTCTGTGACGAAGGCCCCAGCAACACACTCATGTGCAGTGAGTTTGTTGTCCTCTTGTGGAGACCCACCGCCAGTCACCAGAGTAGCGGCATGACCTGAGGCCAGCTTGTCCTTTGCTCTACGTTTCAGGTCGTTCCACCGGTTGTAGCAATCATCAGCTGAGCGCCTCACAAATCCAAGGGCACGTATGTGGTTGGCGATGGTCTGCCAGTGTGCCTTACGTTGACCAGGTGTGGCCTTGGACCCTGCAGTCACCACCATTTCGTGGCTATGTTGCAACACATAGCTCACAAGTGCATCAAGTTCCGGTTCATTGAAGCAAGGCTTCCTTGAGGTACCGGAGGGTGTAGCCATGCCTGGGGTCTCAGCCTGTCGTGCCAGAGCACCCTTCTTCCTCTTTTTAGAAGGTGGAGCGGAGCCAGTGTGGCTAACACCGCTGTGGTCAGCAGGGGCAGAATCACCGGTGGACTGGGTTGTTGGAGTGTGCGAATACACATTGACCATAGGACTTGGTGCAGGCATTGTCTGAAGTTGTTGATGTTGTGATGTTGGCAGGGGGAACATCAGTATGATGGACCAGGACCGACACTGTCCTGGCTGAGAGAGTCAGAGCTGGGGCGGATGGAGCTGCAGCTGCCCCTGCAGCCTCACCACCCTGCGTACTTGGGGCAGCAGATGACATAGCTTCCCCAGATCCACGTGCCTTGGTGACAACTTGCACCGCCACACGTGGCTTAGACTTGCTGACCTGGAAGTCAGCCAGGGAGTCATCCTGTGCCAGGTCAGGTGCCACAATGGGCTGGTCCAACAAGGGCTGAGCTGGGATGGTCTCAGCCACGTTTCCCTCAACCATGGGGGGGGGCATGGATGTCCCTGATTGGTCCTCCACACATGGGGGTATAGGGGTACCCTGCAAATCCTGGCCACGTCCCCTACCGCGCCCACCACGTCCACCTTTTGAAGGTCGGCCACCTTTGCCTCCCTTACCGCTAGGTCACCTCCCAACCATGGCACTGATGTTGTTGTGCGTATGGGAGGAGCAGTAAACTATTGTCCTGGGCAATTGGGGGTCAAAGGGGTAGGGTACTAGATGGAATTTGTACCCTAGTGCTCTAACAAGGCTGTATGTGACCCCTGGGGGAAGATGACGGGTCACACAACGCACAGGCAGCCCAAAAACAAAAATAAACATGCACGCAACCCCTCGTAGACCACGTGCATGGAAAAATGAACCCGCACTACGCTGTGGCACCCAGAAACACAAAAATAAGCATATGCGTGATACACGCAGCCTACAATGACCTCTGAAGGGGTACGCGACACACGTGGCAAGCACAGTTGCTAAGTACGTGCGGAACTCACCGTCTGCCTGGAAAAAGAACGTGAAAAATACGCACGTGTGGGCGTTGGCAACACCCCCGCCAAAAGAAGAATTGTACACTGTCTGAGGAGACAGGACAAAAGGAGAAGTGAACACTGTTTGAGGAAACAGGCCCAAAAAAAGTAGAAAAATGAAAGCTGTCAGAGGTAACAGGGAGTACGAACTTGAAATGCTGTGAAATAATCGCGTGTGAACCGACAAGAAGTATAGAATCCACCCACTCGCACTACAAGAAAATGGCATCCTACACATACCTTTTAAACAGGCCCACACGTACATGTCACTTACACGTGTACGCGCCCTTTCCTCCAATTACACACGCTGACACTTGGACGTGCAGCTTTTCCACGTGTGCTCTGTCATCACGTGCTATGAGGGAAACACCCGCACGCGTCACGTCACAGACGTGCTTACACGCTAAGGGCCTTTGGTCCAATGAAATCACGTACGTTCGCTGACGCGCTTACGCGCTAAGGGCCTTTCCTCGATTTACACGCTGACGTGCAAGATTTTCACGTGCCAAATCACTCCGTATCAAGCTGGCCTCGCGTTCACACACCGAAGACCACGCTCCTGCCCAGAAGGCCGATTTACTGCCCCCCAGAGCCCCGAGCACGCTCCCACCTGCCATCTGCTGCTGCCTGATTGCCTGCTGCCCACGTGCCCTGCCATTTGCTGCCTGCACGTCAGCCAGGGGAGCTGTTGCTGTGACCACCCCTGCTGGAACTGAAGACTCCCGACTGGGATTCCATCGCTCCACAGCCCAGCCCCAAGACCCAGTTGCCCACCCACTCCTGCCTCTGGGGTTGCCATGTCCAGCACTACACCATCTGGCGGCACTGGCAACCCCCAGCCAGAGAAGCAGAGGGCCACCAGCTTCACTGCCACCAAAGTTGGTGTCCTGGTGGAGCAAGTCCTGGGGCAGTATGATGCCCTCTTCGGAAGGTCGCGTGCCGACAAGGAAGGACGGACCAGGATCTGGACGGACATCGTGACTGCCATCAACGCGGAGGGGGTGGCAGTCGGCAAATTCCATCATGTCAAGAAGCGCTGGGAGGACTTCAGGTCCAGGACCCTCAACAAGGCCCGTCGCCTCTTGAAGGCAGCGGATGCTAAGGGGTGCCGGGGCCACCTGTCGGAAGACCAAATGAGGGTCCTGGAACGCATATGCCGCATCGCTCCACGTCCAGGTCCTTGAGAGGCACACCCGTCTAGAGTCGAGCGGTAAGTGTACATGCATACTGATTGGAAGCTGTGCGTGTGGTGGTGTGCCAGTAGTGTGCAGGTTGCACATGTGGTTTTGTAGGGCCATGTATGGATGTGTATGTACAGGGCCGTGAGGCTGACGCATGCAAGTCCTTTCATGTGTGAGACACATGGATGGTGTATTTGTGGGTAAGCATGCAGGCCAAATGCAGATGTGTGAGCACACATGTTTGAATGACTGTGTATGTCAGTTGTCAAGGTTGTGGTGTCACACATGGATGTTGGTTCCAGCTGCATTTATCTGCACTGTGTACATGTGCATGTATGTGTATCTGACAAGTGTGCAACTGTCATGCAACATATAGCATGTGAGACTGATATGTAGAAGACTGATTGCCAGATGTGACATGGATGCCGATCTCATCACTGCGACACTTGGTGGAGGTGTACACATGCATGTAAGTGTGGTGGCGTGTGTGCATGTCTAGTGCACTCCCTGTGTCTCATGTGATGTCTGGCTCACCTTTGCCTGCTCATGCTGTTGTATGTGTATGGATGGTGCTGGCTGTTGTGATATGGCTGTGGAATGGCTCATGTGTGTGATTTGAAATGACATGTGTGTTGGGGATTGTGATGCCATGTCTGAAGTTTGACAATGACACTCGTGTGCAACTGTCATGTGTGTATGAGTCCATTGTACAGTGCCCTGATGCCTGTGTCCTATCTCTCCCTGTCTGCAGCGTCGACTGATGAAGAGGGCGGAGAGGGTGCTGTGGTGCACAGCGGCAGGGATCGCACCGCCAGCCGGAGACGCAAGGCCCGGCTCCCCTCCCAGGTTGTCATCTCGTCGGGGAGTGAGGAGTCCGGTGCCCTGTCCCAGGTCGCAGCTGCCGAGGGGAGGTCCAAGAGGCGGAGGTCGGAGTTGGACTCCTCGGCAGCCGAAGGGGCAGCTGAGACCCTACAGGGCCCGACGGAGGAAGATGGCACGGAGTCATCCAGGTTGGTGGGGGGTTTGGTGGAGGAGGAGGCCGTGCAAGGGACAGCGACGGGGTCTGGAGGTGGGGATTCCACTGGTGCTAGTGGTGCAGTGCAGGGGCAGGGACAGGAGGCAACACAGGCCGCCGCGGAGGTGCCTGTGTGTAATCCTGTCCCCGATCCTGTGACTGCATCATCTTGCACCAGCAGGGATACCTACGTCCAGATCCGTTTTCAGGCAGGGGATGAGCTTACGACAACTGGCCTTCCTCTGCCTGCGGACGTGGCTATCCGGGACCGGGTTGAGCCTGTCCTGGGTGGTGTGGCGTTGCGTCAACGGGCCATGCGAGGCTAAATGCAGTCTTTTCATGGGGAGACTGCATGTCGTCTCGAATGGCTCGTTGACCACGTCGACCTACTGGGACAGGTCACCAGGGCCGGTTTCCTCCGTTTGCTGTGCCTTGTTCCGACCCCCTCCTCAACTGAACCCCCTATGCGCCAGTCGTACTCCATGCCATCTTCCCACCCATGTGTCACCTCGGTGCCCTGTGGAGCTGCCTCTGACCCTGCGTCCAGGCTGGTGGAGGACACATCCCTGCCACAGTCAGGAGTCGGACGTCCAGCAGGTGTGGCCACCTCAACAACTGCACCCCAGCCGGAGGAGGATGTGCAGGCAGCAAGAGCCAGGGCAAGGGCAGAGGCACAGCAGCAGCAGCAACAAGATGGGAGCCATGATGGCTCGGGGCAATCTACATCAGAGGGGCAGGCATCGGCCGTAGGGCAGGAGGACCCTGGAATGGGAGTGTCTTCCGTCTGGCACGGGTTGGGCCAGCAGATAGGTGCGGAGCGGCGGCGGCGGGCGGAGGAGGCACGGCTCACGATGGTCAGGGCGGAGAACTCCATGCGCAGGGCGCTGAGGCGGGCTGAGTGCCTCGGGAATTCGCAGGGAGTTGGAGGTGGACATGGCGTTATCCCTGCGAGACCTCTGGGCCAGAGAACAGGCCCGCCTCCAAGACATTGAACAGGAGTTCGATGATGCCCTGGCCCATGACATCAACAAGTGAGCCGTTGGACTTGCCCGCCGCCATTGTATATAGTTCATTAGTGTTAAGTTTCATTTCTTTTTTATTTCATTTGGGGCGCATGGACTATGCCCCACATTTTTGTATATAGTTAGTAATTTGGTAGGTTTCATTGTAGGTTTCATTTTTGTTGTTGGGCTCATGGACCCTGGATTTGCTATTTGTACATAGTTTTACAGTGGATTTTTCTCCTTCATCCTTATTTTTCTTCACCATGGAGCAATGGATATTACGCTTTTCTTTCCCTTTGGATTTGCTTTGTTGGACAGTGACTTTGGACACATTTTCATTTGGATTAATTTGGATTCTCTTTTTTTTATTTATCATTTTTTGGGACATGCTGCATTTTCATTATTATTGGCATTATTGTGTGTTTTTATTTCATTCCCTTCATTTTGACTTGATTACATTTTTGTTTCTTACTTCAATGTGTGGTCTTCTCTCATTGGTTTCATGCATGTCACAATGTGGGTTTTCTCAGTCATGTGTTGCCATTGTGTGGGTCGGACAGACTTGTACTCATGCACATACTGCTTATTTGTGATCTATCATGTAATGGGGATGTAAAGCTTGGTTGGTTGTTTGGACTGCGGTGCTGTGGTGTGGGATTTATGTGGCCATAAGAGCCAGGGATCTGGATTGTGATGACGTGTTGGCTGGGGGACATGTGTCAAGGCCTGCTGGCAGGTGCCTGTCAATGATGGAGGGGTGGCGGTGCAGGGGGACATGTGTGGGACATGTGTGGGGGCCTGCTGGCAGGTGCCCCTGACTGCTGGGGGTGGGGGTGCTGGGGGACATGTGTGGGGGCCTGTTGGAAGGTGCCCCTGACTGCTGGGGTGTGGGGGTGCTAGGGGACATGAGTGGGACATGAGTGGGGGCCTGCTGGCAGGTGCCCTGCACTGCTGGGGGGTGGGGGTGCTGGGGGACATGTGTGGGGGCCTGCTGGCAGCTGCCTGTCAATGATGGGGGGGTGGGGGTGCACGGGGACATGTGTGGGACATGTGTGGGGGCCTGCTGGCAGGTGCCCCTGACTGCTGGGGGTGGGGGTGCTGGGGGACATGAGTGGGACATGAGTGGGGGCCTGCTGGCAGGTGCCCTGCACTGCTGGGGGTGTGGGGGTGCTGGGGGACATGTGTGGGGGCCTGCTGGCAGGTGCCCTGCACTGCTGGGGGTTGGGAGTGCAAGGGGACATGAGTGGGACATGAGTGGGGGCCTGCTGGCAGGTGCCCTGCTCTGCTGGGGGGTGGGGGTGCAAGGGGACATGAGTGGGGGCCTGCTGGCAGGTGCCCTGCACTACTGGGGGGTGGTGGTGCAAGGGGACATGAGTGGGACATGTGTGGGGGCCTGCTGGCAGGTGCCCTGCACTGCTGGGGGTGCTGGGGGACATGTGTGGGGGCCTGCTGGCAGGTGCCCTGCACTGCTGGGGGGTGGGTGTGCAAGGGGACATGAGTGGGACATGAGTGGGGGCCTGCTGGCAGGTGCCCTGCACTGCTGGGTGGTGGGGTGCAAGGGGACATGAGTGGGGGCCTGCTGGCAGGTGCCCTGCACTGCTGGGGGGTGGGTGTGCAAGGGGACATGAGTGGGACATGAGTGGGGGCCTGCTGGCAGGTACCTTGCACTGCTGGGGGGTGGGGGTGCAAGGGGACATGAGTGGGACACGAGTGGGGGCCTGCTGGCAGGTGCCCTGCACTGCTGGGGGGTGTGGGTGCTGGGAGACTTGAGTTGGTGATCATATTGCAACGTGACATGTGGCTTGGCTGGGGGGCATGCCCATGGTGGATGTGTTGATCCACAAGTAAAGCAAGGTGCACTAGTAGCCCAGCTGAACTCAGAGGGCCGGGAAGATCAAACCGGGGTGTACATTTAAATTTCACAAACAGAGGACCAAAAACCATCGGTCTACGCCAGGGCGAGGGTCCCCCTATCTAGTTGGCTGGCGTAGACCGATGGTTTTTGGTCCTCTGTTTGTGAAACGTGTACATTGAAAAAAATAAGGTCCACCTAAAGTGTAAACTGAAACCTTGGTGGAGATACCAATGTAAACAATACGTACCAATGCAAATCCTAACTCGTAAGGTGGCAAAATTGCAGCAAAAAAAAAGCACGAGCTCTATGGACCCCATGTCCTAGATTTAAAAACGAAGGAAAAACACAATGAGAAACAGATGGTAGACAAACTCAAATACGCTGAGGCATGTGATAAATATAATACCTACTTGCAATGACAGACCATAACAGTTGAAGTGTTTGAAAACCGCATCTGATTCCAAAGAGTGTCAAAAGCATCCCGATCAATCCTGAGAACAAAACGGCTTTTAGTAAGGCATCAAGTATGCAATTCCCCAAGCGAGCTGCAATAAACACCTGGCGCGGCGTTACCTGTATGGCGGACTACAATAGGATCTTTCCTTCAATTCGGAAATGCAACCTGAAAAAATATAGGACAAAATCTCTAGGAACACGATGTGAAAATGGTGTACCTGCGGATCGCCGTTTCCAGCAACCATGGACAGCCTTTTGGCACAGACCAATCAGATTGGCTAATTGCCAGCCGCAGCTGATTTCTCACGTGAATATGGAATGAAGTGAAGGTATCTGGACTCAGCCAGTTCCATATCACTGGCAAACACACCTGTCGAGAGAATTCATGCCATTTGAACAGGTCTTGCACTCCTCAGCCAATACAAAGGGAATCCTCTGTAAGCTGTACAAGCCCTCATTACCGCAGACACTACAGGTAGACAGACTTTTAAGTGATATTGGGTTTGGTCTGGGGAGATATCTCAGATGAAGATTGGGCCAGGATTTTTAAGATTACATTTCACAGGAATCTCTTCACTTCCATCATGGAGCACAATTTTAAAATACAGCAGAGCTGGCACCATGACCCCCTCAAACTATTTAGGAAGTTCCATGGAGTCTCCCCACTCCCAATCCCCCTCACCCCCCGCCTGTGGTCAGGTAGGGTCACTTCCCCACATGTGGTGGCACTGCCTGCATATAAAAATCTTTTGGGATGGACTACTGAGCTGGATAACGGGAGATAACAGGGGAACATGTCCTTCTGGACCCGATCCAGATGTTGCTGGGCATCCCAACAAAGGACAGGGCAGGGCGGAGTGTAGATTCCCCAGGAGGTGGGAGGCAATCCTCAGGGCGGGAAGGCTGGCAATTGTCCAACGATGGAAAAATTAACGTGTCCCCTCCAAGTAAGAATGGGAGAAAAACGGTATGCAGTGATATTACCGAATTATGAAACAAAAAATTAATTTTGAATGAACCCAAAACATCTATAAAAAAAAAAAAGGTAAATATGTGGCTGGGAATGGGAATAGTATAGTAATTTCTGGGGTGGGGGGAAGGTATTTAAAAACGAAAAAATGGGGCTTTGTTATTTATTTTTTAGATGTTTTGGGTTCGTTCAAAATTCATTCTTTGTATCACAATACTATAAAATAACACGTAACTGAAAAAACTGCAAGAGATTATGATAATGGAAAAACGAACTGCAATTGTGAATGACCACATGGGATCTTTTTTTAGAAGAATGGGGGCCCATTGATTTCCTGGTGGGAAGAGAAAGTAGATGGGCCCCTGGCATAATGGATGCACATAGGTTGGGATCCAGATGGATGGGTGGTCGAGCAGTGTGCCCCTACCCTATCCTGTGCAGTGTTGTTCGGATAAGTGGCAGGTGTTTGGTATGGGTTTGTGAGCAGTTGGGGGTGGGGGGGAGGTTTGCCCTGTCCTGTAGATCATAAATCTTCATCCCGATGGTGTACTAACTGGGAGCCTATGTGCCATAGTAGAATTTGAACCTAATGGTTGATCCTATATACCTCGTGACCATTGTTGACAAGATTACCCATTTATCTAAAGTTTTTTTTTAGTGAATGTATGTTTTTATGATATGTAAAATGCCAATAAAGATTAACATTTAAAAAAAGAACAAAATGGAATTTATTGTAAAGCATTGGGACCACTTGGAGTCCACAGTACAATCCAACAATAGTAAACAGTTCTGGAAGTTGGTGGCGGCTAGAGGCTTTGTAGCCTCTGACAAAAACAGGGTCGAGCAAATCTCAGCTGAGAGGTGGAGGTTCCGCTCAGGGGGGTCTTCCTTCATGTTGATAAACATGGCCTTGGAAACTGTTGCTGATCTGAGCGCCAAAGAAATTAAGTTCAGTCTAGAGAAGATTGATCTGATTTTAAATACCCTATCGTCGGGCAAAGCTACTGGCCCTGATGGGATACACTCAGATATAATCAAGGGCTCCTTAAACTGGTGGCTGGAATCTGATTTTATTTAAGCTTTTTAATGCAGTGAGCTCTTCTGGGATATTAACTTATTCATGGTCACAGAGCATTATAGTCCCCATTTTTAAGAAAGGGGACTAGAATGATCCTATTTGCTACAGACCAATTTCGCTGCATGAGATATTGGGCAAAGTTTTCACCAAATAACTACCAGCAGGTTTCTGAAGAGGGTACTCCACAGTTGACCACTGCCTTTTTCTGACTACGCTGATAAGTAATTTTTGAATTTAGAGGCGGGAAGCTATATGTGGCTTTTATTGACTTGGAAAATGTGTTTGATTCAATTCCCAGGCATAAGCTATGGGGAAAGTTGGCCGCATTAAATATACCAGCTGGAATCTTTAACTTATTTAAAACTCTGCGATAAGGATATGCATGCTTCAGTGTGAGCACTGTCCTCTGGAGGGCTGACAGACCCATTTTGAACAAATAATGGGGCGAAGCAGGGCTGTAACTAAGCCCCCACTCCTATGTATCCTGTATCTTTCCGATTTCAACACTGAAGCAGTAGGATCCAAGGTTAATCCTCCCTCCCTGCATGGCACGACCTTCGGACCGCTCTTGCATGCAAATGATGCTGCTCTGATTGATTTGACATTTGGGCGGTTCCAACACAGCCTCTCCTATGCAGAGGAATGTATTTCTGCCCGTGCGCTCAAATTGAACAGGACAAAGACCCAGTTCCTGGTTTTTGGAAAGGGACGAAATCAATTAGCCCACCGCTGTTTTTAGGTTTTCAATGCTGAAATGTGATCTAGCACACTGCTGTTTTAAGCCATAATGCCGATATTCGAATTAGCCTACTGCTGTTTTTAGATTTTCAATGCTGAAATGTGATCTAGCACACTGCTGTTTTAGGCCTTAATTGCTGATATTTGAACTAGCATACTGCTGCTTTTAGGCCTCTATCTGCAAATTTGTATACACCTAGCTAAAGTTGAGTTTGCCTTTGGTATGTCTCTGGCATTAGCTGGTCCAATCAGATACACCCTGTTATCTTAGTATAGACTAAAGTAACTAGCCTAACGGTGTACCATTGGGATCATAACAGGTAGTTAACTTGAATACACTTATTCCAGTCTACCTGTCCTGCACCCTACTACACCGGACGATGGAATCAGTTGACTAGCAGCCTATCTGGCCCACTTAGGACTCCTTACTACCCTCTACCAGTATGTACACTCACGGTCTAGACAAACTACCATCAGGTACCTTCTCTAAGATAGTTTGGTTAATGCTCTATATCGCCTCTTCCCTCATACTAGCATTACAGACTAACAGCCTGCTCAATAAAACTAGCACCATGTTCTCCTGTACTACGACACCTCCCAATTCTCTCATCTGCCCTACTATGATAGACACACAAAAGCATAAAACTGCACACAAAACGAGCCAGTATCAAGAATACTCAACCGTACAAATACCATGCAGTACTATCGACAGAAATTTAAGACTGCGCGCTCACCTATCCAAACTGCATGAGTAACCGGCCCAAAAAATTGAATAACTAAACCACCTAAAAAAGTGCCTACTCCAGAAAGTAACTGTAGACTCCAATACGAGTCTCACCAACCGCAAAAAACCCACTCTGAACCGTACTAAATGGGCGACTAAAGACAGTCCGAGCGCAACACTTATATTAGAAAGCCACCGACCTAACCTTAAAGGAGCTCTCATAAACGCTAGTTCTCTAGTGGCCCATGCAACTGTGATATCAGATATTATACTAACAGACAACCTGGACTTCCTGGTCATCTCAGAATCCTGGTAACATGATGCGGCAGGCCCTGCTCTATGCTGGCAGTCCCCGATAACTATACCATCTTGCGAGCAGATAGACATACCCCTCGACGTGGACAAATAGCTATTATAGCCAAGACTAATTTAGATATTAGAATTGTCACAACACCGAATATGAAATCCTGTGAATGCCTCACGGTCAAAATTGCCACTGCTAACTCACAAACACTAAATATCTTTCTTGTCTACAGACCACCAGGTCCCATTGGAACCTTCTCAGAAGATATTTCTACGACATTGTCCAATAATCTAAAAAACACCTCCCAAACACTGGTATTAGGAGACTTTAACCTAGGTTACAATGATACCAAGGATACCCACTCCACCGCCATTGTGATGACTCTGAAAGAGCTTGGGTTCACCCAGACAGTTAACTTACCTATGCATAACAAAGGTTGAATCCTCGACTGGATAGCAGAATATAATTGTGAGGTAATTATTACGTCTATTGTTCCCCAGATTTGGACAGACCACCATCTCCTACTATTCACATTGGCAACTAACCCTGCCACGCCCAAGTCCTTGCTTGCCCCACCTTCACTCACAAGGAATAAAAAACTCATAACAGCTGAAAAACTGCTGTCCCATATATTGTTACGCTCACCTGGTATCCACATGGACGCCACCCAGCCGGGTTACTCGCTGGTATGCTTCTCAGCTTTGCCCTGATCTGGTCTGCGGGGAAGGTTCTACCTGAAAATACAGGAGGACTGTGTTCAAGACTGACCGACTGGGGTAATTATCCTCCCTCCACCCCTGTATGATTTCAGTCCCTCTGGCGCCCTCTCCTCACCTTGTGGTAGAATTAGGCGTGCTCTCCGTCCTGCCTTCTTTGCAGGGGCGCGTTGTCTTTCATGGGCGAGTGTGGTCCAGTTACTTCACTGACGCCGGCCCGTTTGATATTGTTCAGGTAGGTCTTATTGCTGTTCTTTAGTTTTGTTGCTATCCTGCATGCCTTTCTTTGTTTAAAATGTCTCTTTTTTCTCCCTTAGGTATGCGGAGCTTCAGCGCAGCGAACTGGCTTGGTTGAGCCCCGCTGGTAAATGATGGCACATTAAGAGCGCTTTGATGCGGTAAGTAAGCGCTATGCGCAGCGCTGCAAAGTCTTGCCTTTGCTAACCTGTGTTTTCCTTCCTTGTAGGTGTGGTGTTCTTCAGCGCGAGTGGAATGTCCGGAGTGGTGCCAGCCGAGAGGCGACCAGCCATGTAAGCCTTTTGAGCAGTTCGTAATTTGTAAATGTCTCTACTGCTTTCTTTAATGTTGCCTCCATCTTCCTCTTTCAGGTTGTTCTGTCCAGGAGGCGTGCAGATTCAAGGAAACTGTTCTCAGAAGCTGCGAGTGGTTAAAGATGAAGACTGCAGGTAAAATGCTGCTGCTAAGGATGTTCCTTTTGTCTCCTTGCAGGTTCTGCTTCTCCGAGGTTCGAGGCAATGGCTGGACACGGTGAGCATCACGTTGCAAGCTGCAAAGTAACGCGAAGCGTGTTGTCTTGCTCGGTGTGGTTTAAATAGCCCCAACAAAATAGTCCTGGTAAAATAGTCCCTAGGCTACCACACCCAAAACACTAGACCGCATAGCTCGGTTCTTAGGAACCAAGCTATGGGGATGCCGCCATGTTGGCTGACAATACAATAAAGTAGTTCCCAAGCACATTGTTTTTCATGGTGTATGAGCCTGGCGCCATAGGCGCCAGGACTGGCCCCATGAGAGCTTTTGAAGAGGATGCCAGGCAGTAGAGGCGCGAGTCCTCACTCCACCTGGCCAATGGGTTTGCCAGAGGGGGTTTTGGGCGAGGGTCGTGACAGCATTCCCCCCTAAGGCCCCTCCCATGGTGTTCCTTCCGTCTGGCCCAGGTTTGGTTGGGAAGTTCCGATGGAATTTCCTGATTAGACGTGGTGCGTGGATATTCTCACTGGGCTCCCAGGATCTATCTTGTGGTCCAAGTCCTTTCCAATCAACGAGATGATATAGCTCGGTCCTAGAGTATTTAGAGTCCAAGATATCTCTGACTTCGAATTCTGGTTCTCCGTCAACAAGTATGGGCTTAGGTGGTGTCCCAATCCGTGTGCCGGGTTGCAATTGGTTTCAGGAGGGACACATGGAATACCGGGTGGATGTGTAGATTAGATGGTAAATCCAGTTTCACGGCTGCTGGGTTGATAATTGCTTTAATGGTATAGGGTCCTAAGAATCTGGGATGAAAGGTTTGCGTTCTCTTGATGGATACGAATTTAGCGGCTAACCAAACTTTGTCTCCTACTTGATAATCAGGGGCCTTTTTCTGGTGTTGGTCGGCGAATCTCTTTTGTTTTTCTTTGGCATGAATAAGGTGTTCCTTTGCCCTTTTGAAAGCCTGAGTAATAGTCGTGTGTAGAGTCTTTACCGCTGGCATTTCCAAGCTGGCTGGAAGGTCAAATTCAGAGGTACGTGGATGTCTGCCATAAAGGGTATAGAAGGGCGTTTGTCCTGTGCTTGAATGCAAAGAATTGTTATATGCATATTCGGCTATCCATAGTAGGTCTTTCCAATTCCTTTGTTCGTGGTGCAGCATGCACCGTAAGTTTGAAACAAACTGGCTGCCTCGATCAGAGACTAGAACCGAAGGGAAGCCATGTAGCTTAACCACGCCCTCCAGGAACACTTTTGCTAAAGTGGCTGCGTCTGGGAGGCCCTTGATAGGAATAAAAATGGGCCATCTTCGAGAATAAGTCCACAACTACAAGGATGGTGTTGAACCCTTGGCTTGGAGGTAGATCAGTGATGAAGTCAAGGGAAAGAGTGTGCCATGGAACTGGAGGAATATCCAATGGTTGTAGGAGACCAGATGGTTTTTGTTTCTGTGATTTATTTTGTGCGCAGACACTGCAGGACTGAATATACTGAATGATGTCCTTACGCCAGGTAGGCCACCAAAAGTTCTCTTCCACCTTAGCTAGGGTTTTGGCGATCCCAGGATGCCCTTCGATCAGTGAATCGTGATAGTTTGAAATAATATGCTGTTGTAATTCCTTCTTGGGTACATATAGGCGATCCCTAAAAAAGGGTAGATGGTCCTTGATGGTATATTGTTCTGCTTGAGTTTGCCATGCGAGGTAGGCATCAGGATTCATTGTCTGTTGGATTTCTTTTCGTAGTTCGGCTTGTGTTAAGGCTGTTGTGATACCCAAGAGTTTGTCTTCAGGTATAATAAGTACTGGGTCTGGAGTTGTATATACTATTTCATCTATGCCCATGAGAGATAAGGCATCCGCCTTTCCGTTTCTGACTCCTGGTCGAAATGTAACTACATAATCATATTCGGCGAAGAAAAGGGCCCACCGTAATTGGCGCGAGGACTGGGCCTTGGCTGTTTTGAGATATTGCAGGTTTTGGTGGTCTGTGATGACTGTAATGGTGCGTCTGGCCCCCAGAAGGTAGTGCCTCCAGGCTTTAAAGGTGGCTTCTTTAAAGCAGGCTTCTTCTGCTTCTTCAGTCCAAGCAAACGTTTTATTGTTTTTTCGTGATAGTACTGTGATTGGGTGCATGACCTGAGAGAAGTCTGGGATGAACCGGCGGTAGAAGTTTGCAAAGCCCAGCATGCTTTGTACCCCTTTCAGAGACGTCAGTGAAGGCCATTTCAGAATGGCATCTACCTTGTGCACGTCCATTCTGTTGCCTCCTGGAGTAAGGATAAAACCAAGAAATTCTACTTCGGTGATGTGAAAAAAGCATTTTTCAAGCTTTGCAAACAAGCGATGTTGACGGAGCTTGGTGAGGACTGAACGAACGTGCCTGACATGATCTTGTTCCGAGGCTGAGTATACTAAGATGTCGTCTATGTACACTAAGGCGCACACATCAATTAACTCCCTTAAGACGTCATTCATGAAATACTGGAATGCCGCAGGAGCATTGCATAACCCGAAGGGCATGACTTGATATTCAAACAAGCCGTACTTAGTACGGAAGGCGGTTTTCCATTCATCTCCTTTTCTGACTCAGAACAGGTGGTAAGCTCCTCGAAGGTCCAATTTGGTATAAATCTGGGCATCTTTAACTTGGTCTAGCATCTTAGGGATAAGTGGCAAGCGGTAGCGGTTCTTCACGGTGATCTGGTTCAATGCGCGGTAATCAATACAGGTTCTCAAGTCTCCTTCCTTTTTCGGTACGAAGAACAAAGGACTGGCTGCGGGGGACTTCGAAGGATGGATAAATCTGTTTGCAAGGTACTGGTCTAAATAGGATTTCAAATGAAGGTTTTCTGGTTCTGTGAGAGCGTAGACCCTGCCGCAAAAGATTTGTGCACCAGGAACAAGGTCGATCTGACAGTCATAGGGCCTGTGCGGTGGCAATGTATTGGCTTGGTCCTTTCGGAAACATCCTGGAAATCATGGTATTCACTTGGCAATGTATTAGTTGCTCCCAGGGTTGATAGTGTCGCTCCGGGTGTCATGGGGATACAGACGTCAGGTTTCTCCTCTTTGCAATAGCAGGCAGGGGAGCAGTCACCGGGGAAGGTTAATTTTTGTGCCCGCCAGTCTATCAAAGGGTTGTGAGCAACCAACCATGGCATCCCTAGTATTAGCCTGTACTGAGATGCCTTGATGAGATCGAATGAAATAGACTCCCGATGTCCGTCCTGGCACAGCAAGGTTACCCTGGCTGTGCACGGGGATACTGGTCCGGAAGCGATTTCTGTCCCATCCACGGTGGTTACCTTGTCCATAGTTGGCTTAGAACACAAAGGAAGCACCATCGCTTCTGCCAGTTCTTGATCAATATAATTTCCAACTGCTCTGCTATCGATGTATGCTTCAACGGCATGCATTCTTGACGACTGTTGGTGGTTAATTAAGATCACTGGTATTGCAAAGTGCGAGGTCAGCAACTCTTTCTTCTCACTTGACAAATGGACCTCTACGTTTGTCGAGCTTGGTAGTTTTCCGATTCCTTAGCTTCATCCTTCTCTGTGGCCCCCGACTGTTCTTCTTGGGGGTTTTACTGGACAGTCCTTCAGGAAATGTCCTGGTTTCCCACAATACAAACAAATCTGTTGTTGTCTTCTTTTGTCCCGCTCTTGTTTTGGTTTATGGGGGCCGTATCCCTCCAATATGCATGGGTTCTACCGCATTTTCAAGTACACGAGTTGTGTTTTCCCTTGGTCGAATATATACAGTCCGAGGGTCAATCTTAGACCGGTCTGCCTTTCGGTCCTGCAACCGGTGGTCTAGCTGCACGTCCAGATTTATGAATTCTGCACAGTCTCTGGGTGGATCAACCACCTGGGCTAAGACGTCCTTTAATTCGCCTCGTAAGCCTCGATGGAATAACGTGGTTCTTTTGTTTTCTGGCCACCTAGCTTCGGCAACCAGTCTGTTGAAGGTAGCAATGTACGTTAACAAGTCCTGATTCCCCTGTCGGAGGGACAAGAGTTCATTGTCTACTGCTTGTTCCTGGGTATGTGTCATAAACCATCGAACTCGCCCCTTCTGGGCCTCCTGGTCCCTGACACGTTGGGCCTTACACTCCATAATACTACCAACATGGCGGCAAGCTCAGAACGCTGCTCGCCAGTCTTCACGTTCTACGCAGCGTCCTCTATAAAGAAGCCACACCCCCGCGGCCCCGCGCGTCTCACCGCTGCTACTAGCGGTGATCGGACATGTGCTCCGAACCTTCTCTAGTGCTACTTGCTATCCCCTGGCCCCTGGATTCCCTTCTCCCGACTTCTTCCCTCTTTCCTAACTTCCCGGAATCCCTGCGTCGCTTCTGCTTGCCCCCCTACTCCTTCTTGAATATTCCCGTGATCCTGGACATCGAAGCTGAACGTAATCTGGAAGCCGAGGACGGCCGAGCAGGCTTATTTAAGTCACGAACCATACGAAAGAAGACTCCACCTAAAGAGGACATCAGGCAACATAGCAGGTAAGAAGGGGGGAAATCTGTGACAGATTGAGACGCCACCTGACCGAAGTCGATACAGAAATGGAGACGGCCATCCAGGATCTTATGCGTGGCATGCAAGAACTATCGACCCAGGTACAGAACTTGAAAGCGGAGAATGCAGCGCTGAAACGATTGGTACTTTCACGTGACTCTGCCTCAAAGGACAGCGTACTATTGGGCGGCATTGTTGACAAATATGACGGCTGTGCGAAAACCCTCCGAGGATTCCTGGATTCTTGTTTGGTCCACTTTACCTTTAAACCTTATTATTTTTCCACCCCCAGGGCTAAAGTGGGCTTTATTATTTCTCACCTCTCCGAGAATGCCTTAGCCTGGGCCACACCATTAGTTAACACCGGAGATTCTCTTTTGGATGATTATGATGGATTCATTCAAGCACTAAAGACTATGTTTGACTTCCCAGAACAGGTCTTTAGTGCTCAAGAACGTTTACTCGATTTCCAGCAAGGCTCTCAGGACATGCTCACCTACGTAACTCGATTCAAGCAATTGGCTAAAGAAGCGGGTTGGCCTTCTGAAGCTTGCTTCACCCTCTTTCGAAGAGGGCTAAATGAAGATGTTAAGGATGAATTAGCCAGGGTAGTACGTCCTAGTTCTTACCAGGCACTTATGGATCTTGCTCTACAGATTGATTTCTGCATCCAGGAAAGAAGGGCAGAGAAAAGGAAGACCAAGTCAACCATCCAAAAAATCCTCTTGTGGGCCCTTCAAAATCCGAAGATTCTCCTGTTCCTACAAATGAACTTGAACCCATGCAGCTAGGGGCCTTCCATAGGCCCATATCCCCCCAGGAAAGGCTGAGAAGGATCCATACTGGCTTATGCACGTACTGTGCCTCGGACAAGCATTTAGTCAGAGAATGTCCCTTAGCCCCTCCACGGCGTTCGGGAAACGCCAGCTCCCGAGCCTAGATGGAGCTCAGTTTCGGGAGAGAGATGCAGGCTCCACATCTATACCATCCTTGAACTCTCCTGGACAAAACTCCCTGGTAGTCTTACAGGCTTTTCTATCGTCATCCAAGAAGAAATCCTACCCCATTCTGGCACTAGTGGACTGTGGGGCCATGGGAATATTCATAGATCAGGAATGGGTCCTTAAACATCATATTCCTTACGAATCCCGGAACATCCTGCAACCTGTAGTAGCAATTGATGGAAGACCTCTTTCTTCTGGACCCATAACCCTTCAGACTAAGGAAATTGAGCTTGCTATAAACCATCACCGAGAAAGGATAAAGTTTGACATCATGAAATCTGACCATTACCCAATGGTATTGGGAATGCCCTTGCTACAAAAACACAACCCATACATCAATTGGACAGCTGCTTCCCTGTTCCTAGGTTCCGAATTTTGCATGTCCCATTGTCTGCTCCAGGATCCTTCACCGACAACATCAGAAGAACATTCAACAACTCAGCAAGATCCTCTTATGGTCTCCAACATCATCCAGGTTCCTAAAACCTACCAGGAATACGCTGATGTGTTCTCTTCTGCTATTGTCAAAGCCCTACCACCCCATAGGCCCGAGGACTGTGCTATTGAAACCGAACCTTCAGCCGTGATTCCCTTTGGAAGGATGTTTATCCTGTCTGAACCAGAGAATAAGGCCCTTTGTGAATACCTAGATACTAACCTAAAAAACGGCACCATACGCCCATCCAAGTCTCCGGCTGGAGCCTCATTATTTTTTGTTCCTAAAAAAGACACCAAGGAACTCAGACCTTGTCTTGATTATTGAGGTCTTAATCAGTGCACCCTTAAGGGTCATTATCCATTACCCTTGATTTCAGATATCCTGGAAGCCATAAGAGGAGCCGTAATATTCACCAAATTGGATCTCAGGGGTGCTTATCACTTGATTCGTATTAGAGAAGGTGACGAATGGAAGACAGCCTTCAGAACACCCTTTGGTCATTACGAATACTTGGTCATGCCCTTTGGACTCTCTAATGCTCCGGCAATCTTCCAACGCTTTATGGACTAGGTGTTTTCGGATATCGTATTTCTTTTCGTCATCGTCTACTTGGAGGATATTTTGATATTCTCTAAGGATCCTCTCAAGCATGAAGAACATGTTAAATCAGTGTTACAACGGCTACGTGAACACAAGCTTCTAGCAAAACCCGAGAAATGCCTTTTTCATGTTTCCACTGTTCACTATCTAGGATTTGTCCTTAGCCCAGATGGCATAGGCATGGATCAATCCAAGGTTAAGGCCATATTATCCTGGCCAATTCCGACCTCCGTAAAACAGATCCAATCTTTCCTGGGCTTGGCCAATTTCTATCGGAAGTTTATACCATCCTTCTCCGAGATTGTTCAATCCATCATCTCCTTGTTGAAGAAAGATACTCCCTATCATTGGACCCCAGCCCAGGAGAAGGCCTTCCAACGCCTGAAAACAGAATTTACACAAGCCCCCATCCTGGTTCAACCTGATATAAATCGACCATTCCTAGTGGAAACAGATGCCTCTAACTATGCCATTGGAGCAGTTCTGAAACAGGAACTCAATGATGGGCTGGAACATCCTATTGCCTATCTTTTCACGGACATTGACCTCCAGTGAAACTCATTACTCAGTCTTAGAAAAGGAACTTCTAGCCATCCGTCAAGCCTTCACCGAGTGGCGTCATTTACTTCTAGGAGCTAAACATCCTGTCCAGGTCCGGACGGACCATCGAAATCTCCAAGTGTTACAGGCCCTGGAATGCAGGAACAGCCATCAGGCCTGTTGGGCTTTCTTCTTTGCCCAATACCAGTTCCAGATTCACCATGTTCCAGGAACACAAAATGTAATTGCTGACGCCTTGTCTCGGCGCCCTGACTATGAACCTCCTGATGACCGAACATTTCCCAAGATGTTTCCCCACACAATAATTGTAGCCCAGGCGACCAGCCTCCTTGATGAAGTCCGCATTCAGACTCAATCCTCGGAACTCTGCAAAGATATCTCGGACAAGAACCAGTGGAAACTGAAAACCAAAAATGGATACTTGTTCAAAGACAATGCCTTGGTCATCCCAACACAAAAACTACAGCAAAGGATAATAAATCTCTGTCACGATACTCTTTACTCCGGGCATCGTGGTATTACCAAAACCCTCCGATTAATACAAAGGCAATTTTGGTGGTCTGGAGTGAAAGCTGATGTACAAAGGTATATCCAGGCATGCTCTGTCTGTAATCAAAACAAACATAACAACAAGAGACCAGCGGGTCTATTGCAGCAACCTCCACTTCCAACAAGGCCTTGGGAATTCATAGCAACAGACTTCATTGTGGAATTACCACCTTCCAGGGGATACACAACCATCATGGTCACCATTGATTTGTTCACCCATGTGGCCCATTTTACACCTCTGTTTAAACTGCCATCCTCGTCAGAACTTGCTGGAATTTTCCTGGAACACATATTCCGACTGCATGGACTTCCTTCCAAGATCATATCAGACAGAGGGCCCCAATACATTTCTCAGTTCTGGAAACATCTTTGCCAAATACTAGGAATCCAACGCGCTCTTTCCTCAGGATATCATCCCCAAACCAACGGAGCCACAGAGCGCGTAAACCAAACCTTGGAACAATACCTCCGTTGCTTCGCTACCAAGGTCCAGGACGATTGGTCCCTTTTAATACCAGTGGCTGAATTCGCCTATAATAATTCGGACCACTCTGCTATTATGAGGTCTCCAGGATTTGCGATTCTAGATATAGACGTGGCAAACTCCAGTACCTGGTGGAATGGAAAGGATATCCCCCCCAGTGAACGCACTTGGGAACCTATCTCAAATCTAAATAGCCCCAGGTGTCATGATGCCTACCTCCAAGGTGCCAGACAAGACCCAGCTACCCCAGAGGCAGACATCTTGTCTTCAAGGGAAGTCACAACAGCCTCAAGTAGGGGCTCTTTGGACTCAGCCCTGGCGCCTTTGGCACCAGGCTCATATCGGGCCACAGTCCTGGCGCCATAGGCGCCAGGCTCATAAAAGGGGACTTTGTGTTAAAGGTGCTTAGTGTTAACTTACCTGATGCAGACCATGCTGCAACATCCAGGCCTTCTGAGGCCTGAATGGGACTACTTTATCTTTGGAACTACTTAACCACACGGGTGTGGTCAGGGGAGGAATACATACCTGAGAGGAAGGATACATACCTGGAACTACTTTGAAGGCTATTTAAGCCACGCCCAAGCAGCAACTCACGCTTCGCGTTGTTCTGCATCTAGCAGCTGGACGCTCACCGTGTTTGCTCCTGCATTCTGTCTTCTGCCACTCTTGCCAGCATCCTGGAACACCTGCAAAGAGAGAAGAGAAGAGAAAAGGGTAAAGAAGAGTCCTTACCTGCTAAATCCGCATTCCGGAGACATCTCGCCGACGGTCCTGAAAAGGAAGACATCCATTTAAAAGCACATCGCATCGATCGCTGCAGCGCCGCATCTCACTCACCTGTACAAGGTACCACCACGTTCTACGGCGACATCTGAACTCGCAGCCACATTACCGTGCCTAGGGAGAAAAAGGCAAGAATAAAGGTGAGAGGGGAAAGAAAACAAGGAAACCTTAATTTCCATTACAAAGCTTACCTGTTGGGTTATTCCAACTTCATTTCGGGTCGGTGCCACATCCTGGCATTTCCAGACCCCGGCTCCTAAGGGGAAAAAGAGACATCAGCGTTAGTGGGCACATGAAAAGACGTTACCCAACGCCCATTAAAGACTTACCTGATTTCTTCTGGATTGATCTTTGATTTGGGTCGGTGCCGCATCCAGGCATTTCCGGACCCCGGCCCCTATGGGGAAAAAAGACATCAGCGTTAGTGAGCGCGTTGATACAAGGACACTGAGAGAACTCTCATCAAGCTCACCAGAGTCTCATTCTTCAGTTCCACAGCTCTCTCGGAATAGTTTCCACACCTGAAAAAGAGACTACAAACAATTATTATTGCGGAATCATATTCATTAACAGAATCCTTACGGTACTATATCGGGAAAACAAAACTTGAACCCTCTACAATCAAAATCCCAGTGACGTAACTGGATACAACGCACCCCTGCATGAGAAGCAGGATGGAGAGCTCAACCTTTCAAACCCTAAGGTGAGACTTCACGTGGGGGTTGCAGGAGGGTTTCGTAGAGGGATGAGAAGGGAGCGGGAGGCTTATACTTTCTCCCGCAGATTGTTAATACTCCCTTTTCACATACAGAAAGATATTCCTGCGAGCCAGACAAGCCAGATTCGAAGGTCCGGTCCAGTCCATCTTCCGGGTCCTGCGCTTCACCATAGAAGAAGCAACAACACTCCAAACCAGACCTGTGCCTCCGTGGGAGTCAGGTGAGCGTAGCAGACCGTGAAGCCTACCTACAATTTCCCACCCGGGCGCTATGGAAACTTCCGAGACAGACCAGCTGGCTCAGCTTTTGGGGGAATTAAGGGCAGAAGTACACTCCGCCCGCCAGGAAACTATTAATGCTCTCAAAAGAGAATTAATCTTATCCAAGGAAAGAACTGATGACCTGGCCAAATGATTGTTGCAGGGTCAAGCAGGACAAACTCCTTTACCTAGTTCTGGGGGTAATGCCTCGTCAATGGTTTTGAATAACCCGGTACAAATCAATCTACCTGGAAACATGCCTTTGGCCCCGCCTGAACATTTTGCGGGGGACCCCAAGAAATATGCTGTTTTTATGAACCAATGTCGCCTACGCTTTCTATGCAGACCTGGGGCCTTCCCTAATGATCAAACCAAGGTAGCCTTTGTATTATCTTATCTCAGTGGCTGTGCTGCCGATTGGTCTGTTCCGTTGGTAAATCAGGATGACCCAATTCTCCAGGATTTTCAAAGCTTCCAGGCGAGCATGGAAAGATTATTCGCTCGACACTCTCAGGGACAGGCCCTTGACAACAAACTACTATCCTTACGACAAGGTAACCAAGATCTCTTATCTTATATTGCCAACTTTAATAGGCTGGTTGTAGAAACGGGGTGGCCGAAAAATAAAAGGATCACACTATTTCATCGAGGCCTGCGTGGAGAATTTAAGGATGTTCTAGCTCAAATAGTAAATCCACCTCAAGACTGCGCAGAATACATAGATTTAGTGGTCCAACTTGACCACAGACTGCAAACTAGAAAAGCAGATCGGTCCAAGTTCGAAACTCGAGTGCTGATCAAAACTCACGCTAACCCTAAGAGTACCGACGTTTCAGAACCTATGCAGATCGGCGGTGTTAAAGGACCATTGACGCAGAAGGAACGAGAGAGAAGACGGCAAAAGCAACTATGTCTCTATTGCGGGGCTTCTGGTCACTTTCTACGAGATTGCCCGGTAAAGCCACCTAAAAAGGTGGTTGGAGCCACGGACAACAATTTAATAGAACCTGCTTCGGGAAACGGTCAAGCCCGACAAGCGTAGAGGTCCGCTTGCCGAGCTTGAAAACAGACTCTTTGACCTCGCATTTTGTCTTGCCAGTGGTGCTCGTGGACCCGAAACAGCCTCAGCGGTTGCATGCTATAAAAGCATACATCGAAAGTGGAGCTATTGGAAACTACGTAGATCGTGAATTGGCCTCCAGGATTAATCTTCCTCTCCGTCCGAAAGTTAACAAGGATGTCATTTCTACAGTAGATGGAACCGAAATAGCCTCAGGGCCGGTAACACATTCCACTACAGAAATGACACTAGTGGACAGGATGGACATCGGGAAGCAATTGTGTTCGATGTAATCAAGGCCCCACAATTTCAAGTAATTCTAGGAATCCCTTGGTTAGAAACACATAATCCTCGAATTGACTGGCGAGCAAAGAGAATAACCTTTCCTGATTGTGAACTGACTTGTTATCCAAGAAATCCAGATATGGGTCTGGCCACAGTAACTTCCACCACGATACAACTACCGGTTGAATACCAAGAGTTCCAAGACGTTTTTCAAAAAGAACAGGCGAACACGTTACCTCCCCACTGGTCGTACGATTGTCAAATCGACCTGGTACTCAATGCTCAACCGCCCTGTAGTAGGATTTATGCTCTTACTGAACCTGAGAACGTTCATTTGCGTCAGTATTTAGATCAGTATCTTGCCAACGGTTTTATTCGCCCGTCAAAGTCTCCTGTTTCCTCAGCTCTGTTCTTCGTGCCGAAAAAAGAAGGTGACCTTAGAACATGTATTGACTACCGCGCCCTAAATCAAATAACGATTAAGAATCGTTATCCTCTGCCTCTGATCCCTGAACTTCTTGACCAGGTAAAAGATGCTTGTATATACACCAAGTTAGATCTCCGAGGAGCTTATCACCTGGTAAGTATAAAAGAAGGCGACGAATGGAAGACTGCATTCTGCACCAAATATGGGCTCTTTGAATATCAGGTGATGCCCTTCGGAATTATGCAACGCACCTGCCGCCTTTCAATACTTTATGAATGATGTTCTTCGGGAACTTATCGATGTTTGTGTCATCGTATATATCGATGACATCCTGGTATACTCCTCCTCGGAATCCGAACACAGAAAACATGTCAGGGCAGTTCTTGAGAAATTGCGCCAGCACAACCTGTTTGCGAAACTCGAAAAATGCGTTTTTCATACCACAGAGGTCGAGTTTCTCGAATTCATCCTGACACCTAAAGGAGTCCCAATGGACTCACGAAAGGTGGACGCCATCCTCAAATGGCCATCTCCTAACTCTGTTAAGGGCGTTCAGAGTATGCTTGGCTTTGCCAATTTCTATCGAAGATTCATCCCGGAATTTTCTCGAGTGGTTCAACCCATAACAGCCCTCTTACGGAAGAATAAACGTTTCGAATGGACTCCTGAGGCAGAACAGGCCTTTCAAGACCTAAAGACCAAATTCACCTCTGCCCCTGTATTGAAGCATCCGCGCCCAGTTCTCCCTTACATTGTTGAAACTGACGCTTCCAGTTTGGCCATGGGTGCTGTCTTGTCTCAAAGGGAACCAGATGCACCCTGTAGCCTTTTGGTCCAGGAAATTCACGGCTCCTGAAATCAATTACGCAATCACCGACAAAGAATTACTAGCTATTAAGTTCACCTTCAAGGCTTGACGTCATTACCTTCTCGGCGCAAGACACACCATTACGGTGATTACAGATCACAGGAATTTGCGATATCTAAAAACGGCCAAAGCCCAATCATCCCGCCAACTCCGATGGGCTTTATTCTTTGCAGAATTTGACTTCATAATCACCTACCGCCCTGGTTGCAAGAATGGCAAAGCAGACGCTTTATCCCGGATTGGAATGGATGAAACAAATTCAAACTTAGAACCAGTACCAATTATACCCGAACAAAGAATTTTAGGCTTGACCTCTTTACAAACTATAGAGGACGTTCAAACTCGAGTTAAACAACTTTTAAATTCCACAGCCTTCCAAGAATGGACTCAAAAGGGGTCACACTTTTCTGTTAATAACGATTTACCGTACTTCCAGGGGCGGTTATTTCTGCCCAACAAAGAACTGCAAGAATTGGTCATTGCTCACTATCATGATACATTAATGGAAGGACATCCTGGTATCGCAAAAACTGGGGAAAAGATCAAACGACAATTCTGGTGGCCATCCTGGAGAAAAGACATAAAATCTTTTGTGATGTCTTGCGGAGTTTGCGGTCAAAAGAAGAGACCAGCCGGTCTCCTACAACCCTTGGATATTCCACCGGCCCCTTGGCACACTTTGTCAATGGACTTTATTACCGACCTGCCTCCTTGCTATGGATATAACACTATCTTGGTAATCGTGGATCTGTTCTCCAAGATGGCCCACTTTATCCCTTTAAAAGGGGTACCTTCAGCCTCCATCTTGGCCAAGGAATTTCTGGAAAACATAGTTCGTATGCATGGTTTTCCATCCATATTAATCTCAGACCGAGGAAGCCAATGTATTTCCCATTTTTGGAGGAAATGTTGCCAACTGGCACAAATTGATGTACGCTTATCCACTAGTCACCACCCCCAGACCGATGGTCAAACCGAGAGGACTAACCAAACCCTTGAACAATATCTTCGGTGCATGTTGCATCAATCTGAAAACAGCTGGAAAGATATTCTATGGATCGCAGAGTATGCATATAACAATTCTGTACATTCTGGAACAGGACAAACCCCTTTTCACACCTTGTATGGTCATCATCCTAGAACCTCAGACCTAGACCCTCCTCAAAACCTGGAAATGCCTGCAGTTGATCATTTGCATTCTACTATAACCCGAGCCTTCAAGGAAGCTACAACTCATTTGCAACAAGCCAAGAAAAAATACAAAGAAAATGCTGATCTACATCAGAGTGAAGCACCTTCGTACCAGATTGGAGACCAGGTGTGGCTGGCAACCAAGCATTTGACTCTCAAAGGACCGCAGACTTTTAATCCCAGATACATTGGACCCTATCCCATCAAAGCTATAATTAACCTGGTGGCCTTTAAACTCGATCTACCAGCCAACATGCAAATTCATCCCGTTTTTCATGCATCACTGTTAAAACCAGTGCAGCCTGGAACCAGACTAAGCAAACCACCTGAACCGATTCAAATCGATGGGGAATTAGAATTTGAAGTTAAGGACATATTGGATTCCAAAATGTTAAAATCAAAACTCTTCTATCTAGTTGCTTGGAAGGGGTACGGACCTCAGGAAAGATCTTGGGAACCAAGTGACCATGTAGACGCCCCGCGATTAGTGCAAAGATTCCACTGAAAATTCCCAAGCAAGCCGAAACCCCCGGAAAGGACGACCTTGGGAGGGGCCTTGGGAGGGGGTACTGTCATGATGCCTACCTCGAAGGTGCCAGACTAGACCCAGCTACCCCAGAGGCAGACATCATGTCTTCAAGGGAAGTCACAACAGCCTCAAGTAGGGGCTCTTTAGACTCAGTCCTGGCGCCTTTGGCGCCAGGCTCATATCGGGCCACAGTCCTGGTGCCATAGGCGCCAGGCTCATAAAAGGGGACTTTGTGTTAAAGGTGCTTAGTGTTAACTTACCTGATGCAGACCATGCTGCAACATCCAGGCCTTCTGAGGCCTGAATGGGACTACTTTATCTTTGGAACTACTTAACCACACAGGTGTGGTCAGGGGAGGAATACATACCTGAGAGGAAGGATACATACCTGAAACTACTTTGAAAGCTATTTAAGCCACGCCCAAGCAGCAACTCACGCTTCGCGTTGTTCTGCATCCAGCAGCTGGACGCTCACCGTGTTTGCTCCTGCATTCTCTCTTCTGCCACTCCTGCCAGCATCCTGGAACATCTGCAAAGAGAGAAGAGAAGAGAAAAGGGTAAAGAAGAGTCCTTACCTGCTAAATCCGCATTCCGGAGACATCTCGCCGACGGTCCTGAAAAGGAAGACATCCATTTAAAAGCACATCGCATCGATCGCTGCAGCGCCACATCTCACTCACCTGTACAAGGTACCAGCACGTTCTATGGCGACATCTGAACTCGCAGCCACATCACCGCGCCTAGGGAGAAAAAGACAAGAATAAAGGTGAGAGGGGAAAGAAAACAAGGAAACCTTAATTTCCATTACAAAGCTTACCTGTTGGGTTATTCCAACTTCATTTCGGGTCGGTGCCGCATCCTGGCATTTCCGGACCCCGGCCCCTAAGGGGAAAAAGAGACATCAGCGTTAGTGGGCGCATGAAAAGACGTTACCCAACGTCCATTAAAGACTTACCTGATTTCTTCTGGATTGATCTTTGTTTCGGGTCGGTGCCGCATCCAGGCATTTCGGGACCCCGGCCCCTATGGGGAAAAAAGACATCAGCGTTAGTGAGCGCATTGATACAAGGTCACTGAGAGAACTCTCATCAAGCTCACCAGAGTCTCATTCTTCGGTTCCACAGCTCTTCTCGGAATAGTTTCCACACCTGAAAAAGAGACAACGAACAATTATTATTGCGGAATCATACTCATTAACAGAATCCTTACGGTACTATATCGGGAAAACAAAACTTGAACCCTCTACAATCAAAATCCCAGTGAAGTAACTCGATACAACGTGCCCCTGCATGAGAAGCAGGATGGAGAGCTCAACCTTTCAAACCCTAAGGTGAGACTTCACGTGGGGGTCGCAGGAGGGTTTCGTAGAGGGGTGAGAAGGGAGCGAGAGGCTTATACTTTCTCCTGCAGATTGTTAATACTCCCTTTTCACATACAGAAAGATATTCCTGCGAGCCAGACAAGCCAGATTCGAAGGTCCGGTCCAGTCCATCTTCCGGGTCCTGCGCTTCACCATAGAAGAAGCAACAACACTCCAAACCAGACCTCCGCCTCCGTGGGAGTCAGGTGAGCGTAACACCAGGTTACTCAGAAGGTTCCATCTCATACACCCGGGCAAACCCCGTGGAACGAGTTTCCGGAGGAGGCATGCTGTCATGAACCATCGAACTCGCCACTTCTGGGCCTCCTGGTCCCTGACACGTCGGGCCTTACACTCCATAATACTACCAACATGGCGGCAAGCTCAGAACGCTGCTCGCCAGTCTTCATGTTCTACGCAGCGTCCTCTATAAAGAAGCCACACCCCCACGGCCCTGCGCGTCTCAAAGCTACTACTAGCTGTGATCGGACGTGTGCTCCAAACCTTCTCTAGTGCTACTTGCTATCCCCTGGCCCCTGGATTCCCTTCTCCCGACTTCTTCCCTAACTTCCCGCAATCCCTGCGTCGCTTCCGCTTGCCCCCCTACTCCTTCTTGAATATTCCCTGAGTTTCCCGTGATCCTGAACATCGAAGCTGAACGTAATCTGGAAGTCGAGGACGGCCGAGCGCGCTTATTTAAGTCCCGAACCATACAAAAGAAGACTCCACCTAAAGAGGACATCAGGCAACATAGACAGGTGAGAAGGGGGGAAACCTGTGACAGTATGGCGAGTAAAATGTTTTTCCATTTCTCTCTGGAACCCCCCAAAGTCATGTAATAGAGGATCGTCATGGGTTACCAACAGCACCGACCAGTCTGCTGCACTACCACTCAGGTATGATAAGACAAAAGCTACCCGAGCTTGGTCGTTTGGCAATGCTCCAGGCTTACAAAGAAAATGAAGGCGGCACTGATTGATGCCGCATACTTTTGTGGGTCGCCTGAGAACCTTTCTGGTGGTGCCAGGGGCACTGTTCCAGGTAACGTGATCTGTACTGGAGTGGGTGGTAAGGTGGGGTTTTGCATCGTTGGATTGCTTCCAGGTAGAGGTGTCTGTCCTGCCTGTGATTGCAAGTATTGCCTGCTAATCTCTTCAGTGCGTTCTTTGGTCACTATTAGGTCTCTCTGGAGGGCATTAGTCTCTTGTCGGGCAGAATGAACCTCAGCACGAAGCTCTCCTAGTAATTGGGCCAATTGGTCCATTTCTGATGTCTCCATGGCGCCCAGGTGGATTTGTTATGGTAGGCTTCGCGTTCTGTTACGCTCACCTGGTATCCACAGGGACGCCACTTTAGAATCTTGTGAGTGGACCCCCTCACGCTGCCAGTCAGTCACCCTCATGCACACAAGGATACACCGACACAGGAGCTGGGGTGCAACACCTCTTTACTTAATGCGTATCAGCTTCGAACTGCCTCTTGGACGGTAGCTCCGCCCCCTCGCACACATGGGTCGCAGCCCACTAATTAATGGCAACAAACTGAGGACTCATCCTCTAAACAAATAAACAATGGCAACACCACACCCTCCCGTTACTAAACATTTAGTCGTGCTCTCAGTTCATTTCTTCAATGAGGCGATGGGGTTTCTTTCTTGTTCTCTGTGGTCGACAATCCACTCTTGCCGATGGATCTGTCCATGTCTCTGGTGCCGTGTCGCCTTCAGCGTCTTCTCTGTCTCCTTCATAGGGAGTGTCCCATTAAGATAAAGTGTCATTCATGTTTGTGTCACCTGAGGATGGGGTACCAGGCATCCGTCTGAAGTGAGATGAGTTTCTTGTTATGAACCTGCGGTCTCCTTCGGCGGTGATGAGTGATCCCTTTTTCTTGACAATGATGAGTGGTTCTTCACTGAATGGAGCTACGTTTTTGCACTGTTGAGGTTGTCGGACCACTACCAGGTCCCCTGTTGCCAGGTCACTTCCCTTGGCCCTGCGAGTGGCATCGGCAGCTCTCTTCATGTTATCTTTCATGAGCGTGTCTTTCTTTCTCATTGCAGTGTCGTTCTCATATTGATCTTCATCAGCTGCCACCTGTGGTAGCCGCGTTCTAATCGTTCGCCCGAACATCACCTCGGATGGTGACTTCCCAGTGGTGCTATGTGGGTTGTTTCTGTAGTCTCACATGAGTTGGTATAGCAGTTTTTCGACAGGTTCTCCTGTGAGGCGTGCAATTTGTGTCCTGCGTTTGATGTTACTCATGAATCGTTCTACTGTTCCGTTTACCTGTGGCCACAGGGGTGTCACCTTTCTGTGGCGAAAACCCATATATTCGGCGAATCTTTGGAAATCTTGTCCAGTGAATGGAGGTCCGTTGACGGAATTGACTACCTTAGGTATTCCGTAGGTTGCAAACATCCGATCTAGGGCTGGGATGGTGTGATGCGCTGAGGTGGACGGGACTATCTGCAGGTCGGGGTATCTTGAATATTCGTCCACAGCTACCAGTATGTACTCACCCCCTTCCATGGGCCCAAAATGGTCGATAGCTATTTCCTCCCATGTTCCTTCGGGCAGCGCTGTCATGCTCAGGGATTCAGGTGATGTGTGCGGCTTCGCAATTGCACACGTGGGACAGTTCTGCAGTAGTTCTTACGCTGATGTGTCTAGTTGGGGGAACCATAGTCTTTGTCTTAGCATCCTTTTAGTGGACACAATGCCCCTGTGTCCTTCATGTGCTAGTTCTAGCACTTTCTGTCGCAAACTTCGCGGGATTACGAACTTGTTCCCCTTTAGTAGTAGTCCTTCTTCCGACTTTGCCAGTTCTTCTCTTACAGCCAGAAGGCATGTGACGTCTTGTTTCGTGTCATCATTCATTGTTTCGTGGATCTGCTTTGCGTGCTTCCATCGCCCTATTTCTACGCATCTTAGTATGATTTGTATTCCTTGGTCTGTATTAGATTCACGCGCTATCTGCTCCATGTCAAGCCCCTGTGGTGTGCTGCTGTGGATGACGTATCTTGTATATTGATCAGCTATGGACGGTTCTGGTCCGCACTTTTCTTTTGGATGACGGGAGTGAAAATCTGCAGGCTTTTGTTCTGATGGTGAACTGGTAGTCCTGTAGTCGAAGTGCCCACCTGGCTATTCTTGGTGGCATTTTTGTCTGGGGGTTGCCATAAATGAATATGAGTGCCTGGTGGTCTGTTACTACAACGAAAGGCTGTCCATACAGGAAGAGGTGAAAGTGCTTGCAGGCCAGACGACCGCTAGTCTTTCCTTCTCTGCCTGAGAGTAGGCTTGCTCAGTTTTGGAGAGGCTTCGACTGGCGTAGGATACTATGTGCTTCCCACTCCCTTCTCTGTCGTCCAGTTGCGTGAGAATGGCATCTAGGCCGTCGGGACTGGCGTCAACGATGAGTTCTGTTTCGGGCATCGGATATGCGGTCCTTAATGATTTGGAATGCCTCTTGGCATTTGGGTGACCAGACAAACTCGGTGTTAAGCTTGGTGAAGGCTCTGAGAGGTTCGCTGATGGACGCAAAGTCTTGTATGTATCTTGTGCAATAGCTTGCAAGTCCCAGGAAGGATCTGAGGTCTGAGGTGGTGGTGGGTGGCTCAGCTTCTCGGAGTGCGCTAACTTTCTCCGGATCTGGCATCATGCCCTTCTCTGAAAATATTTGTCCAAAGAATCTGAGTGTCTTTTTGCGAAACTCACACTTCTCCTTGTTTAGGGTGAGCAGGCTTCTTCTAGGGCTCATTAGCGTGTCATCATGTTGCTCTTGAGTTTGGCCGAAGACCAAGATGTCGTCGCTATAGGTCAAGCAGTTGGGCACATGTTTGATAACATTGTGGATTTCTGCTTGGAAGATTTCCGCCGCGGAGAAAACCCCGAAGCTGAGCCGTTTGTAACGGAACAAACCTAGGTGGGTGGCAAAAGTTGTTATGTATAGCGGGAGCTCTTGCAGAGTTCCAACTGGTGGTAGCCTTTGTTTAGGTCCAACTTGGAGAATACTGTCACTCCATTTAATAGATGCACCATGTCTGTTATTCGAGGAGCTTGATGTCGTTCTCTCAGGATGGCCTCGTTTGGTCTCCTCATGTCTACACATATCCGGATGTCGGGGGAGTTTCTTTTGGGCACCGGTACTATGGGGGAGACCCATGGTGTGGGGCCTTCCGCTGGCTTAATGATGTCTGCCTCGAGCAATTTGGTCAGTTCATTCTCGACTTGCTTTTGAATGTTGATGGGGATACCCCTGTAGTGTTGTGCTACTGGTGGGACGCTGGCGTTGATGTGGAGTTCGATCTGTCTGTCCTTCAGTTTTCCAAGGCCTTTGAATAATGATGGGAAAACTTGGTCAATGCTTGCCGTCGGGTCTAAGTATTTATGTACCATGAGGCGGTATAGTATGTGAATGAGTCCCATCTCTATGGCTGCCTGATAGCTTAGTATGCACCTGCTCTCGGTATGGATAGATGAGGGCTTGTGCTGGCTGTAGGTGAGGGGCGTTTGGTATGCTTTCTTAGACTTTCTCACTGATTACGTTCACGGTTGCCCCGTGTCTATCAAGAACTCGGAAGCAGTTTGATTGATTTGTATTCTTAATATTGGGCTGTGTTCTTTTGCCGTGTTGTTTCCGAAGGCGTATAGATATCCCTTTTTCCGCTGTGTTTCTTGGTGTTTCTCCGGTCTGCGGGCTCTCTCTTCCGATGATGCACTTGATACGCTGTCCGATTGCGAATGTTCTATGAGGCACCGTACATATCTCCTGGGTCTTCTCCTTGTCTTGGATGGGGTGGTTTTGCTCTTCCTCCAGCCCTTTTTCTCTTGTCTTCTTTCCGGTTGTTCGTCGTAGTGTCTGTGACGCCCTTGTTCATGGGGTTGGTGCGCTACCCTGTGGTTTTGCGTGGGCGGGTTTTGCTCTAGTTCTGTTGTGGGCTTCCCACTTCTTCCTGCCCCTCTCATCTTGCTGCAGAATATCAAGCACACAGCATTGTAGTGGTTGTCACCACCACATGCAGAGCATGTCTGGCCCTTAGCGGGGCACGTTCCTTCATGGGGATACTCGTGTCCACACCGGTAACAGAAAGGATCACTGTTGGTTCTCGTTGTTCCTTCTAACTTGTTGAGACTTTAGTGCTTACCGTGCGTGATTTTTATTTCATCCAGGCCCTCTACTTGTGCCACGAGGGCAGCATCTGACCGTGCCAGATGCAAGATTTCCTCTAGGTTTCTCGGCTGTTGTAGTAGTCGTTTGCGAAAGTCAGCGCTTTTGCACCCCACTATGATTTGCGACCTGAGGGCCTCCTCGTTGGAGTAATTGTTGAAATCACAGTGTTTCTTTTTTGATCGTAGTCTCATGACAAATGCGTCTATGGTTTCTCCTCTGTTCTGCTTGGTGGTGTGGAATACATGTCGTTCATAGTCCACATTTGTGTGGGGCGTGAAGTATTCCGTGAGCGTTGTCTTTAATTTGGCGTAAGTGTCTATGGTGTTTTCCGGTATTTCGTCAAGGATGTCTCGCACGTTAGATCCTACGGCATGGTTTAGGAGGTTTAGTTTTTGTTCATCCTCTAGTGGTCCGGCCACTTTTAGGCATACTTTGAAATCCCTCAGCCACCTTTTCCATCTTGATCCGAGGGTGCCGGTGTCAGTGAGGTCAAAGTTTGCTGGCAATTGGGCTAGGAGGCTGTCTGTCATCTTTCTGTGCTCTGGTCTGGCTGGAGTCACTAGGACTGTTAGTGACTCCCCTTCCGATCCACTCATGGACTGATCTTAGCTGCTCCTCCTGTCGCTTTGTCTGCTGAGATGGGCTTTCCTTGTCCTTGGCGTGGCGAGGCCTTTGTGTCTGGTGAGGGCGCTGCACTATCTGTGTGTGTCTTGAGAGGCCTACTGTCCTGTGTGCAGCAGTTCTTGGACGTCAGGGGGGGGGGCGCTGTGCCACATGTTGAGGGGCCTGTGGGACCTTGCTTTGGTGGTACAGCCTGAGGCCTTGTGGCGTGGGAGTCTGAATTCCCTTTGCGCGCGTTGGGGTTTATGGCGCCAGGAAGGGCACTGCGCCACGTGTTAATGGCCCTGTGAGCCCTTGAGTTTTGAGAGACGGGCTGTCCCGTGTCTGATGACGCTGAGCCTCCAGGAGAGGTCGCTGCGCTGTGTGATGTTGGGCCTGGGGCCTTATTTTACTTGCGTTGGGGTGCGTGAGCTTACCCTTACTTTCCTTGTGGAGAAAAAAATGGGAGGGCCGTGCCTCTGCCGCTCCTCTTGGAGTTGCTTTTCAGCCGTTGCCGTCGGCGGGAGGCCAGTGCTCCTCAACCGCCTGGACATGTAAGCAGGGAGCCGCTGCTCCACCTGCAGGTGATTGGATGCACCTACCGGCATTGTTGCCATTGACGGGAGAGATTTCCCCTCCCCCCCATCCGGATGGATGTTACGCGGGGAGCTGCTGCAGCTGCTCCACCTGTGTAAGTTGTGCGCGTTGGAGCCTTAACAGAGCTTGCGCAGGGGCTCGTTTCGACGGTGGGGAGCCTTCTCGCTCTGACCCGCTGTCTCCGGGAGTCCTCGACCGGAAGAAGTCCTGCGGCTCCAGTGGTGCCTCACTGCACACCACGAGCGCTTTGGACCTGAGGTGGCTGGCATGGTGGAAGACACGTGTCCGCCTCGTCGCCAATGTAGTATCTCGTGAGTGGACCGCCTCACGCTGCCAGTCAGTCACCCTCATGCACACAAGGATACACCGACACAGGAGCTGGGGTGCAACACCTCTTTACTTAATGCGTATCAGCTTCGAACTGCCTCTTCGGCGGCAGCTCCGCCCCCTCGCACACGTGGCTCGCAGCCCACTAATTAATGGCAACAAACAGAGGACTCATCCTCTAAACAAATAAACAATGTCGACTCCACAGCCACCCAGCCCGGTTACTCGCTGGGATGCTTCTCAGCTTTGCCCTGATGTGGTTTGCGGGGAAGGTTCTGCCTGAAAATACAGGAGGACTGTGTTCAAGACTGACCGACTGGAGTAAGTATCCTCCCTCCACCCCCGTATGATTTCAGTCCCTCTGGCGCCCTCTACTCACCTTGTGGTAGAATTAGGCGTGCTCTCCGTCCTGCCTTCATTGCAGGGGCGCGTTGTCTTTCATGGGCGAGTGCGGTCCAGTTACTTCACTGACGCCGGGCCGTTTGATATTGTTCAGGTAGGTCTTATTGCTGTTCTTTAGTTTTGTTGCTACCCTGCATGCCTTTATTTGTTTAAAATGTCTCTTTTTTCTCCCTTAGGTATGCGGAGCTTCAGCGCAGCGAACTGGCTTGGTTGAGCCCCGCTGGTAAATGATGGCATATTGAGAGCACTATGATGCGGTAAGCGCTATGTGCAGCGCTGCAAAGTCTTGCCTTTGCGAACCTGTGTTTTCCTTCCTTGTAGGTGCGGTGTTCTTCAGCGCGAGTGGAATGTCTGGAGTGGTGCTAGCTGAGAGGCGACCAGCCAGGTAAGCCTTTTGAGCAGTTCATAATTTGTAAATGTCTCTACTGCTTTCTTTAATGTTGCCTCTATCTTCCTATTTCAGGACTGCCCCTGGGCAGGACAAAGACTAATATGCAGGGAAAATTTCTTCTCTGTGAAAGGGACAATGAGCTAAAGACTTGGTAGAGTCACTTCCAGGGGTTATTCACCCAAGAACAGGTAATTGGGTTGTGTTCGTGCTGGTAGAGAGATTCCCAGACCCGTCCTTGTTTTGCATAAATTAACTTTGGGTCTCACCCTAAAATAACAGGGCGATCCAGACGTGGACCCCTTGCTCACTGTTCTCAGAGAGACACAGCTTCACTTCACTGAAGATGCCCAACAAGGCTGAAACACGTGTATGGGGTTGCTGTTGGTACTCTTGTTCAGAGGAGAATTGCTTAGTATTTCGGTGCTAGACTGCCCCAGGGCAGGACAAAGACTGATATGCAGGGAAATTTCTTCTCTGTGAAAGGGACAATGAGCTAAAGACTTGGTAGAGTCACTTCCAGGGGTTATTCACCCAAGAACAGGTAATTGGGTTGTGTTCGTGCTGGTAGAGAGATTCCCAGACCCTTCCTTGTTTTGCATAAATTAACTTTGGGTCTCACCCTAAAATAACAGGGTGATCCAGACGTGGACCCCTTGCTCACTGTTCTCAGAGAGACACAGCTTCACCTCACTGATGATGCCCAACAAGGCTGAAACACGTATACGGGGTTGCTGTTGGTACTCTTGTTCAGAGGAGAATTGCCTAGTATTTCGGTGCTGGACTGCCCCTGGGCAGGACAAACACTGATATGCAGGGACATTTCTTCTTTGTGAAAGGGACAGTGAGCTAAATACTTGGTAGGGTCTCCCCCAGGGGTTATTCACCCAAGAACAGGTCATTGGGCTGTGTTCGTGCTGGTAGAGAGATTACCAGACCCCTCCTTGTTAATCATCAAGGGCTCTACATGGAGGAAAAACAACAAAAATAAAATACTTAAAAAAGTTTGTAAAATCATACCTCTACCTCGGATTACCTTTTTGCTAAAAATGGAAAATGGTCAGGGCACATATCAGCCATTGCTGTGAAGGCTGCTGCAAGGTTGGCTAGATTGCTTAGATTTTATCATATGTAAGGAGGGCGCATGTTGGATAAATGCATTGTTGTTTAGAAAGCTAAGGCTCACACCCTGATGACACACATGAGGAAGATTTGGGGTTATTCCAACTGCTCAATTTTGGAGAAGATTCAAAATAGAATTGTGAAAAAACTAGTTGGTGTCCCCAAAGGGGCTCCAAATAGTGTACTGCGATTAGAATTAGGGATTTCCACCAATGAGACACAGGCAGAAATTAGATTTGCCTGTTATTTTTTTACGGCTTGCACGGGCCACTCAAACAACCCTAACCTGAAGGAGGTGATTGGGTTAATCAGGGGGTCCCTTGCTTTGTCAAAATATTTATGGTATAATGATGGGTGTAAACTACTGACTACATGGAGTATCCAATATATGGATCCCATTCATCATGCCTACCTGCCTAACCTAGTTACCATGCTGAAAAAGAAAGCAATAAGGATGGACTGGGAGCGGAATTTGAGCATAGCGAGTACTTTCCCCTCGTTCGCTGGTTGACGCGTCACCACGTTTGGTGGAGGTGGAATATGTTCTATCAGATCTGGTGCATTGCCGTTGATTAACAGGAAGAGGTGGTACAAACATGTGATGAATAGGAGCTGTCATTGTTAACACTGGCATGGTGGAGAACTTGGGTAATTTGTACTGTTTTGTACTTGTTATTTAGACTTACATAAGGAAAAACCATTTTTTTAAAACTAACAATATTAGGTTTTATCGAGATGCACTGCTCCTTGTAATTATTTGTAATGATACTGCTATTTTGTATAACTTATACAACTATGTTTTGAGAGCTCTTTTAAGGGAGGCTATTGCCTTGCACAGTGTACAATGTTAGCTATTATTAAATTCTGTGGCATTTCTGTGTGAATTATTACATTTACTAGCTGTTGCTCATGTGGAATTTGGGATTTGGTACAATAGTGGTTCTCCTTTCAGGTGCTAGGATTACCAGACAGTTATGTGAGCTCACTCTGGAACAGGCCATGCCAATGCGAGAAGCAGTCTTTCCTTTGGTTAATCACTGCTACCTTTAAAATCTGCCCCTGAGATTAGTTGATAGTCATGGCGAAACAAACCTTTAAGGGGAACTGAAGTCTTTTGAATTCAAACGGATATTCTGAAGGTATAAGAGGTATTTGTGGTATGAACACAGACTCCACCTGGCCAGAACCGGTTAGCAATGTAACCTCAATCACATTTCTGCGGAGAGCTTTCACTCGCAATCTGGTGCCATTACAGAGCTTAGGTGGGTTGAGGTTCCGCAATGATATCACAAGTGCTCTCACTTTGAGAAGAAGTTTGTGTTCATGAGCATTTAAAGTGTTCAAGAACTCAATGGGGTTCTTGACTGCATCATCACTTTGTACCACTGAGTTTACAGATTTGTACTCCATTTGGACTCCTCCAAATTAATTAATAAGTATCTTATTAATTATGACAGCCATGCTGTTCTTTGGCAGTCAAATGGCACGCTCACATAAACATTCTGTAGATTTTTCCATTAGATTTTTTGTGTAAGGGTACATTTTGGATGTGAGGTCTGCTAGAAAACGGATGATTGCGCTCAAGTCAGAAGAAATGGCAATTTTGATCTGAAATACGGGATAGTCTCGGTTACCAATTTTAAGAGGTTCAGAAACGTACTTTATAATGAAGATTTAAAATGTGAATTTTTACTTTTCTAACATCTTCGGTTTGTGAGATATGGGTATCCTTCAAAAAAGAAATTCACCCCTTTTCCACCTCCTGAACTGGATTTTTGGAAAATGGTAAAACACGTGTTTCTCTATTTTTGAAGAAGAATCTAAATATCAATTTTCAAGTCTGTAACATCTTTGTTTTTTGAGATATATGTATCCTCCTAAATAAATCCCCCCCATTTCCACCCCTTTAGGGATGGAATTTCCAAACATCCTTCCTTAGTGGGTGTATGTGTCATGAAAACAATGTACCTTCCAAATTTCCCGTTCCTAGGTTAAACGGTTAGAGCTGGGCGTTGATGAGTCAGTCACAACTTCTTCCTTTATTATATATACTAGCTTAAGTACCCGGTTTGCCGGGCATTCAATTCTCTGATTTTTTTTCATATTCCACTGAAAAAGATGAACAAATATTGTTTGTCACGAAGGAAAGACCCGATACATGTTAATGTCTGAACAACAAATTGTCATTTATCTCCGATTTAAATTCTCACATGATTATCATATTGTAGCCTACTATGTATGTCTACTCTGATTATTTGCAGTGTTGTCATCTATCTCTCATTGCCAGGGAAACTTTCTCTATCAGGAAGATTGAAGGGGTACTTGGTCCTAATTGTGACTACCTCCTACTCAAAATCAGACTCTCATCCAACTGTACCATCTCTCTCAATGTCGTTTATCGACCTCCTGGTCCAGTCACCGACTTCCATGAAGCATTGATTCACTCTCTTTCAGACAACTTGAAAAAAACATCCATAGTCATGCTCATGGGAGACCTCAATCTAGGCCTTAATGACCCTAAAGATGCCCATGCCTCTGCCTTGAAAAAAGCCCTATCCACCTTAGGATTCACTCGAGCCATCTCTAAACCGACCCACATTAAAGGTCGCTCACTGGACTGGGTGGCCCACCATAATTTCTCTGTGCAGGTCACCGATATCGCTCCTATTCCAAGGTCTGACCACCATTGCATCCATTTTAACCTTAATACCTCTAAAGCTGAGCTAATGATCCCACTCCCTGCGGCACTCACAAGAAGCTCTTGTCAGCTCACCAAGGATAAGATCACCCCCTACCTCTTGGTGCCTGCATTCCGGCCCCCCTTTTCCAAAGACCCAGAGACTCTTGCGAGTGCATTCAAGCTGGTTATCACCCAAGCTGTTGAAGCCATTGCTCCACTCACCCTTAAGAAAGCCAAGAAAATTAAGCATTCCAATGCCTGGTTCTCTCAGGAGCTTCTGGAGCTACATTCCAAGAAAAGAGCAGTGCACCAACTTGGAAAAAGAACCCCAATGACACCTCTAAGGTAGCTATTAAGGCCCTCTCTAAGGCATATAAAACTGCCATAATTAAGGCCAAAGCTGCATCTTTTAACACAAGGATAACTAGTGCCAAATCTCGGATGAAAGAAATCTTTGCCATCTTTAGAGAGTTGGAAAATCCTTCCACCCCACCTCCTATTATCCTAAAGGATGAAAATTGGTGTAACAACATTCAAACTGCCATGCTTGATAAACTGAACACCCTGCAAACTAAAATCCTAGCTCCTCAAGAGGCTCTTACTCACCTTATAGCTAACACTCAGAGTATTCTGTCCCCTATAACCAACCCGGGTGTATCCAAGCCTTTTGACTTCAAGGACATGAGTGAACCTGAAGTCATTGCCCTCCTCAACACCATTAAACCCTCTAATTGCAAAGGAGATGCCTGTCGGGCTCAGCTTATTAAAGACTTGCCTCCCCCCTGCCCCTTTCATCACTGCATTCATTAATGCATCCTTCCAGTTAGGCCATGTCCCAACTGGACTCAAGGAAGCCTGGGTACGACCACTCCTTAAGAAACCCTCCCTCGACCCATCGGTCCTAGGGAACTATAGACCCATTACTACTGTCCCTTTTCTACTCAAAATCTTGGACAAGGCAGCTTAACTGCAAGTCCAAAAATTCCTCTAAAACAACCACATTCTTGGCCATGTCATCGTACCGAAACGGCACTGTTAGACCTACAAAATAAAATGGACGACATCAGAGATGCAGGAAAACCTGCGCTCCTTCTGCTCTTCGATTTATCCGCAGCTTTTGACCTGGTTGATCACAAGACACTTTGCCATCATCTCTCCTCTGTGGAAAATTTCTCCCCTAGGGCCGGTGCTTGGATCACCTTGTTTTTACAGGAGAGGGCTATGAAGGTCTTCTCTGACTCATCATGTGCCAACCCAAATCACATTAAATGTGGAGTCCCATAGGGCTCTTGCATTGCGCCCACCCTCTATAACTTATTCACAAGGCTTTTGTTCAACATTCTGGACGCACTGGGCATCTTATACTCTAACTATGCTGATGACACCCAGGTGATTATCCCCCTTTGCTGAATTTTACTCTTTGAGAGTGTGCTGATACTATTTCTTTGAACTTTGAGCCTACCCGCTGTCCGTGTCCACATGCAGCACTGCGAGCACCTGCTCTTGCTGCCGAACCGTCCCCAGGAGGAGCGGTCCATCATACGGTCGCGTGACTCTCTAGGAAGCATTTAGCACTGGCAAATCCGCCCTTGTGGCATTAAGTCCTGGAGGTTGTAAGGGCTGGAGCTAACTATTGTTTAGCTGTTTTGCTGTGACCTGTGCTTCTGCCCCTGGGAACCTCTCTCAGACCTGTTGACGGCTGATACCCGCTCAGAACTAACTGTGTGAGTACTTCAAGACTATAAGAAACTTAGAGCTTGCTATTTTGGTTATCCTCAGTACCTTAATTCCTTAAGTTCACAGGGTGAGGGAAGAGAGTCAGACTCTGGCAGCTCCTCAAGCTGTCAGGCGTTACTTACCCTGTGACTTTGGACAACATAGCTTTCTTTGGTTAACTGGCTGCAGTCCAGGAACTTCGGTGCCTATTTGTCTTCAAATACTAACACTTATTTGATATCCAGAAGTAGCAATTCAATATTTCTTAGTTTTAGATTTATATCTGGATGCGCTATTGCTCCTGCAATTGTACATCCCTATTTTATGATCCAACCTACCTCGTATCCCTACTCAGTGCATTTTTATTGACATAATCTGTTTCTATCTTTGATATTACTGAAATCTGTGATTTATATACTGTGGTGAAGTTTTTTCCCCTGCTGGTGTAAGAACTGTTTATCTCTATCCCCAGCTTGCATCTCTGGCTCTCTGGTTCTCTGTGTGGATTAGTATCTGGATGACACATAGGGGTCTTATGAGTCAATCAGCCAGGGAGGCTACCCTTGATTCTCTGAAATCTGGTGAGGATTTTCTCTCTCCAGATTCCAAAGAAGATATTGTTCCTCAATCCTCTGCCACTGTCCTCCTAGGCAAACAGGACACTACCCAGGCTGAACTCCCTAGTATCCTAATCCCTGGTCCCTTAGGGACTATTGTATCGAATAGCATTGTACATGCCCAGATCCATCCTCAGGACAGGATTGAGATGTTTAATTCTATGGGCATTACTTCACGCATTCTGGGAGATAACAGCTGTATTTTCAATGGAAATCATGATATTTCCATTGATGCTCAAGAAGATCGAATAGCGGCTACTCTAGCCCTAAATCGGGGTAATAGGAGTAGCTCCTGTGGGAGGGTTCCCCATATTGTTGAAGCAGTGGATGCAATTGTGAATGCTACCCAAATGACTCCTATTATTTTACGGCCAATTGCACCGTTGCATGTCACTCAGTTGGTTGCCCCTGAACCTAAGTCTACAAATATCTCTGCGGTTATTAGGGTCCCTACTGCTCTACAATACTCTCTCTTGAAGGGTTATAACAATCACACAACTTCTGCCCCTAAATTCTGCCCCTAAGTCATTGAGGGGGGGCCCTCCCCAGGTGGGATGCCAAACCAGACTTTGGATACACATATGAATCTCTCTGCCTGTTCAAATGGGAACCTCACAAGTTCGACTCTGAAAGTCCCAGTTTTTAAAACTCCCTTAAGGAAACCAATGCTTAATATCTCTAAAAGCAAATCTAAGCCAGGCTCCTTGGGGGAACCCATTCCGGGGCAAAAAAATTCTAACTATTTTGGGAAAAGAACAGCCACTAGCACGCTAATTAAACCTCCTCCTTCAGCCCTTTCAGTGGTCACTTTAGATCACATGCATTTGGCAGAGGTGGTGAAAAGACTGGACACTGAGGAGGCCTCACATAATGATATTGATGATATTAGTCTCATTGAATTTGCAGACAAAGCAATTGCCGAAAGCAGGTTAGAAAATAGACAGACTGATACTAACAATGTTACTCAGCAGACTTTTGATGCTTCATTTATGGGTTCTCCTTCTGAACTCACAAACTTTGATGAGTATACTGAAAAGCAAAATTGGTTGAGAGAGAGGGGTCTTCTCCCAGAGCCCACTAAGGAACATCCCAGCGACTCTATGCTGCATCACACCCTTAAGGAGGTGGATGAAAGGATAAGGCTTACCCAAACAACTGTTTCCGCTTTAAATATGGTATTGAGCTCTTTTGTTAGTCTTTATGATAACATCTGGGGCAGAGGTCAGATCTCATTCCCTCCTACTCTCAGAAATCTATGTCAGGTTGGAGAGGTTTGACAGGTTCGAAGAGTTGGTGAAGATTATTAGGGAAGATAACCCTACAATTATTAAACATTGCTCTGCTTCTCCAATGCCACCTCACCCAAATTCTGAGGGGAGACCTATTTCAACGGCCCCGGGTTTGGCAACGGCTAGTGTCATTGGGGAGGATCTATACAAGATCCCTCTCCCTCTTCCCTCTCACCCTTCTGGGATGGCTGTATCCACTCAAGTTCCAACAATATCCTCTCAGGAATATGAGGGAGATGTCATTGCTTCTGTCCCAGGGGTTAAAGAAACGCAAAACATCGAGAAGGTTGTTGCACCTATTGATCTAACTAATTCGGTTGTCATGTCCAAGGAAATTTTAGACAGGTTGACTCTTCAAATTTCCTGCATATCTGCTTCTGCAGATGTATGTTACCCCAATACTTCTGAAGAGTCTAAACGTGATAAGGGAGCTGATGCTATTCCTACTCCGGGCTCAAAATTGTGCAACATCTGGAGAACACCCCTGTTCTCATAGACTTGACAAAAGAAATTCTCTCCTCTAAACCCCTTGTCCCAGTAGGAAAAAAATTTCTTCAAAACATTAAGAAAACCAAAGATCAGAAAAATACTAAAAAAATGAATTTGTTTACAAATAAATTCTTTAAAAATGTGGTTTTACCTACATTCTCTTTTCCCCATGGTGTGACTATGCCTCCTAAGGGGGTTCTGCCTTCCAGGGTGGCAGGGGTGCCTTTCCCCATGGCTGTTACTACTGTTTTTTGGCTAGTGGGGTTACTCCACTCCCTCTGAAAACAGCTATAGGTATTCAAACAGAGTCTCTTGCAGATATACCTGTTCCTGATGACAGTAATGGCTCTATGGTCTCAGGCGGTGCTATCCTGGTTCAGGGTTTTACTACTCTCCCTATTTCTAATGGCAACCCTGAGGTCTCTGATCCTGTAAATAGTGGTCTGGGTATTTTTAATTCCCAAAAAGAAAACCCTTCTGAAACTATCTCCTCTGTGAATTTGCCATGTTTTCTTCCTGTGAATTTGTCATCTATTCCGATCCCTGTGGACTCCCTAACTCCTACAAATACTGTTCCCCCGACTTTGGTCAATATTGACGTGGCAAAACAACTTCTTTTGGATCTATATAGAGTCAAGTTCACCCCTTTGGCGGACGTCAACTCGACTGTGGGTCCGGATCGGCCCATTGGTGTTGACACCTTATCTTCTCACACATCCGGCCAATCCACTCTTGCCTCAGACGCCCATATCAACCTCCCCCAATCGGTTATGGGTGATTGTATGGTGGGATTCAGGGCATTGGGGGATCTGTATGTTCCCGGGATTTCGGGTTCTGCCCACTTAAAATACACCAATCTAGGACCCTTGGGTAGACAGGAAAGATTTCCTTTGGGTCCCCACTTTGTTCAGAAAGGGACTATACTACGGGGTTCAAGGGGCCCCGAATACCAAGATAACCCGCTAAATCAATTTAGTCAGGATATCTCGGACTCCCTGCCTCAAACCTTAGGAAATATAGATCCCCTGGAGATCCTACAACTTGTAAGTCTCTGGGGTAGCGACATGCTCATGTGTCTTGACCAAGGGAATATCCTTAAAATCCTACACCAAATTCCAACACTATCTCCGACACTATCTCTAGTTTCCAGCTATGATCTAGAAAGAGTTTATTTTTCCTCTAAGGATCATGTTGATCTCAGTAATATTGTACTGAAATCAAGAGTGGTGTTGGACTTGATAATGGGTGAAAAAGAGGGCCTTAGGAAGCTTGGTTTTGAAATAAAATTGATAAAACCAAGCCAGCCACTCTATATGAATGAGAGATCTGAGGAGTATAGGGGAAATCTGACTATTGTTTACCATCCTGAAAGGCTCTCTCAACCTCAATGGAGGCATTTCTCAGCCAATGGAGACGCTCGAAATTGGGCCCAGGTTACCTCTGGACTTTGGAACTGAGGTACTTAGTATAAGTCCGGTCTCTGCGATAAAGAAAACAGACTCTAATAAATTGGGTTTCATGTCCTGGAATATCAGGGGAAATGTACATCTCCTCATTAATTTTAATACAGTAGCCATGATTAAAGGTACTGACTGCTTCTATCTGCAGGAAATCTGGTTACTCTCGTCTCCCTTTTTTGATGGCTTTGAAATTTACTCCCAAAATGCCAAACACAGTCTGGGTGGGAGAGCCTCAGGGGGTTTACTTATTGGGCTAAGGTGTTCCCTGGGCTTCCGAAGTACGGTTATCGCTGATACGCCATTTGGGATTTTGGCAGTTGAGACTGTATCTAGAGAGGGATCGATGACATTCTATTGATTAACATTTATTGGCATCAAGGACTAGCTGTCCTTGAGTCCTTTTTGGACAGCCTAGCGGTTTTGATCCTAGCCTGGAGATCTGTGAATATTAGGAGGAAGTGATTCTGGCTGGTGGCCTGAACTCTGACTGTTGTACGTCCACTGACGTTGACTATGGGGACCTGGGACAAGACTTGGAGGAGTCTGATCGAGGGGGACAGAAATATGTTTGGGGTAGACTTTGGAATCTCTCCATGGAATCAGTGGGTCTGATGTGTCTAAATGGTACCTATGACTCTACCCATCCTCTCCTCCCTACCTGGCAGAGAGGTCTTTCTACCTCTACTATAGATTATTTGTATGTAGACCATTCTCTGCTACCTCTCTCCTCGGAAGTTGAGGTACTCTTTAACCCCTGGAGTGATCATTTGTCCCTGACTGTTTCTTTTTCTCTTCCCTAAAAATAAAAACTGCCCTCTGAGGGTCCCTGTAATCTAAAAATGGTGGGACAAGGTACGGGGGTACGCTAGTCGCACAGAAATATCAGTCTTCTCAAGGGCCAACTCCTCTCTTCTTTGAACCATACTTCTCTTTTGTGGAAACAAGTGGTCTTTAATACTCAACACTATGATACATTTGTTAATGTTCTCCATAGTAGTGTTCATGATACACTAAGAAAGGGATATTTCAAAAAAGACCACCTCCGCAGGTTCGACGAGGACCTTGCTAGAGAAAAGTCCAATGTTCGTAAATCCATTAGAGAAATCTGATATCTCGATATCGACCAGGCCGCCAAAAGCACTAACATTAAATCTATATGTCAAAAATATATAAACTATTGTATAGCAAAAAAATCTAGTATGCTGCAAAATGATGCGGAACTGATGCTCAGTGTTCTGGTCAAGAGAGATTTTAGGGCTTTTTGGGCTCTCTTCTCTTCACAAGAGTGGGTTTCTGCCATTGACCAACTGAATTCCATTCCGGAGGTCCAATGGGTAGATTTCTACACTGAGCTTTTTGGCCAAGGGGAAGAGGGTTTGCTAGAAGCTACAATGGGGTAGGCTGTATTGAACAGCGTGTGGGACCCTTCTATGGATTATGAAACGGTATTTGGGCTAATCGTCAAGGCTAAGAACTCTAGGGCACCAAGCGCGAAATGTTTGACAAACAACACACTGAAAGCTTTGCCGGAAATTTGGCTAACTTACTCTGTATGCTTTTCCAAGACATAGTGAGAACTAGCATTATAGCAACTAGCTGGCATACTGCTCATATTGTTCCCATCTTTAAGAGAGGTCAGCAGACCCTTGTTAAAAACTATAGACCGATCTCTCTTATTGATGCAGACTGCATGCTGTTTGCCTCTCTACTTCTTTCTCATGTGAATGTCTGGATTAAAGAGAATCATATCTTAGAGAAATTCCAAACAGGGTTTAGGACTGGCCATTATACCAACCTAAATGGTTTTGTTTTAACTGCTCTACAAGGTGCAGCATGGAGCAAATTTGGTGGAACACTCTATGTTGCATCAATTGATCTGTCAAATGCTTATGACTTGGTGATTCGGTCCCGTCTCTGGGCCAAACTCTCTAAGTGGCGGCTACCGGTACGCCTACCCAATTTGTTTATGGTAATGTATGAGAATTTGGGGGTCCATATAAGGATTAATCGAGAGGGTACCCTCTCGAGAAGAATAAGAACACATATAGGGGTAAGACAGGGCTGTTCTTTGGCCCCTTGCCTTTTCATTTTATATTTGGCAGATGTGGGGAATTCCTTAGGGATGCAAGTCTGGTGAGCGCAAAATTGGGAGATCTCAGGTTCTCGTGGTTGGCATATGCTGACGATTTTCTCCTTTTTGATCAGACCAAAGTCGGTTTACAAAGACATATATGTAAATTTGAATAATATGCTGTATTAAATGGGTTAAAAATCAACCCTAGTAAAACTCGCACTATGGTCTTCTCAAAGGGAAAAAAGGGAACAAACAAGTTTGGAAAATTGGCGGGGAACCGATTGTCAGAGTGCAAAAAATGGTCTACTTGGGATTCTTGATCCTGGCCCACACCTCGATTGGTGAACTCCGACGATCTATCAGATGTAAAGCTTTTCCTCTTATCTCTCAGACTATTAAGATGGACAATAAGTATGTTAGGTTTTCTTTTAAGCCAGCGGTAGATTTTTTTGAAGGAAAGGTTGTGGATATCTATACTTTCTGGGATTTTTTTGAGGGTATCTTCTGGAGAAAGGTTATGAAACTTCCCAATAGTAATCCAATAGTTGCTATAAGGTTTGAATTAGGTCTGGTATCACAGCGAGCCAGAAACCTTTGGTGGGTTCTGGTGCTCTTCCGTTCTCTGCTGTGTCCTAAAGAGGACTCGCTTTATGTCGATCTGGGCAATATTCGTTTCTCACAAGGTTGCCTGGATCGCAATGTTTACCTTCTGAAATTTAGAGACCTCTGTGATAGGACTCTATTACATCTGTCCACGGACAGGGATATCTTGATCAGTAATCTGGACAAAGTGAAAAAGCTCCTCTGTTCCTTTGATTGGATTAATACAGCCGAAAAATTCCACTTATATCCTTCGCTCTGTGATCTAAAATTCGAACATAAGAAGAGAGGAACTATGTCCTTTGTCCTGATACAATTTCCCAATCGTTACTATCGCTCGCTCCTGTTGAAAATTAGGTGGAATATTCTTCCTACTAAGGAAGTCTTATACAGAAGGAATGAAATTAAAGATTTAAATGTCCTCTGCCGTTTCTGCCATGTGACAGGGGTCATTGAAACTCTTCGACATTTGTTTCTAGATTGTGTTGCACTGAAAGATCTAAGGGCACTTTATTTGGGAAAATGTAACACTTTGAGACTTCTGGGGCAGAAAGGTTTATATGGTCAAGATGTCTCTCCATCTCTAATGTTACGGAGGGCCTTGTGGTTGCAGGTTTTATCAAATTTTTATATCATTGTGCACCCATGGTCTGAGTCTCGTGTCTGTCTGCTTTTCTCAACTACATCCTTTCTATCTCTGAGCAATGACTGAGTTTGTACCCAGAAGTCACACTGAATTTGCACATTGAATTTTTACAAACTTGGATTATTTTATATCTTTCTGCACTGATTTTATATGTTGTGTATACATTTTAGAAGGTGTTTATGGTTGTTGTATTGCTAATCTATAGTTATATACTCTTCTTTTTTTTCTATTCATTAAATGTAATTGTAAAGGTTTCTTATGTAAACCATATACAAAAAAAACAATCCCCCTTTCTGGTGATTATAAGTCCGACCTGAACACCCTCAACTCCATCTACTCAACGAACCAATCTTGGATGGCAGAAAAATGGTTATGTCTCAACGGTGAGAAACCGAACTTCTGTTAATTGGATCCCCGGCCACTTTGGGTAAATTGGACAATCAATGCAGCTCCTTCATTGTTGATAACATTCCTATCACTGTTTCACATTCAGTCAAGACCCTCAGGGTCTATTTGGACTCTAACTTGACTATGAACAGACATGTTAATGCCATTGCCTCTTCCTGAGCTTACCATTCCAAATTGTTTAATGCAGCCAGACCTTTCTTATCCCAGCAGGACTGCCTCGCCGTTGCTAGGGCAATAATTGGGTCAAGATTGGATTACTGTAATGCCCCCTTTGTAGGGACTTCTTGCAAAAATATCGCTAAACTCCAACTGATACAAAGTAATGCCCTTAGGGCTGCCACAGGTATCTCTAAAAGAGACCATGGGGCCTCATTACGAGTCCGCTTTGCTGGAATGCGGTGATTCCGTGTCGACGGTGACTCCGCTTCCGCGACCCCAAGGTTGTGGAAAGAAGGGCCAATTACGGCAGGTGGGTCGCGTGCAACATACCGAGGCGGAAACGGAGTCACCACCGTCACGTAAACACCTACGCACGCGGATTTAGCGCCACAGAAAACGGCGCTCGAACCGTGTCCGCCCCCGCCGACACGGAAACACCGGAAGCGGAAATACCATGACCGCGGGGAAAAAAACAGAAACAGAGAGGCGGCCATTATATAAAGCACAATCCACTGCCATCCTCAGACATCACAGGTCAGATCACCTCCCTGAGACTGACAAACCATCCAACACTATCATGGCATCCAGGATACCAGCACGCAGACAGAGAAAGCAGCGCTTCAGTGAGGCTGAGCTCACAGTACTGGTGGAGCACGTTGTTGAGCATGCTGAAATGCTCTTTAGTGCAGATCAGTGGTGCGCTACTCAGCAACGCCGCAAGGAGGTGTGGGCAGAGGCAGCACGCAAGTGCACAGCGGTTGGCGTGACCGCACGCTCAGTGAAGGAGTGCCGCAAGAGGTGGGATGACCTCAGGCTTCGGGTGCGCAACCTCATCACAGCACACCGCCAACACAGCACTGGTACTGGTGGAGGCCCTGCATCCCCTCTGAAGTTGCAATCGTGGGAGGAGCGCTGCAGCAGTGTCATGCACCTCGAAGGCATCCACGGCATAGGAGAGGCAGAGGCAGGAGTGAGCCCACCTGCAGATGCTGGTAAGTGCACAGAGTACAAAGCCATACGTGTGATTGGGAGTGACCCAATGGACCCACTTCCAATGCTGCCCCCCCAAACAGGGCAGGAGTGACCCAATGGACCCACTCCCAAGGCTGACCCCCCAAACAGGGCAGGAGTGACCCAATGGACCCACTCCCAATGCTTCCACCCACCCAAACAGGGCAGGAGTGACCCAATGGAGCCACTACCAATGCTGCCCCCCCAAAAAGGGCAGGAGTGACCCAATGGACCCACATCCAATGCTGCCCCCCCAAACAGGGCAGGAGTGACCCAATGGACCCACTTCCAATGCTGCCCCACCCCCAAACAGGGCAGGAGTGACCCAATGGACCCACTTCCAATGCTGCCCCCCCAAACAGGGCAGGAGTGACCCAATGGACCCACTTCCAGTGCTGCCCCCCCCAAACAGGGCAGGAGTGACCCAATGGACCCACTGACTGGCCAAATGACGAGTATCACATCCCCAAAGCACAATCCCTCGAAATTCACATAGTGCGTGCTTGACTGGAAGCAGAGACACACACCTGTGCGTATCAATAGTCAAAAGTGTTGAATTGCCAGTGGACATGGATTGTGATGTTTGATGCATGTGATGGACACATTACGTACCACCACACAACTATCGCATGCCCTCTGTATCTCCACAGTTGTGACAAGTGACAGCGACTGTAACGCTCAACTGATTCCCACGGAGCCGCAGGTCTGGCTTCGAGTGCTGATGCTTCTTCAATGGTGAAGCGCAGGACTCTGAAGATGGACAGGAAGGGCCCTCTACTCTGGCTTCTCCGGCTCGCAGGAATATTCCCATGTGCGTGAAAAGGGAGTATTACCTTCTGACTGAGTTATGCTCAAGCCTCCCACTCTCTTCCAACCCTCCACGATACCCTTCCACGATTCCCCGTGAAGTCTCACCTTAGGGTCAGGAAGGATGAGCTCTCCATCCTGCTTCTGATGCAGGGGCGCGTTGAAACCCAGTTACTTCACTGGATTGAGGATTGATGGGAGTTCAGGTAAGCTTGACTATTCAGGTAAGGATCTGTAAAAGTTCTGTTGCAAGTTCAAAAGTCCAAGCTTAATAATAATGTTCATTGTCTTTTTGCAGCAAGCGCTAATGCTTATGTCTTTTTTCCCCCTTAGGGGCCAGGGTTCGGAATGCCGGAGATGTGGCGCTGACCCGAAGTGAAACGTGCAGTTCCAGTTCCAGTAAATGGCAGATTAGTTCTGGATGAGCGCTCGGGAACTGTCTTTGCATAACTCATTCAATGTCTTTGTCTTTTTTCCCCATAGGGGCCGGGGTCCGGAAAATGCCTGGAAGCGGCAAGACCCGAAATGAAATGGGAATGACCCAACAGGTAAGTCTTATTCCCTTCCTTCTCTCACCTCTTATTCTTGTCTTTTTCTCTAGGCTATGGGAAGTGGCTGTGTATCCGGATGATCGCTGCTGAAGATGGAGGAACCCAGGAAAGGTGAGTGAAATGCAGCGCTGCAGCGATCGTAACGAAATGCTTTTAAAAATATTGTCTTTCCTTTCAGGATCGTCGGTGATTTCTCCGTGGTGCAGATTTAGCTGGTAAGGTCTCTTGTCTCCCTTTGCAGGTGACCCAGGATGCTGACAGGCGTGGCTGAAGTCCAGATGCAGGAGCTGACACGGTGAGCATCCAGCTGCGAGGAGCAGAACAACGCGAAGCGTGAGTTGCTGATCGGGTGTGGTTTAAATAGCTTTGGAAGAAGTCCCAAGTGTGTATCCTTCCTCCGATCAGGTATGTATCCTTCCCCGACCACACCCAGGTGGAAAGTAGTCCCACAGGTAAATTAGTTCCATTCAGGCCTCAAGAGGGCCTGGATGTGGCAGCATGGTCTGCATCAGGTAAGTGCACATTAAAACACTTGAACACATGTCTAGCTTTATGAGCCTGGCGCCTAAGGCGCCAGGACAGAGGTATAACATGAGCCTGGTGCCTAAGGCACCAGGACTGCGTCCAAAGGGCCCCAGTTTGGGCCCGCTGGCACTCCCCTGGGGGAAATGATGACTGCCTCTGGGGTTGCTGGGTCGGACCTGGCTCCTTGGAGGTAGGCATCATGACAGTACCCCCCCTCAAGGCCCCTCCCAAGGTTCTTCCCTCCGGGGGTTTGGGTTTGTTCGGAAATCTCCGGTGAAACCTTTGTACTAATCGAGGTGCGTGTACATGGTTACTAGGCTCCCACGATCTCTCCTGAGGTCCATATCCCTTCCAGTCAACAAGATAGAAGAGTTTCGACTTTACCACCTTGGAGTCTAAAATGTCTTTAACTTCGAATTCTAATTCCCCTTCAATTTGAACAGGATCTGGAGGCTTGGATAATCGGGTTCCTGGTTGTACTGGCTTCAAAAGTGATGCATGAAAAACTGGATGAATACGCATGTTGGACGGTAGATCCAGTTTAAAGGCCACTGGGTTGATTATAGCTTTGATGGGATAAGGTCCTATGAATCTGGGATTGAAGGTTCGCGGGCCCTTGAGGGATAAATGTTTAGTTGCTAGCCATACCTGGTCTCCTACTTGGTAAGGAGGAGTTTTACTTCGGTGCAAATCAGCGTTTTCTTTATACTTTTTCTTGGCTTGCTGTAAATGAGTTGCAGCTTCTTTGAAGGCTCGGGTTATTGTGGAATGCAGATGATTTACTGCGGGCATTTCCAGGGCCAGAGGTGGATCTAGGTCAGAGGTCCGAGGATGGTGACCATACAAAGTATAAAAGGGGGTTTGTCCGGTTCCAGAATGCACTGAATTGTTGTATGCATATTCTGCGATCCAAAGGATGTCTTTCCAATTTAACTCGGATTGGTGTAACATGCACCGAAGTTATTGCTCGAGAGTCTGATTGGTTCTCTCGGTTTGTCCGTCGGTCTGGGGGTGGTGGCTGGTGGATAACCGCACATCTATTTGTGCTAGTTGGCAACACTTCTTCCAAAAATGTGAGATAAATTGACTTCCACGATCCGAGACTAATATGGAAGGGAAACCATGTATGCGAACTATATTCTCCAGGAATTCCTTGGCCAAGGTGGAAGCTGAAGGCAAACCCTTTAAAGGGATAAAGTGGGCCATTTTGGAGAATAGGTCCACAATTACAAGGATTGTGTTGTAACCAGCACAAGGAGGCTGATCTGTTATAAAGTCCATTGACAGGGTGTGCCATGGTGCCGGTGGAATATCCAAGGGTTGAAGTAGGCCGGCTGGCCTTTTCTTTTGAGCCTTGTTTTGGGCGCAAATTCCACAAGACAGTACAAAAGACTTTATGTCTTTTCTCCAAGAAGGCCACCAGAAGTGGCGTTTGATTTTTTCCTCCGTTTTAGCGATACCAGGGTGTCCTTCCATTAAAGATTCATGATGATGGGCAATAACAAGTTCTTGCAATTCTTTACTTGGCAGAAACAACCGCTCCTGGAAGTAGGGTAAGTCATCCTTAACGGTGTAATGAGGACCCTTTTGACTCCATTCCAGTAAGGTTGAAGAGTCTAGAAGTTGTTTTACTTGCGTTTGGATATCCTCAATAGTTTGCAATGAAGTTAAGCCTAAGATTCTTTGCTCAGGTATGATGGGCACAGGTTCTAAGCTCGAATTAGGTTCTTTCATGCCAATCCGGGATAAGGCGTCCGCTTTTCCATTCTTGCAGCCAGGGCGATAGTGTAACGCTCACCTGATTCTCGCAGAGGCGCCGGTCTTGACTGGGCGACTACCGTAT